>NC_139232.1:27504650-28136853 GCF_977018435.1 Lepisma saccharinum | reverse complement strand
CGCAAAAGAGTCTGACAATATCATTGCATTGCAGTGTGCAGTGCGCAGCAAGGTGAGTACAAGCTACTCATAGAACAGTGTTTCTTCAGTATGTTGTGAATCAAATACAGAGTAATCCCAATTTTAAGGTTGTTTGTGATAACTTTTCAATAGCAAATGGCAACACCGTTGTCATGGCAACCAAGTGCCATGTTGCCAGATCTGCATGTAGATATAAACAAGATAGGTACCTACAGGTTGGTTGATTAGGGTATTTTATTGGTGGAAAATGGTGTCAACTTGGTTAGTGTGATTTAAAAAAGTAAGTATGTATGCAGTGGTGATATTGATTATTATGAGATCAATTAGATGTTCTTATTTTCAAAGGAAGTAGTAGATCAGCAATTAAAGTATGTATAGTTCAGAATATTATTGTAAATCATTTGTATTGAATTACGTTTTTATTTTAATATTTCTAAAGTAGGAAAGAAAATTGAAAGAAAGATATGGTCAATTCTTGCACAACACTGACCAAGGAAAGACAGTAAATGAAATTTTAAAAAAATGCAATTACATATGAAGTAACTCCTACTCTGAGTATCAGATAAAGGTAGATACTTATGAAGAGAACATATCTGGTGATATGCAAGGGCATGCAGTACCAGTACATTTGTGTAGGTGAGAATAAAACTAATAACATTTAATTTTAACAAAATAATGTGTGTGTGACTGCATACATGCATGCACATGCACAATCATTTATTGAACATACCACAATATTTTGAGTATTTGTTGTGATGAATACAAAAACAATAACAAACCAACTTGAAGAGTA
Source organism: Lepisma saccharinum (assembly GCF_977018435.1). Taxonomy (NCBI): domain Eukaryota; kingdom Metazoa; phylum Arthropoda; class Insecta; order Zygentoma; family Lepismatidae; genus Lepisma; species Lepisma saccharinum. The sequence continues at coordinate 28,136,039 of NC_139232.1, read as the reverse complement.
GCGGAACATTCCTTCCCAGAAAACAAGCACTGCTTACAGGTAATCCATTATTTTGTACAACAGTATTTGACCAGATTTCTCCCTTTTATTATAGATCCTAACCAGATTTTCTTCATAAATTTTCAGAAGAAAGTTCAATCTGCAATATATCAAAATTTGTTTTACTCTTTCTAGCGATTGTCCAGTCCTTTGCATTTTTTTAAGTGAGCACTTATGATTTTCAGAGTTATAAAATATCATACAGAAATACTGCTATTTTGAAAGAAAAAGCAGAAGAATCCTTGATCCACAATAGAAGTGAGTAACACCTGTTGTGCAGGGAATTTCTATGCTTGGGTGGGTGGTTATTGTTCAATTTTTACCTGTGTAGACATTTCAGGTTTAGGAGGTATCCTCGCTAGGCATTTTTCAAGAGGCGGACAAAGGTAGTCAAAGGTACCAACCAGATAATTCCTGAAAAAAAAAAAACTTTTTAAAAAGTTTGAACTTTGGTGAATCTTATGTTGGTATGTTCTTTGTCAATATCAACAAACATTTCATGCCAGTCTATGCCTAATGTATTCATGTGTGTGTTCTAAATATGATGAAAGTGCAGTTCAGGAACACTTAAAGATGCTTACTTGGAAGATATTCCATATTGAAGCGGGTTTACCATTTTCAAGAAGAAAGACATATTAACATATTTACATTCATTGTTGTTTGTTGATCTATGAAATAAATATTGTAATTTGAATATATGATAACTGTTTCTTATTAAAGCATTTACTTTTTTTTTTACTGCATCCAGGTATCCCCATCCTTGGATATATGCAAGTACATCAGAGAATCGGTGGAGAAGAGGAAGTTAATTCTTACACTTCCATGGATTGTGGAATATTTGTCAATGATTGATTCTGTATCTGTGCATCTTCCATATTATGAGTCTGTGTTCATCTTGTTGATATATATTTACCAAAATATCCTTGTGTTTAGAAAACATGATGAAAATGTGACTTGTCTCAAGGTCTATTTGCCTCCATTCTCAGTATTTTTCTTGAGAATTTCTTTAGGTTGGCTCTTTGAACTTGCAAATTTCCCAGATGAGTTGTTTTACATGTTATATTCCAAACTATCTCCAACTTCTGTGAAACGCACTGATGGTTCTGAAGCCATGTTGACCAGAAGAGATAGCCCTTTTTCTCCTGAGGTTCAAGCTTTCGATGGAAATATATGTGATACGCTGTGCCATAAATCACCATCGAAACCAGATCGGCAAGATTCTACAGAGGAGGAGCCTAGGATAGAGAATTGTGCCTCTGTGACCGATGCACTTGATGTGATTGACAACGAAGTTCTGTATTTGTGTTATCCGTTCCTCACCCAGTTGAAAGTGCTGCTGCTAGAGTCTGGAAGTAATTCATTCAGCAGCATCCCAGTTCGTCACATCACTCCCATTTCGGCTTGTGACCAGCAGCCATCTTCCGTTCGGCACCTGCAGGTAAACCATTAATTGTGCATGAATGACTCCACGTGGCAACCATTTGCATGTTAATTATGAAAGCCATGTTTGTGTATTTCTACTGGAAAGCAAACTATAACAGTCATCAAGTCATGTGAGTCACTTAATATATGTAGTATTTATTGATTAGCTTATACAAATAAAGAACGCTTCATATGTAATGGATACTGGCTTATTTGACAGTACGCATATCTAGTACCGGCTGTTTCTGAAAAAATTGAGTTGTTACAAAAATTTATTGCCAGTAAAGTATTGAATGTACTTAATGAAACCAGTCCAGAATGAACAAGGACCGCAAACAGTTTTTCTTGACACAAATGTTCAATGTGTGCACCACAGTTAACAGGGCACACATCGACATGGTAGTCACATGAACATGGGCCTGTCAATAGTGTCTATCGCTGTGAGGATATGCTTCCTTAGGTCTGTGATATCATGTGGCATGGGGCGAATACCTTGTCTTTGTTGAAACCTCACAAAAAGAAGTCACATAGTGTAAGGTCCGGTTATCTTGGGGACCATAACTCTGTGAGTGCTTTGAGTGTTGCCTAGCGGCAGAGATGTGAACTCTCAGCTTAACAAAACACACACACACAAATTGTTTGCATTCCTCGATCGTTCTGAACAGGTTTCATCAACGTAAGTTCAATAGTTTACTTGTGATAAATTTTTGTAACCCCTCAATTATTTCTGGGACACCTAGTATAATATTCAATGCTGAAAATAATGTTGTACGTAATTAACAATTTATAAACAGTATTATTGTCCCGCACTGTGAGCATGTGGTCTAATGTGTCAAGATTTGGGCTTGGGCTATGTGACACATGCTAGTTCAAGTCTTCTAGGGGGAGTATAACTACTACTCTTTTGAGATTTCGGCCAATGTATGGGGTTGGTGTCCACTCACCTTTGTGAGAAAATTGAGGAGTTATGGATGAGAAGCGTAACCTGGTTGTGGAAAACCTAGCACAACAACCAGAGGTTCGTCATGCTAAACTACACAAAGCACATGAACAAGCCATTCCACATCAAATCAACACAAAAGACAAAGATTTTGTCACCTACCATCTCACATTTCGATGAAACTTGGTGTACACCCTTTACTTATGGTTGAATAAAAACCCCTGAAATCTTTGAACTGTGTCTGAAACTGTTTTGATTTTACAGCTCTTTAAAATTTCTCTACTCTCAACAACATATATAATATTATCTAACATTCTTTTAACAAGACTAACCTCATATGCTAATGAAATTATAGGTGATTATCAATTTGGATTTAAACGTAACAGATCAACAACGGATCAAATTTTTCACATTAGACAGACACTTGAAAAAAAAAGTGGGAATATAATCAAAATGTGCATCAGCTATTCATTGATTTCAAAAAAGCATATGATTCGGTCAAAAGAGATAAATTATATAATATATTAGTAGAGTTTGGAATAACTAAGAAGCTTGTTAGTATGATAAAAGTATGCACCAGTGAAACAGAAAGTAAAATTTGTGTGGGTATTAATGTGTCTGACAAATTTACAATTCATGATGGTTTAAAACAAGGAGGTGCATTATCTCCTTTGCTCTTTAATTTTGCCTTAGAATATGCTGTCAGGAAGGTAAAAGAAACTAACGAAGGACTAAAATTAAATGGTATGACTCAGTTGTTAGCATATGCAGATGATGTAGACTTACTGTGGGATGATATAAATACAATCAAGAATAATGCTAAAATATTTTTCAAAACTGCTAAAGAGATAGGTTTGGAAGTTAACAAAGGGAAAACTAAATATATGCTTACAGGCCGATACCAAGTGTTAGGTAATAATCAAAATCTAATTATTGATAAGAACTCGTTTGAACCAGTTTCCAAATTCAAATACTTAGGAGTAATATTAACAAATGAAAATTATATTAAAGAGGAAATAAAAAGTAGGCTTAATTTAGGAAATGCATGTTACTTCTCTCTTCATAAACTTTTGTCTTCTCGTTTAATATCTAAGAAACTAAAAGTTAAAATATACAAAACAGTAAATTTTGCCTGTAGTATTATATGGGTGTGAAACTTGGTCCCTTACATTGAAAGAGAAACATAAATTGAGGGTATTTGAAAATAAGATGCTTAGGAAAATCTTTGGACCTAAAAGGGATGAGGAGACATGTGAGTGGAGAAGGTTACATAATTTAGAACTACATTATTTGAATTCATATCCAGATATTATTAGAATAATTAAATGAAGAAGACTTAGGTGGGCAGGCCATGTAACACGAATGGGAGAGGAAATAGGAGTTTACAGGATTCTACTTGGGAAACCTGATGGTAAGAGACCTGTAGGAAGGCCAAGACGAAGATGAAGGGACAACGTTGAGATAGACCTAAAGGAAATTGGTAGGGTTGGAAAAGAGTATGTAGATCTTGCTCAATATAGGGACAGATGGAAGGCCTGTGTTGCGGCCATGAACCTTCGGGTTTAAGAAGGCTAGAGAGTTAGTTAGTTAAAATTTCATTAAAGCTGTGTTGTCTGTTACTCTTGAGACCCTCAGCACAAGATACTTTTGCTTACTTTTTACTTTTTCTCTCCATAACCAATGATCAGATCTGATCAAAATGTTATTCAAATCTCAATGAAATAATGAGGATTTCAGAAAAAATACATCATCACTCTAAATATTTTGTGAAAACCTAAAAAAATTTAGTAATATACTTGTAGCGTAACCTAATTTTTGTATTGTGAAAACTAGGTTACTGAAACTTGAATTTTCAGCATGTGGTTGATATTGAAAATTATCGCAAAGCCATGCTCTTCTACAAGAAGAGAATTTTATGTTTCTTTTACTTCTTGTAACAAAAATTTTATGTTTTTTGGACATTGTGGAAAAAATAGCTGCTGGGTAGCCATTTTGTACAATACTTCTGCAGAAAAAATATTTTCAAAATTTTCATTTTGTTGTATGCAAGGGTAGTCCAAAATATGCATTATTTTTCTAAAACTTGACTTTGTTTATAAATGGCAGCCATTTTTGTTTCAAGACTTGCAATATCTTTGGCCTTTGCAGATAGTTGTGATAATTATGATAACTCAGCCTCGAAAAATGATGGAAATGTGGTGTGAAAACATTGTTTTCAGAACCTTTGAAGCTAAATTTTGTTTTTTATCTTTTCTCACCATCTCTAATGCAAATAACTGAAATTTAATGCCAAAATGGATATTCAATTTTGGAGAGAAATAGAGTTGGAACTGTTTGGAAAAGAATGGCTTGGGGGGGGGGGGGTGACAGTTTTTTTCTGTGGCTTTTTTGGTTGGGCTTTTTTTTTCGTCTTTTTTCACAAAGGTGTGTCAAATCAATGAGAATACAGGAGTAGGTAGTATTTTTCCTGTTCTATTGTTTTCGTTTATCTCCCTACTGTAATAGACACTCATTTCTAAATAAATACAATTTATAATATGAAATTCATAGCTAAACATAAACAGTATTTCAAGAGAGCTGTTTTTTTTGAATGGGTATGTACAAAAAGTAGTGTATGTACAAACAAGACTGAGGCGACATGGTACGCATCATTGAAGTAGCTTTAAGACTGAAGACACAGATGTCAAGTGACACAGTCTCCTTCAGTATAAAGCAAAACATTCACAGTGCATTCAAGAATAACAGACCGAAGCGGCACAATGCACACCATTGAGAAAACAGTATAGTCCAAGCAACATGCAAGTGGCATGTTTAGCTCGTCTCACTTCAGTGACACATGTCACTTGTTGCTTCGGTCTGAAAGTTCCCTGAGAAAATGGTACAGGCCAAGTGACAAGTGACACTTGCAGCTTATGTTGCTTTGGTTTGAAAGGTTGCATTTACTTCTAATGGTTGGTTTCCAAGAGCCACGTGTCACTTCAGTCTCAAAGCCCCGTTGAACAGTATATATACACACATTCACGTAATACGTATACTTCTGCATTATGTGTTGTGAACAGTAAAGGTTTTTAATTGTCCCATAACATCGAATACTTTGATATTAACATTTGTTTCATATTTAATGACATCAACATTTAAATTGAGACACAAACATGTATAAGCTTGTTTAAGTCCATTTCTTGGTCAGATGTGCTCATCAGAACTAAATTTTTAGTTTTAACCCTAGCTTACCCATGCAGTACAATAAACTTATATACCTTGGTGTGGCTCACAGGCCCACACTTTTTTCTTATCATTAAAATTCAAGAAACCGTTTTATTCTTGAATCACTGCTTCCCTTTCTGATTATATATGTGCAGTTATTTATTAATTATCATAATTACACAAATTGCTATCATTAACCAAAAATAATAACCAATCATTGCATGAGTGTGTCACATATATTTTATCATTCACATAAAAGTCTCAAAAATCATAATCATTTTATATTAATACTTTTTTTGTTTGTAAAGGTGCAGTTGTTATTAAATATAATAATTACCATCATTACCAACCAATTGTACACTGCCACGGACATGAATGTCTTGAGTGAGACACATTCAAAGATGGCACCTGATATACCCACCAAGTGCATTTCCCACCTAATTACATTACATTACATTACTCCGTAGCCGAGCGAGTTAAGGCGTTCACTCGTGTTGAGATCGTTCGCTGCAGGACGGCATAGGTTCGAATCCGGCTGTGGTCGGAATTTATTCAGCCTACGTAAAGGGCCGGTGGCAACCCACCATCGTGAGGAAATTGGGGAGCTTCGAATGAGTAAGCATAATCCGGTCCCGGAAACCTACTATAACGGCTGGGGATACGTCGGGCTGACCCCCCGACTATTCCAATCCTGGTTGCAGATCTCCACGCTTAGAGGTGAGGAAGGAAAGCGTGGGAGGGAGACCAGCAGTCGGTAGGTAAGCCAAGGCCCTTCAAAGCTGTTGCGCAAAGGAATATTATTATTATTATGTTTTTATGAACAAAAGTAATACAGAAATATTGGGAACACCCTAGGGAATAATGTAATTTATTTTCAAATATTTGAAAAATCTAAAAAAAATAGAGATGCTGGGCCTGCAAGGCCCCCCTGTCTCCTCTGTAAGATAGGGTTAAAATTGTATCTGACCCACTATGAAACATGTGTCCACTGGGATTGGCCAATATCTGTCTCTTAGCTGCTACATCATATATTTTTTTTCCAGTTAGCTGTAATTGGTAACAAGCCAAAATTTTCGGTTTTTTTCCAAAATAGCTGGGTTTTTATCGAAAAAAAACCCCGACTATTCAAAAAAGCCAGCTTTTTGCAACACTAGAGAGAAATCAATGTATAGGAATTTTTTAAAGTAAGGAAGTTATGTAATGTCAGAGCTATATTTTTTTTTAGAGGAGACATACATCCAAATTTTAGAAAATATTTGAGCTTTGTTGCTAATTTACGCTTTGAGTTATAGCTATTTGAAAATAATAGTTTTCATTTTTATCAAAATTTGGGTCCCAATATCAATATGTCTGGTTTGAGTCCAAATGAAAATTTGATATTTACAACATATTCTATTGAAGGTGCCTGTAAAAAAATATTTTGAGATTGATATTTCATAAAGAACAAAGTTACAACAGGGGAAGTTGGGCAAGATCAGGTAAATTTTTGTTATTAGTTACAAATAAATATTTACTTTTAATGAACTATCATTCAATTAAAATTATTGCATTTATTAATTACCATACGAATGGCATAGTAAACCCGTTAGTAGTTATTATGAATGAAGAGGTGTGTAAGGCAGAGATTTGCCAGAGTAGGTTAACAGGTTAGTCCCGGCAGAAACATTAGTGTGGAAATTCAGTGCACTTAGAACAATTAAGATCAATCAAGGGGCTGCTGGAGTAGTCTCAGCTTTCCCTTAGTTGTATTCCACTTGTATGACTTAACCTGTTCAGAGAAACTTGCCTTACATACCTTTTCATTCACAACGGCTACTAATGTGCTTACTATGCCATTTGTATGAGGAACAATGTTTGCACACCAGCTGTCTATCATTTTTCGTAGCTCAGTTATCATAATTATCACAACTATCTGCAAAGGCCAAAAATGTTGCAAGTCTTCAAACATAAATGGCTGCCATTTATAAACAAAGCCAAGTTTTAGAAAAATAATGCGTGTTTTGAACTACCCTTGCATATAACAACAAAATGAAAATTTTGAAAATATTTTTTCTGCAGAAATATTGTACAAAATGGCTACCCAGCAGCTATTTTTTCCACAATGTCCAAAGAACATAAAATTTTTGTTACAAGGAGTAAAAGAAACATAAAATTCATTCTTTGTAGAAGAGCATGACTTTGCGATAATTTTCAACATCAAAAACTTTTGGTTCCATCATGCCCACGTGCTGAAAATTCAGGTTTTCGTAACCTAGTTTTTTGAAGACAAAAAATAGGCTAGGGTACGAGTATATTAGTATTTTTTTTTAGGTTTTCACAAAATATTTTGAGTGCTGATGTATTTTTTTTTCTCAAGTCCTCATTATTTCATTGAGATTTGATTGAAGAGATCTGATCATTGGTTAAGGAGAGAAAAAGTAAAAAGTAAGCATAAGTATCTTGTGCCAAGGGTCTCAAGAGTAACAGACAACATAGCTTTAATGAAATTTCAAAGAGCTGTAAAAGCAAAACCATTTGAGAAACAGTTCAAAGATTTCAGGGGGTTTCTTTCAACCATAAGGGAAGTGCATACATAAAATTTCATCAACATCAGAGAGTTAGGGCGACATGACCTCCTTGAAATGGCGTGGAATGACCCGAATGGAAAGAAGGAATTTTGAAGAAATGCCAAAACATTGTTCTGATTAGTGATAAACTTTTAAGTTGAAGATTGATTTTTTCATTTCACATACGGAATACTGAATACTTTAAACCTATAAACATGTTGGCAGAATTTAAATAAATTTGCACCTTATGTGAAGCTGTGTCTCATGCCCTTAAGCACAACGGTATCATTGCTAGCTTTTCATTTCCAGTACTTATTACAAGAACAAGCATAGTAAATATTAATAAGCAAAATTTGTTTGCCACACTAGACAGAGAGTCTCTTTGTAATGGTTGTAGAAGTCTAAAATATAGCATTTTAAATAATTTGAATAAATGTAGAAAATAACAGTTGGGCTGAAAAGTTCGTAGGCTAACATAGTAAAAAATATTTTTTTGACAAAATTCGATTTTATTATTCAATATAGTTGCCTTCGAGGGCGATACAACGATTATAGCAGTCATACAATTTTTCGATGCCATTTTTATAGTACGATTTCTCTTTAGCCTCAAAATAGGCCTCAGTTTCGGCGATTACCTCTTCATCAGTGCTAAATTTCTTTCCAGCGAGCATTCTTTTAAGGTCTGCAAACAGGAAAAAGTCACTGGGGGCTAGATCTGGGGAATATGGTGGATGGGGAAGCAATTCGTAGTCTAATTCATATAATTTTGCCATCGTTTTCATTGATTTGTGACACGGTGCATTGTAGTGATGAAACAGCACTTCTTTCTTCTTCAAATGGGGCCGTTTTTTCGTGATTTCATCCTTTAAACGCTCCAACAACGCTATGTAATAATCGCTGTTGATGGTCTGGCCCTTTTTGAGGTAATCGATGAATATAATACCATGCGCATCCCAGAATACTGATGCCATAACCTTGCCAGCCGACTGTTGCGTCTTCCACGCTTTGGATTCAGTTCATCACGTGCAGTCCACTCGGCTGACTGTCGATTGGACTCTGGAGTGTAGTTATGGAGCCATGTTTCATCCATTGTAATATATCGATGGAAAAATTCGTGTTTATTACGGTTGAATATCGCTAAACATTGCTCCGAATCATCAAAACGTTGTTGCTTTTGATCGATTGTGAGCACGCGCGGCACCCATTTTGCACACAGCTTTCGCATGTTCAAATATTCATGCACAATATGTCCAACACGTTCCTTTGATATTTTTAAAGTCTCAGCTATCTCAATCAACTTCACTTTACGATCATTTAAAATTATTTTGTGGACTTTTTTTATGTTTTCGTCGGTAACAGCCTCTTTGGGGCGTCCACTGCGTGCATCGTCTTCGATGCTTATTTTGCCTCGTTTAAATTTAGCAAACCACTTCTCAACGGTTGATTTTCCTGGTGCAGAGTCCGAATAATGTTTATCAAGCCAAGCCTTGGCTTCAACAGTATTTTTTTTTTGCCAAAAAGCAATGCTTTATTAACACACGAAATTCTTTTTTATCCATTTTTTCACAATAACAAAAGCTGCTTCACTCACAATGCTATATCTCACGAACTAATTATCCGGCAGCTATGAAATTTATACACATATCTTTTGAAGGTTAGTACTAAGTAAAAATCACATGGATTTAATTCTAGTAACGCCATCTATGAGTCAGCCTACGAACTTTTCAGCCCAACTGTTATAGATGACAATATATTCAGTAGTTGTGCATGTTATTGTGACACAATTAAGTATATCTTGTAACTTGGCCTTCTATTGTACCTATCTTTTTTTATATAGATATATTTTATCAGGGATTGGACAGCACACTATTGGCATCGGCTGATGTAGGCATATTGGTGTATTAGTTCATCGGTAAAATTACTGATGATTTTGCCGATGTTATATCGGGTGATTCCCTCGCTAGAGGCCCCAAACTTTTGTTGATAAAACTGCCATTTACTTAACGTTTGTCTTGAAATTTTGTATGCACATACCTTGAACAATGAAAAACATGATGTAACCCCTCGCAATAGGGTTGGACTCTTCCAGTGACCTTCATTTGTTCGTTTTTTCACGACAATGCATCTCTGTAGTGTTGGCTCGAATGTATAGGGATTACAATGTACGCAATCAAAGAGCGTGTGTTCCTCGTTTGTAAATACTGGCAAACTGGTTCATTTAAAGCATGTCAAAGGGCATTTCAGATTGAATTTCGTGTGACGTGTACCTTCAAAGTGTTGTATCCAAAAATTGGTAAGAAAGTTACAGACAACGGGAAGTCTTGTTACACAGCATTCAGGAAGCTTGAAAATGTCTCTAGAGACAAAACAGGATGTAAAGGAACGATTACTGGCATCACCATCAAAATCATTGCAAAGAATTTGCCAAGAAACTAATCTCCCATATTCCACGTGTCAAAAATCTGCAAAAAAAAATAAAATAAAAACTATCGCACAATCACAGCCCTGAAAGAAGCTATATGTCAAGAGATTGAAGCCATTACAGACACCACTTAAGAAAAGTATTCCAGAATTTGGAGAGACGTGTACAAGAGTGCTTGCATGTGGAAGGAGACCATTTTCAGCATCGGATATGAGCAGATCCTGTTTTACATTGTTCAAGGTATGTGCATAGAAATTTTCAATACAAACTTTCAGTAAATGACAGTTTTATAGACAAGAGTTTGGTGCCTCTAGTGAGGGAATCACACTGTATATCTATCAATATCTTTCGATTTTGAGCATTATTATGCCATTTTGTTATATTTATTTTCCTGTAGTTTACTGTTATTACAAGCATAAGAAAACAGTTTTTTGTTGTGACGTATCAGGAGAACTCACGCTCCCTTCAATGCGTACATACAAGAAAATAATTTGTTATATTTCTTTATGGATATAAACCTATAATCTCCATGAGAAGTAAATGTCTAATTATGCAACATCTTTTGCATTGTAGTCACCTTGACAATTTGAATAAAGCATTACCTGTATTTGCTATTTTTTTTTAGGTACAACTGGAAGACAATTTTTTTCACAATCAACCAGCTTCTGTAAAAAAGACTGTGGAATTTGTGGCAGAAAGAGTTGCTTCGAAGTGTGTTAAATACTTCTGCAACACTGTTCTTCCTGGAGTGAGAGAATCAGCATTAGAAAGAGTTAGACAAATTGTGAGGAAAGAATTACATGATGCACCTGTTTCGGGGGAAGCATCAGATAATATAAAGGTATGATCCAGTAGTAGAGTAAAATTGCTAGAGATTGAAATGTTTACATATGAATGAAGCATCTGGAGTTTTATAACTGATGTAACAACACTTGGAGGTCTGTGGAATGTCAGTTGTATTTTTCAGTGGGCAACTCTTTGTCAGTATGTTAATGCCCATTGTTTGTATTTGATTCTTTCTGCATTTTATGTAAAGTTGATGTTTCTTTAATTGTAGAATTGCTTAGTATTATTATTCTATTCTTTCTTTTCTATTATATTCTATTATTCTTAGTATTATTAGTATGCTCTTAATTCAATTGTCTTGTGTAGTACTCATTTGTGAATGATCAACAGTATGATGTTACACTTACTCATAATTTAAAGTCCTTGTAGTATATCAGAAGGAAGGGAACATCTTCAGTCTGAGCCTTGGTAGAGAGACAATCCAAAATTTCCATTTGGTTATTCAAGGGTGTAGCTTTCTTTAGATCAAATAGTGTTGGAATTGTAAGCAATTTATCCTGTTGCTGAAGTACAGAAACTTTTTACATGTAGCGGTATGCAAATTTTGATTGAGCACAATAACAAAATTGTAGGAGGGTCATCCAGAAAAAAATAAATGTTTTGGTATAAAACAAATGACAAATGATGCATGCAAAAAATTTATGGTACAGAAACCACATACCTTACTCTGCATTGCCACATATTCGCCATACCCATTGAAACACTTATAGTCAGTGGCGAAGCGTCCTATGAGGCCAGGAGGCCGGGCCTACCCACGCCATTACTCTTTTAAAGGTGTATTTACTTATTTCGTCTAAAAACATATGTAATGCAATGCAAAAGTTTGGAATTTTCATTTATGATAATTACAAAAAGATTCTAACCCTGTCCAGTATAAGAACTTTCCACGGAGTGAGGCACATTTGCTGGGGCCTCTTCTCTTCACATTCTGTTTTACGGTCGTATTTGCAGGAAGCCTAATCTTACGAGTACTGTACGCATGCTTATAACGTGCTTGTGAGGCTCACCTCGCAGTGTTACCCACTAGGACGAACAGAATATCAGCAACACTGCATTTCCGCCAGGGTTGGAAATTTGTGGTGTACCAGCATTTTATATAAACATTAGCCTGTGTTGGTGCAGAGATATTTCTATTTCATTGTACATTCTCCATATTTTGTACGAAACTTAGGTTTTCCTTCCTTTCATCGACAAGTATAATTGAAAGTAAGTCTTCATACCAAATTATGTAAATCAAAATGCTAGTTACAAAGTAGTTTTACTTTTACTGGAAATAGAATAATTTATTTTAATCTCGCTTGTTACCTCTCTGAAAACTTGCCTCCTGCTCAGGATGCTACAAGGGAGCGTGGCTCGGAGCGCGAAGTGTATGGCGGGAGAGCTTTGTTTGTGATTCATGTCATCTGCAGTGATCAGATTTATGCAAGAAAGTTCTGGACTAAAATGGAAGAACAATCGAGTTCTTAATTGAGTGAAGATGTAATCATCAGTAAGGTAGGACACACTTTTGGTCTTTCATGTTTCCTTCTTATAACAATAATTTCTAAAATGTTTTCAACTCTAATTTCCTTTGTAAGTAGCAGTGGCAAGTGACAGCAATTTTTTTTAAAAAATGAAAGTTTTTCAAACATTATTTAATGCGTTAACGCTGTTGCCGAATAGATATTACAAGCTGACAATTTTTTATGCAGCTGACACAATGGATTTTCAGAAAAGAGCTAAATTGCACCTAAAAATTGGGATTCTATTCTCTCAAGCAACTACATTTATTATAACCTGTTTATATGTTACATAGTAACCTTTCTTGTTGCCATCATAGAAGGGTCCCAAACAAGGATCCTATGTTCTATTATCACGTAAAGATGGGTAGAACAAACTAGGATGCGAAGTATTCACACTGAATGAGATAGGTCACCTTTACCAAGGTTTTGTCTTGAAAGCCCCATAGTGGTAATCCTAATACGTTACAAAGCCAGGTGACCTAATTTTGGTCATGCCAATGTTTCCTGATCCTCTTTAATTCATTCTCCACACATTCTCATCGTCACGATTAACATAGAGCAGAACAAATGAGACGAAAATATACAAAATTTAAATTATGTTTACTTGCACATTCAGGTTTCAGAAATTCATTTATCTAGAAAGCCAAGACTGGAATTGACTACAACCATTCCTTTAGTTAGACAACAGATAACAATGGTATTTGCCTCGCTGCGAGGAAGTCTTGCTAAAAAAAAAACTTAGTTGGCAACAGTAGAACGTACCAAACTGACAGTCGCTGAAAGTGCGTAATTCTGTCGTCTGCTCACGGATGAATGCTACGAACTATTCATGCTAACGGGGCCTCCATGTTCTTTATTTGTATACTGACCAGAAAATTATGGGGTTCTTCTAGCCCTTTTCACCTCATTGCAAAATAAATAAATAAATTTAGAAAAAAGTGATGAAGAATTGACAACTGGGCTCGAGCACTATTTGTTGGATTTTCACGATGTCTCATGATTGGTAGTTCTTTCTGGAGGTGCGTGCATAAATTAGGGGTTGAAAAGATACAAACAAAAAAAACAAAAACAAAATGAACAAAAATCTAGATCGATGACATCTGGTTGGCGGGAGGAGAACATCTAAGATAATTATTGTAGTGATGGCCGGTAACAACACTTTTGAAAACGTCGAGCCACTGGCAAGTAAAGAGGTGGCCTGGAGAGACATTGATCCACTCTCTATGACATAGCTCCTCCCTTTCTTTTTACAGATTTAAGCAAGTAATGGATATTATTGCACTTTTGTGCCTACCCTGCTAGCAACTCTACGCTTCGCCACTGCTTATAGTGTGATACCAGTTGTCATTACAGTACACTTCCTTTATTTGCTTATGAATTTCACTGCATAAACTTTTCTTGCATTCAGAAATCTTATCAAATTTTGCAGGATTCTCAATTTTGTCGCACATGTTCAGGGCTCACAGCTCAATACCATATATGTACATGCACAGTCTCGCTGCTTGGCTCAAACTGAAGTGGCCAAGATGAACTTTAAGACGCTGTCATTACATGGTTGAGTACATTTGCGGCAACCAAGTACAATAACGGTATATACAAACTGATATCACACTATGATAAGTGCTTGAATAGGTATGTCAAATATTTTGAAAAGTAGTGTAAGGTATGTAGTTTCTGTACTATAATGTTTTGGACACATCATTTTTCATTCACACCAAAACATTCCTTTATTTCTGGATGACCCTCACATAGGTAAGTCACCAGCTGTTTGTAGAATTACCGTATTTACTCATGTATAATGCGCGCTTTTTTCCAAAATTTTTGCCCCCATAAACTGTGGTGCGTATTATGCACGGAATACTTCAGACAGTCAACATGAAACTGTACAGGGTCATTCCATGATTTTGGGACACTTGCATTGATTTTTCATGTTTACGGAACCCTATCATGTATATATCGTTGTAAAGCTTGAATCCTGCAGTTTCTGAATGTGGAAACAGTATTCAATACAAGATAACGACACTAATGTGAAATGTGGTTGAAATAAGTTCATCAAAACCTGAAGAAACGTTCCGATTTTTATGGTACTTTGAATGAAAGAAAACATGAGGAAAAAGATAATACAAATTAAAATGTATTACTGGCCAAATAATATGACATACATGGAGTGTGTAAATTCCTTAATGGAAGAAATCTTGTGCTGCTAACTGCTATTTGGAAGGTCCTGAATGTGCCTCGTATAAATGTTACATTAGTCACGGAAAGAAAAAGTATATATTTTGAAAAAGAAGGAATGAGCAATTGAATAGGTATGACATCATTCACTTTTGATCGCCATAGCAACAGATTTACAACCTACAACTAAGAAAGCAATTTCTTGAAACTGGATTGTACTGCGCATTATATACGAGATATAGTTTTTTTTGTCACTTTTACCCTGCCAAAACCAGAGTGCGCATTATACACACACACGTGCACTATACACGCATGAATACGGTATTAGTTTGCAGATATTATTGCCATATTTGCTAACAGATCAAGGTAAACAATGTTTCTTCATTGTAGCAATTCAATGCTGTGATATTTACAAAACTGTTTCTGTTCTATGTTAGGGTCTACTTTCCAAGAAGTCCCAGGCCACTGCTGAGGAGATATGTTGTGAACTGAAAAGGGACTCCACAGATATGGTATCAAGATACTGTGAAGAAAAATGTACTGAAGCATTATCAGCCTTATTGTCAGATGAAATGTTGGGAGAAGTTGTGAAAATGTGTGCCTGTATAGCTAGCAGATTAAGCAAAGGCAGAGTAAATAGTTGGATCAGTATTCATGTATCTGTAGGTAGGTAATTCTCCTTCATACTGGTGGTTAAGTGAAATTAAGTGTTAATAGGATAAGGTGAAAATTTGTATGTAAGTAAATGTTGTTATTCTCATAGTAATACTTGGGTGTGACATTTCAATGTGTTCAACACATATCTTTCGTTTAATACCAGTTCTATATATAACCATGTAATAATCAAACTTGTGATGAAAGTATATGTTCATATTACCGAAATGCCAAGTATCAAACAATTCAGCTTAAGGAAGGTTCATAATTTATTCTTTACATGCATGCATCCATTCACTCTTTCCTCTCTCTCAAACTTAATGCACTTAGAGCTTTGAAAATAGTTTATTTAGTTGGTTAATTGATTATCATCAGAGAAATTAAAGGGCTGTGACAAAAAATCATAAGGAATTTTCGAATATGAAGCATTTTGGGTGGCTCTTTTCAGTTTGTCAATGCAAAAGTGCAGATACATAATAATTATGTAGCTTCAGGATATAAATATATTAATAACTTACGTTTTGCGAGTATCTATGTTGCTCCTGCGACGTTTCGGGATGCAACTGCTCCCTTCCTTAGGCTGTTCACGTTTAGGTTATATATAATTCATAACCACATCGACCTCTCCATAGGTACAGGATATGGGATTGGTAAAAGGTGTGTGGTTAAAAAACAATAAAAATCTAAAACCCATTACAGGTGCACGTGATAGTACCATGCTGTTTCCCCGATTAGAAACTGCTCCTTGGAATGTTAAAACTTTAAAACTGTGAATAGCCACGGCCCGCGTGTGCTGCAATTGCAATAGTAGGCAGTGGCTATTCACAGTTTTAAAGTTTTAACATTCCAAGGAGCAGTTTCTAATCGGGGAAACAGCATGGTACTATCACGTGCACCTGTAATGGGTTTTAGATTTTTATTGTTTTTTAACCACACACCTTTTACCAATCCCATATCCTGTACCTATGGAGAGGTCGATGTGGTTATGAATTATATATAACCTAAACGTGAACAGCCTAAGGAAGGGAGCAGTTGCATCCCGAAACGTCGCAGGAGCAACATAGATACTCGCAAAACGTAAGTTATTAATATATTTATATTAAATTTGTGAGTAATTCACACAACTTTCATCATGGCTTCAGGATGTAGAGTGCTGCAGCAAGAGCTTTTCACTTGAGCACATAATAGTTCATACAGGTGATGCTAGATAAAATATGGAATTGAGAACTCCTTGCTCGCCATGACATCACGAGTGAATGACACTAGCCCTGGCAAAAAGAGTTTTATACACTCAAAACCCAGTACAACACGTATAATTGTAATTTGTCTGTGGTATGAGGGCTGCTGGAAAGGTTTCTGCAGACTATCACCAACAGTGGCGCTAGTGTTCCGCTATTATAAAAATCGGAAGAATAGGCCTTTTTTATGTTTAAATTATCTTTGATACCTTGTTTAAGCCTATTTGTTTATTTTTCACAGCAATTTGAAGAAGTAGTTTCGTTTGAGAAATGGAAATTTCTCGTGAACACTTTCGGGCAATGATTTTTTATGATTTCAAATTTAGTTTAACACCGAAACAGGCTTTTGGGGATGAAGCACCATCTAATATGACTGTGTACAATTACTTTTCCGAATTCCAGTGTGGTCACGCATTTCTCAGTGATGAATTTTGTGAAGGTAGTCCATCCACTTCTGTTGTCGACAATGCTGATGCTGTGCGTGAAATAATTGAGAGAAAGATTGGCATGTGACATACTGTGAGATTCAGGCATCCTTGAACATTGACATGAAAGCAATACATACGATTTTGCATGGTCATCTGAACGTATGGAAACTTTCAAGCCGTTGGATCCCACACAACTTGACCAAAGCTCAAAAACAGGCTCGTGTAAATTGGTGTAATGAAATGCTTAAAAACTTCAACCAAGGCAAGTCAAATTTGGTGTACTACATCGTTACAGGGGACGAAACTTGGATCTATTCATACGAACCCGAAACTAAACAGCAATCCACTGTTTGGGTGTTTCAAAGTGAGCCGAAATCAAGAAAAGTTGTTCGTTCGAGGTGTGCTGCCAAGCAAATGATTGCTTGTTTCTTCAGTTATACCGGACATGTGGCAATAATAGCTTTAGAAGATCGAAGGACTATAAATGCTGAGTGGTATACAACAATTTGTTTGCCAGAGGTCATCAATGTATTGTATAAGACAAACCCAAATTGTCGCATTATTCTTCACCACGACAATGCCAGTTCCCACTCAGCACAAAAAACTTGATTTTTTGTCCAGTAAAAATATCGAATTAATGACTCATTGTCCATACTCACCTGATTTATCACCTAATGACTTCTTTTTGTTCCCACACATGAAAAATAAGATGCGTGGTGAGCAATTTGTGTCGCCTGAAGCAGCTGTTGACACATTCCTAACAGCGGTTTCTGAGGTATCAGCTTCAAAGTGGAAAAAATGCTTTCAAAATTGATTTGAGCATATGCAAAAGTGTATCGATCTTAAGGGTGAATACTTTGAAAAACAATAAAGCCAATCTTAGTATTTCACATGTCTTTCTTCATATTGATTGCAGAAACTTTTTCAGCAGCCCTCGTAGTGGGCCCTAAAATAAAGGATTGTGAAGTGAAAGATACAGTGAAATTGAAACTTAAGTAAACATAGTCATCATCTTGATACTAAGATGTAATTTAGTGTATCTTACTAATATTGCGATATGTGAAAATGAAGTAGATGATTATGGGCTAAAGTTACTTGGGTGGATATTTTATTAGGTCAGTCAAAAAGTAAATGCAGTCATTTTTTTTATTTTTCACAGCAACAATAGAAAACTTACAATGATATCATTTTTCAACATAGTCCCCCTGCACTTCAATACACTTGGTCCAACGTTCCACAAGCTTTCCAATACACTGAGAAAAAAAGGTTTTCGGTTGAGCAGGAAGCCATGTATGCACCTGTTGATCTGTGTCGAAACGATGGCCTCTTAAAGCATCTTTAAGTGGACCGAACAGATGGTAATCCGACAGGGCGAGATCAGGACTGTATGCAGGATGCTCTAACACCTCGAAGCCCAGATTCTGAAGAGTTTGAGCGGTGTTTGCGGCGGTATGGGGACGCGAGTTGTCATGCAACAAAAGAATGCCTTCCGACAATCAACCTCGTCGTTTGCTTCGAATTGCAGGCTTCAACTTGTTCAAAAGCATATCACTGTATCGTTCACTGTTTATTGTCCCCTTTTCCACTAACGTCCCATAATTACCCCTTCTGAGTCCCAAAAAAGTGTGAGCATCACTTTTCCTGCAGAGTGTTGACACTTGACTTTTCTTTTCATTGGAGATGGTGTTTCCATTCCATGCTCTGGCGTTTGCTCTCAGGTTCGAAGTGATGGATCCATGTTTCATCTCCCGTGATGATTTGTTTCAAAAAGGCTTTTCCTTCGTTAGCATGTCTGACCAATAATTGCTGACAGATTCTCACACAATTTCGCTTGTTCTCGTCAGTGAGTTCTTTAAGGACCCATCTCACACAGACTTTATGAAAGTTAAGCCTGTTACGGATAATTTCATATGCAGAACCATGACTAACGTGCATATGGTTTGCCACTTCATCAACAGTCACTCGTCGGTTATTCAGAACCAGCCCAATGTTGTCATCAGTAGTGGACTGTTCACTGATTTCATCCAGTGTGACGCGCCGATCGTTTCTTGATGAATTTGTTAACTGCACTCAGCAGTTCATCCGTAATGACAGACAGGCACTGGGAACGTTCGTCATCATAGATGTTCTCCCTCCCAGAGTTAAAGTTTCGACACCAGCGCCAAGCAGATGACTCATCAATAACATTGTTTATAAACATCCTTTAATTGACAGTAAATATCACATGGTCGCACATTCCTGGCATTGAGAAATCTGATCACAACCCTAACTTCACAAGTGGTGGCATTTAAATTTTTTTTTAACATTGTAAACACTCACAGAAACAATAACTACAATGACAGCGCTACAAAACTTTGCACACACTGAGCAGTCATCTGAAGTCGTTTGACTTTGAGCGGCAGCTACTTGGGTCACTAGCACTCCACAAGGTGCGAAAGGGTACTACTTTCTGGATGGCCCTCATACACATATACATAACCCCTCCCTTTCGGAAATTCTGGGCATGCCACTGGTTCAGAAAACCATTTGGAATTTTATATCGGTACTTTATTGGTATTAACCAAAATTTTATTTCGGCCCATCCTTACAAAATACAGATGCAAGGCACCTTAAAGTCTCATTCATCTCTCTAGCTTTGAACCTGAGTTTCTGCAGTTTCACATGAGTAACTAACTCTTGACCATGTAGAAGTTCATGTAGCCGACAGCTTCCTGTAACCTCTTTCATTCAAAGCACATTCTTTGGTCCATGTATCACTTCATAAGAAAGAAATAAATACTGTTACAGATAACACTAGCTACACATTTTTGTTAGAAGATTGGGGAATGGCTGATTCTTATTGTGTTCCACTCCCTGATGTCTGAATACAGTGCAAGAAGAATCTAATTGCTAGAATATCGGTTAACAATGACAGTCAGTTTTATATCATTGTCTGTTTTGTGCTTTTAGTGCTTAGCTATGACACATGCCAACATTTTTACATATGAATGAAGAAAAGAATTACCATGCTTCCAAGGTTTTTCGAATTAAAATTTTGTTTATGATGCAATTTTTTTTGTATAATAGAAAAAACTTTTTCATGTGAGGTACTGAATGTATATTTTTCGTCGGTACTTCTCAAATTTTATTTTTGTTTCTCAGGTGCCTTCATGAAAGAATATCGTTCAGAAATTGATAAAATGATGAGAGCTGCCTTGCAACATGAGAACAGCAGTGAGCCAAAAATGCCCAATATTCTTCCTCCAGGTGGAAGGAATGTTGAACATCAAGAAGATGCTACCACACCACCTCAGGCATTAATACAGCTACAGGTATCTTTTTTGTGGGGCAAGGTTTGCTCTGCTAAAGAGTTATCACATTTTCTTATTCCATTATTATTGAACTACAGGGTGTTCCGAAAGCTGTGTTTGATCCCTTGTAACTTAAAATATGTAAGAGATATTTCCATCATGTTTCTGCAGTGTTTAACCTTGTTCATTGAGATATTTTGATTTCCTGGTTGCTCCAGACATTATATTCGTGAAGTGAATTAATGACCCAAGGGTTATGTCTTAATCTTCATGACAAGATACAGTGGAACTCCAATTTTGGTTCCCAGGTTTGACCTTTTCTCACATTATACATTCAATCTTTATGGTCCCAACATAGCAGAATGATACAAAGTTTTCCTCAATTTTACATTTTCCCGCATTTTAAGTTTTTTTTAGTTTGTTCCCCTTGAAAAATGTAAAATTGAGGTTCTGCTGTATATAACACCAAGTCAGAGTGATTTTTTTCTTTAAATGCCAGTTGTCAGTTGTCAGTTCTAGTGAATGAACATGCTTGAATAGAATACCGGGCTTTCACCCCTCTGCAAGTCTTTGCATTTTCTCTCCACTGCTATACACAACCGGATCAAGAAAGTGTGGGGTGTTACCACACCTCCTATACGCCTTCATGGCGTGGTGCTAAGCACAGGGGAGCACTGTACTTTTTTTTTCTGCTATACATTGCCACGTCTTTTGTGAGGGTACAGTGAAACCCCGAGTTTACGTTCCCGCATTATACGTTTTCCCGCTTAATACGTTCATCCAGTCAGACCCTGGCAAAAGGCCATGTTAAATAATTTATTTATTTATTTATTTATTTCGTCTTCTTTTACATGGCGAAGTTAAGGCTGTGGAGCCTTTTCTTCCACTTGACCATGTTTACAAAAAAATTGAATATGAAATAATTAAAATATTGAAAAAAAAGGAAGAAAAAAAATATTTAAAAAATTACAGAGAAGTAAAAAATACAAAGAGAAATTACATATAAGAAAGGTAAGCTAACCTATAGATACGGGCACACACACTCACACTCACACATACATATTTTTGCCCTTACACACGTATAAGCAAATACATGACACTACACTTACTTAAGCACAGTCCAATATTACACATACTTAAAACACAGTCCAAAACGGTATACTTTGACGATAATTCATCTTAACTATTACTGTAATTCATTTTAGTGCCTTACGTCCTTCTATCATTCTCTGCACCCACCATATTAATAGGGAAATCAAACATTTAATTTTCATTGTATAATATGTGTAACTTTAACAATTTTTTGAACGTCACAATTGAGGAAGAGACATGAATTTCAGGTGGCAACTTGTTCCAAAGGCCTACTGAGGTAACAGTAAAAGAATTTGCATAAAAGTTGGATTTGTGGAGTGGAATGGACAGCAGAGACCTTTCGCGCGATCTGGTGTTGTGGCTGTGAAAGTCGGAAAGATGTTGAAATCGGTTATAGAGATATTGCGGGTCTTTTATTTGGAGGATTTTGTACAGTAAAATTAACTTATGAAAATTACGTTTATCGCTTAATTTAAGCCACTCGACCTTCGCAAAGTACGATGTCAAATGGTCTGAATATTTTAGGTCGAAAACGAAACGAATGCAGGCATTTTGAATTCGCTGCAGTCGTTTAGCTTGCTCGTGATTGACATCCAAGAAAGCAATGTCGCAATAGTCAACAATGGGAAATACAAGAGACTGGACCAGTTTAATTTTTATGCGTTCAGGGAGGAAGTTTTTGAGTCGATAGAGTGAATGCAATGCACCGAAAGCTCTTCTAGATACAGAGTTAACTTGCTCTGCCCAGATGAGATGTTGGTTGAGTATCACACCCAGATTCTTAACAGTAGTGGAGAAGGGCAGATGAATATCATTTATGTTGAGTCTAGGGAGGCTAGATTTATCTATTTTGCTCAAAATTCTAGGGGAACCTACAAGAATACACTGGGTTTTAGTCGGGTTTAGATGTAAGCCATGGTGTGCAGACCAAGTACTTATTTTTTTAAGGTCATTGTTCACAATTTCTATTGCATGCAGTATTTCTTGCGGGGGGAAAGAGAAATATAACTGAAAATCGTCGGCATAGATATGGTATTTACAGCAGTTAAGCACCGTCGGGAGGTCGTTTATATACAGAGCAAATAAGAGGGGGCCGAGTACGGTGCCTTGAGGGACACCACATGGAATGTTTTTCCACGACGATTTTCCATATAGGTCAACGACACATTGTCGACGTTCTTGTAGATAGGAGCAGAACCAATTAACCGCGGAGTCGGAAAAATTGAAAATCGATGATAATTTAGCGAGTAGAATTTCATGATCAATTGTCTGAAAAGCTTTTGTAAAGTCTAGAAGTACCAGAATCGTAAGTTGTTTATTGTCCATGGCTAGCCTCATGTCATCGGTTACGTTGACAAGAGCCGTGCAAGTGCTGTGGTTACTTCGAAAGCCAGACTGAAGAGGATCTATTAAATTATTTCGCGTTAGAAAGTCCCGGGTTTGATCGCTAACGAGATGCTCTAGGGCTTTAGACAAGGCTGGGAGGATGCTGATTGGTCGGTAATCGTTGACTTTATTATGTTGTTTGTTTTAGGTATAGGGCGTACCAGGGCGAGTTTCCAAGACGAGGGAAATGCGCCGATAATTAAAGAAAAATTAAAAATATGAGTGATAGGAGCAAGTACGTGGTAGAGAATTTTTTTAATCATGAGGATAGAAATTTCATCTACTCCTACGGCCGATGACTTTATCTTCTGTAACGATTTTCTGACCTGTTCCGGCGAAAAATAAAAGAAACAAAATTTTGGAGCAGTTGTGGAGCGTGTTTCAATGTTACGAATCGTTTCGTGTTTCACATTATCATCGACGATCGGAAGATCACAAAAGTGATCGTTCAATACTTCCGGTGGAAATTTATTCACGGATTCGTGGTTTCTCCGTTTCCCAACTCCCAGTATTTTCAATTTTTTCCAGAGGACGTCAGGTTTGCTTTCGTATGTTAGTAGTTCAGACGCGAATCGACGCTTTGATTTTCGTACTTCCTGGGTGCAACGGTTCCTCAGAATTCTGTAATTTTCAAAGATGGATGTGTTATAATCACCGACCTTGATCGCCTTCCTATATTTGGTGTACGCTTTGTCATGCATCGCCATAAGCCGGTGCAACTCATCCGTCAGCCAGGGAGCAGGGGGACGTGAAACACGCTTCTTCCTGACTGGAGCATGTTTATTGTACAATTGGAGGATAAAGGTATTTAACAATAAAACTTGCTCATCCACTGTAGGTAACGTACTGATTAAATGCCATGGTACAAGGGCAGCGTCTTCATTTAGGCGGGCTTCGTTAATGTTTTTGAGGTCTCTATATGAAACTTGTTTTGCTTTGTATTTAGGAATGCGAAGATAATAGGACACGTAAATTAAATCGTGGTAGGAAATTCCAGGCACTGGTATTTGGCCATGGCGCGTTACACGATTTTCGTCAGAAACCAAGATGACGTCAAGCCACGAGTCGGAAGTGGCCGTGTGGTGGGTTAGATTTAAATGGCAAATGGAAAGATTTAAAGCAGAGAACGTATCACGGAATTCTATAACCTTTTCTTTTTTGCTACATAGGTGGGTATTCATATCTCCCAGAACGATCATGTGTGAATATTTTGGTAGAAAGTTTGCAATGTCGTTCTCGAAGTTATCAAGGCGAGTGCAAGGTGGACGATAGACTACCACCAGGAGGAGTTTTTGTTGACAGATACTGATTTCGAGGATTATACAGAGTGTCCGAAAAGTCACGCAACCCATTGTTTGCGACCGTATAACGGAATAGCGAAGCGGAATGAGAAGAAACGCTTTCTGCCAAGAGAATGCCCTGTATATTGGGAAAATTTAGAGAGACAAACGTATGTAAGAACATGCATGTTTTAATAACAAATAAGCAAAGTGTTGCCAAAGGCGGAAAAAAAATATTTGCAAATCGTGTATATTGATGCACAGAACTCACTGAGGTAAATTATTGCAACATTTCACAATACCAACGAACAATTTGGATGGCCATCTAATGAATTTGACAGAAAAAGAACTTTGATGAAGTTTCAAAAACATTGCAGAAGGGAATAAATGGGCTGTTCCAAAAATCGATGTTTTCACAATATTACGAGGGGCACTGGCAACACTGTTGGTGTCACGTGTCACTAACAGATGTGTTTCACCTCAGGCTATCACACTAAGGCACTTTTAACGACGAAGGAGAAAGTTGGTTATTCTCGAACATATGCAATAAATTACATACACCTTGCAACCCTGAAATGTGGGTATCCCTACAAATTAAAGCAAATGTTCGAAGTGTCCACCATTTTCTTGGATACATAAGTTGGTTCGCTTGATCATGTTCTCAGATACCTTCCTGAGGGTTGCAGCACCGATATTATCAATTCCCTGTGTAATGTTTCTTTTCAGCTCCTCCAATGTTCTGGGTCTCGTTTGGTATACTTTCCCCTTTAAGTAACCCCACAGAAAAAAGTCTGCAGATGTTAAATCGGGCGAGCGACTGGGCCATAAATTCTTGGATATTAGACGATCACCAAAAAATTCTCTCAGCATACGAAGAGATTCATTAGATGTATGGCAAGTTGCTCCATCTTGCTGTAGCCAAGCATCACGTTCTTCTTCTTCCAAGAGAGCAACGAATTGCATTATGAGATCCCCGTACACAGCTGTATCCACTGTTGTCTCAAAGAATAACGGTCCCACAATACGACGTAGCGATATTCCACACCATGCACCGATTTTCGGAGAGTGCAAGGGTAGTTCATGCAACTGATGTGGGTTTTCTGTCGCCCAATGCCTGGAATTTTGACTGTTGACATACCCATCCAATTGGAACCAGGCTTCGTCACTAAAAAAAACTTTATTCAGTACATTGACACCATTTTGTCGAACGAATGATTGAAACCAATGACAGTAACGCAACCGTGCCGGGACATCCACCGCTTTCAATTCATGAACAACACGAACTCTATACGGGTAAAATTTCAATTTCCGTATAGCCTTGTGAGCAGTTGACTTGCGTAAGTTCAATTCTGAGGCGAGCTTCCGAACAGACTTTTGTGGCGACGTCACTATTCTTTGTTCAACACGCTGCAGAACATCAGCTCCTAACACAGAAGGGTGCCCTGAACGTTGCCTGTCATGTACTGATCCAGTTTGGCGAAACCTTTGTACAAGACGAAAAATTGACGACTTATCTGGAGAAGGACTAGTTGGAAACTTGGCACTAAATGCTTCTCTTACGCCAGAATAGGACGATGTTCGGATATATTCTTCAACAATATACACTCTTTCCTGTGTAGAATATGCCATTTTGAAAACACACACACGACGTCAGTATAAGTAGGCACAATCTGGAATGCCGTTCGCGGCAAACAGCAACCACCTAAGGCACAGAAAACATAACAATTGATACACGTTCCTCGGATACCCACATTTCAGAGTTGCAAGGTGTATGTAATTTATTGCATATGTTCGAGAATAACCAACTTTCTCCTTTGTCGTTAAAAGTGCCTTAGTGTGATAGCCTGAGGTGAAACACATCTGTTAGTGACACGTGACACCAACAGTGTTGCCAGTGCCCCTCGTAATATTGTGAAAACATCGATTTTTGGAACAGCCCATTTATTCCCTTCTGCAATGTTTTTGAAACTTCGTCAAAGTTCTTTTTCTGTCAAATTCATTAGATGGCCATCCAAATTGTTCGTTGGTATTGTGAAATGTTGCAATAATTTACCTCAGTGAGTTCTGTGCATCAATATACACGATTTGCAAATATTTTTTTTCCGCCTTTGGCAACACTTTGCTTATTTGTTATTAAAACATGCATGTTCTTACATACGTTTGTCTCTCTAAATTTTCCCAATATACAGGGCATTCTCTTGGCAGAAAGCGTTTCTTCTCATTCCGTTTCGCTATTCCGTTATACGGTCGCAAACACCGGGTTGCGTGACTTTTCGGACACACTGTATATTCCGATGAACCTTCATAGGCATCGGGCGACTTTGAGAGAATTTTGGCAGGGACGTCCTCGCGCAAATAAATTGCCACTCCCCCTCCCCTCTTTCCGATTCTGTCTTTCCTAAATAAACAAAATCCCGGAAGATGCACCAGATCGTCCGAAAGACTCTCCTTCAACCATGTTTCCGAGACCAGTAAGGCATGTACGTCTTTGTTTATTTGAATTATATTTTCTACTTCTAGGAAATGAGCGAGAATACTTTGCGCGTTGATATGAATTGCGTTAAAGCTGCCGGGTGTAAAATTCAGCTGCGGCCCAGAATATGGATAAACCGTTTCCGTTTGTAGCGCTGCAGTTGAGTAGGAAAGGCCATTGTTGCTGTTTGTTGGAGAGGTACAAATGTTGCAAAGTTGGTTGAAAAAGTTTGACGTTGGCGTTGCCGAATTTACAGTACACAAATCGTCTCTATCAGCCATAATATTTCTTACGGTTTTTAAAAGTGCTGACAAATGGATGGAAAGCACTCATTTTAAACGAGATTACATATATAATTAGTTTAAAAAAGATTTGACTTACCATAAAAGTAGTGTTGATGAAAGGCAGGTGCAGTGAACACAGAAATAACACACTTCCATTAGATTTAAATTTAAAGACACTCAAATGGATGGAACGTATGCACAAGGAAGAAAAATTGATACGCAAAGAAAAAATAGTTTCACACGCTTGTACACAATAAAAACACACAACACACACACAATTGCATTATTTAAACATACACTCATGAATCCTTATTGCAAATTTACTTTTCATCCCGCATTTATTTCATGTTGTCAAGTGCCGCTAGTGTTGTGACGGATACTTTTCGCCCAGTCGGTAAGAGGATGATAATTCTTCCATCTTGGGTCCACACGTTCCGTTGGCCGTGGCGGTCTTTTGCCCTCCGCAACACATCTTGTCGCACAGACGTCAGGGATTCGGTAATGAGCAGCTTCGTCCCTTTCAGAGATTTCTTCCGCCTCCAAACTTTGTCCCTGGTGCGGTAGCTGGTCAGACGAAAGATGATAGGCCTCCTTCCTTCACGGACGGCATCGGCGGCGGTTCTTCTTTGAGGGCCAAGGCGGCGAGATCTTTCGATGTGCTCCAGGGTGATGTGTTGTAGGTTTAGATTCCGGTGGAGAACGTCAAGTACCAGGGAGTCTGTATTTTCGTTTGATCTTACAGGAATTCCATGCAGGAGGAGGCAGTTTCTCCGAGAGTACATTTCGAGGTCGTCGATTCTGATGGCATTTTCTGCCGCTTCCTTCCTTAAAATCTGCAGGTCGGACTTCACAACTTTGAACGTGTCTTCAACCTCCTCCTTGAATTTCTTGAAGGAAGCGCAGAGATCTTGCAACGGTGTAACGGCGCTGCTGTCCACGCTGTTAGGGGCTGGCTGCTGCTCGACGATCTCTTGCAGGCGGCTCTCGAAGTCCCGTAGCATCGACTCCACACCGTCTACCCGAGTTGAAACTGTATTGATAGATGGCTTCGACATTGTAATCTTTGATTATTCAATTCCTGGTATCACAACACTTCACGACGCTTATGCAAATAGTTGCAAGTTGTTGGCGAGTGGAATATATAAAGTTCCAGATATAAATATCTCAATGAGCCAGGCTAAATTCGGGAGAAATTGCGGAGCTCCAACTACGCGTAGACCATACGGTTCGCCATCTTGACCTTGACGTTCATCTCGATTTTAAGTTTGCTCTAACTCCTGTTTCCCGCTTTATACGTTTTCTGAGCCGTGATGATGTCTTAAAATTTGGCAGAAACTTGTTCTATTGACTACGTGACTTCTGCCTCCCTCCCTCCCTCATCCTCCCACTCACCCACCCACCCACCCTCCCTCCCTCACCCACTCACTCACCCACTCACCCACTCACCCACCCACCCACCCACCCACCCACCCACTCACTCACTCACTCACTCACTCACTCACTCACTCACTCACTCACTCACTCACTCACTCACTCCCTCCCTCCCTCCCTCCCTCCCTCCCTCCCTCCCTCCCTCCCTCCCTCCCTCCCTCCCTCCCTCCCTCCCTCCGCAGCTGTTTCATTCACCACGCGACCTTGAACTTCCAGGTGTTAGGCTTTCCTGCGAGAGGAGGGAGCGAAGAGGCATGGTCAGTGGGGAGGCAGGGTACAACTTGCATTTTTCATACCTCCCTTGAGGGACAGGAAGGAAAAACGACACTTCTTGCATTTCCCGTGAAGACGAAATGGACCAATCCTTCTGCCGTGGGTTCAGACAACAAGCGTATTGTTGCCAAACTGATTATCTCAAAATTCTGCCTTCCTTAGAGTTTGGACACAATGTGTGTGACTGAGGTGTCTTTGTTTGCCCTTCCCCTCCACAAAAAGTGGAAAATTGACAACGAGACTCGATCACCATTTGCTTCTTTGACCACACATTTACTGAATTCTTCATAGTTAACGAGAACGAAGAAAGAGGGGGGGACTTTTTTGTAAAACCTTTTCGTTTCTTCTTGTTTGCAACGTTGGAAATGGAAAAAATTAAGGATTTGCCATTCCGGATAACAACTGCACTTTTTCTTCAATGCAAATTTATTTAGATTCCTTAGGCAATATGATTGGATGTTGTTCGATTATTTTTTTTCACGAACGAACACTATATCATTTGGTTATCAGAATGAAGCTGAAAACGCACAAGCTAAAGTGATCATTTTTTTCTGTGGTCAGATAGGGGGATATTTTACTCACTGACGGAAAAATATTCGTGTCAAATCAATTGTGTGGGGGGCGAGGTTGGGATTAATGATTCTTTTACGTGAGGCAGAGAATGTTTTCTCTATGTATATTGCGAAATTCGTATGTTGTAAAGTGATGGGGACAAGAAAAATGAGTGAATAAACGAGATGTGCGGCAATATTTTCTGAGAGCAGACAAATTTAATGCACATCTAAATGTCATTAAAGTACGTATTTGGGCCAAAATAGCCTGGGGGCTGCCCAAGCATGGTGCTGATCACATCACCTTCAAATTGGCAAAAAAAATTGAAGAATATGTGAGGTAAAGGCAGCTGGAGCATAGTGCTGATCACACCATCTCCCACATCCTGTATGCATCACCGCATGGTGCAAAGTACATGGGAAACGTTACCTTCACCTTTTTCTCATTTGCAGGGGGGTGGGGTGGGGAGCGTTTGCTAGTCATTCCCCTATGGTATCATCACTAGTAGTGCTGGGCGATATATCGTCCAGACAATATATCGCTATATTGGAAAACTATCATCCAGGCGATATCAACTAGATGATATATTGGCGATATATATCATGCCGGCGATACATCGTCACGATATTTTAGTGATATATCATCACAATATTTGGTGGTATATTCTGTTGGCAATATATCATCACGATATTTTAGCGATATATATCATGTCATATATATCGTGGAGACAATATATTGCCGATATCACGATATAGTATCATATCGTCTGTGACAATATATCGCGATATCAAATTTCCGATATCCCCCATCCCTAATCACTAGTCTTGTAATTACTGAAAAGTGCCACCAAGTATTTCTGCTCCTATTTTTTTTTGCTCAGAGCTATGCAGTAATTGAAGTATTCAGCCCCTTTCTCATTTTTTAATACCCCGCATCGGAAATCTTGCTCAGATGTCTGAAGCATTGATGACAACATTGGAGAACTTCATGCAGTGATCCTTCTCCCTCTCCTCTCTCCTTTCTTCCTTCAACTTGGCCGGGAATAAGCACACTTCTGATAAGACTTGTTCAGCTCTTCTCAACCACCTGTTCGTCTCCCCACCCCCTTTCCATTACAAACCTGTGGGAGGGGTGTCTGCGAGCAGCTGGCAACCGGCGTGGCGTGTCTCCTGGCTCCAGAGCTATGACTGATCCAAAGGGAAGAAAGACTGCATTGTTTTGAATCTTCTCTCCGAAGGTTGTTTTGTTTTGACGATTAGGAAACACAAATATCAGACACAAAGCAAGGAGTTAGAAAAAGAAAAGCAATTTTTTTTTCTTCTTGTTCTGCCTTCTGATAAATACCTTCAACACACAGAGCAGTGCAGGAAGGAAATGCACATGATGCTAAGAATAATATAATCGCTGCTTTTCTTCGGAACCATTCACGTGCTGAAAATAAATCACGCAATATTAAACGTTGATGGAAAAAAAAGAAGAAGAAGAAAGAACATGTTATTTATGGAGAAACTATTGGTGGAAGGGGTGTTTGCCCTCCGCATGTCTTCTAAATCCAATAATAATCATCAATTAAGATGGATGTAAATAACAATCAGTGGCATGCCCAAAGGGGGGTGATGAGAGTCATAAGCCCCCTTCCCTCTGGCCAGTATTTCTAAAAAAGAGATGAAGAACTTCAAAGGCAGGAAAAGATAGCAAAATGAGAGCTGACCACTATAAAAAGTATATGTCATTCCTCCTCTCAAAAATCCTGCGTGCGTCACTGATAATTTATTGCAACGTCTAAAAATGCATAAGTTTGACAAAGCTTTGTTTTGTTGACTTCATGCTGTTGAGCTGATGGGGACTGGATACATATACAACTCAAAGTGAAATCTGAACCAATCTGCACACCTTCAGGACACTTTGATTACAGTATATAAAGATGCTTGGCGTCCAGCTATAAATCATCACCCCCCCCCCCTCCAATTACCCAGGACTTTTAAAAATAGCAAGTAATTACCAGTTTACAGAGTAAACTGAGATCACACGATCAGATGCATAAACTGAACCTAATAGGCAGCAGTTAGAAGCAGTCATCCACCCTCCCTACCCTCGAAAATGGGTCCCGCTAATCCGTCATTGATTTTTTCACCACGTCTTGTTGATTTTTCAGCACGTCTTGCTTTTGATTTTAGAATTTCATTATCATACTTCCTTCCTGTTGTTAAATAATTTTTGATACAACATACCCAAAAAAAGTCGATTATGTAGTAATTTCTTACTGACACATGAGTTTCACCCCTCTCTTATGCTTTCCTGCTTTTTACATTTTTTATTTACGGGCCCCAGAAAAACGTAAAATTGGGGTTTCACTGTAATGGTTTCTATATTCGAATCTTCGGGGGTTGCTAAAAAGCAGGAATGGGGCAGAACAGATTAATCAGTACTCTATCGGTAGAGGCACATATTTTTAGTAAATAAAAAAGCAAAATTTCAGTTCAAAAACATAGTCAATTTTGGGTTCAAAAGCAGTAAATAAAACGAAATTTCGCTATTATAGCGGTGAAAAAGCAGCATATAAAATGAAATTTTGGTTTAAAAAATGTGAATATAATCCCAAATTTGATTTAAAAACTGCACTATTACACAAAATAAACATATCCCTTCTAATAGCACATTAAATCATTACCAGAATATATAGTTTATTCCTGTATAAAGGGATCGATTTTTGCTTCTCAAATGTTTGCAGCAGAATTATTCAATTTTCTGTGAATTGCATAACTCACAGGATACTTCCAACTTCAGAAAGTGTTGCGTTGGTACATAAATGGTAAATTTCGTGTTTCAGAGTCTATTTCGCATTTTGCAGTTCATTTTGCATCATTTCGTGACAAAACAGGGTAGGAAAATGCACCTCACACCTTTCAGAAACATGAAAAATTAACATTACAATGTGTTATTTCACATTTTGTGTTTTCGTCAAAAACGAATTACCGATTATTTTCCCGATCCAAAATATCTATAAATGTCTTGTAATTTAGTGCAAACTTCTCCCATTTTGTTGTATTTTTTTTTAGATAATCACCATGCCCTACTTCTTAAAAAGTAAATGTCTCAATATGCAACTTCTTTTGCACTGCAGTCACCTGGAAACAAACATTTATTAAGGAGGTTAATGACCTATTCAGGTTCTTGAAGGACCATTTGGAATTTTACATCTAATGTAAAATTGATGTAATCGGTACAATATCGATCATTGGTATTGTTAAATTTTATATCAGTTCTTTATTGGTGTCTGTCAAAATTTCATATTGGCGTATCTGTACTAAAACTATTTGACTTCTGGTGTTTTGGTGAAAGTAGATGAAATTTAGGGGGTGCAACAATGGAGACTATGGACTATCACAGTGATGCTGACTTTCACAAGTCCCTTCCTGAGAGGAATTTGTGCTATTTAAGAAAACTGCAAACTACTCCATTATAACACTGTAACGAGAGACGTTGTTTGGCCCAATCGAATCTGGTCATGCTTCCATATGAACTATTTTGAAGATTTTAGATATGTGTTTATTTTGCATCACAGATTAATTGATATTGTAACAGGGTGTCTACCAGTCAAGAAAAAGTCAAGAAATTGTGCTTTAGATCATGAACTTTTGCTATTTTTTTATAGCATAGGGAACTTATATTGTTATATACAGGGAGGTTATTTCAGTCGTTTACCGTCACAGCGTCGGCCGCCGAGCGGCCCCTTCATGCAACAGGTCCCGCCAAATTTACTTACAGGAAGTCCATAACAGAAACAGCTTGTTTCCACTTTTCACAATTACAGTTACAATTACAACTGAAATAAGCACATACATTGTCACAAGGATGATGGAAAAGGTGTCCTCCCAAATACAAATATTTCTGGCACCTTATTTCTGACATCTAATCTTAGATTAGACATCGCTACTTTATCCTCAGTTGACAGAAAGGGAAGACAGCATCCCGGCGCATAAAGCAAACCGAAAGCGTAAAATGATATTTAAAAGTAATAATAATGATGATCACTAACCTCCTGTGTTATAAGAGATGTTGAAAATGACCTCCTTCAACAGCAATACAACATGTTTCGTAGGTTTAAGAGATCTTGTCTCTCGTAATTGCCTGACCACTTTTCTGCAATAATTCGTTTTCACTTTTTATTGTACATAAAAACTCTGTTCAAGACTATATTTGTTCTATAGGCACATATTTTTGGTAATTAAAAAAGCAAAATTTCGGTACAAAAACAGTAGATTTCGGTTTCAAAAGCTGTAAATAAAATGAAATTTCGGTGTTATAGCGGTGAATAATCACATGAAAAGTGCTATATAAAATGACATTTTGGTTTTAAAATTGTGAATATAATCCTAAGTTTGATATAAAAACTGCACTTATTACACAAAATAAACTTATCCCTTCTAATAGCACATTTATGAAGTTACCAGAAGCTACATTCGGGACGAAAAAATTTGCAATTTCCCGACCAAGTTGGAAAATTTTCGGACGGGAAATGTTCGAAATTTCTTGAAGCTCTGGAAATCTCGAATTCTACACGTCATTTTCACTTTAAGTGATTGTTTTTGCATTTCTAGAATGAACTTACAATTTCCAATAAGTTCCAGAAACTTGCAATGCAGAAAACGTCGATAATTAATAACTTTAAAGTGACCATTCGATATTTCCCGACTGCTTGGGATCCCGAAAAGTCGGGATCGGGATGGGAATTTTCTTTCCCGATCCCGATTCCGACTTTTCGGGATCCCGCACATCCCTAATGAATAACGTTGAGTCGTTTACTGTTGATTATGTTATTTGCTGCTGTGAAGAGATAGATATTGGTTGGTGATGCTGTATTTCCTGCAGTCTTGAACAATTCTGGTCCCATTTTATTTCTGTTTTTGTATCAATTAACTTTGAAAATATGATTTCCGTTTCCACGTTAGAATGTGGCAATGTTAGCACTATTTTCGCGAGAGTGGAAATGTTTTAAAAAAAGAACTTGCCTTGAAAGTTCGTGGTAACCGATAACATGTTCCAAAATTCTGATGGAGATTTGTTAGTTATTTTTTCTCCTCCTCGCTAAAGTATCCAGATAAACTAATCCATTCACTCCAAACCGAACACGAAGAAAGTGCAACTGACGGGCGAGTAAGCTTTGCACCTTTGCACAATAAAATGTTATTTTCCAAGATTGAAAAAAGTCCCTACGTTTTCCCTTATTTGGTAAAATCTGTTCCTACTCAGGCGAAATATAGTGAAAAGTCCCTATGCATAGGGACATGTCCCTACGGTTGGCATTACTTTCGACAGGTGTCGCATTCGTTCAGTATGAAGCACCCTCTTGCGGCTGACAACTCCCCCAACTCCCGATAAGCTGCCGGCACTCTCTCGACAACTGAGGATAAACTAGCGATGTCTAATCTAAGATTACATGTCAGAAATGAGGTTCCAGAAATATTTGTATTTGGGAGGACACCTTTTGCAGCATCCTTGCGATTATTTACGTGCTTATTTCAATTGTAATTGTAACTGTAATTGTGAAAAGTGGAAACGTTACAAAACAAGCGGTTTCTGTTACGAACTTCCTGTAAATCAATTTGCTGGGACCTGTTGCATGAAGGGGCCGCTCGGCGGCCGACCCTGTGATGGTAAACGACTGAAATAACCTCCCTGTACCTGTACAGTGATTTTATAAAATTGAATAATTGGAAATCTAATATTGTATTGAGTTGTGGTTAAGATTTGTTCACTTATTCCTTAAAAATAATTTTATATGCATTAATAATTAAATCATGTCTAAATCTCTTTTTAAAGTACATCTTCAGATTCAATCGTAAGTGGCCTTGGGGCAGAGGTTTTTTTATTGAATAATAATATCTATTTTTGTAAATTTCCAACTATACCGACGTAGGGGGCGATTAAATAAATGTTAAGAATAAAAAAAGTTCCAAGAAAAGGATAGATAGGTCAAGAGAAAGTAAAAAATTTTGGATTTTTATTTTGGTAGACACCCTGTATAATCTCCTGTTTGCCAAAAATATTCTACATATACACTCCCAGTCTTACCATATAAATATTTCAAAACTCTGAATGAAATAACAGAATATACTTTTAAGATATTATATCTTATGGATATGTGTTACGTGGATATATTGGGTTCGCAAAGCACAAAATGACTGTCTTTGATCTGCACGTGGGACCTAAGTGTCTGTGGCCACTCACCAATTGCATTACGCATGTATCGAGGTGGAAATCTTCCACTGCCTTCACAAGATAGTGGTTCAAAGTGACAATACTGCATTATATTTTCTTGCAAATCATATCTTGAAGTACAGACCACAATTTCTAGTCCAGAGAGCTGAAGTCTTCACTGACAGATGATCCATCTGAAGGGGAAATAAAGTTGAGCACATTTGTCTCAGGCCACTGCTGGGTTGTTTGAGCTGCATGAGCTGGTGCATAATCCTGCTGAAAACTACTACTGCCATTGAAATAATGTTGCTTAGTTCCTTTACCATTGTCTCCAGGACTGTCTCCTGGTACACTCGGGCTGATGTTTTAACCCCTTTCTTGCAGAAAAATAGCTCAGTGATGGTAGCATAGTGCCCCATTTCCTACCACACCGTGATTGAAGCGGAATGTGGCCCCTACTAACTTCGTGTGGCATTCAACCTGTCATTCTGCAAGTTGAAAGCTGCTTCCATGATAATTCTTTGGGCCAATTTATGCTTAATGATCCAGTAGGCACTTTTGCCTAAATAGCTTTCTGAGGCTAGAAAGTGGTATGTGTATTGTTTGTAAGCTTTCAGTTCTAGGTCACTTTTCAACATACGAGACATGTACATTTTGGAACTGGGCAGTTCACAGACCATCACTGATGCTTCCGTACATTGATTTTTCGAGTTGCACAGTCCTTATAGTATGTGGCTGTCCCTGGCTGGGCCGGTCTGTCACTTTTCCAGTGTCACTGACATGCTGGACAGTACAATACTTGAATCACTTGGGAGATTTTAAGCTTCTAGAAAAACCTTGAAAATTTCAGCTGACTTAAAGACAAAATGTTCTATCACTTCTGTAGGTCAATTAGCAATGACTTTGAACACCACACGATTAGCCACCTCACAAAGTTTGTGACTGTGTTTGAAATTTATTTTGTCATTTTGTGTGCTGTAAAAAAATGTGAAAATTCCTAATCCTTAATTAAGTGCATAAAGATTTAATTTTATTCTTTAATTTGTTTTGTTATTGCGTGATACTGATAAAGTACTGCACAAAATTTACTAACATGCCTACTAATCTGATATAAAATTTCAAGTGCTCCTTGAATGTTTGATAAATGGTTCATTCACCACCTTAATTAATGTACATAACCAGGTGATTGTAGTGGGTTTTGCCTTTGAAAAGGAACTACCTATTTAGACATTTACTTTGCAAACCATAACATTAATTACATGTTATTATTCATAAAATAAATAACAAGATGGCAGAATATTACACTAAATTACAGATTGTATATAAATATATCAGATTAATAATATTACTGATTAAACATGCACCACATGTCATTGTAAAATATATTTAGAATAGTAATGTACTGGGCTTTGAGTACTCTGAAAAAAATGTGCTGATTCTGGAAATCTCAGGGAAAATGCAGTTAAAGTTTACGTGGGAACCCTGCATTATCGCATAAAACTTATAAATGGGGTATTATTAGAGGCACATGTTTTTGGTAAATAAAAAAAAAAGTTCGGTACAAAAACAGGCAATTTGGGTTTCAAAAGTGGTAAATAAATTAAAATTTTGGTGATATAGCGGTATTAAATGGAATCAAAAGTTGTGTATAAAATGATTTTTTTTGGGGGGGGGGGGTTGAGGAGTAGAAAAGAGTTGGGTCTGGAAATGAGGTTTGGTTGGAAGGTTACTGATGGCTGTGCACCAACGAATATCAACATTTAAACTTGAATTGGGAAAGGATCATTGGAAAATTGCATTACGTGGAGATGGTTTAACACTTAATTGCAATCTAGGAATACCGAATGTATTTGTCTTTGTATCGGTTATCCACCCCCTTTTTGGTGTCTGAACCTGGTTTACGATACTGACACATCAGCTAAGGCATACATCATGGCTTTCAGATGTCCCCAGAGGTAAATGTCCAATGGTGTCAGGTCAGGTGAGCATGCTGTCCATTCCACAGCCCCTCGGTGACCAATCCAGTGGAGAGGGAATTGTTGATCCAGGTACTGAAGGAGCATTATCCCATAGTGGGATGGGGCACCATCTTGCTGGAAGCATTCAGGATAGCTCCCATGCTTGGACAGCAAGGATGGTAAGATCTCCTCAAGTAGCCCTCTGCATTTAAGTTGCCTTCAATGAAAAATGCGTAGCGTTCCAACATGAATGCAGGGATCTTAAATAGGGATGTAACTTGCCCCTCCCAATTAATACTAGTTATGGTAGAGACAGCCCTGAAAGGGCAGGTACAAATATCTAAATTAACATTAATATAAACTCATGGTTAGGTTTTATACTGAAATGAGCAATGCGAATGGCAGATAAGGGTGAAGGATAGCTGTCCCTGATCGGTTTAGGAAATAAACCAATAGCTCCTGCTTCCCCGTCGATTAAAAGCAAAAAGACCTTGTGTCGCTCTCATGGGCACCTATTTAAGCCTTTGCTT
The DNA here is from genome assembly GCF_977018435.1 of Lepisma saccharinum. NCBI lineage: Eukaryota > Metazoa > Arthropoda > Insecta > Zygentoma > Lepismatidae > Lepisma > Lepisma saccharinum. The sequence goes on along the minus strand of NC_139232.1, from coordinate 28,097,873 downwards.
GGCCTCCCGTCACCTCTAGCCAAAGACCAGTGTTTTTACCATTTCCTGTAAAGGTCTTATGCTTCACATTTCTAAGCAGGCTCTGGCAAGGTCTGCCAGGGTCAATATTTCTTAAACCGAGTGAATATGCTACGATCTCCCTCTTGCAAAACAATTTCCCGAATTGAAATTGTAATCATTAAAATGTTAAATTGAACCTTCTGCTATTCACCAAATTTTAAAAGGTATTTTATTACATGAAAAAAAAATAAAAGGTTACATAAAATAAAATAATAATTGTCGAAAACAGGATAGGTTATAACAGGCCCCCGATGCTGCGGTGAAACTGGGCAAAGGTGACCTGGCAGGTTGAATATCCACAGGCAGTGGCAAAGCGTAGAGTTGCTAGCAGGGTAGGCACAAATGTGCGATAATTTCCAATAGTTGCTTGAATCTGTAAAAAATAAAAGGGGAGGGGAGTATGTCATGTCATGGAGAGTGGTTCAATGTCTCTCCAGGCTGCTTCTTTACTTGTCAGTGGGGGACATTTTCAAAAGTGTTGTTACCGGCCATCAGTACGATAATTATGTATGTTAGACATTATCCCTTCCTGCCCACCAGATGTCATCGATCTAGAGTTTTGTTCATTTCATTGTTTTTTGTTTGTATTTTCTCAACCCCAGAGTGATTTATGCACACACCTCCAGAAAGAACTACCAATCATGAGACATATCGAAAATCCAACAGTGCTCGAGCCCTGTTGTCAATTCATCATCCCTTTTTTTTTTTTAAATTTATTTATTTATTTTGCAATTGAGGTGAAAAGTGTAAGAACCACCCTATAATTTTCGGGTCAGTATGACGTTTGTGCCGTGAGGAGACGACAGAATTCCGCACTTTAAGCGACTGTCAGTTTGGTACGAACTACTGTTGCCAAATTAGTTTTTTTGGAGCAAAACTTCCCCGCACCGAGGAAAACACCATTGTTATCTGTTGTCTAACCAAAGGAATGGTTGTAGTTAATTCCAGTCTTAGCTTTCCAGATAATTGAATTTCTGACACCTGTATGTGCAAGTAAATATACGTAATTTAAATTATTAATATTTTCGTCTCATTTGTTCTGATCTTTTAATCGTGACAATGAGAATGTATGGAGAATGAATTAAAGATCAAGAAACATTGACATGCCCACAATCATGTCACCTGGCATCGTAACGTGTTAGGATGACCACTAAGGGGTGTAGACGTGCCCGGGCTGGCCAAATTCTGGGCAGAATATAACTCTCTAGTGTCATACATCGAACCTTCAGGCATGCGGAATGATAGACGTACCTTATGCAACATCGCACCGACGCGGAAAACCGCGATGAAGCTAGGACTACCGAAGGAAACATTCTATTTTAGTTTCCTCCGCATTGTAATGTGTTTAATGCAGCGGGTGATTAGCCTATTGGGTGGGTGTGGTGGGAAAGGACTCTGAATTAAAGCCGAGTATCGACATTAACCATCATTAACATTAAAACTGCATGCTACGCAGCTTGCCCCAAAAATAAAGATTCGCGGAGAAAAAACAATTCTGACATGTCACTATTTAACAAATTTCAATTTTCATTTATTTCGAGGTTAAGTAAGTGAAAATTCCGCATCTCAATCCACGTAGCTCTAATTTTCATCACATTTTCGTAAAAATTGATGAAGAGCCCACGCATCGCACCACGTAGTGATGCCTATCCTTTCAATTTTCACGTCTGTTTAAGAAAACTAAAACAGGACGCCTTTCATTTCCAAAAAAATGAAAAGGCCCGCATCAATCCACCACGTAGCGTTCCAACATGAATGCAGGGATCTTAAATAGGGATGTAACTTGCCCCTTCCAATTAATACTAGTTATGGTAGAGACAGCCCTGAAAGGGCAGGTACAAATATCTAAATTAACATTAATATAAACTCATAGTTATGTTTTATACTGAACTGAGCAATGCGAATGGTAGATAAGGGTGAAGGATAGCTTACCCTGATGGGTTTAGGAAATAGACCAATAGCTCCTGCTTCCCCGACGATTACCAGCAAAAAGACCTTGTGTTGCTCTCATGGGCACCTATTTAAGCCTTTGCTTGGCCTCCCGTCACCTCTAGTCAAAGGCCAGTGTTCTTACCATTTCCCGTAAAAGTCTGCCAGGGTCAATATTTCTTAAACCGAGCGAATATGCTATGAATCAGTGGCGCCGACTTGTCAAAATTATTGGGGGGGCTCTGATAACTGAAATAATTTTTTTAAAAATAAAAATTACGTCTTCGTATAGCAGTTTGTAATCAGCTATTATATTCCTCATGCAAATGAAGAAAATGTTTCAAAGTCTCTATGTCTTTTTGTCTGCTCATTTGTTTTTTAGATAACAATTAACATTTTTATTGAAAAGTATGTATTTACATTAAGAGACCAACTTAACAGTTTTATGCCGGCCTCGGTAGCCGAGCATGTTGGGTGGTCGACTCAACTAGCTTTGATCCAGAGGTCTCGGGTTCGAGTCCCGGCGAGAGCATGGGTGTGTTTTAATGTCGGCAACAGACATGTGATGGATTGCAAATAACCCATAAAATAACGAATATTTAACAGTTTTATTTAATTATTTACATAAATGCTAACACAAGTCGCAGGAAAATAGTTTTACTTTTTTGTTCTTGCTACAATATTTAACTTTATAAATTTAATTTTGCAATAATAAAAAAAATAGCATGTACACTAAGATATAATGTGACATACATAACAAAAACATATGAACATGATTTAAAAATAAATCAAAAGTTGCTCTACGCACTGGGTTATTTTTTTATGAACTCATTAACGAGCGGTCTCAGGTCCAAATTATGAAGCATAGTTTGATGTATGTGGAGTACCTCTAAGCTACTTAGTCTCTTCTGTCTCATTGTAGATCTCAAATATGTCTTTAGTCGGCTAATAGCACTGAATGACCTTTCGGCTGTGGTTGTCGTCACTGGCACATGCGGAGGACCATAATGAATTTGGCTCCTGGAGGGTTCTGTCTTCCAAAAGAAACTTCCTTATGTCACGCATGGTAGTTAGAACCACTTTCTTCTGTTTGGCAATATCACCAAGCATGGACATGTGTAAGGAGAGCCTATCGGCATCCAAATCTTGGCGAACGAATTCTCGCGTTTGCCGAAAGTTTGTTGTGCAACTGTTCACAGCTGAGAGGCATTATTTCTCTACGGCTGTTATTTTTTGTAGTCCTTGTTTAACACATGATTTTGCTGTGTCACACACGTCAGTGTATATTGATTTATAGTAGTAAGTGTAGAGCTTGTGATGTTTGGCAGCATCAGGATTTTCAAGTTTCTTAGGGACGTGACGTTGCCGGGGCAATTCTGGCTCATCAACGAGGCTCGGTTTGCCCTGTGTGCATTTCTGCCAGAACTGTTCAAAACCCATTCGCTTTTCTTGAAAGATGTCAGTCAAGTATTTTAGTTTTGATTCCACATCTGTAGCACCAATGCGTGGAGACTGAATCTTACGGTTTACCTCTTCTATTGGATCCATCACAGGGAGAGAAAGAAAAATGTCTTGAAGTGAAGCATTGTCTCCAGGTATCCAGCACATTTTGATGCTGCGTCAGTAGAATCTTCTTCAGAAAATTTCTCAAAAAAATTGAGAAGGTTTTCATAGTTCCTTAAGATCTGTTGCATAATGGAGGCTCTCAACGTCCACCGACGAGGGCAAAGTGGTCGCAGTCCAGTATGGCCAGCCTTCTCATTCACGTCAATAATATTTCTAAATATTTGCATTCTTTTAGGGGATTCCCAAACAGTCTTTAACAAGTCGTTGGCTACTAAATTCATTATGTCTGATTAATATATGTATAATAGTAAATAATAATTACATACTTAGTATATAGTAATAAGTCATGTGTTTTGCTGTCTCCCGTTAGCCCCCCCCCCCCCAAAAGTTGATGGTTTAGTGGTCTAAGCCCCCAAACTTGATGGTCTAGAACATTTCAAATGTGTATTTAAAGTTTTCATGTGCACAGTTCAGAGTAAACTTTACAAGAGAAGAAAAATAATACATTAGATCCTCTTAAGCCAAATTATTTGGGGGGGGGCTCTGCCCCCACATCATTAACCCTAAGCCCCATGTAGTCGGTGCCTATGCTATGAATGGACCAACAAGTCAGGAACACCAAGTACCCCACCACACCATTAGCTTCCCACCTCCCGTCACCTTGCTGGGATCTGTCCAATGTGGATTATCGGGTCATCAGTACCACAGATTTTGCTTATTTACCTCCCCCGACACATAAAATTTGGCCTCATCACTGAACAGAATCTTGCTACTGAGGGCCTAGGGCCCACTCACAATACGTTATTAGTTTAATGATTTAATCAAGACATTTAATGTCCAAACTGCCATTTAAAAATGGTAGGTGTAGGGATTAACCTTTAGTACGCTGTGCGGTCTGACGAAAGTAAACCCAGTGTTGCCGAGGCTTTGAGCGCAAAATTTGAATTCGTATACATAATGGAGAAAAATCGTAATATCTCTGGCACTATGGGACCAATCTACTTCGGATAACTTTTGTTTTGCAGGTAATACATCGGTGCATGCAACCATGTAAAATTTTGATGCCCCAACCATGGGGGGGGGGGGGGGTTACGGACGGGGGCTGCATCCCCCGAATTTCAATGAAAAAACATAAAATGTGGAGTTTGCCCCCTCTTCTCCAGCTACTTTGGGGAAAAACCGGAACTTTTGCTTTTTTTTTTTTTCAAAGAATGGACCTTTCGCAACAGAATGAAACTTGATTCATGTTCGTGGGTGCAATACAATTTGAATAATAAGGCAAAACGTAAAACTCTGTTTTTTTCCTCAAAACAGCGAATTTTAGCCAATTTGCATATTAAGGGGGGGGGATTTGGAATTTTCGTAAACACATGTTCCCGAACCGAACTGTCAGTGTTTTAACCTCAATATACAAATATAAGTGTGGCAAACCCTCATTAATTGTATCTAAAGCTGTTTGTTCCATATATGCAACCGCGGCTGACAGGGACATACTTTTTTGTTCCACATATGGAACGGTGGGGGACTAAAGGTTAAAAGGAATATACAGTCTCATGTCCGATGCCTATGCCTAGAGGCATTCATATTTCGTTTTTGACGAAAACACGAAATGTGAAATAACACATTGTAATGTTAATTTTTCATGTTTCTGAAGGTGTGAGGTGCATTTTCCTATCCTGTTTTGTCACGAAATGATGCGATATGAACTGCAAAATGCGAAATAGACTCTTAAACATGAAATTTAGACTTTATTTACCGACACGACACTTTCTGAAGTCAGAATTATCCTTTGAGTTATGCAATTCACGGAAAATTCATTAATTCTGCTAAGAAGGAAAATGAACCCCTTTGTACAGGAATAAACTTAATATTCTGGTAATGACATAAATATGCTATTGGAAGGGATATGTTTATTTTGTGTAGTAAATGCAGTTTTTAAATCAAATTTGGGTTATGTATACATTTTTAAAACCAAAATGTCATTTTATATACCGCTTTTCACTGCTATAAAATCGAAATTTTATTTTATTTACCGCTTTTGAACCTGAAATTGATTCGGTTTTTGTAACAAAGTTTTGCTTTTATTTACCAAAAATATGTGCCTCTACCAATGCCCATGCCACATCTCAGAACACAACAATATTGGTAGGTGCACTTAAGAATCCAATTTTGGTGCAAAATTTTGAATTACAATTTTTCATGTGAAGAGATGGACAATATTTAGGCACACGTAGCTGCATCTTTTGACAAAATTTTGGCCTAAGATGATATGTCCTTAAAAAAGGCCTTTTTCGTTTAACTCATATAATCGCCAACCCTAAATCCATCTATTGCTACCCACAAGTCATATTGGTTGTAAATGACAGAGTAACATGTAATCAGTCATCAAGGACATATTTAGGGAGGGGGGTCTGGACCCCGCCCCTCTCCGAAAGATTTATCGAGTACTAAATTAAATAATAAAAAAGGTATTCATTTAGCCGTTGTTATATAAATTCCTCTGAACTTTTTGTAAGACAAGGATTATATTGGGATCATACAGCTTTGAAGGACACGAATGATGTATTTCAGGGGTCTGAACCCCCACTCGTTTAGCATTTGTTGTATAATTTCCTCTGAACTTATTGGAAGACAAGAATTATATTGGGCTTTGAAGAACACGAGGGACGTATTTAGGGGACCGGACCCCCCCCCCCCAAAACACACACACTAACACCCGAAAGACTTATTAAGAACGAAAATTAAATAATGAAAATATACTCGTTTAGCATTTGTTGTATAATTTCCTTTGAACTTATTGGAAAACAAGGATTATATTGGGATCATACGGCTTTGAAGGACAGGAAGGACATATTTAGGGGTGTCCAGGGGTCCGGACTCCCTGAAAGACTTACCAAGTACTAAAATTAAATCATGAAAATATTAGCATTTGTTGCATAATTGATGGTTATTAATTTCCTCTGAACTTTTTAGAAGGCAAGGATTATATTGGGATCATACGGCTTTGATTTGATTGATTGATTTGGTGTTTTTAGTCCACTTTATGCACAGTAAGGCTAATCGGGACTGGACCTACAGTTTAAAGTGGGATCCGAACCACTATGTGCCTCCATGGGTATCGAACCCGGGACCATACGGCTTTGAATGACATTACATAGATGATTTTTGACCACTCTTACTCAAAATAACATGCATAAAATATTAATCAGAAACTTACTTTTTCCAACTACATGTAACATCATTTTTGTTATTCGATAAATATTCAATTATTCATCTATTTGACATTAATTTCATTGCCAGGGCACTTGTTTTTATGTAAGTTATTCCGATCATAACTACAGGTAAGCTACGTAATGAATATGCGCTGTTATATCTGTATTCTTATACAGTCTTTTGACCTAATGGTGTGATAATAATATAATTTTAATTTATGTATTGTAATTAGTATTAATTTGATTTAATATAATTACTTTAATTTAAACATTATTATTATATTTTATTATTATTATACTATTATTCCCGAGACACTTGGTTCAGACCCCCCGAAACATATTTCTAGATACGTGCCTGTCAGTCATCTAATTATGGCCCTTCAAAAATTTCTCATGCAGTTTTCTCACTGAATAGTGCATTTCTGGAGAATAATTAATTTATTAATTTATATAATATTCTGCATGTGCTCCATGCAACTGATAATAATGTAAGGAACTGAAAAATATCTCAATGGATGAGATTTCATAATACAGAAAATCCGGTGTAAATATCTCTTGGTGGAACACATGTTTGCTTAATGACAAAGAATTTCCAACATTGTAACCGTACTGTCAAATTTATTCAGAAGAATTTTTGCCAAAGGGAACATGGGGCTCAAGAAATAAGTATAATAACAGTTATCATGTTCCAGGCAACCAAAATTTGGGTTACGTGATCTTTTTAACCCTCTGTATAATGTAAATTGATTTTCAAATTAATTTAATGAGATTTCAATAATGTATGTTTTTTATTATGTCAGTTTGATATGGTGCTCCCTATTTTAGTAAGGTTTTGTTTCACTGTTACAACTGTTATATTTATGTGTGTGTGTGTTGTATATATATAGATAATATAACACAGGAATAGGATGAGGAAAAGAGCGTGAAGGGAGGATAAACAAAAATAAGTGATGTGAAGACAGTAAACACATGCCAAACATAGGAATAAAAGAAATAAAGCAGTGATATTTCGGAGCCTGGCTTCGTGTTTACAGAAGTTAAAGTTCCCCGTGAATATAGCACCATGCCATTAAGGCACATTTAGAGGATGTTGGGGTAGGGCCTCACACACTCTCGATCTCTGCCATTTTGGAGGTGTTGTGATCAGCATAATGCTCCAGTCACCTTTACCCCCCAGGATTGCCCCCAGGTACTCGTTGATTTGAAGCTCGGTGAGGCCCAGGGTCACTTTATCCAGGGACAAGGCCAGAAAAATCCACCTCGGGAATCAAACCTGTGTAAACCATGTGGCAGTCAAATGCCCTAACGACTAGACCACTGTGGCTGTTTACAGATTACTACTACAGGGTGGCGACAGACCTGGAAAACCTGGAAAACCGGGAAAAGTCAGGGAATTTGAGGTGTCAAAAAAAGTCAGGGAAATGTCAGGGAATTTCGTCTTCATTGACATCAAACACTCTTTGGAGGAAAATTGTTATAACTCTGGCACTATGGGAGCAATCTATTTCGGATAACTTTTGTTTTGCAGCTAAAAGATCAGCGCATGCAACCGTGTACAATTTAGAACACCGGACCGGGAAGGGGGGCTTGGGGGCACGTCCCCCGAATTTCAATGGGAAAACATAAAAATTTGGAGTTTTCCCCCCCTTCTCCCACTATTTTGGGGAGAAGGTGCAAACCTTAGTATTCTTTTCAAAGAATGGACATTTCTCAAGAGAACGTAACATGTTTCATGTTCTTGGGAGCCATAAAAGTTTAATAATAAGCCAAAATGTGATTTTATTTTTTTTTACGAAAAATAGGTAATTTGCATTTTTCAAGGTAAATTGTTATACCTCGGGCACTATGGGAGCAATCTACTTCGGATAACTTTTGTTTTTCAGATAGAACATCAGAGCATGCAACCGTGTACAATTCAGAACGCTGGACCGAGGAAGGGGGCTTGGGGGCATGACCCCCGAATTTCAATGAAAAAAAATACATAAAAGTCTGTAGTTTGCCCCTCTTCTCCCCCTATTTTGGGGAGAAGGCGTAAACCTTAGTATTCTTTTCAAAGAATGGACGTTTCCAAAGAGAATGAAACATGTTTCATGTTGTTGGGTGCCATACAAGTTGAATAATATGCCAAAATGTGAAACTGTTTTTTACTAAAAATAGGCAATTTGCATATTGCTCAGAAAATTGTTATAACTCTGTCACTATGGGAACAATCTACTTCGGATAACTTTTGTTTTTCAGATAGAACATCCTAGCATGCAACTGTGTACAATTCAGAACGCCAAACCGAGGAAGGGGGTTTGGGGGGGCGCGACCCCCGAATTTCAATGAAAAAAAACATAAAAATCTGGAGTTTACCCCCTCTTCTCCCGCTATTTGGAAGGAGGCATGGGCGTCCGGAAGGGGGAAGGCACGGGAAATGAAAGTCAACTAAAATTATATATTTGACACACATAATTTCATTTCAGCCACAATAATATGTGTTAATGAACGAACATGATAAATTCAAATTTAAGCAATGTTTTTTGAGGGAACAACATTATTATTGGGGAAAATGTGGCTTTTTGCTCCCCTGGAAAAAATACCATCCTTGCCCCTCCCTGGAAAAAAATCCTGCGGACGTCCATGGAAGGAGGCGCAAACTTTAGTATTCTTTTCAAAGAATGGACATTTCTCAAGGGAATGAAACATGTTTCATGTTCTTGGGTGCCATGCAAGTTGAATAATAAGCCAAAATGTGATTTTTTTATGAAAAATAGGTAATTTGCATTTTTCGAGGAAAATTGTTATAACTCGGGCGGTATGGAAACAGTCTACTTCGGATAAGCTTTGTTTTGCAGCTAAAACATCATAGCATGCAACTAAGTACAATTCAGAATGCCGAACCGAGGAAGGGGGATTTGGGGGCGCGACCACTGAATTTCAATTTAAAAAAACAACATAAAAATCTGGAGTTTGCCCCTCTTTTCCTGCTATTTTAGGGAGAAGGCACAAACCTTAGTATTCTCTTCAAACAATGGACGTTTCCAAAGAGATTGTAACATGTTCCTGGGTGCTATACAAGTTGAATAATGAGCCAAAATGTGAAACTGTTCGGAAATGTGGCATGGATATGTTGCGGAGAGGGTGGAGTGGGGATGGGGGATATTCATCAATATGAATTTCCCAGGCTTGCTCCAGGCCTGTGTCAGTTTCCACGCAAACATAAGAGTATGAAGGTCCAAAAAGCACATCCATTTCGTAATCAGCACCATGATAGCATATGGTATCATCGGGCCAGTACGACCTTACTCTGATGATACCATATGGTATCATCGGGGGTGTAAAGGTTAAGCTTCTAAATATCACGTGAAAAATGCATTGAATTATGATTTTTTCTTGCCCGTATTGAAGTAGTAAGGGGACTTGTCAAGAGATGGAGGGGATAAGAGCGGGTGTTGTCCGATAGTTGTCGGACGTCGTAGTAAGGCATTTTGTTGGGCAAACTGAAGGAACATGGAAACAAATAGGTTCCATTGATACATACGATTTTTCTCGAATATCACCACCGGACAAAGTATATCACTACACCATGCGACAGAAATTGCATGGACTGCAACATCCAACAAAAATCGCATGCATAAACAAGAAGAGCTTTAGACTGCAAATATGCTGCTCGAATTTTGTTACTCTTCTGGCTCACTTCACCTTATTTAATGTAGCAGTGCTTACGAAGGTTTTTATCATCATCCTGACTTATTACTGGTTTCACACAAGTTAACATACGTTTACAATGACATTGCACTATTCTTAGTTATCAAGAAGAATCCAACCAAATGGGATATATATATATATTGAATACTATCACGAAAAAGTGAAACATAAATCTGCATTGGTGAACGTTATAAAAATTGGCAAGTGCATGCTCCCAACCTCGAATTTACTGCAACACTGGTATTGCAATGAAATTAACGCCACTCTCTGTTCTGTCTGTTTAAACTCGTGAGAGATGATCATTAATCTCTCACTGAGTAAGGTTAATGTCCAATATTATGAAATAAAATACTAATAATAAATACGTAAATATTTTAATATCATATTTACTCGAATCATTCAATCATAAAAGCAAATCACTTTCTTCAAGAATTGACTTTTCTCTGGCAGCCCTGCTAAATTTTCACTTTCCATCTACTGATTTATACGAGGGGTGGCCAGAAAGTAATTTCCAATTAGTAGGGACATTGAATTTTCGCAAACGCCAAAACCGTGAAAAATGGTAATTGCTGCGAAGTTATATTTAGGAATGTGCTGTGATGTCTGGACACATTTTTCGCCCGTTCGAAATATCATAATAACTCGAATTTGGCATAAAATGCGAATTGTTGGCGTTTTTAGCGATTTTTTTTAAAGAAATGTCCTAAAACAACGAAAAATTCCATGAAATCTAACATTCTTGTCTTTTCTAGGCCATGTTTGTGTACATAGAACATGCAAGTTTTCCAACATTTTACTCAATAGGAAACTATAGAGTTATACGTACATGGAATAATTCCGATCGCCACATTAAATCATGTATTTCCCACGATTTTTTTCAACTTCTATCAAAACCATTTGCATTACAGAGCAAAGTGGCAGGGTTCTAACAGGAGATAGAGTGCGCATCTACTGTCACACGGGAGCTACATCTTCGTATTTGTCGCACGAGATATGTTTTGAATTACCAAGCTAAGTGCGCACGGTATGCCCATGGTATATGTGTCTGACAGCAAAGACTGGAACTATCTCTACCGCATTGTAGCTGTCAAATCCTTGCCCCGCCAGAAACCTCTTCAGTTAAACAAAGAGATGAAAGTCGGTACATTCAAGGCCGTGGCTGTACAGGGAGTGGTCGAAGATCTCTCACCTGAAGTAATGTAAAGGGCCTGTGTGTACTCAGCTGTATGGGGTTGTGCACATTCGATTGGTGTTCCGTGAATTGTCTGCACCATTGTCTGACCATACTATCACTCACGACGTCCGGTCTGCACACCTTACACGATTGCTGGTGGCTCTGTGCCAAATCCTGAGCGTGCAATGTAGGCTACATCGCAGACGGTGGGAGACTGTATGAGAGCTGCAATCTTTAACCTATAACTGTCCTAAAACGGCTGCATTGCAACTGTACCAGATTACAGCTACATGCCACTTCTTCCTGCCTGCATGTGTGTGTGTGTGTGTCGCTCTCCGACCACTAGTGCTGCGTATAGGCACCATTGGAGCTTTTTTCAGGATGCCCCTCGTATATGAACTTTCAGAAGCTTTTAATATTAGAGTGTTCCTGTTTTAATGTGTGGTTAGCTAAATCAGGTACCTATACAATGCAATTCTATAAATTCCTTGCGTTAAATTTCTAATACCTACATACCCTTTTCGTCAGTATTAATGGTATAACTGCATGTTGTCAGTTTCACAGTACTTCACTTGGATATACTGTACTGAAGCAGAAATCCCATTGATAATGTAAGGAAATATTTGTTCGATTCAATTGTTTCACTTATATGAAAGAGTTAAGTTGTTTGCTTTACAGAGAAGAGATAAGTATCTTTATGCATCGAAAAATGAGTCTTCACACATGGTTCTTACAAGCGGAGGGTTCTAAACCTCAGTGGAAATATCAACATATAATACCGAGAATGTATAAGGAGACTGATAAATTACAAATTGTATTTCTTAATCAATCACTCTTCACTCTTATCTCATTTAGTCGTAACTTTAAAAATAATCAAGTATTTTATTTTAAAGTTACTGCGTTTGACAAAATTCTGTAATCCTTCCCTAGCTTGTGAATTGTAATAATTTTCCAAATTCACTATTTTGCAGTTTGAATTCAAATCATAGAGAATAGAGAAATTAAGTCAATTTCATAGAAGATAATATTGGTACTTAACAAAACCATACGTGGATCTGTATGAGTTTATTATTTCCATTTGCAATAACATCGATTTAGTTTAGTTTGTAATTGTCAGGGAAAAATGTAAATTTTGTCCTGGAAAACCTGGAAAAGTCAGGGAATTTCATTTCTGCTTGTTTGTAGCCACCCTGTACTACTACTGTTATGCTACATTTCCAATTTGCAAAGATTTAGGGGCCTCCCAAATGTAGTGGTCAGCTTGTAATCGAAGAGTGCTAGGATCGATCCCCGGTGGAGGCTCATTGGACAGTAGTTCAGATCCCACTTCAAAATGTATGTCAAGTCCTGATTAAGTTATCTAGTTATCTGAGCATCAAGTGGACTTCAAGCAAACTTTTACTTTTTTAGGAATGATTTATAATTTTCCCTCAATTTTCTCTTTAAATAGGATTTCATGTGGGAGATACTAAATAGAGAAGTCAGAGTAGATAGTGCCAAGGTGGAAAGAATCTTAGATATGATCACTTCAACTATTCAGAATCGTGCTGATCTTATGCCATATGCAGAAAAAACTCTACAGGCGTTAACTGTGGATTTCGCTCTTGCTCTAGGTAAGTAACATTAATAATACATGATCTGATCACTCATTCATTTTTGATCCTAGGATGGAGGGTGTTTAATGGAATATGTTGTTATGCAGGGAACTCCAATTTTACATTAATTGATTATACATTTAACTAGGGATTGACCAATATCAAATTTTTACTAATGCCGATTAACTGCTCATATAAAATTTACGGATACCGATAAAATATACTCTACCAATTCATCCTCTGAGAAAAAGGGATGTAACTCCACTTTATCAAATTTACAGAAGAGAGGAAACAGTGTATTCATGGGAATATGTCTGACTCTAAGAATCAGATAAATGTAGATACGTGACTCCACCTGACTGCTAAGGAGTAGAAGTGGAGATATATCGATCTGACTCGAAATAGAGATCTTCAGAGGAGTTTACTTAACCCGTTATAACCAGAAATTTTTGTTATGGAACAAAATGGCAATTTGAAACATTTATTTGTATGGGTAAGACTTTTGAGCATTAGAGTGACATACTCTTGTCATCTCTGACCTTTCGAGCAAATACTGTCAGTTTGTATCACATGGATTACAAAGACCAACAACTCTATAACTCCACAAGGAAATCTTTCATTCTCTTAAACCATTGAACACACAGGGTTGTGCTCCGACGTGGCAACAGCGTGAACTTCTGCCACCTGTCTAATTTCATGGCTGTGCTTTAAATGTTGGTAGCCATGTCCATCCACAGTGCCCTTCAAACACACAAGTTGTCTAATTACTCTTCATCTAGGCACTGCATCCCCCCTTCCCTCTCCCTGTACCTACATTTTGTAGGCACAGAGGGATTTCAATAAATATTAGATGTCAGCATGTCATAAGGAGTCAGTGAGTTGACCTGTTAACTTTCACACACATCGTCATCCTGAAATAATGTTCCACAAAAAGCATAACATCCTGAGTACTTAAGGACATGTTCTAAAGGAAGTTAAAGTGAACACTTGCAGATACTTACCTACTGTAGCAGAGGTAGCTGGCTGAAAAAAGTTGATGGTCTGTCAAAAACGTTTCCTGAGACCTGATGACACTTCTATTCCTTAAACAAGACAGCCCAAATTACCAGCCATATTATAATAAAATTTTTACAATTTGATGGTATTCTTTTAGACTGAACTCAATGTACAAAGAAAATCATAGAGTGGAAACTTTCCAGAACCTAACTTGACTGAAGTTAAAAATGCTATTAAAAGGCTAAAGAATAACAAAGCACCTGGCATTGATTTAATACCAGCGGAGTTAATTAAATGTGGTGGGAATTCGTTATTATGTCAAATTCATATTGTTCCCTAAACAGTGGAAAGAATCCATAATTGTTCCTGTGTTTAAAAAAGGTGATAAAATGAACTGCAATAATTACCGTGGAATTTCTCTACTCTCAACAACATATAAAAGATTATCTAACATTCTTTTAGCAAGACTAACTCCATATGCTAATGAAATTATAGGTGATTGTCAATGTGGATTTAAATGTAACAGATCAACAACCAAATTTTTCACATCAGACAGGTACTTGAGAAGAATTGGGAATATAATCAAAATGTCCATCAGCTATTCATTGATTTTATAAAAGCATATGATTCAGTCAAAAGAGAGAAATTATATAATATATTAGTTGAGTTTGGATTACCCAAGAAACTTGTTAATATGATAAAAGTATGCACCAGTGAATCAGAATGTAAAATTTGTGTTGATATTAATACGTCTGACAAATTTACAATTCATGATGGGTTAAAACAAGGAGGTGCATTATCTCCATTGCTTTTTGATTTTGCCTTAGAATATGCTGTTAGGAAGGTAAAAGAAACTAACGAAGGACTAAAATTAAATGGTATGACTCAGCTGTTAGCATATGCAGATGATATAGACTTACTGGGGGATGATGTAAATACAATTAAGAAGAATGCTAAAATATTTTTCAAAGAAGCTAGAGAGATAGGTTTCGAAGTTAGCAAGGAGAAAACTACTGGCTGAAACCAAGTGTTAGGTAATAATCAAAATCTAATTATTGATAACAACTCATTAGAACCTGTTTCCAAATTCAAGTACTTGAGTAATACAAACAAATGAAAATGATATTAAAGAGGAAATAAAAAGTAGGCTTAATTCAGGAAATGCATGTTACTTTTCTCTTCATAAACTTTTGTCTTCTCGTTTAATATCTAAGAAACTAAAAGTTAAAATATACAAAACAGTAATTTTGTTAGTTAGTTGGTTACAATGGAAACTTAACTTATTGCAGAGTTGAAGTTGGCTTTTTGTGGGAAACTCCATACTCAGGTGGGAAGTGAGATACATTAATCATCCATCTCAATAAACATACTTGGATGAAGAAGATATTGAAATTTCACCTCAATATGTTATGTTTTGGTAAGTCATTATGGTCCAATGCAAGATAGATTTAGGACACACTCAACATGCTACAGAGAAAAAATCATGAAATAAAAATTATATAAATATGTAAATAGTGGGAAAAAGAATTGTGTCTGCAAAGAATCATAATATTTGTTTAAGAAATATATATTCTAAACAAATATGTACGATGCTAATTATTATTATTATTAAGAAAAATCCAAAAAGAAATTCAGATCTTCAGTACTTTAGAACAGAATGATTAAATAATAACGTTATAATATATCCACTCTTACTGGTATTAAAAGAAATTTCTATATTACTAGGGAGAGTCAAAAATTATCCACACTTTTCACCACGACTTTCTTTAGGTTGGCCACACTGTCCACAGCTCTCTCATGCTGATAAGTGGTACTCTTGTGGTTACGTGGCCGAGGTTTCATATTATTCGCTCCATATTTCTTTCTTTTGTAACATGGTAAACATGTCCGTGCTGCTGGTAATGTGCACCAAGTGTAAACAGAGATCAGTGATCTGAAGCTTGTCGTGGACAATTTCGTACACAGAACCATGACTAACAGTGGTGTGCCCAGAATTTTCGAGGGTTGGTGGTGTGGTTATGTACACTTTTTCAGTAGTCTCTCCTTATTTTGCCATCTTATCCTGCCTTCGACGTTCTTTTTGTTTAAGAATACTGGGCCAAAGGGGAGGGGTTATAACATGAAATACAGTCCCTGACACACTTTCGGAGCAGAGAAACGGATCATTGTTCTGCGTTGGTGCACACTGCCTGCAGAGCAGCCATGTTTACTCTGTTACAAAGAAAGAAAAGTGGAGCGATTAATATGAAACCTCGGCCTCGTAACCACAACCGTACCACCTTTCAGCACGCAAGCTCTGAAGCTAGTGTGGCCAACTTAAAGAAAGTTATGGTAAAAGTGTGGATAATTTTTGACTTCCCCTCGTATATTCAAGATGTTTCAGCACAACAAAATATTGTGGAATATAAGATGAAATGAGTGAAATGAAAATATCAGCTTAACACCAAACTTAGCATACTCATTTTTTTACTCATCTGATGAGCAGTGTTTGATAGTTGAAATAGTGAGTAAAAGAAAAATATGAGAATCAGGAAATAAAATAAAACAAAATGTAAAATACATTTATTACACATGTTACACAGTGTATATGCCATGATTTAAGTATATTTCCATTTATTCATACTGGTAATTAGTTTTGTAATGGGAATCTTTATTGAATATGTTGTTGACCCATTTAAAAATATGTTACTCTTTTTTTCAGTCACACACTGCCCTGATGCTATGAACAGCAATGTTCAGCAGAAATTTGTAGGCTTCTGGAAAATCTGTGATGGCCCCCTGAATTTGAGTCGCATATTGTGTCCTCGAAATATTTTGATGTTTGCTCAGTCAAAGCAGCCATTTCTCACTTGGAACAGACTGGAATTTCTATTGGTGGAAGTAGTCAACTGTAAACTCTTGTCTCTGCCATGTTTGGAGCAACAGTGCCTTACTCTTTTGCATCAACAATGGCCTCAGGTATGCAATTCTTGTTCTGTACTGAAAAAATATGCTTGTTTTTCCTCCATCACAAGCAGAACTGTGAACTTTTTCATTATAATCATTCCATTGGGAGATAACGATAGGCAACGGATTTGACAGATAAAGAAAATAATTCATGTATCGCCATAATAAAATTCAATCATACACACACTTATTTTTCATATGCATTTAATTTTAAAGTGCTAATATTTTAAAGTGGGTTATTCCATGTGAAATCAACAATTTCAACCATACAAATTTTGATTCATTTCAAATTTGGCATACTGAAAGGGCCACCAGAGACCTATGCAAAGTTGCAGATGCGTATCTTTGTTATTTCCGAGATTACAGGGTGCAAAATCAGTGATTTAGAGCAATTTTTTTCACCATTTTGTTAATTTTAAATTGAAATTGTTGTTAGCATATGCAGATGATGTAGACTTACTGGGGGATGATGTGAATACAATTAAGAATAATGCTAAAATATTTTTCAAAACTGCTAAAGAGATAGGTTTGGAAGTTAACAAAGAGAAAACTAAATATATGCTTACAAGCCGAAAGCAAGTGTTAGGTAATAATCAAAATCTAATTATTGATAACAACTTGTTTGAACCAGTTTCCAAATTCAAATACTAAGGAGTAATATTAACAAATGAAAATTATATTAAAGAGGAAATAAAAAGTAGGCTTAATTCAGGAAATGCATGTTACTTCTCTCTTCATAAACTTTTGTCTTCTCGTTTAATTTGTATTCATGTCCAGATATTATTAGAATAATTAAATCAAGAAGACTTAGGTGGGCAGGCCATGTTGCACGAATGGTAGAGGAAAGAGGAGTTTACAGGATTCTTGTTGGGAAACCTGATGGTAAGAGACCTGTAGGAAGGCCAAGACGAAGATGAAGGGACAACGTTGAGATGGACCTAAAGGAAATCGGTAGGGATGGAAAAGAGTATATAGAACTTGCTCAAGATAGGGAAAGATGGAAGGCCTGTGTTGCTGCAGCCATGAACCTTCGGGTTTAAGAAGGCTAGGGAGTTAGTAGTTAGTTAAATTGAAATATTTCAGTAATAAGCACACCTATAAGAAGCGATTAAGACGTTGTTTGAAGGCTCTTTCACACAAGATATTACATGCCCATGTCAGTTGTAAAAAAGTTAATGTGAACAACTGGTCTTAATTTTATTCCAAAAAAATTATATGAAATGTACATTCATTTTTACGTAATAACTGTACAAAATTGAAAATGGAATGCCAATGGAATCCTGAGTTATATTAGATTTAGGTTTGGTTACGGTAGGTTAGGTAATACATGATACATTTTTATAGATAAATTCCTATAATTCCAAAGTAAAGGTCTAACAGAAATGAAAATTATATATAAACACAATATTGTTTAAATTAACGTACATGGAGCTGATGTTTACGTACCCAGTTCTTTCAAATACAGGGTGATTCAAAGTTGGAACCTACACTATTAGTGCACATAGTGAAAGATGGAAAGAGTGGAAAGTTGTTTGAAATGCGGGATCTAATTTCAACGTAGAATGCACCCTTCATGCTAAACACTGGAACAAGCCTCAATGACAACGAAAAATGTGATTTTGCCACATGCTTTGCCTGGAATACTGTAAGTCACCGCAATACCATACCGTACTGGGTAAATTATGAATTTTTGACAATAATTACAGTAAAGTTGCAAAAAACAAACAACTGGTTTTTTGAATGGATGCTTTTCCTTCCTTATAAAAAGCCAGGTTTTTGGAAAAATAATGGAAATTTTGTCTTTTTTGGCTTTTTACCAATTTTGGCTAACCTATTTCACTTGCAATGTCAGTTAAGGGTTTAGAGGTTTGTAATCATATTTTGGAACTAGCTAAATAATTTTACGTGATGTTCTGTTATGGACGGACACTCCTGGATTGTAACAATTCAATTGAAAGCAAATAAGTTATTACCATCCAGAAGTGTCCATGACTGTAGCAGCCAGAAGACACCTATTGGACATTTCTTTTGCAGGGTGTTCGAGAAGTCACCCAACCAAAACTTTCAACGTATGTAACTTTTGTACAAAAACTGATAGAGACATGAGCTTTGCATTGGTTATTAACTTTGTCTATGTAGATATTTATAAAACATCACGAAAGAAAAATATTCTCTGGATGAACATTCAGTATGGAGGAAAAGTTACGAAGGTATAAAGAGGTATTTGTACGAAGTAAAGAAAAACATGAAAAATTTTAGATGTTAGTCAATGGTCTCTGTGGGTATTTATGGAATTGACAAAAGAATGATATAATTTATTATGAATTTAATGCATTACAAATAATTTATGGGGTTATTTATGGCATATTAATAAATTTTTTAAAAAAAGGTAAAGTGGTGTGCTTAGCATCACACCATGAAGGCGTATAGGGGGTGTGGGGGTAACGCCCCACACTTTCTTGATCCAGTCGTGAGTGGAGGTGATGTGATCAGCATCATGCCCCTGACCACCTTTACCCCCCCCCCCAAGGGTTTCCCCCAGGTACCCATGTCATTCAACGCTGGGTGGGTGCTGGAGCCGCTTCCGTTAGAAAAATTCTCAGGGATCAAACCAGAGACCTTTAGCATGGTAGTCTGACGCGTTACCGACTGAGCCACAGCGGCCACACATTGCACATGTTATTCATAAATAGGGACTTTTTTTTTTTTCAAAATTGTGAAGTGTACTGTCAACATTGGTCATGTCAGAGGGCAGTGCGAGGTGTGCCCGGCATCTGGCAATGTTATCCCATCCATCAATGTCCAAATGTAAAAAAAAGTTTTGAAAGTTATCGAAAATCAACTAACCTACCTTAATATTTGTTCAATAATTCTCAAATAGACCAAAAAAAAAAAAAAAGAACAAGCAAAGGTAACAAGTGACATTGCATATATTTGAATAATTACACACGACTGACACACCAACTGCTCTTTGCTGCTTGGTAATGAATCACATGCCTCTCAGACACACCCATGGGTGTGCCAGTCCCAGGGGTACCATGCTTGACCAGGCATGGTGTGATGCAAGTACTGCTGCCTGATTGTCATTTTTGCCTGTATGCCAAATTTCAAATGAATTAAAAAATTTGAGATTGTTGATTTGACATGGAATGACCCAAGTATAGCTTTCAGATTTTTTTCTACAAGCAGTTTCAGTTACCTTCATGGTACAGAAAAACTACAGGTGATATTCAGCTTTTTTTTCAACATTTCTGCAGCATGTTAGATGTAACTGTTGGTAGATCACAAGCTGTTCAAGGTTTCTGCACTTTACATAGTAGACAAATTGCCTGTGCCTGTTTTAATTCACTTTAGGGTACTCACTAGTAAAGCTGAAATAAGTGTCTTGATATGATGGGCATGTGTGTGTGTCCATTCATGTTAGTTATTTGGTATGTCAGAGCTTCCAAACCCATGGAGACAAAATTTGTTGAATTGCTAAACCACCCAATGGTACCCCAATGCAATAAATATCAAATGAATCAAGCAATATCTAGGAAACTATCTAATGTGAATTTCTAAAATTTCCTACAATTGAAATACTACTATCCATGTCAAGAATATTGAGCTGCCGGTTTGCATGCTTCTAAAATTATATTCTATGGGAGGAAAAAATCAAATTTTCCTCATTGGAAAGCTTCAAGTATCTATTTTTTGATAAGTGTTATCTGAAAACTATTCTTCACTCCATTTTCTTATAATAAAAATTTCATAAAAAGCTAATTTCACTGGTGTTCTGTGAAAAATCAGGTGAAGCCAGTTCAACTCTGAAGCTCTGTTGGTAGAGCAATGGCACGGTATGCCAGAGACTCGGGTTCTAGTCCTGGTTGAGCCTGCATTTTGTGCTGAATATCTACATAGTACATCTCCTGTGTGTGCCTAATTTAATGACTGTGGCTTATGGTTTTGCAGTCTCCTCTGTATACGGAAATAATATGCCTGTGATGTACAGCAACTTCACAACAAAGGAAAACAGAGAAGGCAACAATTCGTGGCAGGAACACAGGAGTGATAATATAGCATGATTCAATTAAAACATCTCAACAATGCTTCCCAGAGTGCCAATTTCAGTATCTCAACAATGCTTCCTTGGGTGCAACAATTTGCTTAGTAACTAAAACTTTCAGCTCACTTTCCATGTCAAAGCTTCTGGCTGGATATGGAGTTTAAAGGGCAACGAAATGCAATTGCTCCACGTGTACTCAAAGTAACAAGGCAGAAAACACAGGAGCCAGTTGCCAAGAAAAACAATTCTGTTTGTTGTTTTCGATGTGCACAATGTGACAAGATAAAATATGGATTGTTTTTTTCCATGGTCATCATTTGGAAATTCATTGCATCACCATTGGTCTGACCATTACTGAGATAGCAATATTGGAGGTGACCAATATATTTCCGCAAAACCAAGCTTTAATTTAAGGAAAGAGAAACATTTTTTTACGACAGGTTTACAAGACATTACACATAATTGAATTCGACTTAACATAAAAACCACAAGAAGAAATTATATTTTTAGAGACATTTTTGTCCGAATAGAGAACACACACAGTTAAAATCGCTTTGTCTTCCTTTTGTCTAAAAGCAGACACTTCCGACTTCCAATGAGGTATATTTGATGTTTTCTTTCCATGGAATACAATTTTACAGACACACAAACAGAAGGCTCAATATTTTTATAGTATTTAACTGTAAACGAGCACTGCTTTGTAATGTGGACCAGTATCACGTGACGGCATTTAGTGTACAGGGCCTCACGTGCCTGTAAAACCCCTCTGGATGGGAACCTTTCACGTGCATTCTTTTCAAACTTCACATAATGTACCAAAAAGTTGAGTTGAGTTGGTGTTTTAAGTCCACTTTATGCACAGTAAGGCTAATCGGGACTGGACCTACAGTTTAAAGTGGGATCCGAACCACTTGTGCCTCCACCGGGTATTGAACCCAGGACCCCTTGATTACAAGGCGACGACGCTACCACTGCGCCATCGGGGAGGCCCATGTACCAAAAAGAAATTGTAGCTCGAGAACTAATTGTCACGGAGAGATGAGATCTTATTTTTTGTGTGTTTGTTTTTCTCTATAATGACAAGGCTTTTAGCGGAGGTAAAATTTATACGTTGTACTTCCCAATAAGAAGAGTTCAAGGAAGAAGAAGCAAAAGAATTAGTGACCACCACAATAGCCCTAAGTGAATGAAAGATCTAGGTATCAGTGGTACATTCTTACAAACATGCAAAGTTTTGTTGAAAATAGGCTGATACTTTTTTTTGCAGGGGCAAGTGAGGGGGGGGGGTGATAATAACAATGTACAAGGCTGATAGTGCTGCCAGCTTATTAAAAAAAATCCTAGAATGTTGCTTGTAGCGTCGATTCTATGAATGCTGGGTGGACCAAATTTGGAGGGAAGCACAACAAAATACCAATTGGGGGGCGAAGGAAAAATGCAACACTTGTGAAAGCCGTAATTGTTGGAAAATTTTGAAAATTTGGCATTTTCATATGACATATGCATCTGATATCTTGTGTGAAACAGCTCTTCCAAGACCTTTGCAGCAGCATCTGAATCACTTCTGTAGATCACTGGCTGCCAAAAATTGCAATTTAAAATGAAGGATATGTTGAAAATATTCATCCAAATTGCACATTTGCACTTCTGTATTTTCTGAAATGCAAAAGATATGGATCTGCAACTTTGCATACGTGCCTACCTCAGGTAGCCCATTCAGTATGCCAAATTCCAAATGAATAAGAAAATGTAAGGTTGAGGACTTAGTTGACATGGCATGGAATGACTCAAAATAGAAAAGTGTAAGTGGTCACTCCAGGAATCTTCATGCTTGGATAAAGATAAGATTGTGAGTGCAGTTTTTGAATAGGCAGATAAACATGGCACAATGAACATCTTCGGCTACAAGTTATACCACTGTAGGCCCTCAACTCAGTGTGTTAATATTTTCAGAGGAAGCTTGGGGCAGATTTAGTCAGGGTGGTTGGGAGTCCACATCCTTGTTCCTCACATGGGAGCAGTTTTTGACCTGAGAGTTAGTGCAGGCACTTTGATCTGAAATTATGAAGAATAAAAGGAAGCAACCAAAATGTTTGCAAGACATGCTCCTCAAAGCTTTGTCTGTACTGTAAGACAGGACAGTTTTTTTCCTGAGGTTCAGCAATTAAGGGTCCAGCATAAGATGTCAGATTTCCAAAATTGAAAAAAAAAAAAGCATTTTTCCCAACTTTTTTCTCTCAAAATGAGGGGATGGGAGTAATATGTTCTTGACAAGTGTCCTTTTGTTGTGGTACCTTGCAATTTTCAAGTATTCAGTGCCCATAGAGCTGATGCTACAACTGATCTTTGAAACCCATTCTGTAAAATTGATACACACCTTTTCTTATGTGTTCAATATGCATTCTTATTTTTTTTCTCAAGAAGTATATAACAATTTTCAATGTGATTTTGCATTATAGTAGGAAAATATCATTACTACACATTGGATATATTTTATTCACTTGAGTACATTCTGAAAAAAACTTTTTATGCAACATTCCATTCTCTTTTTTTTCTTAACTTTCATTATTGGGAGGGAATATGTATAAATTTGAAATTCGTAATTATTAACACATATCTTACTTACATGTGGCTTACAAGGTTCCTGTTAAAACCAACGTTTCAGGTCTGTCAACAGATCCTTCTTCTTCTTATAAAAAGGTTAAACATGATTTGATCCTTTTAACCATTTTTCTTTCAATTTCTAGTTTTTTACTTTTTAAAGTGATTTTATTGGAGAGGCCTGAAGAAGAATACGGTGACAGACCTCAAATGTCGGTTTTAACAGGAACCTTGTAAGCAACACGTAACAAATATCTGTATTTTATCTTTAATAATTAATTAGCAACTGTGGTTATCTTAAAATTTAAGAAGTTACTTTGAAATCCCTGTGAGTCATGGTGTACAGCCAAAAAGGAGAGAGAGAAACATTTTACCTCTACATAACAATCGGTTCTTCTACTATAATTTTTTGTTTGCTAAAGGTTAACATTAATTTTTTAGTACAATATGAAAACATGTAGTACAAGATATTCTTACAAGCACAAAAATATTACAGTAGAACCTCGTTTTTACATTTTTCAGGGAACCAAGGTTTCAGAACTTAACAGTACTGGAAAATGCAAAATTATAACACAGGGTGGCTACTCACCGGGAATTCCTTGAATTCTGCGGGAATTTTGCTTCTTAGACGTGAAAAATTGCAACCTTCATTAATCCACATCTCATTTAATGTATTCATATTCATAAATGTTCTAATGTATTCATATTCATAAATGTTCAGAGGCATATTTTTCATATTTTATATTTTGTTTGTCGAGGAAGTAAAGGAAAAATATATTGGAAAATATTATAAAACAGATTTCTTATCTGAACTCGTGGTAGGACAAATGTATAACATTGGTAGGCAAGGATAATGCGAGAAAAATCCCAGAGGAAAGTACAGTACAGTAATGAAATAAGTATAGATTCCTATTTTAGCTTCTCGTGCAGTCTTTCCTTATATTAGCTTGCCTTGCGAAAGGTCATTGGTTTCAAACTTATTTTTATTAACAATGTATCATTTCTAAAACTGTGATGTTTATGTACGAGTACAGTATCGGAGATAGACCATTATTTTGCATCATTTATATTTCTTTAGGACAGAAACAGCAAGTTTACTTTCTAGAACTGTAAATATTTTTTTTCTCGTTTGCTAGAATCTGTGACAGTTCTGGAAAGTAATAGAGACCTGCTTGATGCGCTTTATCAAAAATGCTGTACTCTTCTTATCCAATCATCCTCCTACAAAAAAAAATATTGTTTTATTCAACACAATCTTCAACTGTAGAGAAATTTTCAGAGAAAAAAATTATCAGGACCCGAACCAGAAAATTTTAAAATATATTTGCTAGTGATCTATCTGGCCAGGTCCTACTTTAAAGCATCCACGTTCGGTTGAGTAATTAATTATAGAAAAGGCCACCCACTCTAGTGGAAATAGCGGTGTGAAGTATGTGGGTTTATTTCACGCTGTTGAGTACTAGCATGCAATAGGGTCCATATTAAATCTTGGATGAACCTCATTATTTTGTCCATAAATTCCGAAAAACCGACACCAAACCATATGATGATTCTGAATTGTTTTTATTGAACGACAAAACAATTTAGAAATACAATGCCATATATTGTGTGTTTTGGTGTTTTTGCCCTTATTGTTTTTTGTAACACAAGGAATATTGTAAAGGTAAAGTTTTCCCCTGTACAATCACTGGCAATATAAATGGGACGCATAGATCCTGAAAAACTCGCTTCCCTGCAAGACGTTATGTATGTTGCCTTACTCTACGGCGATAGGTGGGGTTTTAATAGCAGATTTTCAATGGCAACTTCTACCAGCCCCGTAGATTTAGGGGACACAGACAACACCTTTCAGGAAAGCGAGTATTTCAGGATCTACGTGCCCCATTTTTATTGCCGGTGACTGTACATTGCACCATGCCATTCAGGAATACAGAAGGTGTGGAGGATAGAGCTTCATGCATTCTCAATCTCGGCCTTACTGCAGGTGATGTAATCAGCACTAGGCTCCATCCACCTTAACCCCCAGGTACACAGTGATGAGAGGCTGGGTGAGCCACAGAACTTCTTATGCAGGGACATTTTCTGAATATTCCCATATTCCCACCTGAAATTACAGACATCGGGATTGAACTCTGGTTACTTAACAACGAACCACAAAGTTTATCTTTCAGTTGAATTAAATTAGAACTTTTGGGCCCATTGGAATCACAAAACCATTTGTATTGTTAATATACAATGTGTGTGTGTTTTGGGAAGGTAAAGGGGGGGGGGTAATGAGTAAGGTTGAAATAGATGAAACTCTTGCTTGTACCCTTGAATTTTTTGAAAGTTCACCTTGAAAACCGGGAATTATACTTGAATTTTATCACGGTCTTAGATTAGCCACCCTGTAACATTTTGTTCTATTGAAGCCAAACAGATTGAATGTATAATGCAGGAAAATGTAAAACGAGGAAACTTAGAATCGGGGTTCCACTGTAGTTTTCTCTTCAATAAAAAGCTATGTCATAACATATAGCTATTTGAATTTTTAATGTCAGATAATAATTATTTTAAATGAAATCCCAGTTTCACTGGAATACGCAGTAATTGGATTGGTCAGTGTTTTGTCATAATTCAGTCGTTTTTTTTCTTGCCAGATTAAGTTAGTAATTTTGATCCTTTGACTAATTTGGATCAACCTTACATATTAACATTTAAGTATGAAGATGTAAACATGTGTGTGAAATGATGTATAGGTAGGGACATTAAGTTTACGTTTTATTTTTCCCTAAATTTCGGGATTATATTTTACTGCAATTCGGTGTTATTTTTCGCAGTTTAAGGCAAATATCAGTGTTATTAATTGAAAATGGTTGTTACTTTTACATGGTTTTTATGGTTTCTTCTATGAAAAAGATTTTCACATTGTTTTAGTTATGGAAAATTAAGGCAAATTTTAGTTTTAATTGCAATAATAAATAAATCGAAGGCTTACCTTTGTGATAAACTACCAAATTTCTTGCATTTGGAAAACTATTTCATCTCGTCAGCCACTAAATATGAAATGTTTATTGAAGGATATCACCCAAATCTTTGAACACAATCATATTTCTAAAACTTTCACTCACACACAATAAAATTTTCAAAAATTGTTTTCTTAAATGCACTTCTTAGTTTACAATAATAATGATCATTTTCCACGCACAGATGGTGTTTCCACGCACAGATGTTGCGTAGTAAAAGTTCACAGTATTCACTCAGGAAGTGTGGTGAGTGAATACTGTGAACTTTTACTACGCACCATCTCTATTTATATATAAAGCTTCTAAATAGAGAGATAGCAGTTTATTTTTTCATTCACTCTAATGGAATGATTGCTTTAACAAAGGCTTCCACAGTTTGAAGTGTGATGTACACCTTCTCTTCTTCCTTCTTTTAAGCTTCTCAAAGCCTCCGACGACAGAAAGTTGCCGGTTTGTTACACTCACATTACTTTTGTACTCAGGCCTCCCTGATGGCATAGTGGTAGTGTCGCCGCCTTGTAATCAACAGGGTGGCGACAGACCTGGAAAACCTGGAAAACCGGGAAAAGTCAGGGAATTTGAGGTGTCAAAAAAAGTCAGGGAAATGTCAGGGAATGTCGTCTTCATTGACTTCTTTTTAATTTTTTTTTATTTTTTTGTATTTAAAGATATCGTTATGGATCTCTGCACGGGAACAGAAAATCTCGTTCGTAAGTTCTGGCCTCAACTTTTAGGTCACTTTTATGCGCAACACAACCACGGCGCCAGAAACCAGTGATGGCAGGAGGAGAGAGAGAGGCAGACAGAGAAATTTCTCTCGCTCGGGCTTCTCGGCGGGAATTTTAAATTTGAACACACTTCGGAGGAAAATTGTTATAACTCAGGCACTATGGGGGCAATGTACTTTGGATAACTTTTGATTTTCAGCTAAAACATCAGCGCATGCAGCCGTGTACAATTCAGAACGCCGAACCGAGGAAGGAGGTTTGGTGGGGGGGGGGCTACCCCCGAATTTCAATGGGAAAAAGACATAAAAATATGGAGTTTGCCCCCTCTTCTCCCACTATTTTGTAGAGAAGCCGCTCTAGTATTCTTTTCAAAGAATGGATATTTCTCAAGAGAATGAAACATGTTTCATGTTGATTGATTGATTGATTTAGTTTATTTTACTTCGCGTTTTGTGCCTCTTGGTTAATTTGCGAAGATGGGGATGAGTGATGAAATGATGAAATTGATGAATGGACATTCACAAACAACCAAGTCCGACCGGGATTCGAACCCGGGACCCTTGGCGTCGCAGCGCGATGTGCTAACCACTCGGCCACAGGGTCGGGCTCATGTTTCATGTTCTTGGGTGCCACACAAGTTGAATAATAAGCCAAAATGTGATTTTTTTTTTTACGAAATATAGGTAATTTGCATTTTTGGAGGAGAATTGTTATAACTCTGGCACTATGGGAGCAATCTACTTCGGATAAGTTTTGTTTTGAAGCTAAAACATCATATCATGCAACCGTGTACAATTCAGAATGCCGGACCGAGGAAGGGGGGTTGAGGGGCACAACCCCCTGAATTTCAATGGAAAAGACATAAAAATCTGGAGTTTGCCTCTTCTTCCCCCCTATTTTGGGGAGAGGGCGCAAACTTTAGTATTCTTTTCAAAGAATGGACATTTCTCAAGAGAACTTAACATGTTTCATGTTCTTGGGTGCCATACAAGTTGAATAAGAAGCCAAAATGTGATTTTTTAAATTTATTTTTTTTACGAAAATGAGGTAATTTGCATTTTTGGAAGAAAATTGTTATAACTCTGGCACTATGGAATCAATCTACTTCGGATAAGTTTTGTTTTGTAGCTAGAACATCAGAGCATGCAACCGTGTACAATTCAGAATGCCGAACTGAGGAAGGAGGGTTTGGGGGCGCAACCACCGAATTTCATTGAAAAAAAAATCTGTAGTTTGCCACCTCTTCTCCCGCTATTTTGGGGAGAATGCGCAAACCTTAGTATTCCTTTCAAAGAATGGACGTTTCCAAAGAGATTGAAACATTTCATGTTCCTGGGTGCCATACAAGTTGAATAATGAGCCAAAATGTGAAACTCTGTTCGGAAATGTGACATGGATATGTTGCGGAGAGGGGGGAGGTTGGTCATCAATATGAATTTCCCAGGCTTGCTGCAGATCTGTGTCAGAGTTTCCACCCAAACATAAGAGTATGAAGGTCCAAAAAGCACATACATTTCGTAATCAGCACCATGATACCATATGGTATCATCGGGGAGTAATGGTAAGGCCTCTAATCTGTATTACGTGGAAAATACATTGAATTATCTTTTTTTTTTTGTCCGTATGGGAGTAGTAAGTGGTCTTGTCAACAGATGGAGGGGATAAGAGTGGGTGGTGCCGTACGATAGTTGTCAGACGTCGTAGTCACGCATTTTGTTGGGCAAACTAAAGGAACATGGAAACATGGATACAGAAATTGCATGGACTGCAACATCCAACAAAAATCGAATGCATAAACAAGAAGAGCTTTAGACTGTTATTACTGGTTTCACACAAGTTAACATACGTTTACAATGACATTGCACTATTCTTAGATATCAAGAAGAATCCAACAAAACTGGATATATATTGAATACTATCACGAAAAAGTGAAACATAAATCTGCATTGGTGAACGTTATAGAAATTGGCAAGTGCATGCTCACAACCTCAAATTTACTGCAACACTAGTATTGCAATGAAATTAACGCCACTCTCTGTCCTGTCTGTTTAAATTCATGAGAGATGGTCATTAATCTCTCACTGAGTATGGTTAATGTCCTATATTATGAAATAAAATACTAATAATAAATACGTAAATATGTTAATATCATATTTACTCAAATCATTCAATCATAAAAGCAAATCACTTTCTTCAAGAATTGACTTTTCTCTACCAGCCCTGCTAAATTTTCACTTTCCATCTACTGATTTATGCGAGGGGTGGCCAGAAAGTAATTTCCAATTAGCAGGGACATTGATTTTTCGCAAACGCCAAAACCGTGAAAAATGGTAATTGCTGCGAAGTTATGTTTAAGAATGTGCAGTGATGTCTGGACACATTTTTTGCCCGTTCGAAATATTGAAATTTGGCATAAAATGCGAATTGTTGGAGTTTTTAACAATTTGTTTTTAAAGAAATGTCTTAAAACAACGAAATGAAATCCAACATTCTTGTCTTTTCTAGGCCATGTTTGTGTACATAGAACATGCAAGTTTTCCAACGTTTTACTCAAGAGTTCCAACATTTTACTCAAGAGTAAACTATAGAGTTATACGTACATGGAATAATTCTGACAGCCACATTAAATCATGTATTTCCCACGATTTTTTCAACTTCTATCAAAGCCATTTGCATCACAGAGCAAAGTGGCAGGGTTCTAACAGGAGATCGAGTGCATATCTACCGTCACAAGGGAGTCACATCTTCGTGTTTGTCACATGAGATATGTTTTGAATTACCAAGCTAAGTGCGCACCATTGGCATTTGTCGAGCGAGTAATAATAGAACACAGTCATTAGGGCGAGTGACCCGGGGTCGATCCACTGTGGGGGAGAACCGGGATGTTTTCCACCTATTCAAACTGCTCCGGCGCCCACCCAGCATCATATGAAGCTGGTACCTTGAGGAAACTGTGAGGAATAAAGGTAGCCAGGAGCATGGTGCTGATCACATCACCCCTATACATCTTCATGGAAAAGTGCAGGGAGCACTTAACTTTTACTTCCTCAAAAATCTGTTCCAACATATCAAACTGTCACGAAAATACATAGACCATGTGACCTACAATTTAAAATAATAGTTTAAAAGCCCAATGGAGTATTACGTTTCGGTTTATTTGGCAGATAAATGTTCTAAAACAAAAACGTGAATTTTGGGAAACGTAACACTAACAAGTCAAAAAAGATAATGCCAATTTTTGGTGCCATAATATATCAGTATCTGTCACATGAAATCTATTGATTTCAATTTTTTGGGTGCATCGCCACTTATGGTCATCATGCACCCTTCGGAATATATGGAGAAAATTCCATTATCTAAAATCCTTACCTTAAAATTAAAAAAGGTAAAAAAAAAAAAAAAACCCAAAAAATTTCAAGATATCAAACTCTCACGAAGAGGCGTAAGCCATGTCACTTACAATTTGAAACAGTAGTTTAAAAACACCATGAAGGTATAATTTCAGATATTTGCCAGAAAATGCGCTAAAATGAAAATGTGAATTTTGGGAAAAATAACACCGTATAGTAAAAAATAAAAAATAAGAAAAGACACCAATTTAAAAAAAATAATAACATATCAAGGTTCCTACCGATTAGGCATAAATAAAACAAGAATATCAGTTGTATATTATTACATTAGTAACAGTGAGTCCTAACCTAATTTTCGGAATAATCACTACCGTTGTTCTGGCATTTGTCGTAGCATGGCACTAAATTTTGTATGCCCATGTTATATGTGTCTGACAGCAAAGACTGGAACTATCTCTACTGCAGTGTAGCTGTCAAATCCTTGCCCTGCCAGAAACCTCTTCAGTTAAAGAAAGAGATGAAAGTCGGTACATTCAAGGCCAGGACTGTACAGGGAGTGGTCCAAGATATTTCACCTGAAGTGATGCAAAGGGTTGGCCGCAGTGGCTCAGTCGGTAACGTGTTTGACTACCATGCTAAAGGTCCCGGGTTCGATCCCCGGCCGGTTCAAATCCGGGAACTTTTCTAACGGTGAAAGTGGCCCCGGCGCCCACCGAGCGTCGAATAACATGGGTACCTGGGGGGTAAAGGCAGTCAGGGGCATGATGCTGATCACATCACCCCCACTTACGACAGGATCAAGAAAGTGTGGGGCGTTACCCCCACACCCCCTATACGCCTTCATGGCATGGTGCTAAGCACAGGGGAGCACTTTACTTTTATTTTTTTTGATGCAAAGGGCCCATGTGTATGTATGTATGGGGTTGTGCACATTCGATTGGCCTTCCGTGAATTGTCTGCACCATCCTCTGACCATACTATCACTCACGACGTCCGGTCTACACACCTCACACGATTGCTGGTGGCTCTGTGCCAAATTCTGAGCGTGCAATGTAGGCTACATGTCAGTCGGTGGGAGACTGTACGAGAGCTGCAATCTTTAACCTAGAACTGTCCTAAAACGGCTGCATTGCAACTGTACCAGATTACAGTTACATGCCACTTCTTCCTGCCTGCATGTATGTGTGTCGCTCTCCGACCACTAGTGCTGCGTATAGGCACCATTGAAGCTTTTTTCAGGATTCCCCTCGTATATGAACTTTCATAAACTTTTATTATTAGAGTGTTCCTGTTTTAATGTGTTGTTAGCTAAATCAGGTACCTATACAATGCATTTCTATAAATGCCTTGCGTTAAATTTCTAATACCTACATATCCTTTTCGTCAGCAATAATGGTATAACTACATGTTGTCAGTTTCACAGTACTTCACTTGAATATACTGTACTGAAGCAGAAATCTCATTGATAATGTAAGGAAATATGACACTTTATTTTGTTCAATTCAATTGTTTCACTTATATGCAAGAGTTAAGTTGTTTGCTTTACAGAGAAGAGAGAAGTATCTTTATGCATTGAAAAATGAGTCCGCACTCATGGTTCTTCCAAGCAGAGGGTTCCAAACCTCAGTGGAAATATCAACATATAATACCGAGAATGTATTAGGAGACTGATAAATTACAAATTTTATTTCTTAATCATTCACTCTTCACTCTTATCTCATTTAGTCGTAACTTTAAAAATAATCAAATATTTTATTTTAAACGTACTGCATATGATAAAATTCCATAATCCTTCCCTATCTTGTGAATTGTAATAATTTTCCAAATTCACTATTTTGCTGTTTGAATTCAAATCATAGAGAATAGAGAAATTAAGTCAATTTCATAGAAGATAATATTGGTACTTAACAAATCCATACCTGATCTGTATGAGTTTATTATTCCCATTTGCAAAAACATTGATTTAGTTTAGTTTGTAATTGTCATGGAAAAATGTAATTTTTGTCCTGGAAAACTTGGAAAAGTCAGGGAATTTTATTTCTGCTTGTTTGTAGCCACCCTGAATCAAGTGGTCCTGGGATCGATACCCGGTGGAATCACTACAGTTGTTCAGATTCAACAAACTGTAGGTCCGGTCCCGATTAGCCTTTATGTGCATAAAGTGGATATGAAACAGCCTCTCACTTCCATTGAGCTTAATCAAGAAATCCTTTCGCTCCCATGTTATTTTGATTGATTGATTGATTTTCTTTATTTTACTTCGCTTTGTGCCACTTTTGGCTAATTTGCGAAGATGAGTGATGATATGATGAAATTGATGAATGGACACTCACAAACATCCATGCCCAGGCCAGGATTCGAACCAGGACCCCTGGTGTCGTAGCATGATGTGCTAACCACCCCACCACAGGAGCCGGCCCATGTTATTTTGAAATTCAGTGATTACAAAATAATGTAGTTCTATCTGAAGCAAACTAATTCATTCACTGCTGGCTTTGGGATGCTGCGAAGTACACCACAGAAGGAAACGGAAATGAAAGACACTGCACAAACCATGCAGCTTCAGTGATTCTGACTGACTGAAATTTCCCTAACAATGCCAAAAATCCCTCTCAGACCTCAAAATACCGTTTTGTGTACACACATACACTCACCCATATGGCCCTCCCCACACAACAGGTGTTTCTCCATGAAATTTTTCTTGTTCCTACGAAACTTTCCTTCTGAGAAGATCCCCGCGGCGAATTCTATTTCAGGACAAGGTCAAACTACTGTCAGTCATTTCTGCACCAAACTGCAATACATGAAGCATGACAAACTCTTTTGAATCGAACTTTCACTAGCTAGACTAGAAATGGACAAATCTCATAGCGCTTCTGGTAGTTCTTTTTGAACAGAAGAAGTGTTAAGCCCAGTTTATAGTGCATACGTGCAAATGTTTTTCGCGTTAAAGTGCAAATTCAGTGTTATTCTGAAAAATGGTGTAATTCGCATTATATCATGATTCCAAAACACCAAACACTTGCCTCCTTAACCTACTGAAATACATTTTAAACACTTTATTTTCCTTTCCTCAACTTTTCGGTGTTATCGTTAAAACGAAAACTTCACGTCCCTATGTATAGGATATCAACTTAATTCTAAGAAAATGTTCTAGATTTGCCTCTCCATTTGCCTGTTCATGTTATCAGTGAAACCATTCAATATTTATCATTATCATATCAATCATTATTTAACCTCTGTGTATGGCAGATAGTACTAGACGCGTGTAAAGTCTGCTCCGAAAATAATGTCCGCTTTTTATTAACATAGAGCATTATCACGCCAGCAAATGTTCTTACGGTACATATAATTAGTCAACCCGTGGCTTGAAGTACTCTAGATTTCGCTCGATATCCCACAACGTACTAAAATTCCAGTTTTTAGTTCTCAATTCTCGTGCTTATGAGTGAATAGCGATGCGGAGGCAGTGCTACCAAAAGAACCATGGCGAACAAGCACCTCAGCCAACGATGCAGCATGCTGGAGGCAAAATTGAAGACCATGGAGGACAAGGTGGAAGCAGCTCTTTGCGGTGGTGCACAGGCAGATCCCGGGGCAAGGGTGAGCGATTCTGGTCTTGAGGAGTTACGGAGGGAACTGCAGGACATCAAAGGCGAGTTGGTCATCTTCTTGGAAGACATGGATACTATCAAATCCCAATTGATTCACCAGTAAGAGGAATTGGATAAACTGCAACAATACAGCCAGAAGAAGTGCTTGCTGCTGCATGGAGTACTGGAAACGCCGGAGGAGGTCCCTACAGAAGTTGCTCTACAGATATACTTGACGAAACGTAGCGTTGAAGTTTCTTCTGACTTCGTGAGCAGATGCCATCGCCTGGGAGCACCGAGGAACAGAAGGTCGGCGGCCGACGTTGTCAGACAAGGTAATCGACCTTTGATCATAAAATTCATCTCTTAAAAACATCGCGAAGCTGTGTGGCGAGCAAAGAAGACCTTCAAGGGGAGCCAATACCTACTGACGGAGTCGCTGACTCCAAAGAGGCAAAGGCTTCTCCAAGATGCCAAGGCAATGTTCAGCAACAACAAGTTCTACACGATTGATGGAAAGATTGTGGTAGTTATGCCAGAAGGGAAACATTTTATAGAAACTGAATGTGAATTGAAATCCTTCATGTTCAAGAGGTCGTAATGTGAGCGTCGCCAAAGACAAAACTATGAGTGTGTTTTTAGTGCTCAATGTGAAACTTTTTCATAACTTTTTAACAATGTTAAAGAAACAGCAAATGAGAATTAACTTTTTGTGTTCATGTATATGCGTGCATGTGTGTGTTGTGTAATTATGCTCGAGCTGCTCATTTGGACACCCACAAGGATTTCTCTCAACATAAGTACGCTGTTTCATATCATTAATATACGTATCTGCTCTGTTCCTTCACTCACTGAGCAGTTTGTAAACCTGCCCATGCACGGCACATCTGGAACTCGCCCCTTCCCTTGGACCTTCAGGAAAATAAATAACGGTTTCACCGACTGCCCGTTGCTCCCGACACTTCCCAACAGGACCCCTCTCCTCTCCACCAGTGCCTCACAATCGCGTCAGTAAATATGAGGTCCATCTCGGGGAAAATAGACGAGTTCAGACACATTGTTCTCGAAAGCGAATATGATGTAGTCATCGTCACAGAAAGTTGGCTGAAAGACAACGATGATGTTTCCAGTTTTCACGTCGAAGGCTACACGGTATTTATAAATGGTGTAAACGTAATGGTCTTGTAATTAACCCCAGTAAATGCTGCTTTACATTAATTGGTTCTAGCTCTGCCTTAAATAAATTGCTCAAATAAATGGGTTATCAATTAATATTAATGATGTGAGGGTCCCACACTGCACAACTGTTAAGAACTTAGGTGTGATATTTAATCAGAAACTTGACTGGCAAAACCACCTAACGTCTCAAGAGTTCAAAAGCTTATGGTATACTTAGATCACTCTATAAATCATCGTACTTACTTTCGACTGATGTTAAATTGCATCTTATGCAAGCTCTCGTTCTTCCCATTTTTGATTACTGTGACATTGTTAACAAAACAGTGTTTAACAAAAAAGAATGCTAAAATTGCACAAAAAGTACAGAATTCTTGTATATGTTTTGCATTTAGCTTGAAACGAAGGGATCACATACTGCCTTACTTAAATGACGTTAATTGGCTGAATATGACGCGACGCAGAAAACTCCATCTGGCCTGCACAATATTCAAAATTCTGCAAACAAAAACACTGACATACTTATACGACAGACTACAATTTAGACACGACATACACAACTACACGACTCGACACTAAGAAACTTCATCTGGACAGATTCTCAAAATCCATATTCCTGTCATCCTTCAAAGCTGCTTCTGCATATTGTTGGAATGCGCTGCCACGAGATGCTACCTCGTGTGCGACATACAACAACTTTAAAAGGGCAGTAACAGAAGTACTTCTACATGAGCAGGGACAGAGCCTCAGTACACATAACTAGTTTCAGCATGCTTACCAAAACAAAAAAAATGAGCAGATTTGAACCCAAGATGAACATTTTGATGTGTGAATGAGTAAAATTGTCTGTATCTTTTTAGAGTGTTAATTACTGAATGCATAATTATAATTCATAATTACTTTGATGTGTGAGAATGAGTAAAATTATCTTTATCTTTTTAGTGTGTTAATTACTGAATGCATAATTATAATTAATTCATTATAGTTCATAATGATTTTGATTGTGTGTGAATAAGTAAAATTGTCTTTATCTTTTTAGAGTGTTAATTACTGAATGCATAATTATAATTATTTCATTATAATTCATAATTACTTTGATGTGTGTGAATGAGTACAATTGTTTTTATCTTTTTAGAGTGTTAATTACTGAAATATTGAGAAGTGAAAATGTAATGGAATTCTTATGTTATAGTAGTAATTATATTTTGTTTGTTTTATTGTACTAGATTTTGCAGGTTAAGTGGTAGAGCAGCCACAGGCTGAACTTCGCACATAAATAAAGAATTTCTAATTCTAATTCTAATCTGTTGATTGCAGATTTTTAGATAGAATTCTGTGGACTGAAAGACACACCAGGTGCTAGTAAAATGGGATATTTATTATTTTAGTTGTCTCTTAAGTGGGTGCCAAAAATTGACAAAAATCGACATTATAGCTTCATACCAAAAACAGATACAAGTTGAACTGGGAGTGGTCCAATATGCAATTTTTGCCAGTATCAATAAACCCTTGATATAAATTTACCAATATAACTAACCGATATTGTCTCAATCTGATATTGCATTTTTCCTGCAAGGACATGAATGATTCGTTAAGCTCTGTAATTAATGCATGCATTAATGCATACAGAATATGTTTTGCTTCTGAAAATATACTGATTATATAGGCATTTAATTTGCAAAATCATAGCATTTGGATATGTGTTGACTTTCATAAAAATAGCAAAATACACTAAATTTCAAGTTATTTATAGACATATCGACAGTAATTTTATCAATAAACTGATACACTCATCCAGTGCCAGCCAGCCCCCCCCCCTCCCCCTCTCTCTCTCTCTCTCTCTCTCTCTCTCTCTCTCTCTCTCTCTCTCTCTCTTTCTCTTTCTCTTTCTTTTTCTTTCTTTTTACACCACTTTTTCCCCCACACTGTGGCCCCTAAATGCTAAGCTTTGTCTACCATGAGAAAGTAAACTGTCCTTTAACACCCATCCTCTCCCAGTTTTGGCACCAATCACCACCACTGCACTCATCTAAATAAAGATTGTCCCAACAAGAATGCCAGATTTAAGATTTAATAACGTGAAAAAATTGTATAAACCTCAAATTATTCATTGATAGGTAAATGCAGATAAAGTAATGATTTTTTAAACATTAGTTATCTCAATTTTTCTATTTTGGAAACTACAAAGACAAGAAGGATAAAATTTTGAGTAATGAATTGGATTCATATGTTTACCAAGCAGTTGAATAGATATCCGTGACCAACAAATCAAGGGGGTATTCCAATGTTCTGACTTAACTCAGCATATTGAAGGTGGATAGTAAATGCAGCCTCAACTTGTTCCTTTACATTATGTGCTTTTAATGTATTCATATCAGAGAAGTTGTTGTCGTAAGTACAGGTACATTTTGTTGGGTGTAATTCAGAAACTGTAACTGTATCCATGATAGGATTATTTTTGACATTTCTCTTGCAGGACATTTTAAGCAAATGTGCCAGTTGCATTCAAGGAGTATTGGATGCGTATAAAAGGACCAACAGTGACTGTGACTCGGAGCTGATATTGCTGATGGATTGGTTGGTGCAGGTGTATGCTACGATGGAAATTATGGATTCATAGGCTGAAGATTTTGTGCTACTGAAAGTTTATGCATACAGTACCAATGCTAGTCTGTGATTTGTAATTGTAATTATGTATATATATACATACATACACATATATTCTTAACAACATACTTGTGCTTATGCCATGTTGCGACTGTTACTTTGAAATGTGTTTTTAAAAAGGATAACATGTTGCTAATGTAAACTGTTTTTATATCATGTAACAGAATATCACTTGTAAATGTTCTAATTAATGGTGATAATGTTGAAATTTTTATTGATTGAGTAATGCAGTTTTTACATTTTTAAGTGACTATTCCAATTATTGTCCTGTGATTTAACTTTGTGCCTTAAAAACTGTTTCATGTTACTTGCTTGGATGTGTTCATGAACAGTATAAATTATTAATACTTCTAATATAATATACATATCAAATTAGTAAATTTATATGTATGTGTAACATTTGTATGAAATGAAGATGAAAATATATGCATTGACATATAGATATTTTTAGTGCTGATATTATAGTAAAATACAGTCAACTCTCGACACGACAACCTTTCACAGTTCCTGGGAAAAGGATCATTATTTCTAAGGGGTCGTTATTGAAATTTGCACCAATTTTGATTCACCCCCGACCACTCGCACTCAAAAAAGTGTTAAAATTGTGCTTCTTTTTTTTTAAGGACACTCATGCAAAATTACATGCTACATAATTTTAATACAGTGAAATACGAATAAATATGTAATAATATGAAGTTCAAGGAACCAAAAAATGTCAACTTCAAATTAAATTACTTCAAGCTATCCAAACTTTTCAAGATGGTGTGTATTTTTCAGGTGCAAATAAATTTGAGTATAAAATACCTGCATAATGGATGTTTTAAACTTGGTAATAGCTCCCAAAATAAGTTTTATATGTACTACATAGTAGCATTGTAAGTTTTGAAGAAACTGTAAAAAATGTTACACAAAATAAGGGCACGGAGCTTAAACGCACAAAGATTCCTAGGAGACTGTAACACCATTTATCCTGTGTAGTTATACAACCTGTTATGCACAGGATGCATGTTGTGACAAGGAATACAGAACATGAAAACATTTTCACAAAGAATTTAAAATAATGTAATTTTCTTTTAATTGTGCACAGTCATTGCTCTTCCATGAAATTCTTACAATTCTGGTTCATGGGAAACCCATCTGCACTGTGACCTACGGAAAGAAAAAAATATCTCCTTTATTGCAAGTGAAACGTGAAGAATTTTGACAGCAGTCACACTGGCGCCAGCAAAAGTCTCAGATAATCGGGCAGAATGAACTTTGGATTTTTTACTAGATACTCCCTCTGTCCCATAATTATTGTCCGGTATGCCAAAATGGTAACTTTTTATTTATGTTCTTTTGGATACTTGATTGGCCAATTTGTACTGATCCTTGAGTAATAAAGTTGTATGACTCATTCCCGTATTTCATTTTCTTCTTCTGTATTCACCAATGTCACAGTTTGCATATCGGACAATTAGTATCGGACACCAAACAAAAGTGTACCGGACAATAATTATAGGACAGCGGGAGTACAATATATTAGTATACAATGTCTACTAGAGTATTGTCCGTTACAGGAATAACTGGTATGATAAGATCTCTCGGGAGACACAACACCTCTAGGTACAAAAAAAA
This sequence comes from Lepisma saccharinum, assembly GCF_977018435.1. Lineage (NCBI taxonomy): Eukaryota > Metazoa > Arthropoda > Insecta > Zygentoma > Lepismatidae > Lepisma > Lepisma saccharinum. The sequence goes on along the minus strand of NC_139232.1, from coordinate 28,057,923 downwards.
AAAAAAAAAAAAGAAGAAGAAGGCTGTAAGTTTTGTTCTGGTTCGATTATGTAAAATACATCGTGAAAAAAGTCACTTTCTCTTTTCCTTTGCCTCAGCCAAATTCATATTCATTCCCCTAACCCTCCTCCAGTCCAGGGAGCAGTCCAAACTCTTCCTCGACTTGCATTTTAATCTGCCCTGAAAAAGGAAACATGCAACTTGCGATCTGTAATCACCGAATGTGTATCCCAGGACACATTAAGCAACGTCACACTCGATAATCATTCTGGTTTGGAATTGGATTTAAATTATATATTTAGTCCCGATTAGCCCATCAGCATAAAATGAACTGAAAACAAGCTTTATGAAACATGCTCATTTTCAGATATCAAAATGGGAGATCGTTATTTACACTCATGTTACTAGATGATTTAATGTTGGGAGCTCAATCGTTAGGGCGTCTGACTACCATGCGAGAGACCCAGGTTCAATCCCCGGCTGGGGAGAACCAGGACTTTTTCAACCTGTTCAAGCAGCTCCGGCACCCATCCAGCGTCGTATAAAGTGGATACCTGGAGGAAACTCTGGGGGGGGGGGGGGGTAAAGGCAGCCAGGTGTGTGGCTTGGCTGAGATCAAGAAAATGCAGGGCCCTAACCCCACACCCCCTATATGCCTTCATGGTGTGGTGCAAAGCACAGGGGAGCACTTTCTTTTATTTAGGAGTATTATCAGTGTCAAACACCCCCTGTGCCAAAAGTTTTCCTCTTGAATAACATTTTTTTTTTAATCTGTCTCAGCTTCCATTCCTACGTTGAGCATTATATGATCCTTTGCCCTTTCCTGCCTCTGCCTGGTTCGTCATAGAAGTCAGGCCTCTCCATTTTTTCCTGGTCTTCCACCGCTCCTCTCTTTCCACGGTCTTCCAATCTTGTCCTCTTCTCCTAACACTCTCTGCTGTCTGCTCTTTCCACCGACATCTTGGTCTCCCCCTTAGCCTTATTCCCACTTCTTGCGCATTGTAAGCTCTTACTGATAGTCTTTCTGCATCCATCCTCTTCATTTTTCCTGCATCCATCTTCTCCATGTGTCCGAACCATCTCATCTGTGCCTGATCTATCCTGTCCTGAAGCTTCACCACCCCCACTGTCTGCCGTATCACCTCATTCCTTATTTTATCCCTTCTAATCTTCCTCAATATACTCCTTAAACAATCCATCTCCACTGCCTGCATCTTTCTTTTGTGTGTGTCTCTGTCATTGTCCAAGTATTGGCACATAGTATGTGTTATATATTACCTTCTTGCATCTTCTAATCCTTGAATGCTTTGCGAGTCTCAGCAACTGGATGGGTCACAGGTGGCAGACAGTGAAACCTCCCTCATATGTGAGGGGAAGCTGCGAATAAGGGCAAACCCAAATAAGCAGTCCCGGACCAAGATCACAAAGCTGTCAGGGTGTGGATATACTCAGCAAATACGACAAATACCCATCAACAGCCTTGTGTTATGGCAAATAAACACTGCCATAAAAGTGTTTCCCCCCCCCCTGCCTTGTGGGCCTGGACAGATCCAGAAAGGCTAAGGGAGGTGGAACCCTAACAAGAAACCAAGGGTGTACCTGGGAACCAACATGTGGCAGCCCCATCACCCAAGTGTAGGCTGTGACAGGCCTAGTTAGCCGACAGCCAAAAACATAAAAAAATCGAGAAAAGAAAAGAATTTCGATAAACATAAGTTTAAAAAAGTTAATTTTTGAAAATTTGGTCAGCAACCAATTATCAGAAGCAATATTTTTCATGTGACTGGAGAACATTCACGCGAGGGACATCTTTCATTTATGTTGCATGTGGGCAGCAGGAAGAATAATAGAACTATTATCATTAGAAGGCATAATTTTCATTCTACTATTGCTCCTTCTTCCATTATTTTAATCTGTACAGATCAATAAACTGCTTCACACGCTGTCTATTCGTAGGCTACAAATAAACTGAACGCTCAAAGGGTAGGTGAGGTCATGGCCGTAAGCAGGAAAAGATTTCGGGGGGTTCACTCATAATTGTTCTCATGCACATCGCAAGAAATTTGAATAATAGAAATAATAACAATAATAATTATTAATTAATAATAATTAAAATTTCATTATAAATAACTAATTGATACAAACGTATTATTATTATTATTATTATTATTACTGTCCTTATATCCTTGAGGAAACTTTTCTACTCTATCCATCAGAAGTGTGAATATGCAGCACAAATGTTTTTATTATTATTTTTACGTTTCATGCAGTGTGTACTGAGATGCACAATTATTATATTTTGTTATTAAGTTTTAGGTACCTCAAGAAAAAGCTTTAAAAGTAAGAGAAATTTTAGTCATAAAGTTTATGTTGTTTGACCATTCACATAAAACTTAATTTTTTGATTTTTGAAAACTGTGGAACCAGTTATTCTTTGGATTAAATGGTAAAACATAATATGGTGCTGTTCGAATACTAACTGGACATTATTTTCGTTATTAACAATAAAACTAACAAACGTTTGCTATTTTGTAACTTGCAATAAACGATGTCAATTCGGGGCGAGGGGGTTCTATGGACCAGTTCGATCCCACTTTCCGACGCTCATATTGCCCCTATATTTACCAAACAACATTATATACAACCACTACACACTATACAAGTATGTCCTTTATAGGACCGCATATAGGTTAAATGTATGTACTATATCGACCGCTGGGTGAAGAGTAGTGAATGTAATGCGCTACGAAGTTGGATATCCTAGGTTTGAACTCTTATAAAGGGGTTTTTAAACCCTTATCGAACAGGGAATTTAAAAGTTGGTACGGGAATTTTGTGACAATCACAAGGGAACTAACTTTAAGTCTGATATAGGAACAGCACTGGAAAGAGGACAACTGAAGTGAAAATGAAGGGGTCGCGGGTGGGCTGCGATTCTGATAATTAAACCCGTTCCGCTCAAATTGAAGAATTCAAGATGTTTGAAAATTCTAGCTGGATCATTTCAGAATTGTCTCGCTGTTGTATTTTTGTGAAACTGCAAATAATTTTTTGAAAATGTGTCAAATTTTGGTTTCTAAACTTCCATTAATCCAATATGCCAGAAGTTTCGGGGTGGGGGGGGGGGAGTTAAATCAAATTTAGGAGGTGCAAGGTGCTGGGAAGCAACAATTTTTTTTTTTACTGTGTGTAGTGTAAACACAAAAACCTATCCTGAGCTGTAATACTTAGTTCAATACACAAAGGATAGGATTTCATGTTCTATTGTTAAATATCTTTTTCTAAAATAAAAACTTTATAAATATGTTCCTCAGGCTTTAAAAACATGAAATTTAAAAGGAATAAACAAATAATATATATTTTTTAAAAAAGCAAAGCCCTTAATTTTCTTCATACAGTTTACAAAATTTTCTTGAACTGCCCATTCCACAATTCTTTTCACAACAAATAGGTATCTGCATTGGCATTGATCGTATGAATTGCATTGTATTTGGAGTAATAATTGGGAGCTACGAGTGAGTAACCCGGTCTCAGAAATCTCCTACAGCGGCTGAGGATTTGATGTGCTGACCCCACGTCACCCCATTACCGGTTGAAGATCTCCACACCTCTAGGTAGGATTGTGGGAGGGAGACTGGCAGTAGGGAGATTGACCTATGCCCTTCAAGGGCTGTCTAGCCATGGTGTATTAGCTGTGCTTGTGTGTAGTTAAAATATGACGTTTTTTGATTTCAAAAATTTATTTTTGTTATTTATTGTCGTTATGGGGAATCAGGCTGTCTACCAGTCTGGAAAACCTGGAAAAGCCAGGGAATTTTATTTTCTGGAAAAGTCTGGGAAATTTAGTATTTTTCTGGAAAAAATTTGTATTTTTGTTTCTGGGCCATACCAAAGCTAGTGACTTGCTACTAGCATTTCAAGAAGGTGTAAAAGGTATCAATTTGAAAAAACATAGTGCAAATGTCCATGGATAGACGAGCAGTTAACAGAAAATTTCTAACCTTTTCAAGGAAAACATGGTTATTAATGAGCCAGATAGTATAACATTACTGTAAAATAGGAGGCTGTGGACTTCATGTTCTTCATGGTGTTTTCAAAGCATCTTTTCAGAGTTCTCGTTTGAATGTAGTGGTATTCTTAAGAGCAGTGTACAATTATTTAAAAATGTTCCAGCTCGGAGAGCAGATTTCACAAGAATTACAGAATCAATTATTTTTCCAAAAGGTTTGTCTAATTCGGTGTTTAGACAATGGAAGTGTTGTGGAAAAAGCACAATACCTTTTACCATTTCTGAAAACCTATGCTGACAGAGTTTCTGGTATTGAGGAACAACCAAGGTGTGAAAGCTTTAAAACTATTAACCTTTTGAGTCCCAAGGCCATTTTCACATGTAACCCCCTTGGTCCCGAGCCAATTTTGAGCAAAATACAGAGTTTCAATTAGATGAGTGTAGATTGGAGGCCAATTGCCCTAGAGAGATGAGTAATATACCGTTGTACGTGGAATGAACAAGAGATTCAGACTATATGAAATTTATGCAAATTCGGCATATATGTGGCGGGGAGGGGGCTAACTCTCAAAATTCCAAAATTTCTGGAAAAAAATTAGTTCCCCCCCACCCCCAAGAAAAAAGTACATGACAGTGTCGACATGCACATGGAAATGATCGCTGACATGTACGGAACACAAAAATATTTGCATTATGATCATATGACCAATGTAACGTGAGTTGTACCCTCAAAAGGAATGGTCGGCATGCCACTGATTCAAGCTTCAAAATGCAGCGGTACTTTGAAATGACTTTAGCTCAGAGACTATTTGCCCTAGAGATAATAATAATAAATAAATAATAATAAATTTTCTTTATTCAGCAGGCGAGGTTCAGCCAAGGGCTGCTCTGCCACCTAACCCTTGTCAATATGATAATACATATGAGATGATTATAAACTTATGGAGCAGTAAGCTAAACGTAAAATAATAATAATAATAATAAAAATAAAAAATGAAGAAAGAAAAAAATACATAGGAATTAGTTGCATACAAAAAAAGTAACTAGAAATACAAAAGGCAATAGTAATAATAATACAATTCCTTATAGTGAGTGACTTGATACCTTCAGTATGGACTCTGCCATTGTTCCATTAACAGCAGATCTTTTATTTTACCTTTAAAATATAATGGGTTGTTTACACTAGCGATATTTGCAGGCAATGCATTCCATGCTTTGGGAACCGAAAAGGAGAAAGAGGATATGAAAGATATACCATTGTACGCAGAATGAATCACAGATTCAGACGATATATAATTTATGCACATTCGGCGTACATATGAAGGGTGAAAGGGGGAAAATCCCCTGAAAAATACTTTTGTTAAAAAAAAAATGGGTTTCTCCCCCCCCCCACCCGCCCGAAAAAAAGGATATGAAAAGTTCAAAATGCATGTAGAAATTATCGTTGGCATGTAAGAAACAGGCACAAACGACACTAGCACACTTTTCACACCACAAGAAAAACACGTAGATGACAAAAAAGTCCTTGGAAGTTTGTCACTTCACTCAAAAAATATCCTCGCACTTGGGCACAAAATGACACACACCTACACATAACTTTCATGGACGAAAAGCTAGAATGCAGTGAAAAATGAGCGCCGATTCTTGCAGCTGCTTGAAATTCTATTTTTAGACTGCAGGGTAACCTGTGTTGCAACTTGTGGAACACTTGTGCTCAAAAACAAAGGTTTCCTTCAGCGCGCCTCGAAATTCCATTCTCACAAGGCAGATTCAACAACCAGTCTTCCCCCTCCCCCGAACCCCACCCCTGCTTGCGCTCGCATGGAAAACTTTCATTTTGACATTGGATACTGATAAACAAGCTTGCTTCGAATGCAGTTACCAGGCGGGAGTGAAAAGCATTGCTTTAGAACAACAAAGCCGGTCTTCCTTTGTCGGCAAAAATTTTCCCTTGGAAAGAGACGCAAAAGAGAAGTATCTTTTCCCACCTTTTCCCCTCCATTTTCATGAAGAAAAAAAAAAGTGCAAGAAACATTTCTGTTAAATACATGTGTTTGGAACAATATAAAAAAATTGCAATTCTAGCCAAAAATAGAAAAGTTATAACGTAAAAACTACGACCTTGACACAGCGTCTCGATTGAGATGCTTTGGACCGCGAGGGTTACATTTGGGTATCTCAACCAAGATGCTTGGGACCCAAAAGGTTAAGTCACAAGTTAGCAATCCTCTGTTACCAGTCAGGCTAGATATCTTTCAGACTATTGCAGCTGATATAGAACCCTTTCTTGTTACTCTGATTCACCAATGGTGCCTTTCCTTTATGAACATTTGCTCAAGCTACTGAAATCCCTTATGTCCAGTTTTATAAAGAAGTCCATTCTGCTTGAAGCTGTTAGTTCTGCAAAAGAATTTAACATTGGATTTGCAACCATTTGCAGCATTTAGATCTGTGAAACTATCTGATGTTCAGGTGTTACATTTTCGTGAAGATTGTCTGAAAATATTACAATGTTTGTGTAAGAAGATATGTATGAGATTGAAATGTAGGCTCACATATGGTGCAGCATGTCTCTCTCCAGCATCTGTTTTGGATGGAAAAGTAGGTGAAGACCAAGTAAATGTGGCATTACAAGTCCTAGTTGGAAAGTGCCATTTTTCTGGCCCTGCTGCAGATGATTTAAAATGGTTCTATACTGACTTATGTAGTAATGACAGTATGATTGCAAGAATGAAAAATTTTGACATGGAAAGTGGAAGGAAGCACCGAAAAGGAAATATGATACAACAGAAACTCAGAAGACACATTTAGAAGAGAGGAGAAGAAGTATGTCAGAACTGAAAGAACTGAGTACAAAGAAAGCTTAAATCCTCAAGAGATCTGCAAAGGAAATTCAAGAAGTTGATGAAAAGATGAAAGCATTAAAGAGAAAAATAGTGTAGTGTTTATTCGAGTAATGTGTTCTTTTGAAACTTTCACATGTTAATGAATGCCAATTCTATATGTTAGAAACACATTTCAAGTATTCAAATTGTGCATTTATTTTAAAGGAAGAAAACTATTATATAAAATTACATTCAGTTTAAAAACATATATATTATTTTTCTTATGACTACTGAATTGTTATGGAAATAAATAAATTAACTCCAAAAAATTGGTAAAACAATTATTTTATAATGTGTGGGTGGATTGGATGGCTGTAAGCGGTGAGGGGAGGCCATCAATAATTTGACATAATGTGATAATGAAAGCTTGGTAGTATATTGGTAAATTCCCATAAATATACAGGTACAAGAGGATAAAGTATGCTTTGTGGTGTAAAGATTAATCTCATGTAATACATTTTAAGGTTTTAAACTTGAATGTGACTAAGTGTGAATACAGCTCACCGCTCACGAGAAGATATCCAAAGGAGGGGAGACGGGGAGCGGGGGTGAAGGGAAGGACCGGTCCATTTGCAGATTTTAGGAGTAGCAGAAAGCCTTCTGCTGCGGTCTAGTATCCTTTTCGAAGTGCTTAGGAGTTGATTTGCATCAATTACGCAGAGCGTGTGTCCGCAGCAACAGTTTGTTACTTTTCTTTCAGTGGCCGGAATACTTTTGTATTGCTTATCCTGTGCATTATTTAGACTGTATTTCAAAGAATTTTAAAAAGAATACGGCAATGACTTGAGGTACCAGATGACAAACTTTAAAGAAGATGACATTTTTAGATTGCAAAAAGTTAACAACTTTCATCGAAGAAGCAGCACTACGAACACAGGTTTTGTACTTACTGGTGCTTTGGTGAACTTATAGATCACACACCCCTGTAAAACAATTTCACACCGTTTCCGTATAACTTATAATATGCCATATGTCTGAATATTCTAATATTTATTCACTATGCCCATAATATTATACGGTTCCGGTTGTGAAACTTGGTCTCTTACTTTAAAATAATAACATAAATTGACATTCTGCCTTGGAGTTGTTTCTTCCACGCCTAAATTCAGGAAACCGTTTTTGTAAGGTAATCATTACTAAAATCACATTTGTGTTTCGGCATAGTTCAGATCGCTGATCCGCAGAACTTCACTTCTCCACTGCCATGTAACAACTAAGAGTACAGCAGTTAAAAACTATCGTTTATTCTGAACTCTGATGTGAAACTTAAATCAAAGAAAGCCGTGGCGTATCGCATATTCTTATCTATTGTTAGAAACTTGCTGATCACCATGAGCCGCGGTAGATGTCACAAATGCTTTGAAATCAAAACCTTACACGATGAGCAGTGAAAACAGAAGAGACGCAAAAGTCCAACAATTTTTCTTCGTTGGAAGAAATATTTCTTGGCTTTGCAATTGCAACTGAGAGTGTCGTATTTCTTTACTTTGAAATTGAAGATGGAAATAATATTAACAATTATTATTAAATAACATTTTGTTACTAATCTTGAAGTTAAGCAGTTGTCTTTATCCCAGAAAAGAGAACATTTCCAAATTTTCATAAAAATCTGCCCGGACCATTTTTAGGACCCGAAAAAGAGGATTAGCCCAGGTAAAACAGGATGTCTGGTAACCCTAAACGACTTGTATCGCTGCACCGGTTACAGTAAGCCCACATATGTTTCTCACTCAGGGTGCACTCCCCCAACCCTAACAGTGGAGTCGCCTGTCGCTACGTCACTGCACTTCCGTTGGGGATCATCTCCTGAGCGGTGAGCTGTACATACATGTTCATGTACATTAAGTGCCCTAATGACTTGGTCTGGAAAAACTGGAAAAGTCAGGGAATTTTGTTTTCACAAAATAGTAGACACCCTGGAATTCGAAAAGTGGTTTTCGTATTTGAAACTCAATCCCCCCTCCACAAGAAATAATTGGTGATTTGTCCTCTCCCTACAGGAATACCTTCTGCCTCTACTGAATAATATAAATATGTGAAGACTTATTAAGACTTCCATACCAACCAGAAGCATAATGAAAATGCATGTAAGTCTTCACATATTTTATTCCAGTAGATGATTATCAACTGTACATACAATGTAATTGCTTGCAAGAAAACTTGCAGTATGAAGTAACTGTAAAAGTAATTTACAGTTACTTTTCAAGCACCAGTAACGTGGGCCCTCGTGGCAGAGTGGTTAGCACATCGTGCTATGATGCCAGGGGTCCCAGGTTCGAATCCTGGCCTGGGCATGGATGTTTGTGAGTGTTCATCAATTTCATCATATCATCACTCATCTCCATCTTCGCAAATTAGCCAAAAGTGGCACAAGAAGTGAAGTAAAAGAAAGCCAATCAAGCACCAGTAACTGGAACTGAGTTACTTTTTAAAACGAATAATTGTAACTGTAACTGTTAGTAGTGTAACATCAATTGCTTTTATCATAGCATGCAGTATTCACAGCAAATACATTAGCATCACCTGTGTGCAGGAGATAATGTGTGTGGCCAAAAAAGGAAAGATAACTTCAAAGGACCATATTGACTTGGTCCAAATAGGTTATTTCACAACAAAACGCCCTTGTAATCAAAGGGTCCAGGATTCGATACCAGGTGGAGGCTCATTGTACAGTGGTTTGTAGCCCACTTTAAACTGTAGGTCCAGTCCCGATTGCCTATCTGTGCATAAAGTAGACATAAAAGAATTCAAAGTACAATAACACAATCAGAAAAGTTTTGGTCTGGGATCTGGTCAGATATGAAGACTGAGCTGTGATGCACTCCAAAGACTTGTGGGGAAGGCAGGAGAGTGACCGACTCAGTGTTCATTTAGTGGATTTTTGGCATGCCTACTAGTTCACAGATAGGCAATTCATGTCTGAATCTGAAGCCAGTTGGAACAATGCACATTTGTAAAGCTATGTGCACTTATATCAGAAGACGAAGGGCAGGGATTGACCAAAAAGGTGTTTTAGAATTGTGTGATAAATGTGAGACCATCCTTTGTTTTGTCCTAACCACTGAAGTGCTGCAAAACTAATAGGGAATAGATTTGTAGCATTTAAAAAGGATTATTTAGATCAAATATCAAATTAAAATATTCAAACATACATTTTATGTAGCATAATTCACTTTCGGAAGCCAGAAATGCATGGAACATATTTTAATAGTTGCAATCTATACAAATTACCACCAGAATAGATAAAAGCTGAGCAATATTGTCAATTTGTGTTCCAACTCTTTACAGCTGGTGATTATATTACACATTACAAACATTACACAAATGTACACTAATTATCTACGGAAGGCATGGGAACGACATTATGAGATGTTATTCTGACAAAGACAAGAAGCTTGACACAAACTTTCTTGTTATATTAAGATGAGAACACTTTCTGTTCTGTTGATGTGTTTAGCACGCTAGCAGACTATCTTCCAAAGATGAGAGTACCTCTCCCATAAGAACCGAAGGGCATGACAGGGGTGTATTGATCCGAGTCTTGAGGTGGTGCTATTAAGCCCATATTTGCTATAGCTTAACAGCATGCAGAAAATACATAGCACGCTGCAAATTTCTTAGCCTCTTAACGTGAGAAGTTTATTTTCACTGCAGTGTTTTATTGAACTTCTAAAATCTATGAAATTTATCCTTTTCTTTCTTTTTATTCTAGCAGATTGAATAATATGCTGTAGTACGGTAGCAAATACAAGGCCTGTTAAAAAAGAAACCGAACTTCTTTTGTAAATTTGTTGAAGATAACCAACAGCTGTGGTGCCTAGCAGTGTCCTTGGTTATTACTTGGCCCAGTTTCAAAACCGTTGCTATAGCAGTAATGCAGTAGATTACTTTGAATGCAGGTGTGTTGAGTGCTCGCAGTGATTTTCAGTTACCCTACTATGAAGGAACTGAAAGGGAAGAGCAGCGAGTATGTGTGAAATTGAATAAAACTTTCAAAGAGACTTACGATATGTTACACGAAGCCTATGGTGAGGAATGTTTCAGATCAACGCAGTGTTAAGTTGGTACAGATGTCAAAGATCAGGTTGAACCTACATCAAGAACGGCGAATGAGTAGATTCCATGTTAAAATTATGTTCTTCAACTTCTAGAGAATCGGAGTTTGTGTTGCATGGTTCCACAGTGAATGCAGCATTCTACGTTAACGTCATGCAACAATTACAAGAAAGGTGCAGCGCAATAGGCCACAGATGTGGTAGAATAAGTCCTAGACGGTTCATCACAATAATGCATGTGCTCATTTCCCACTCGTTACCTGGGATTTTTTTTGGAAAATAACCAAACACTTGTTGTCCCACAACCGGCCTACTCCACTAATTTGACCCCAGCAGACTTCTTCCTCTTCCCAAAGTTGAAATCAACCCTCTAAGGTCACAGATTCCAGACAATAGAAGAGATCAAGGGGAGTTCGCTACAGAGTCTACAGGCCATTCCAAAACTTGAGTTCCAGTAGGCATTCTAGGACTGGAAGAAACACTGGGAGTGGTGTGTGCACAGTGTAGGGGAGTACTTTGAAGGAGACAGGTCAAAATAGCTGGTGAATATTACCATTTTCTCAATTTTGTAAAAGTTCGGTTTCTTCTTGAACAACCCTTGTATTAAGCAGCTGCCACTGGTCTTCATTGTTGTTCTACTTTTATTGTGCATATTTTTGTTATGGGTGTAGATCTGTTAATGGTCTCTTGAAAGAAGGGGGAGAGAGAGAGAGAGAGAAAGCATGGAACATTCACAGAGACAGACATTATCCTTCGTTCTTTCTAGGTGTTTTTGATTATTTCTTACTGAAGTATATTTGAAGTTAAAGCTAATTGTTTTCTTCGTTCTTACAAAAAGAAAAGAAAAATGCTCTTGCCTGGCAATTTTTGGTGGAGGGATTTTTTAGGACAAGATTGTTGATGGGGAAAATTCCCAATGTCCCCCCCATGATTTTGCACCACATTTTTTGTCATTGATTCAAATGAATCAAAGAAGGAAATCAAGCTATCTCGCCTCCAGTTGCTGAAGTTTAGTCACGTGACTAGAGCCAGCCATTAGGCTTTCAGACGAGAAGGTAATGCTTTGACATGGACTTATTATTTTTTCCTGTTGGTTAATAAAGTTGAGTTTTATCAACCCCTAACGTCTGTTGCTCAGGTTTAATAGCCCGAAGTATCTCATGTATCTACTCCTGTTCTAAGCTGGCAAGTGTTCAAGTCTCGAGACTGGGATGTGGCAGAGGCACCGCTTCCTCTTGACCCCCCGACCCCCCTGCACACACCTTTGCCGTACTACCGACACAGACTATTCAATCCCGCATAATGTGAGCATAGTTGCCAGTTCGCAACATCCCCCCTTTGCGAACATTACGCGCTAACAATAGTATTTCTACTTTTACACATGCACTAGCTAATACTAAATTATTTTACATGAACTCCCCTTACATATTTTCTCCATTTTTGATTTAGTCACATTTTTAGTTAGTATATCAGCTTCTAGATTTTCTGAATTTACATGTTGAAGATACACATTCCCATTTGCTACATCCAGTTTTACAAAATTATATTTTCTATATATATGTTTAGTTCTTGCCTTTAGAGTGTTACTTGAGATCCAATCAATTGCTGATTTACTGTCAGTTTTAACAATCACTGGTCTATTTACAAAATTTCCAATTTCTAATTCTGATATTAAACTTATGACCCATTTTATATCACACAAACCTTCACATAGTGCAATCAATTCTGCCTCACAAGTAGACAAAGCAACCAAATCAGGCCCCCTGCATCAGGTGCAAAAAGCCGAACAAGGTGAATTTCAGATTTCATTTGTCCGTGCATGAACTAACCAGCTACCAGTCGGCACCACCATCGATGCTAAATCCTAATTTTCTCATTAAAAATGTAGTTTAGGTCTCTATTAATCAATGATGATCACTTGTACGTGATTTTGTATTTTATTAAATGCCTTTCCCTTCTTAAACATGCATAAGAAAAATCGTATTTTTAAAGTCACTACTTCTACATGACGTAACATCGTTCCATATGATCGACGTACACAAACTATTTTAATAAGGATGTAGAAGAACAAAAAATAAAAACAATGGCTTATTGTGCAGTTTTCTATTGTAAAAACTGTCAGAAGAGGAATCCAGAGCTGTCTTTTTTCGTGTTCCGTCAAATCCTGAAAGGTTAGTTATTTATGAATTCTGTTCACTCTTTATGCAGGGGTTTATCCAGGATTTTTCCCTTGGGGGGTGTTGGAAAATTTTGGGGGGGTGTAAGTTTGGGGAAGTTAAGTGCATAATTTGGACTGTTTTAAAAATGTTCGCCCTAATTCAATTTGATCATGGATGTTTCTAGAGATTAACCCCCCCCTCCCTTCCCTTCACGTAACATTTCAGAAGAAAAAATATGTCAAATACAGGAAAAGATGTCAAATACAGAAAATAGATTAATGTTAACATTTCAGTTTAACGTTTCGAGTATTGCTTTCCTTCCGATAATGTTCAGTACTTGATTTACTCAATCGTTAGACAAAACACAAGGGATGACATTAAAAAACACAAAATTTTAACATGTTATTACCAGGAATCATTTCATGCAATTCTTAAGCTAGTTATAAAGAAATGAGGAACACTTGCGCAATATTTTAACTGTATTTGTATCTTTCTTGCCGTAGTTGTAACTCGGGAGTTCAACTTGGGGGTGCCCAATTGAAATATCAGTGAGAATGCATTGCATGGGTGTGCGCGCACTTGCCTGTCTGAAGTAGTAGTAATAAATACAGATATAATATGACAAATAAATTATGACACTGCCAGCGAAGCGAGCAAGAAAATTTTTAGAACTATTTCTTTGCAAACTGATTATGCATATTATTAGTTAAACATAGCGACAGTATCCCATGATGTTTACTCTTTACAATCTTGCTTTGCTCGTTCGTTGAAGACTTCAATATGAAATTCCTTGACCGATTTCGTTCAAAAGCAATACCAGGTATTATCTATCAAACGTGTATCCCAACTTCCCACTATATTTTAACGTCTTCATGGCCATGCTCTGAATATATCGAGTTTCATTACTTTATTTCAGTTTGTGAATCATCGTTTAAACAGAGATTTGAAAACACCAGCAGAATTTGGAACTCACTCGCTACATAGAACTATTAAAATTATACATGCATATTTTCAAACTGTTAGAACAAGAGGGGGTAAGGTAAAGAGGATGCCGAACGAGCAAAGCAAAATTGTAAAGAGTAAACATCATGGGATACTGTCGCTATGTTTAATTAATAATATGCATATGCATTATACCCTTACAAAACTTGGGAAAATACGCTTGGCGCTTTTGAGAGTTTATCTTTCAAATACTAAATGAGAGACTGTAGGGAATTAGGAGTCACGTACCTCTTTGCCTTAATAGAAAACGAAATAAGATGTGCAAATAAATGCATGGCATGTTAACTGCAAATGGAAGGCAAGGAATTTTCACTTCTAAATTGAGGCAATGCTTATTTTCAATTATTTACAAATTCAATAGCATTTATTTCACTATCCAGCACAATGAACCAAACAATTTTTTTCTCCACGTTTTCCAGCAGGCAGTGGCAAGTGTCATCGTGCCCTCACTAGTGTGCCTATGGTTAGATGTAAATTTGGGACTTAATGTAAATTAAATTTCTTTTATGTTTAATTCCTTACACTCAGGCCCGTAGCCAGGAATTCTTTGTAGGAGGGGGGGCAAAGTCAATCCTAGAGGGGGCAAATTTTTAATATATTGTGTCGGTCACATTGGCAGATATAGCAGGGTACATAGAGGCACTTGACTCCTCCCCAAAAGTGATAAGTAACAGATATAGGATGATATCTTGAAACTGCAACGGACAAAAAGAAACTTCGAGCAACATCAAATGGCATTTTTTCAATAATGACCTTTCCAGATAGTCAAATAATATAAAGTTTAACATAAATAGACTAATAGGGACTGTATGTACTTGATATTTACAGGTTGATAATGTTAATAGACGATTAATGGGTGTCTCTGCAGAACTGATTAAGGGAGCTCTTCATAAATCATGCTTCATAATGATTCCCTCTAGTTTCCAGTATGTAAGATTTTTCCGCACAAAGGAATCTAACGAGAATCCAACAACACCATTGTGTTGTGTTATGCAAGAAAAATCGAATTAATTAACTAATAATGGTTACATATTACCTACACTTTGATGAATTATGTAAAAATTTGTAATACATTTTTTTTGTACTTGCTAAAATATGGGTCTCTTAGTCCACCACGGACTCTATTTCCTCCAAAGGGGAGACTCTTGCATCACTACAGACAATGTTTGCCTACTGGTTACGATAACAATTTTGCAAAATATTGTGTAAATTGTATTATCTTATAGTTGAAATACATGCTTTGACATCCGACAAACAAATAGGAATACCTTGATTGATGAATGACTTTTTGGATTACAGTATCATCATTAATATTTCATATTAAGTTTCATAGAAAGAAATTGTTTTAATAGGGCGCAAATAATTTTACAGGGCGCCATGGCATTCTCTTACACATTTTTTTTTCATATAGATCGTTGGGCTCCCAGGGCCCCATAGCTATGGCTCTGAACTTGAACTATAAGAATAGAAGAAATTGCGAGCGAAGCGAGCAAGAAAATTTTACGAAATGTATTTTTATTTGTATAAAATTTGAAATCGAGAGGGGGGCAATTGCCCCTTGCAAGTGTCCTTGGCCGTCTCGAAGAAAAATGCAAGGAACTCGTAAAAACTAATTCCATCATGAGAATCCAATTGTCCTGCTATTCTTAGATTCTCCTAGTCTTGTTTTTTTTGCTTTATTTCAATGTTTGCTTCCCCTAGAATGGACTTTCGTTCAAGGTCGGGAGTGTGGGGGGGGGGGACAATGCCCCCTGCTACCCTGTGGTTGCGGCACTGTTTATGAGTGACTCTTCATCAATATCACGTCATCATTCATTGTTGCGTTAGCGAAGTGGCAGAAAAGCAACGCTAAGTAACAAAAATCAAATATCCACTCCCTCTCTACCACATGAATCACTAGTCTATTACCAAAATGGGATTCCCCCCCCCCAATCCTGATACGACATTATACTGAATCCCACACACCTTCATAACTAACAAAATCAATAAGTGTCTTTGTTATGTTGCTAGAGTAATTGTAAAGATTCGTCAGAATTCTAGGTGTTCTGTATTTTTCACAGGGGGGTGGGGGGGCAAAGCAGGCTCTCTAGCTATGGGCCTCCTTACACTTCCTTTGCTTCCTCTGAAATGTTGAATAAAATTAAACATGTGATTATGTCAGGGAACCGACTAGATACAAAGAGAAAGACAATGTTTACTAAAGCTATATCTTTGCAAACTGACAATAACTTTAATTTAATAAGGTGCCAGTAATTTCACAGGGCACCACGACGTTAACGCTTTTCCATTTTTATCTGTTTTGCGCACCCAAGCAAGCACCCCACGTGGACCCTCCCCCTTTTACAACTCTCTTTCTAATATATAATTTCTTTTACAAAGGTAAGAACTCTTAGAACCACAAAAATGATCACATACATCAACTATAGATGCGAAAGAATCACTTAGGTTCTTCATGAAATACTTGCCGTTTTATATCGAATACTCGGTCAGTAAATTTTATATTGGTACTTTATGAATATTGGTTGGAAGAAATTATACCTACATATAGTGTCACTAATTTTCTACTCACCACTTTCGGTTTCTTTTTGCCTGGTTTTTCATTTTCTCTATCTTCTTCAGACAGTTTTGCTGTAAAGTTTCAGACATTGCTATACACTAAACAGAACGACAACACACGAACGGAGATGTTACACTGAGACTGACCTAAGGCATTTGACTGTTCTTTTCTCTACCACTCCAAAATCATTCATCTCGCCAAGTTACAGAAAATAGTGTTGCTAACCATAGTAACAGAATTCACTACAAGGAGTCAAACCTATATCTTTGAATTTCTTCCCTTACTTTTATCGTACATTTTTGACATGAAAGAATCGAAAGGAAAATGCAACAAAATGTAAATTTAATTGACTCAAGGGTTGAATAATTGAATTTATTGTATTTAAGAAATATAAAGGTATTCAAACGCTGAACTGTTAACACTGTGTGTGGAATGTGCTCCCTGGAAGGAGGGCGAGAGGTCAGGTTGACATTTTCCAGATGGCAGTGTAGCCTTCCCTAGAGCTGACTGAAGCCTTGTCAAGGGAGCTAGTGTTTCCAGGAAATGGCCATGCTGAACATTCCACCCTCCTTCCTTGACACTTTGGTTTCAGTTGATCGAAAGGTCCATTGGACTACGCTTCTTCAGCTACAAATGATTCCTTTCTGTTAATGTTGAAGTATTGTCATTCTATTGTTGATATAAACATCCATATTTACACACCACTTTACTGCTTGGGGGGTGTTCACCAAAATTTGGGAGGGTGTTAGGGGGGTGTGGATAAATCACTGTCTTTATGTAAAAATCATTTCCATAAAGTTAGTTTCCACGGAGAATAATTCCTAGCATGTCTTCGTATTCTGTATTTTGCTTCATTTAAGTAAAAGGCTATGTGTTAAAAAAACGTCTGAAAGGGTAAAGGTTCGATTTTTTAACTTAATGCTATTTATAAGTTACACAGGAGGATAGGAAGTCAACGAGAATAGTGGGAATGACTTGATGTTTGTTTGAAGTTCAGAAAAGCTCATTTGTGGATGTTATAATGCAGAAAGTTGCAAGTTATCGCGCTCCTATTCGCTTCTGCATGAAGTTTATTTCTTCTAGCATATAAAACTTTGTCAACATGTACAGGGGATGAAAAAAAGCGTGTAAATATTAAAGCGATGAAACCTAAGGTAACGGTTCCTATCGTTCTATTTTTTTAAAAAAAAATCTCTTAGCAGGAAGACTAATTATTGTAGAATTTTAGCAATCATTGTCACACGAAATTTGAACCTTTCTTAAAGTAATTAGCACTCTTTGGATTTTACTTTTTTAAAAAAATTATTTATGTTGAAAAAACAACTTAAAAATCACCTTACGCAAGCTTGCACGCTTCCCAAGGACAATGTATTTTCCATTGACAAGCGACTGTAAGTATCGTAGACTAGTGGGAATTAATGTAGAAGTAAATCGTAACCAGTGGCATGCGGTGACATTTAAACTAGGGTACGCAACATGGGCCAACCGAAATGAATTATGGGAGCCAGAACCCCCCTCCTTTCCCTGGCCATCATGTTATTCAGAAAATAACTTTTTTCTACAATTTTATAATGGAAAATTTCTCATCCTTGTATCAATATCCAAATGTAACGAGGTAAACTATATGTATGATATTTTATATTCGCAAATATATTCTGATAGTAGCTACGTAGAGTCCAACAATTCAACTTTGATTATTTCCTTCATGCAGTGCGATGAACATTGAACGGGAAGGAAATGGCTCAATCATTTTCCGTCGTTTCAAATTTCATGTAACAAATTTGATAAATCTCAGTATCCTCTACTATTTCACACCTTTCGCAGAGGAAACCAACGAATAAGGCCAACAATAAAGTTTCACTGTTTTTCTGCTCAGTCAATCACTCTGTAGATATATATTTTTTTCTTCTCAAAATGCCTAATATACTGCTCACCATCCTTCACAAGTCCTGCCTGAAACAATTTTTCCAAATCAGGAACAGACCTTCCATTTCGGATTGTTTACACTTTTTTCGTAAATTCTGAAAATCCCTTCTCCAGTATGTCATCAATAACTCCCGGTCCCCCTATTTTATCACTTCACAGCACCGACAAACAATAGAGATCCTGTAATGTAAATAATATGAACGAAACACTCACTGCAAATTTCACAGGACAGAAGAAAGCAAAAGTCAACCTCCCACGGTACGTTGTGTCCGGTCCCGCTATGCCCGAAAACCACGCGTTCTTGTGGACGAATGAATCGGAGTTGCCAGTCGACAAAGTATTTTGTAGCAGGGAGATAATTAAGGACAAGTAGAAAATACGTCAGCATACATCCCAGAACACTTCAAAAGCTAAACTACCGTACATCACTTTGCAATGTCTGGTGGGAGGAGGGGGAGGGGGGGCTCATTCTAATCCCATTGTAAGCATTGTGTTTTATTATGTTTTTCTTTTATCATTCATTCATATCGTTGGGTCAACAATCAACACCCATGCTATGGAACTCAAAGGAAATGTTGATCCCGAAAGGAGATAAACAGATACTCTCATACTCTGAGAATTGTGCGAAACTTGCAAATTGTTCACATATTTTCCCCTCGACACAGTGACAGTCCATTCTGGTCCTCACCTCCCTATACGAAAAAAAAAAACTTGCTTGTGTAACTTTAACCTCACATATATATTTTATATGTGATAGTTTACACGTATATTAAATATGATCTTCCACCACTACATATTCTTGCCCTCCTGTCTGATTCCTGTATCACTTTTTATAATGTATTTTTATTGCAACCCAACACAGTGATCTATCTACGCGTGGCTGCTAAATGCTAGTAAGCTAAGCATTCCAGAAAAAAATATGTTGACTACTGTCAACACTGCATACGCTGTCAAAATCTTGGGTACCCTCGATGCTTAGAACCGGGAAAGAAGTGGGAGAGAGGGTAGGCGCGGGCAGACCCACACACGTGGTCGGGGCTGATATGAGCCAATGGGGTTACCTTTCGAATTTCTAGGGTACCAAGCAGAAGAAACAGCGTCTTTCTGCGGAAATCGGCAGGAACGCTGATCGGGTGGGTGCCGAAGTCACAATCGGGATCATTCGGGACTGCCTTCAGGAAGGCAGCAGCGTGTTCGTGCGGAAATCGGAATTTCTTGCAGTGGAACTGCTTTCGGAGAGATAATTGTTGAATTTTCATGTTGCGGGAAGATGAAAAATGTTTATTTTTTCTTACTGTGTTGTGGGTACGCAGTGCGTACCTTGCGTATCCTGAATGCACACCGCTGATCGGAACCTTAGTAAAATGAATTTAGGGAATTTATTTATAATGCTAAGAGAACCAAACCTGGCCTGCCTAACCTAACTCCGAAAACATACATTGAACCAAATCATAAGTAATCACTAGTTTTGGAAACAAAATGAGTGTAACTAACCTACATGTGCAATATATGCAAAATATTTTACCAACATTTACACATGTGTTACTGTAAAGAACAATCCTTTCTCACTGGTGCCACGGGAGGATGATTTTGTGTTTCAAATCGCATTTTAATCTATGTGCTTTAGTCCAACCCTACAGAATTATGAATGTTACTCCTATTATTAATAATAATATATTTTGTTGATGGAATCATCTAATTATACCTGTAGTTAATATTATTGCTGTAATAGCTCTTGTTGCTGGTCATGGGCTTTGATCTATTAGATGGTATGGGTGATTTTGATTTGTTGACATATTTCCTGTCCTGGTATCTTCTTCAGAAATATGTTGTGTCATAACATTTTTCTTGAAAGCACTCCCGGGAGTAGATTTCATGATCCATTCAATGGCAAAAATTGCATTGTTAGCCAGTTGTAGGTTAGGCAGTAGGCTTCAGGGACTCTTTCTAAAAAATAATGTGGTAAAACTTTGCTTCATATGTTAGGAAGTTTAGTGCAATATCTATAATATTTTTTTATTTGAATTGCCACACACTGTATGGTGCCATAAGAATTAGTTACGATGAGAAATAATGTGAAAATTGAGTAAAAATAAATCAATTGAATGGTGACAAACTCATAAGATTTTCCGCAATAGTTGAAGGAGCTATCATAGAATGGACCCTTATACACTACTTTATTCAACAGATACAGATAGTGATCTAATGCATATTCATTTTCAGTAACTTTTCTTTGTGTTGACACGCTTTGACCTTAACTCACGAACAACTCTTGCATCATGGAATTTATCTTTTTTGAGTGACATAAAATGCAGAATGCTTTGTCTTGCATAGTTATATGTTTCTAAAATAATTTTTCATCTTTTATTTTTCTCGTAGAGCTGAGATATGGTTGGAGAAACTATGGCGAAAGGACTTGAGGTACAAAACATACAAAAGTTACAGAGTTTGTGGAGACAATTTTTCAGAGAAAATGTTTATGAATTCTAATAGAAATAAGTTAGTGCATGA
Organism: Lepisma saccharinum; assembly: GCF_977018435.1. NCBI lineage: Eukaryota > Metazoa > Arthropoda > Insecta > Zygentoma > Lepismatidae > Lepisma > Lepisma saccharinum. Next base: position 28,036,819 of record NC_139232.1, on the reverse strand, counting down.
TGCATACCCAGATGTAGAACCAAGTAAGTATATTGCATTTCTTATGGAATAACATTGTCATCAGTTATGGCTCATGCATAAGAAATTGTATTTTTCCTTTTCTGCATTAAAAAAAATATATATGCTTTAGAGATAAATCTTGCTTAAAGTACATAACACCTAACAACACAATACATTGCTTGAGGATGTTAGAAACAAATGTATTTAATGTTTCACTAAATATTCCGAGCAGGGTGGATAAACATCTAAACAGTCCTGTAAAATATTTGAACAGTTTGATTAAAGGAAATAAAATGCACACATTTTTCTGTTTGAGACTGTACATATGTGAACCTACTATGGAAATGTTTGTTGAGTGTGTTAATGATGCTTTAATAATTTCAGTAGGACCTCAAAGAGATTATCATACCTTATGCAAAATATATTAATTACTAGTGATTCAATAAATATGTATATACCTGAATAACAATGTGTTTGTTTATTTTCCCTTACATTTGTTATTAGCAATAGAATATAATGTTTTACATTTCCACAGTATGAGTACTAAATCATTAAGAGTAATGTACTTACTCTGGAACTGTTCTCTTCTTTTGGAGTATTTCAACATGTAAATTCATTCTTGGTGAAGTATAACATGTCACCATAGTGAGTGTCCGACCAAGAAACCTATCAGTATGACTATCAATGGTTTGTCTAATGGAATTTCATTAACAATATTATGATAATATTCAATACAGTGGAAATTAATTGATGTAGAGTTTTAAGGATTTCTTATAGTATTTTACTCTATATTCCATATGTTTAATGTAACAATATGATTTATACAGGGTGACTGGTAATTAGATGTATTCCCTGAAAGGGGTTAAAGTAGAGACAATTTGCAATAAATTTGACCATATGATACCCCGTCCGAAAATTAGTAGTTTTCCAGATAATCGAATTTCAATTGTTTTTTTTAAAAATTACAATTTTCCACATAAAAAGATGAATTGAGAAAAAACTGCTCATTGTATGGAACTTATTTCAGTTTTCTGATAGCTAACAAATAAGTGGTTCGTTGAAAAAAAAAGTTTTTCCCAAATAACAATCACATGTAAGTACCGGGTGGGTCTAAACTTACAAGTGATGATAAAAAAATGCACTCTTAGTTTACTTGGCAACGTATTAATAACAAAAATGGTATGACACGAAGCGTACAAATTACTTAAATTACTTCCTTGTGGCATCTGCTATCCAACAAGCTACAAATGTTGCTAACATTCACATTTGTGTACAAGAAATAATACTTCATTCATCTTCATGTGAATGGAATCAATGAACAATACAATTAAAGAACATTACACGTCTGGCTCAAAGTGGGCACCACCGTTACGAATGCAGGCACGCAGGTTTTTACGGACATTTGGTCTCTTAACTCGTGATGTGATGGTGTCCTTGATGTGTTGACCAGCTGTTCAGATTCTCTCCCTGAGCTCTTCTTGCGAGTTTACCAGTGTCTTGTCATGTGGCTCCAAATGTAAAAGTCGAAAGGCTTCAAATCGGGGGATCAAGCCGGCCAGGGAATCGGCCCGCCTCGGCCAATCCATTTCTTTGGGTACTTTTCATCCAGCCAATGTCGCATGCCCAGGCAGAAGTATGGATGGGCGTAATCAACAATCATTTGATCGAGCCAGTTTTCCTGCCCCAAATCTTAAATGGCATCACTTATGAACATTTTTTGAGGAACGGGATGGCAATGTTGTTGGAGGATGTGCCTCTAGCTACAAGACGTGACATGATTTATCAGCATGATGACTGCTCAGCTCGATCCCCCGAACGATTTGACGCCTTGCCACTTTTACATTTGGAACCACATGACAAGACACCAGTAAACTCGCAAGAAGAGCTCAGGGAGAGGATCTGAACAGCTGGTCAACACATCAAGGACACCATCACATTACAAGTTAAGAGACCAAATGTCCGTAAAAACCTGCATGCCTGCATTCGTAACGGAGGTGCCCACTTTGAGCCAGACGTGTAATGTTCTTTAATTATATTGTTCATTGATTCCATTCACATGAAGATGAATGAAGTATTATTTCTTGTACACAAATGTGAATGTTAGCAACATTTGTAGCTTGTTGGATAGCAGATGCCACAAGAAAGTAATTTAAGTAATTTGTATGCTTCGTGTCATACCATTTTTGTTATTAATACGTTAACAAGTAAACTAAGAGTGCATTTTTTTATCATCACTTGTAAGTTTAAACCCACCCGGCGGGCCTCCCCATGGCGCAGTGGTAGCGTCATTGCCTTGTAATCAAGGGGTCCTGGGTTCGATACCCGGTGGAGGCACAAGTGGTTCGGATCCCACTTTAAACTGTAGGTCCAGTTCCGATTAGCCTTACTGCGCATAAAGTGGACTTAAAACACCAAATCAAACCAAAGACCCACCCAGTACTTACATGTGATTGTTATTTGGGAAAAACTTTTTTTTAACGAACCACTTATTTGTTAGCTATCAGAAAACTCTGAAATAAGTTCCATACAATGAGCAGTTTTTTCTCAATTCATCTTTTTATGTGGAAAATTGTAATTTTTTTAAAAAAAAATTGAAATTCGATTATCTGGAAAACTACTAATTTTCGGACGGGGTATCATATGGTCAAATTTATTGCAAATTGTCTCTACTTTAACTCCTTTCAGGGAATACATCTAATTACCAGTCACCCTGTATATGTAATTGGAAGTAAGATGCTTGAAATAAATTTTGGGACTTGTAGGCATAATGACCATATTGGGCCATTCAATGTATGTGAGGAAGAATCAATCCTCTTATCTAATATCCTTACTTGAGTTAGGATATAACATAGTGTTCACATAACACATAACTGTTCTTTTAGGTCTACCTTATGCACAGAAAGGCTAATTGGGTTGAACCTACCGTTTAAAGTGGGATCCGAAACACTATGGGTCTTCACCGGGTATCGAACCAATACCTTAGTTAAATGGGAGTGAAGAGCTCCTTGAGAAAGGTTGAAAGTGATATGTTATAAAGACCAGTGGCGTCTCCTGACCCTGAACTTAAGGCGTTGGCAAAGAAGGAGTGTTAACCCCTCCCCCTCTCATTTCTGTGAACAAATGTTACAAATTTTGCCTGAACATTTTTGGTGTAAATTTAGAAATATTTAGAAAAAACATTAAATTACATAAATTATTTTAAATCAAGTAAATACTTCATTTAAAATATTAATCATATTTGAAGGGTAAGGAGAAACAAGGACTGCCAAAGAACAGTTTAAACGAGAAAATTAATGTTCAATACTTCGCCATACAATTAATTTTTAAAGCACGAGTTTCAATGATCTTAACGTATGTGGACACTTCTAATTCCAGTGGGGGAGAAATTCTAGTTACTTGGGATATTGTATGTATTATACCTAGTCTGGCCATAAATACTGTTACACACTATTTGGTGAATAAATTGAATATGGTTTCAGATTTTTAAATGTTCTTTTAGTATGTTACAATTACATATATTACACACAAATAGCACCAATCAGTTTTCAAAATGTACACTTTCCGAAAGTTTGTAACAGTATTTATGGCCAGACTAGGTATATTTAACAAGCCACTTGGGCTAAAAGTTTGCAACCAGAGGGGTCTGGAACTCCCACCACCCCCTACAAAGAACACACTGGACATAAGAATAACTCGTTAATTACAAAATTGCTAAAATGCACATGCACATTCCCGGTTTTTCCCCTTACCCTTCATTTATTCTTCCAAAAAGTAATTTTGAAAAATCAAATGCTCATTACTTACAGTTACTTGAATTCCAGCTCTATTCTTCTTTCTTTAGAGAGAAATGCGCTGATCACCGCCTCATAAAATTTGGATTTATCCCCTTCTCGCAGCTTAGAAAGTAATTCTTTCTCGATGGAGATAAGACTTAAATTCGTCATCCGGTTCTGAGTTTGAGTAGAGCGGCAGAATGTGTGGATCCTCTTCAGTGATGAGAACGATCTCTCGACAGATGACGTCGTGGAAGGAATTGTTGCGATCAACACTGCTAATTTATATATTTCCGTAAATCCACCCACTAGATTCGTGTCCAGTAGATAATTTACAATCTCAATTGGTGTTTTCTCTGATCCTTCAGTGGAAGCATACCAAACATAAAGTTCGTTCTGTAGGTTTGTTAAATTAAACAGACTACCATAAATTTCTTGCAATTTATGTACGAGATGATGAGGAAAGTTTTCTCTTTTATTGAAGTGGGATTTGTGGGATTTGTGGGATTTAGTAAATCAAAATATTGCAATTTTTCAAATGATGCGAATCTAATTGTTATCTGGTTGCTGATATTATCAATGATTTCAAAGTAAAGCCTCCGGCAGTGGTCTTTCTGTGATTCGTTGTTCAGTCACCTCCTTTTCATTTCAACAATCTCTTCCTCTTCTACTGCACCAGTTATAGAATTCCAAAGTGTTTCGAAATTCTCCCTTTCCTTTTGCAGCTGTCGCTGAAATTCAGTTATTTTATTACTGCAATACAAAATATCAACATTTTTAGACTGCAATATACTGAATAATACGTCTGAAAAGGCAAGCAAGTTGGATAAAGCCTTTATTAAAAATATGTTTTCGAAATCCTTCAGGAAGCTAGAAAATCCTCTTGAAGTCATTGCAGTCAAATGATCGAAGTCTCCACTTTCACTAACATGTTCAAAAAACATAAGCAGTGCTTCTCTGTTGTCATTGACTGTCCACACTAGCCTAGAGGTAAAATTCCATCTGGTAGGAGCTAATGACGGGAGCTTTCTGGACATGAAAGAAGAAAGTTCGTGTAACCTCTTTGGGGAATGAGAGAAAAACGTAGGCAGTGATTTAAGACCACAAAAGAACACCTTAAGCTCTTTGTTACATTCTAACGATTGTTGCAGCACCAAATTCATGACATGAGCATAACAATGCATAAAAAAAGCTTTCAGATACTTTTCCAAAACTTTGCTTTGAAGGCCATTCAAATGCCCACTCATTACAGAAGATCCATCGTATGTCTGGGCAATTAATTTATCCCCACACTTATATTTATCCACTATTTCAGTCACGTGACTAAAAAGAGCTCCTGCAGTTTTATCGACGCTCATGTCATGAAATCCAAGAAATCTTTCAATGACTTTTTTCTGTGAGGCCGAAAAAAAACGTAACACGGTTGACACCTGAGATTTATTGCTAATATCTGATGTTTCATCGACCATGATAGCCACAAAGTCTGCATTTTGAATTTCATTATAGATTTCATCTCTCAGGACATCCGAAACTGAATTTATTAAATAATTTTGAATGCCTGCCGAAGTACCGCGAAACACTGTAGAATTTAATAAATGTTCTTTTAATGAGGGATCGAACTCGGCACTTGCAATAAGGAATTCCATGTAATTGCCCTTATTTAGAGATGCTGCATTTTCCTCATGGCCTCGGAATGGCAGTTCTTGCTTTGCTAAATAGCAGACAGCGTTAATCAACCTCTTTAATATTTCCCTGTTCTTTTTTACTTTTTCATTGTGTAGCTCTATTTCAGCTTTTCGTTGAGTAACCAAAAGAACGTCAATTCTAGTAGGAGTGGCAACAAAACTACTAAATTTAAAGAAACTAGAAAGATGCAATTCAGACTCACTGTGTTTTTTCGCTTAAGTATTGAGATGATTCAAATCCTCATACCCTTGATAATTCCAAACATTTTTTTTAGTGGAGAATAATAAACATGTCCAAACGTAAAATTTATTAACCACATCACACCCGCAAAGCCAGTCTGAAATTTCATAGAGTTCTTTTCGAAAATGTCTCTCAAAACCTTTTCCAGCACCATTTTTTCCTTTAACACATGTTGACATCGTGAGATTCGGACGTGGTCGACCATTGTCAATCACTTGTTTCTTCTCTGAATACGAAAGCGAAGAAAAGGATTTATTTAAATACTTTTGCACAACACTTTCACTATTCTCCATCTTAAAATAATCACATCACTTCACACCACACGTTTAAAAAATAATGCACAACAATCACGAGCAAAACAACGTGGAACGCGGGGTGAATGAAAGCCAAACTGTTGGGAACAAATTCAACGCCTTGAGAAGCTGACCAGTGCTAACCATGCTCGTGGGTGGTAGGGTGTGCATGCGTGGTCATGCTATGTTTTGGCAGTGGTAAGACGTTGGATTTCCTCGCAACGCCCTGCCCGTCACGGACCGATCTGCCTGCCTGACAACCACTGCGCGCTGCGCCACGTTCGAAAACTGCCAGGCGCTCGAAACTGACAATTAAAGAAAAACGCTCAAAATCGTAATTTATAAAAGTACAGATACTTTCTTCTTTATTTCATTTTCCTTTGGCCGTTGACACACGACTTACACACCCAGAGAAATCGCCACTGATAAAGACTTGCAAAGGATATACACAAAACTACGAACTTCCTCAGAGACAGTATAAATGACATTTATTAAAGTGCTGTCATTATCTCCCAACCTGGTCAATAATTGGTAAGATTAAAAGTTTGAGGAAAGTATAATCTACACATTAGGTAGGAATAAGCCAATCACTTAACACTTAGACATGGCACATTGGATGGTCTAGCTCTTGCAGCAAATCATCATGAGTGAGACACCTATGTTCGATACGAAGCCAAGTTAAATTTACTTCTTGATGGAAGGGATGGTATGAGAAACATCATGCACCAATGATCGACCTGATAGTGTAAAGCTTGAAAGAATGATTATTTATTAATTCTTTATGTTCACTTTCTTTTAGACTGACTAGAAACATATGTGACATTATTTAGAAGCTGATAATGAGTAGCAGGGATTTTGTCAATATGTCATCCACTATGGGTGAAACGTAGCTGTTCATTGGTTCATCTCCAAGTGACATATGTCACATGTCACTTTGGTGTGAAATCTCTCTAAATTGCAAAAAATACTGTTGGTTTCTTTGTCATCAGCTGGAAATTTGTACATTTCTTTTGTTTTTCAATTAACTTTAAAATTCATGTGGAATATTTATTCTGAATGCATGGATTGTATCATCTTCAGTACTGTATTAAGTATATGAATATATAAAATACATATCTGTGCAGGATACGATCTTTCAGTGGTGTATTTATAATTCCATTGTGTGTGTGTTTAGGAGTGGGGGGCTGGGAGTGTGTTTACCTAGCTTGATCGTACATCTCCATGACTGCTTTCTTTTGTATTCTAAGACATTCATATTTCGAGTCCAGATTTTTGTGTAACTAGAAATATGTAGTGCCATATGATGAAATTGTAGTCAATATGTAGAGTGGTTCCAGTAAGTAACTTCGAACAAAACTTGCTTGTATGACATATTCCTACTCCCATTCTAGATTAAAAATTAGGAATGTTTGACAAATACTAAAATAAATAAGCATGCAGTGATTAGTTAATAATATATCTTACAAACATCCACACGTTTTTAGAAATGGGTTGAAATTACTCTCATGCAAACCAGAAAAGTGAAATTTTATGCAACTTCGATTGATTGATTGATTTGGTGTTTTAAGTCAACTTTATTCATAGTAAGGTTAATCGGGACTGAACATACAGTTTATAGTGGGATCCGAACCACTATGCATCTCCATATACAACTTTGAGATGAGGTGGTTGCTATATAGGCATTCTAGGTTAACTTGTGTAAGGTGTGACCTAATCTTACTCAATTTTCCCATAACTATTCATTATCATCATCATAGTAGTTTTTACAGAGAAATAGACTGATAGAATTAAAACAATTACAATTTTATTCCAGAAATTATTCTGTTTGATAACTTCCCCAGTGAGCTATTATTTTATTCTATTCTCTCATGGCAGATGGACTGAACTAGTTTCTATGTTGTATTTTCCAAAATATTATTTCATCTACAGAACACTGAATGTAAGTTATGATAGAAATTAACTGTAGTGTAAAATATTTACTTTCATGTACAGAATAACATAACCCATGGTTCTACAGAATAGTTTCTCAACCTATATGGTGCGACCAACTCCTGGGTCCTGAGGGGACATTTGGTGGGTCGGGAAGTTGGTCTTAAAAACCTATTACCTTAAATTACTTAGATATATTGTTTTAACAATTTAAATTCAGGCCGTGTTGTCGTAAAAGAGCAAATATATGATTCTAAACTGGGTGCACACCCCTACAAAGTAATTCCGCTGGTTCCCATGCTATGGGTCCCATGAAGTGTAATATCCTTCAAGGTGGGTCCCCGACTGAAAAAGGTTGAGATCCACTGCTCTACAGCCCTGGAAGGGCCTTGGCCTATCAACTGACTGCCAGTCTGCCTCCCACAACCGCACCTAGAGGTGTGGAGATCTTCAACCAGTAATGAGGTGACGTGGGGTCAGCACATCGAACCCTCGGCTGTTATAGGAGATTTCCCAGACTGGGTTATGCTACTCACTTGTAGGTCCCCAATTTTCTTAGGATGGTAGTTAAGTTTTGGAAAACAAGTACTGACTATATGTATATATCTTTTATTCCAGTATATTTCATACCTACAAGCCACCAGCCGATTTGTAATGGTTTCGTTAGATGAATAGTGCTAATGTTCCATCAGTAGTTTTTAATATACGTTTTATGATTTATTCTTATTTCCTGAGATAAAACCTTCGAATCCTGTCTTTTGTTTTCCTGGCATTTTCAGCATCAAATCTCCCCCCTCTCAGGGTACTCCACTGATATAAATTGCAGAGAAAGTGGATGCATTTGTCTTTAGTTTTATGAGGCCATAGACAGATGAATGGAATTTTCTACGTTGGCAAATCAGAAGTGTCTACATCTTGCGATTGAATATGGTACACAAGGGAGAAAATTACAGTGATGGCACCAGAAACAGTTGCTGATATTAAGTGTGCTGTATCCTGCAGATTGCCACCCACGTTAAACTGTGCAGCAATTGTTATGAAGAGAAAGAGACAATTTGGGAAATGTTGCAACATGGCTCGAGTGCCCTTTAGAACACTTTGTGTAGTGCAATGATCTGCTCACCCCACCCTTCCATTCCTGCTTTTATTTTCTGCTAATAATTCGGACATATCTCGTAAGGTCATAGTATTTATTTTATTTAAGTGCATAAAATGTTCTACAAGGACAAAACCATTGTTCAGTTAATGCAGGGGTCGTGGGTTCGAATCCCTGTTAGAGCTTTATTTGTGTCAATTTTTCATAGCATCGTCGCGATTAGCCTAAAATTGAAAAATGCGACGCTAAATAAACAACGACGAGGGAGGGGTAAAATGCATTGATCTACGAACAAAGTAATCGCCGTAGAGTTTACAGAAGATAAAATTGTGATTTGCCCAAAATGTCAGAAAAGCAACGCATAATAGGGAGAATATGAAATAAAAATACTTATTGCCACGGATAATACACAGACCATTTTTCATGCACAACAGAATGATTTACGTGCTGGAATTTCAGGAACTTGAAATTATTTTCCTATGTTGTGCTTCTGGGCTACTAATTCTGTATATCTCGTAACTTAGATGTAGAAATCATTCAAACGTAACATGCATTAACTGAACAATGGTATTTATCCTTGTAGAACATTTTTATGCACTTAATAAAATAATTAATACGACCTTACGAGATATGTTCCGAATTATTTGCAGAATCATTAGAATTAAAATTAGCAGATCATTGCGCTGAGACGCATTCAACTGTCACTGCCAAGAGTAAGATATGATTGGCGGAGAGGTTGCTATGACAACGCTTTACATTTCAAAACAGCCGTAGGGTGGCTCCACATGCCCGGTGTGGTATATGTACAGATTACAAAGGGGAGATAGGAAGTAAGCGATCTTATTAATCTGTGACCAAATTCTGTAATTTGTTTTTCCAGCTGATGACTGAGTTTCCAACCTTGACAAGATAGCCAGTACGAGATTTTGCTTCTACTGCTGTACTCCAAGTTGCATCCATGCATAATTCAAGCTTACCAACTTCACTTGAAAAATTTAATGCATAATTGCACGTTCCTTTCAAATATCTATATACTCTTTTTAATGCTGTTAGATGTATTTCTCTAGGATCTTTACTATACCTTGACAATTGACTCACACAAAAAGCTATATCTGGTCTTGACCCTACAGATAAATACATAAGTGAGCCTAACATTTGTAAGTACTTTGTTTTATCAACTGGTGTTGACACTTCAAAATTATGCAAATCTTGGTTCAAATCACCTGGTGTTCTCACTGGATTACAATCATGAAGTTCATACTTCTTTAATATTTTTGAAATATAACCCTTTTGTGACAACTGATAACCTTCTTCAGTTACAATTATATCCATACCCAAAAATGAACTTAAGCTATTATTCTCTTAAATTACAAAATATTTCTGAATTATTTGCATTATCTTATCTATATTTTCATTATTTGGACCTACTACCAAAAAATCATCAACGTATACTCCTATGTACAGTTTATAGATACAAGGATCACTTTCCAGTCTTTTGAACTCATTCTAACAAAGATCTGATTGTGGTAACCCATACAAACTTCTTTGTAATTTACACACTTTGTTTTTATATCTATCCCAGTCAACACACTAACGTTGCCTCAACGTTGTATGAATGTTGTATTTATGATGAATGTTGTATGTAGGGGAACAACGTTGTGATAACGTTGCCACAACGTTGTATTTATGATGAATGTTGTATGTAGGGGAACAACGTTGTGATAACGTTGCATCAACGTTGCAAAACACATTCCACTGAATACGCTTTAGTTTGGATGATCACCACCATGAGCGCCACAAGCGTCAGATCGGAGTGTTTTGTTTAATCTGAATTTGTGTGTGCACTGACCACCAAACCTTTATATTTCCTACAGCGTACACTAGATGGCAGTGCGACTCAAATGCCAAACAAACATAACTTTTAGTAACACAAATAAGGAATCTTTCGATTGTAATTAGTGAAAAAATGTGTTTTATTATCCTTCGAAAGATGTGTGAATATTGAAGTTGTAAGGAAGATCAGAAAATGAAATGTGTTGAATACAAGTGAAACTCCCATGATAAATATTTTTATTCCAGACTATATAATCAGGAGCTAAGTACTGCAAAAAGAAACTGATTACCAGGTGAAGTTAGAGATTGGTTAATTCATCACAATCTCCAGACTAACAATTGCCTATTTTGGTGGAGCAGGAAAAGTTTTTATAATATGTAAAGATAAACTGTGACATTGCAAACATGAGGTTTTCCTGTTACGCATATTTATTATATGCAAAAATGGCTTACCATGTGAAATAACCATATTTTAAATATGCATTGTTATATTCATAAATTACACAGGCAGCAAGGTAATGTTGCAAAAAGGTTGTGGCAACGTTAACCCCTGACATACCTAACATTGCTACATAATGTTCAGTATATGTTGTGACAACGTTGTCAACCAACGTTGAAAAAAAATGACCCTTAAACGTTGACACAACGTTTTCACAACGTTGTATCAACATACATTCAACGTTGTAACAACGTTAGGTATGTTAGGGGCTAACGTTGCCACAACGTTGTGGCAAATGCTTCATCTTTTGTTTTGAGAAAGTATACTAACATCCTTCTACTGTAAGTATCTACAATAACATACATGTATTTAGCACCCCCCAATGATTCATTTTCTATAGGTGCACATAAATCCATGTGTATCAAATCTAGTGGTTTCTCATGAACATCACTGCTTTGTTTAAAAGGAAGTTGTACAATTTTTCCCTTTGTACATGCATCACACAATTCTAATTTTCCTGAAGTTTGCTTAAAAACTAAATATCTTACAATATCACTATCCTTCATTTTATTTAAATATTTTTCATTCAAGTGACCTAATATTCTGTGCCACAAGTATTTTTCATTTTTTACATTAGTTTCCATAATTAAACATGCATCCTTAATATGATTTACATCTGATCTTACATAAGTTTCTAACGTGTACATACGATTCTTTTCCTGTGCTTCTGCCACTAACATGCCATTCTTATCAATTACCCTTCCACTATTTTTGGAAAACAACACCTCATTATCATGATTCACCAAACCTCTAACTGATAATAAATTCAAACGCAAATGAGGTACATGCAATACATCATAAATACACACACATCGTGAAGTTGTGACTGTTGATACCTTAATGTCACCTTGCACTTTGGCCACCATTGATTTTCCTTCCTCCGCAAGTTGCACTTCACTTTGCACTTCTCTTCTATTCATCAGCCAGTCTTCTTTATTTGTAATGTGAGAATCTACCTATATACCTTCACTTCTCTTCTGTCTTCCTGCATGTTGTATACACTGTAAGCAGCTTCCATGTTGTCCTCGCATGTGAATCCTGTCTGTTTCGTTTTTCCTTCGGTGTTTTAGGAGATGTAGATGTAAAGGTAGATGTAGAAGGTCTCCTAGCTTGACCTTTACCACCTTCTTTATTGTGCCAACATTCTTTCGAAAAATGTCCTACTTTTCCACACGTCCAGCATCTTCGCACAGCTTCTTTCTTTTTCCAATATTTCTTATCCCGTGCCTTGTATGCCCAGGGGAATCTGGAAGGGGGGCAAGGTGCCTCCTCCCCTGGAAAATGAAAGTCAACCAAAAATTATATATTTCACACATATAATTTCATTTCAGCCACAATAATATGTGTTAATTATTGCATGATTCAAATGTAAGCAATGCTTTTTGAGGGAACAACACTGTTATTGGGGAAAATGTGTCTTATTTGTCTCCCTTGGAAAAAAATACCTTCTTTGCCCCTCCCTGGAAAAAATCCTGTGGACATCCATGTATGTGCCTGTTTGGATTTTTCATTGTAGTCCATTCTATGCAACCTAACCTCTTCTTCTTTTAAGGTATCTTGCACTTCTTCAATTGTGCTCGTAATACAGCTGCAACGTTTTCGTACACTACTTCTCGTTTCGTAATTGGTTGACCCATTGCAGCGCTTTTTGACATTGTTTCGTGCTCTCAAAACATATTTGTCAACACTTTCCTTCTCACCCATTTTTATATTCTTAATTTCCACACCTATATCTATTATTTTGTCTTGTGTGTTTCCCATGTGAATACGTTTAAGTTCATCCCACACTGTTTTTGCACATGTCTCATTAATGAACAGTGCAGCCTGGTCGGGCAATAAAGTAACAACTATGACACCAAAAGCTTCGTCATTTTTCTTTTCCCAAACGATTCTAGCTTTTTCTTCTGTTGGTTCATCATTCAATATTGCGTCTTTGTACAATCCCTTACTTCGCAGCACTGCACTTACCTTTAGTGCTCAGACATGATAGTTGCCATTGTTCAGTAATTCTATCTTACTCACATCCGCCATTCTGCTAACCACGAGGCTGCTACCACTGTAGTTCCATTTCTAGGATCTTTAACAGATACGACGATGCATAAATTAGCAATAACAACTATTTATTACTGCCAAACGGTAAGTTACAAATATGTACAATTTCTATAGCCTCTTCACCCCGAGATTGCCATACTACCGACACAGACTATTCAATCCCGCATAATGTGAGCATAGCTGCCAGTCCGCAACATAAACTACATTTCTTGGGTATTGTTTTAGATGAACACTTGAAATTCTCAAACCACATTGAAATGGTTAAAAAAAAAATTAAGTAAAGTCTGTTTTGCACTGTTTGTAATGGTAAACATTACCAGCTTTTGGTCTGTCAGAAGTCTGTATGTAGCAAACTTTGAATCAGTAATAAGGTATGGAATCATCAGCTGGGGAAACAAGGCACATAGCTCCATACTGTTTAAATTACAAAAAGAGCACTTCGAATTGTGGCAAGGGTCAATGGGAAATATTCATGCAGAAATCTCTTCTGTAACTTCCACTTGCTGACGTTACCCTGTTTGTATATCTATGAATGTCTGGTGTACATCAAACAAAATATTAGTACTTTTGAAACCAATGAAGATATCCATAGCCTGAACACGAGAAGGGACCTAAAAACTCAGCACTTGACCTGTATAACAAATTGCCCAGAGAGTTAAGACACAAACCAAAAGTGGAAAGGCTTAAAAATCAAATCAAAACCATGCTAATTAGACATTCAATTTACAGCATACAAGAATATACAGAATCAAGACACTCATCTTTTGAATACATACAGAGTGTGAAGGACTCCAGGTCTTGTGTATGTGTAACCAGAATAAATGTTAAAAGGTATGGTTAGTTACCATACGTACAGAGCTTGCTGTTGCACATCAAATTAAAATTGACAAGTATAATATCTTTATATGCAAGGGTTATAATACACCAATATATATGTGTGTATCTTATGTAAAAATTAACAAACTTTATTGTCATGTACTTCTATTTGACATGTCCTATACTACTATGTGTAACCAAGATAAATGTTAAAAGGTATGGTTAGTTACCATACATGCAGAGCTTGCTGTTGCACATCAAACTGAAATTGTCAAGTATAATCTTTATATGCAAAGGTTATAATACATCAATATATATGTGTGTATCTTATGTTAAAATTACAAAACTTTATTATCATGTACTCTTCACAACATCTTAATTGACCACCCTGAAAAAACTCAAAGTCCTGAATTCGTAAATTTGGCAACATAGTGCTTCAGAGTCCACAAATAGTATCCAACTTAGCAAACTTTATAAACTAAAGAAAAACTTGTGAATTTCTTACATTCTTTCACAATCCATAAAGTTAGAAACCCTAAGCCAGTAATATAATACACAATTAAACAAAAATCGTAAATTGGAAATAGAAATGTTGATTTTTTTTTAAGACTATTCATTCTGAAATAGAAAATAGGGGAATTTATGTGCAGTTGGAAACACTGAACTCGTTCTCCACCACCTGGAGAGAATTGAAATCACATATCAATGCAATGAAGCAAATTTCTCTCGATTTTAGGCAAAAATACAGTAAAGATAAATTGCACAATACCGGCTGATTCTACAAAGTGCGTCTCTTCCCTGATTTGTGTCGAAACATGGTTCGAAACTCCGGCAAAATATTATTTCAACTTAGATCAACTTGTTTTATGGGCTTTCACGTTAGCAATCCCCTGGAGCAGTTGGTTAAGTGGTCGTCATCGTAGGTTCAAATCTCACCCACTCCTGATTCTTATTTTTTTTATTGTTATATGCATAGTACGAAGTGTTGTAATAATGTAGTATAAGATTACATTAAATCACTGGAAATATTTATGGGATGCATACCTCGGAAATGTTTCTACTCCTCTTCTTGATTTTTCAGTGATTGGCAGAATTTTTAGCAAGACCTTTTTATTCATTTAGCTGTCAAAAGCTATGTTAACACACATTAAGAATTAATATTTCATAAATACATGTTCTTAAACAGCATGTTGTAATCAAAGTGTCCCTGTTCAGGTGGAGGCTCATTGCACAGTGGTTTGGATCCCACTTTAAACTGTAGGTCCAGTCCCGATTATCTTTACTGTGCATAAAGTTGACTTAAAACACCAAATCAACCCAATACATCTCCTTTCAGAGTGGGCCTTCTATGATACTGTAGTCGGCCAGCTTCTGAAAATACAATTCTGCTTCGCGTACACCAGAGTATAATTTCATTTAATATTGTGACTAATTTTACTTTAAAACCAAAAGCGATAATAGTGTCTAGAAAAAGAACCTCAAAGTAGTCTTCACACAAAGTATTCTAATACTATTCCAAACATTTCAGTTAAGAATGATATTATGCTTTTCCATTGACCGAATTTTCGATTCATAGTGAATTTGCTAAAAGGACCATGTCAAGAAATCTAAATATGTAAGTTTTACAAGTAAATGCATTTAAAATGCACGAAACAGCAGGGAAGGAGAAAAATAAACCTCAAAAGTAAGTAAAAAATACAACAAAAACTGTTACGAATACTGACAAATAAACTAAAAGCCAAAAAAGGCTGAAAAATACAAAAGAAATGTAAAATAGAAAGTGTTTTTAGGCTCTAACTGAAGGGAAATGGACATGATATCATATTTGGCACTGTTTTTAAGGGTCAGAAAAAAAGTTGATTTTTCCTCAACTTCCGGACTCTAATTACTAATTATGACCATTGAAAAAGTTGGAAGGAAGGAGTCAGCTTACTTAAATTTTTCTTGCTGAGGGATCGTATCGTCCCATATCTTCACTTTCTAATACTGAAAAAATCAAGTTCATATTTCGAAAATGACTTGCAGTTTTTTACCATGAAAATATGTTTTCATAGTTTGAAGTTCGTTAGTATTATCTCCATTGTTTTATTTTCACACATACATTTTATTTCATACGTCGAATATCCCTTTCCTCTCTCTCTTCATACAGTCTTTAGAAAAAAGCTGAAGTATCTTGGCAACCGAGTTCTGGTTCAAATTACTCTTTTTCGCTCTCCTGTTCCTACCTTAAATAAATAACAAGAGACTTGGTAACGAAACAATTGCTTGTTCAAATCACGGAATTTTTACACAATTTACAAAATATGACAAGACACCAATAGACATGTTCATCATCTTTCCCTTTCTTCGTTGTTCGATTTTTTCTGAATTCCTTTCCTCATGAAAGTTACCATGAATTGGGAATTGGTTTCTTCAAACTGGTAGCTAATCATAACATGACCTACATGGAGGAAAGGTAGCGTGCTTGATTCTCACGAGGGAGGTCGTAGGTTCGATTCTCCACCTAGGCAGGATTTTTTTCAGGAGTTTATCGTTGGATGTAAAGTTTATCCACCATGCTAAGAAGTTAACATTGGTCTCTGTACTTCACGAGGTGAAAGGAAATAGTAAGAGAAAGTTGTTTCGATAATAGGAGGAAGTCACATGCCACGTGGAATGCGCAGAATCAAGTTACGTAGAGCTAAATCTGTAATGGTGGTATCGAATATTACAAAGTTAGTGGGGAAAGTTTGTTATATCTGATACTCGTACTTTCTGTTCAAATATTTTAGATACAAAGGCAGTGACGAATTAACGATCATTATGAGGTTTTGAATTTTTTGTTTGTCACTGACTATATAAATACTTAGCTATTAGTAGTTTCTTATCGAATCGGCCTCCGTCACAAAAACCATTTACTTATGTTAATTAGCGATTTACTATTATTTTTAGACACATGGTAAGCTGGTGGTGAGGGGATTGACAACAGTCATTATGAAGAAACGGACATAAAATTACCGATCTTAGCAATTTGAACTCATTAAATGCTCTCCTTCGTTACAGTAATGTACTACATCACTACTTAACATAACTGTTTTTTTTAGTACATTGAAATCAAATGATCAATATTTTAGGTGTCAGTAAAGAACAAACATACATAACTTAAATAACATTACATTTTGAATCCCGAATACATATATGTGATTTGTGAATTAATCATGATGTGTGTGTTAACACAACATATGAACAATAACTATAAAGAAAAGTTTTAACTTTAAATACTTGAAATCTGCAACTTCTAAAAAAAAATATGCACAGAAGGGACGTCCCTCAAGTGCGCATTGGATTCATTTTTAAAATATTATAATATCAACGGTCTCTGTTCAGAAAAAAAAAGGAGAAAGGTGGGATTTGAACCCGCAACCTTTCACGTTTGACAAAAAGTAAGGAAACAGGGTGTAACCAACTGCTCTACGTTAACTTCATGACGTAATACCCTTAAAAACATGTTGACGTTTATGAAGACTTCCACCTTCCTATGTTCCAAAAACATTTTCTCGACAAGTTGTGAAAAATATTATTTTTTGAGAACTGTTCGATATTATGCAAGCCATTGTAAATAAAATGTTGCATAAACTCCTCACAAATTTGCTTCTTTCTGCACAAACTTGATGGTGATATCCTCCAGGTGGAGAAAAACTGTATTCAGTGTTTCAAACCCTTCTAATTTCAAGTCGAGCAAGCAGAATCATAAAAATTCCTCAAGGTTCTTTTCCAATTTATTATTATTATTTTTATATATATAATAGCGGTTTATAGTTTCTAAGTTTATGGAAAGTTCGAAATTGAAAACCTCTCACCGCAGCGTTTTTCGTCTAGTGGAAGGACCAACTCAAAGTTGGCTACTCTGACTTGGAGCCGAAGTGCAATGTTGCTAAGTTTACGAATTCGGGACTTAGAATTCTTTCGGGGTGGTCAAATAAGATGTTGTGAAGTGTACTTCTATTTGACATGTCCTATACTATAGATGTACCTACTTGTACAAAATTGTAGTCCTTGGATGCATATAAATCATATATCATATCAGTATGTATCAAACTGGTTTGATTAGTGTATGTGTGTGCTTTTAATTGTATTGAGCTTTTATGGCAGATGTTGATTAAAAAACATTGTGATACTTCATCAAAAAACACATGAGTTCTTACTCACAGTGAAATAGCAAGCCAAGTTACCTGACAAATCTAAGAGAATATAAAAACCTGCATCAGGAGGGACATTTATTAGATTCTTTTAAGTAATTGCAAACAGTCAAACTACAATATCGTTAAATACTTTTTTTTTACTAGATTATATAACATCAAATTTATAATCAGATATAATTTTATTTACCTGTTGTGCACACTTGTTGGGAAGAAAGATCAAAATTGGCTTCATGTGGATGATGAGTTGCCTGCTTGTAATTATGACCTGATAATTTCTAAAATTATGCAATAACTAAATTACTACAGGAAGACTTTACATTATACTCACCATTGTTTCTCCTTTGAGGCTCTATGTCACAAATATCCTCTTTCTACCTGCAATAGAGAAAAAGCTTTTAATACACAGCATGAACTGATACACAGTAACAACAAACTAACAAGATATTAAAAATACTCAACAGAATTCCAGACAGAACTCGAAGATAGGTGCAATGGTAGAATGAACCTGAAAAAAAGAGAAGAAACTGTAATAAACAAAATAAAGTTAAAGATGGAAATGTGTCTGTCTGAAAAGAAGACATTGCAACACTGCCAAGCCCCAGATGACAGTTTCCAGTGTTCATCTAGAGATCGGCTACTATTCCCATTCCCACCTACCCTTATAGTAGACCCCGCTCTCAAGGTGAGCGCTGGAAGCATCCAGACGTTAACAGGTCACTATCTTCTTGTCGGACAGGCAGCCTGAAATAAAAAAAAGAAAATATAAAAATACTCACCAAAATTCCAGACAGAACTCGAAGATAGGTGCAATGGTAGAATGAACCTGAAAAAAGAGAGAAGAAACTGTAATAAACAGAATAAAGTTAAAAATGGAAATGTGTCTGTCTGAAAAGAAGACATTGCAACACTGCCAACCTCCAGATGACAGTTTCCAGTGTTCATCTAGAGATCGGCTACTATTCCCATTCCCACCTACCCTTATAGTAGACCCCGCTCTCAAGGTGAGCGCTGTAAGCATCCAGACATTAACAGGTTACTATCTTCTTGTCGGACAGGCACCCTGAAATAAAAATAAGAAAATATTAAAAATACTCACCAAAATTCCAGACAGAACTCGAAGATAGGTGCAATGGTAGAATGAACCTGAAAAAAAGAGAAGAAACTGTAATAAAAAGAATAAAGTTAAAGATGGAAATGTGCTCGAGCCCCCCCCCCCCCCGAAAGTTTTAGGTTTATACTAGATAAAATGAGGTTTTTGGTTTCTTGTGGTGTGAAATAAAATAATGTGACAATAATTTAAGGAAAGAAATAATTATCGAGGCAAGACTGAGAATGTTCCGTAACCCTGTTATTGATAATAGCACGTATCCAAGATGGAGCACAGGGGGCTCGACCCTCTCCCCAGCAGTTTACGTTACATAAAATTAGGTTTTTGGCTTCTTGAATAATGTGAAAATAATGTAAGGAGAGAAATAATTATCGAGGCATGACGGAGCATGTTTTATACCCCTGTTATTGTTAATAGCACGTATCCAAGGTGGGGATGAGGTGGCTCGACCCCTCCCCCCCTTCAGGAAATTTTTCAATTTACACTAGATAAAATTAGATTTTTGGCATTTTGAATAATGTGAAGATAATAAATTTATAAATCTGAGAGAAATAATTATCGAGACAAGACTGAGAGCGTTCTATAATCTTATTATTGTTAATAGCACATATCCAAGGTGGGAATCAGGATGCTCGAGCCCCCCTTCAGGATTTTTTCTGTTTACACTAGATAAAATTAGGATTTTGGCTTCTTGAATAATGTGATGATAATTTGGGAGAAATAATTATCGACACAAGACGGAGAATGTTCTGTAACCCTGTTTTTGTTAATAGCACGTATCCAAGGTGGGGTGCTCGAGCCCCCCCCCCAGGAAATTTTCTATTTTACAGTAGATAAAATTAGGTTTTTGGCTTTTTGAATAATGTGACGATGATTTAAAGAGAGAGAAAATTATCGAGGCAAGACGGAGAATATTCTATAACCCTGTTGTTGATAATATTGCACGTAAACTTTTCTTACGCTTTCGGTGTTGTCACAGCGCACTTGTAGAGACTTGTCAGCATTTGGAAGCTGCACAACAAAGGTAGCGCCACACGTAGGGCGATTCGTTGTAATTTCTAATCTCTGGAAGGCGGGAGAGGGTACGTTCTTGAATGAGAGAAGGAGTCAACTACTGGCAATATTAACGAATCGTTTTATCTGCGGAACGTTCTAGAATATAATGAGGATATAAATACGGGGATTCAATTTTTCGGTTGATCTGTACAAAGAATGGGTTAATGAGATTTCAGAGGTAAGACAATTCATACAGTCGATTGGTGATCAGATCAGTCAGAGTCCTCTGGTTGCTTTATAAGATATAGTGATTCGAAAATTAAGAAGACATTGACGACAGCAGAACTTCCGGGACCTCAGTGTAGTGCTAGTTCGGTTTGAGGGCCGAAGAGATCAAGGCCTCTCTCTGTCTCTCTCTGTCTGTCTCTCTCTAAAGTGAATATTTCAGCAGTACCGGATATTGGAGTGGTTTATTAAAACAGAAATAAGCTGCATAGATCAACTGAAAATCAAAGTTTTGGGTGATGATTTAGTTTTGCCAGAACTAAATTTCGTATATGCAGTCCGAGAATTTCATGGTAAAGAAAAACAACTTTTGTTCAAGCCTACTGGGTTCGAAACACATTCAAACACTTAACTACCATAAAGAGACAGCCGAAAATGTTATGAATGTCGAGAAGAGAAAGCAAGAAGATGTTGCATATGTAGACATTTTAGGCGGAAATTGCAGGCTCTACCAGCACCCAAATCAGGGCTCTACCAACTGAGCCATCCTTGACTTCAACCGATTTTTCGTTAAAATGTCTACATAGTACATGTCCTGTGTATATCCAATATAGGAGAGAGAAGAAAACTGAGGAGCATTCCCACCGGTTGAGGAGATTTTTTTCTGTGGTCAACAAGAGCTACTACTTCGCTTCGAGGTGACAATGACAGTGGCCTAATAAGGGGGATTTCACAACGTGTCGCCTGAAGATTAGGTTTGTGCGGCCTTTTGTGTTGCTACGGTGTGAAACGTTGCTGTTGATTGGCACATTCCAAGTTACATGTATTGCGTGTCCCTTCAGTCTGAAACCTTCCTAAGTCTCGAAAATCCAAGTCACAAGGATGGAAAATTAGGGCTTTGTTAATTAGTGTTGCCCACGGAACGAGACGGGACATGCTTTTAAAAATTCGAGACGAGACGAGATTGATCATGTGTCCCTTTGACAAACGAATATTTTCGAGACGAGACAGCATTTCACAGCATTTCCACGAGACGAGACAGGCCAAAGTCTCGTCTCGTGGCAATACTATTGTTAATGTTAGGCGTGAAGGCAGGCAGACGACAGCACCCTAAAGGATCATATACAAACCCGCAGGAAGAACGTATCTTACTTCAATCTCCAATACGGAATGATAAAAACTTCTGGTGAGTTGATTTTATAAAATGTGTCCAAGATAAAGAGAGGCAGGCGTGCCCAGGATTTTCGGAAGGGAGAGAGGTTACGCATACTATTTTTGGTGGTCAGTCCTGATTTTGCCATTTTTCCCTGTCTTTGAGGTTCCTTTTTTTTTTTAAGATAAATAAGTAAGCATTTGATCATACTGGGAGACGAAACATTAGATGTGTTGGGAACGGAAGGGTTTTCACTGTGCATTAATTGTTTCGTTATCCACCTGTATTCGAGTAGACTTCCTTTGTTTCGTGTCGATATATGACAAGACAGCAGAAGCTGTGACAGGAATTTTTGAAAACTTGTGAGTGCTAAGGCCTGAATCTGAACAATTTCGTGGGTTTTGGCTTTTATACGAGCTGCAAACATGGGAGGACAAGACAAGTTAGTGGTGTTCAGGCTCGAATCAGAGAGAAATACTCGAGAACTGTCTGCATCCAGTTCACAACCCACAGTTTGAATCTCGCGTTGTCGAGTGGATTGTCCATCCCGTGCATGTGTAACAGCTTCGTAAAAACACTCAAAGACACCATAGATGTTTTTATGCCAGGTGAGAAGAAATGGACAAACACACATACTGAGATGGTTCCGGCACACAATGTTAATGCATGGAAACAGAGGAGTCGAATGGTAAAAAATGTTCCGATTTCACGTTCTGATTAAAATGACAGCCTTACAGTGGCGACAATTTAAGGGATAGTTGTTCCCCATTTTTTATTTTCTTGCCTCAACATTACGGCCTCTTGTCTACCAAGAGAACCCCCCCCCCCCCCATCTTGGAACATAATTGCCACCACTGGTCTTGAACATACAATTGCGAGGTTCTTACTATACTCCTTAAAAAAATGGTGTTGAGCCCCCCTGAAAGGAATTCCTGGATACATGCCTGTAGAGATCGGCTACTATTCCCATTCCCACCTACCCTTATAGTAGACCCCGCTCTCAAGGTGAGCACTGGAAGCATCCAGATGTTAACAGGTCACTCACTATCTTCTTGTCAGACAGGTACCCTGGAATAAAAAAAAGAAAATATAAAAATACTCACCAAAATTCCAGACAGAACTCGAAGATAGGTGCAATGGTAGAATGAACCTGAAAAGAAAGAGAAGAAACTGTAATAAACAGAATAAAGTTAAAGATGGAAATGTGTCTCTCTGAAAAGAAGACATTGCAACACTGCCAACCCCCAGATGACACTTTCCAGTGTTCATCTAGAGATCGGCTACTATTCCCATTCCCACCTACCCTTATAGCAGACCCCGCTCTCAAGGTGAGCGCTGGAAGCATCCAGACGTTAACAGGTCACTATCTTCTTGTCGGACAGGTACCCTGAAATAAAAATAAGAAAATATTAAAAATACTCACCAAAATTCCAGACAGAACTCGAAGATAGGTCCAATGGTAGAATGAACCTGAAAAAAAAGAGAAGAAACTGTAATAAACAGAATAAAGTTAAAGATGGAAATGTGTCTGTCTGAAAAGAAGACATTGCAACACTGCCAACCTCCAGATGACAGTTTCCAATGTTCATCTAGAGATCGGCTACTATTCCCATTCCCACCTACCCTTATAGTAGACCCCGCTCTCAAGGTGAGCACTGGAAGCATCCAGATGTTAACAGGTCACTATCTTCTTGTCGGACAGGCACCCTGAAATAAAAAAAAGAAAATATAAAAATACTCACCAAAATTCCAGACAGAACTCGAAGATAGGTGCAATGGTAGAATGAACCTGAAAAAAAGAGAAGAAACTGTAATAAACAGAATAAAGTTAAAAATGGAAATGTGTCTGTCTGAAAAGAAGACATTGCAACACTGCCAACCTCCAGATGACAGTTTCCAGTGTTCATCTAGAGATCGGCTACTATTCCCATTCCCACCTACCCTTATAGTAGACCCCGCTCTCAAGGTGAGCGCTGGAAGCATCCAGACGTTAACAGGTCACTATCTTCTTGTCGGACAGGCACCCTGAAATAAAAAAAAAGAAAATATAAAAATACTCACCAAAATTCCAGACAGAACTCGAAGATAGGTGCAATGGTAGAATGAACCTGAAAAAAAGAGAAGAAACTGTAATAAACAGAATAAAGTTAAAAATGGAAATGTGTCTGTCTGAATTAACTTGTAAACTATATCAATCCAATATTTTCATTGAGGTCATTACTCTGTATTTTTATTATTGAATTTTTGAATTTGAAAATTTCGTTCCTGTACCACTGCGATTTTTTAAATAACTATTTAATTTCGTTCTTCTTTTTCCATGGCTAATATACATGTGTACATTGATTAAGAACTTTAGTGAATCATTTATGAAGATTATTTTATAGCAGGAAGGTTCAGTATCAGTTATTGATTTTGATAAATGCTATGTTAAACTCCCAACTTTGGTGTGAGTGGTCCTGGGTTTGACTCTCTCCTGGAGCTCTTCTCAGAGTAACTCGGAGAGCTACTTGAATGCAGACTCTAGCCTCAAAAACCTAAAAAAGCCCTTGTAATGGGACTCGGTGCCCTGACAACCCAATGAATGTCTCTTGGCAGGACTTGGTTCTTGAAGTTTTGCTGTGTCATACAATTTTTACTTCATGTTATATTAGCACTCAAGGGCATCTGTAAAAATTTCATTTCGATTCACCCTTAATAATTTTTTAAAGAACCTTAGAAAATGGAATTGCATTTACTCAAATATTGTATCATGAATGTATTGATATACAATTTTTCTGACTTCATTTTGGAATTCAATTGTTACTCAAAGTAGACAACAATTCTAATATTTTAACATTAAGTGCAAAACTGCACTTAATCCCCACGTCGTTTGCAAAGTCATATAACAATATTCTTGTGGTGAGAGGAGATAATGAAAATTAATGGTTGAGGAGAGTAAGCCTTATTTTGCATACAATAATTTGGCATTCTCTTAGCCTTATCATTTTTCATAGACAACTCCTATTATATTTTCTAATCTTCAACTACCATATTATTAATATACATTGTTTCCACTTAAAAAACAACTGCAATAAAACAACTTTAAAGTTTGTACTTATAGTAAGATATTAATTCTACACATCTGTTCATTTTGGGGGGGGGGGGAGTAACAAGCAGGCAACTCATCAGGTAGATCTTCATCTGGAATGATAGATGGAAAACACAATTAAATCAAGGAACTATACAGTTCTGTAACTAATCAGTTTACAACCAGTTTACAGAAGCAAAAGATTACTTGTAACTGCATTACAAGTGACAATTACTTTTTGAGTAGGGGTAATGTTACTAGTGACTTTTTTTTTAAAATAAGTACTTGTAGCTCAGTTATATATTTAATTTAAGAAATTAAGAAATACTTGTACATGTGTTTTTCTGTGTGTATTAAACGTAATGAACTAAATTATAATTTGTTAAAATTGAAAAGAAAATTTTAATCTTCACATATGCATTTATTCTCAGTAAATGATTTGTGTGGTGCAAATTTTTCATAAATTTTAACATGTGGCGTTTAGTATATAGCTTCATGAATATGAAATGTTAATTTACATGGTCATCAGAGAATAAAATAAAGTACAGTCAAGGTTACTCACAGGGAAGGGCAAGGGGGCAATTTCTCTCCTTCTGGAATTTTGAAATGGGATAAATTTTATAGGCTGTTGACCTGACAGAAGATTATTTTCAAAATCAACATTTAAATAAATTGCTAACTTTTCATGCAATATTTGCACATAATATAGATTACTTGTAACATAATTTTTGTGTAATCCTTTATTTGATGCACAGGTTGTCTATGTTACCATAAGCACTTTTTGTTTGACTATACTACTCCTTACATATCTCATGCATCTCTTACTTTTGCAATTGTTTCTTGAAGCAAATCTGTGTAAGCAACAAATGTGACCTCTGTTGTGCTCAAAAACTACTGTTGGTGGCAGCAAATAAGCCTCACCTCTCTCTTTCTCTTTTCCCCTCTCTGTCCACTGCTACTGACTATTCTATTTTCTTTGTGAATATTTAAGTTGTATTTTAGTTAACAAGGCAAATGAAGCAAAACTCTTTCAACATAATTGCTGATGAAAGTAGACATTTTATAGACTCATCTGTAAGTGAACCCAATGTTCAAGAAGAATTTCTTGGTTTCTTGGCACCACAGGAACTTAATGCTCAAGCAATTGCAACTCAAGTATCAATTTTTCATTATGCTAGCCATAAACTAATTTTTATATTAACTACACAAATGGGTGACAGGTTGAAAATTCAGTTACAAGTATGAAAGATGTTTTTTTTTTGTTTTTTTTTTGTGAAAGCTCTCTCGAAAGTAACCTTATTCCTAATGGGACTCTCTTCTATGAAACACGTTGGTCTGCAAAGAACAAAAGCATAGCTAAATATATTTTCTGAGAACTTTGCGGAAATAGGTTGTCTGAAAGATCTGGTTTCTGGTAGAAATTTAAGTGCACAAGTACTCATTACTTACACTCTTTAGTACCATCTAGTACATTTATAGAAACAATGCACATCTTGGCAAAATTGTGCTATTCTAGAACCAAATACAGATGCTCTAAAGGGAAAGTCATTAGATCTTTTCAAGGAGCTATGCTCGATGCTTGAAAATGACTGGTTAGATGCCATCAACTTCTTGATATTGCCGAAATCATGACTGCTGCTGTAGGGAGTGCAATAGAAGCTCCTCGAGTTGCAGTGAACCAACAGCATAGATCCAATTGCCAGGTTGCCACAGCAGAAAATTTTTACAAGGTGTCCTTATTTATTCCATATATGGATTCCATTATTGAATTCCAAGAGACAATAATGTTGCTTGCTTCCCTCCTGTGTTAATTAAGACAATTGAAATAGAGAAGTACATGCAATTCGTAAATGGTGTTGGAAATTTCTACCATATTGGCATCTTCTCAGTCGAAAGAGTAAGCTGATATGATATGTGACAAACCCCACCTAGTGGTTGCATGACCTTGTAGTTGGTGGTGGGGTTTGCATACTCTGATGATACACTAGGCTATACCAGTAGTACCACAGTACCACAGCTACTGGTACAGTCTCCCATGCTGGGAAGGCTAGTGGTAAGTAGTCAGACTAAGAAGCGACCTACTGGTCAACGACTACAAAGGTGGGCAAAGATGGATGGCCATCTCAATGGCGAAGGAGGCAGAAGAACCAGGAACCAGGAGGAGTAACACTTCTTTAAAAAACCCTTGTAGCACCTTGTAAGCGCGCTTGCACACACACCGTTCTTTTGCAGGGGTAGTTTCCCGTGACAGCACCCATACCGACAGCATGTTTTTCACACCCACCAACACAATCGGGGTTCTCGCTATGACTTTGGAGGGAAGGCATGAGAGCCTGATGGCTCCTGCCCTGTGTTGCCAACCTCCCGATAAGAAAACGCTGTTTAATCTGTGAAATTATGCTAAATGCTAATGAATTGTGCTAGGATCTAAATAATAGACAGGGCAAACTCAATAACAGATCTTGGTGTAGTGTTCGATGATAAATTATCGTTTCAGTCACATATCACAAAGACTGTTAATGACGCGCATAGAAAACTGGGGTTCATTATGAGAACTGCAAAAGAATTCAATGAAAATAAAGCATTGTTATCATTATTTAACCTATATGTTAGGCCCAAATTAGAATACGCATCTATAGTGTGGAGTCCACAAACCAGTAAACAAATAGATCTTATTGAAAAAGTTCAAAATAAGTTCACTCGCTATATAGTTTTTAGGATAGATGGTGCATATCCAAAGATGACACCTTATAACGAATTACTAATTAAATTACACATTACCTCCCTTGCAAACAGAAGAACCATACATCAGCTCCTTTTTCTTTTCAAAGTTCTTAACGACAAATTGGATTCTTCCTCTCTACTTTCAAAAATAGCTTTCTATGTCCCCCATCCAAAGTTGCGATCAAGAAAACAACTCTTTGCAATTTCCCGCACCCTTACAAAATCTGCAGAAATGGCTCCCCTGCAAAGAATGTGTAGCTTGTATAATGAATGGTTAGAGAGGGGCATACACTTGGACATATTTGCTAAATTTTCTGAGTATAAACGCTACTTAATGGACAACATTCTTGCTTATTTTTTTAATTTTTATTATTTTTATTATTATTATTATTACTATTATTATTATTATTTTTACCTTCTTTATGTGTATATATATATATACCCATACATATATGAATGTAATTGTGTAAGGTTTGATTCATTTTTTATCAACGGTAATGTTTAAGGACGATATATACAACCCCTATATGTATTTTTTTATGTATATCTGAAATGTGTATAAATATTATTTTGATGTGTATAAATCCTATGTAAGACATTTACTGTGCACTGTAAAAGGGCAGATGCCTGTTGTGCGCAGGATAATAAATAAATAAATAAATAAATAATAATAACAATGAATTATTATTATTATCGATAACACAGGGCCGCATGGGTTCTGTTGTTTTTATAATTTTCGGTGTTTTACATGTATTTGAACTTGCTGATGCTGAAACTGGCATTAGTTTTCTCACATCACGCTAGAATTTTTTACAATTCACGATTTATATATGTGGGTTGTGGTATGCACGTTTCAGTGCAATTGAAGTGATTGTCGCTAGATGTCGCTGATACGTTTCAAAATTATTCAACAAATAATAAAGACGAATAAGCTTTAAATACAGAGAAGTTTTGTTTTATTTAAATTAATTAATATGTTTCTTGCCTAAATGCTGAAAATAATACTATGTAAAACATTGATATATCATTTGAAATTAATTTTATATGTAACTGTCAAAAGTCCTAATTTGCTTCCATGATATGTTGATCTCCTACATTAACATTTGGTTATTCAGTGTGGTACATTACTGTGGTGTGGCCATCCCGTGGTTGTCTGAATAGCCCAGATGTGTTTTGCTACATCTGCGGTGAATTTGTTCTCTGGGTACAGAGGCAGGAAATTACAGATTTTGTAAGAAGAGCATATTATGCATACTTTAAAATGAAACTAGGAGATCAAGATAAATCGTGGACCCCACACAAAGTATGTAGATCATGTGTGGAATCTTTACGAAACTGGAGCACGGGAAAGCGGCCATCTATGCCATTTGCAATACCCATGGTGTGGAGGGAGCCTCAGGATCACAGCAATGATTGTTACTTCTGTTCCTGTGAAATTGTAGGTCGAAATATTAGAAACAAGAAGAGGATAGTGTATCCCAATATTCCCTCTGCAATGAGACCTGTGTTGCACGGTCCAGACTTGCCTGTACCGACACCTCCATCAAGTCTTGAGTGTGTAAGTGATCCTGGTTCACTAAGTGATTCAGTGGAAGGAAGTGAAGTGGAAGATGACATTTATGACCCCCCCCTCACGGATCTCGTGACCCTATACCGTTCACTCAAAGCAAGCTCAATGATTTAGTTAGAGACCTAAATTTATCTAAAAAATCAGCTGAGCTTCTTGGTTCCAGACTTAACGAAAATAACTTGCTGGCTTGTGAAACAACATTTTCCTGGTACAGACACCGAGAAAAATAGTTTGTGCCTTATTTCTCGAAACAATATTCTCTCGTGTTTTGTTGTGATGTGTCAGGTTTGCTGACTAAGTTAAATTTTCCTTGTCTTACAACTGATTGGAGGCTATTCATTGACTCGAATAAAACAAGTTTAAAATTTGTTCTGTTACATAATGGAAAATGTTCCCCTCAGTTCCTATTGCTCATTCTGTGTCACTAAAAGAAACCTACAGCAATATGCAACTTGTTCTTAATAAAATTAAATATGAGGACCATGGTTGGTTGGTGTGTGGTGATCTTACAGTTTTGAGCACTTTACTTGGACTACAATGTGGATATACAAAAATGCCATGTTACATCTGTGAGTGGGATAGTAGGGCACGAAATTACCACTGGGAAAGAAAAGAATGGCAAATAAGGAAAATGTTGAACCCGGGTTTAAAGAACATTGTACAACAACATTTAGTCAATCCTGAGAAAGTTGTACTTCCCCCTCTTCATATCAAATTAGGGCTGATTAAACAATTTGTGAAGGCACTTAACAAGGAAGAACAATGTTTCCAGTTCCATCACTGTCGTACAGCAAAGTGAAAGAAGGTGTTTTTGTTGGACCAGACATTAGGAAATTAATGAATGATAAAGACTTCGAGGAAACAATTACTGTAGCTGAAAGAGATGCTTGGATAGAATTTGAAAGTGTAGTGTTGAACTTCTTGGGGAACCACAAAAGTCCTGATTACAGAGAAGTTGTTGAGAATATGTTACTTAAATTTTAAGAGCTGGGTTGTACCATGAATCTCAAATTACATTTTTTGTATTCACACCTTGTTAACTTTCCACAAAATCTCGGTGAATTAAGTGAGGAACAAGGCAAAGGTTCCATCAGGACATGAGGGATATGAAGAAAAGGTATCAAGGACGTTGTAGTGTTAGCATGATGGCTGACTACTGTTGGGCATTGTACAGAGAAACACCAGAAGAAAATCACAAGAAATTTAGGAAAGCTTACAGAAGAAAGCATGCTAAACAGAACTGAAACATATGTATTGTGTAATGATTTTCTTGTGTGTATATTATACTGCTATATGTCGTTTTCTCTATTATATGGGTTCTTTGTGTCTGTCTATATTCATTTTAAAATAAACATGTTGATGCGTTTAGTGTGATAAGCTACTTATTCTGATTGAAGAAAAGAAAAATTATAATAAAACAGTATGCAATATTGGACAAAGCCCATATTTTGAAATTTGATTTGTAAGGAAACCTTGCGTGATAGAGAAAAACGAATTTCATATTCGTGATCAGCAGGGCAAAAATAATAAAGTTCACCTATTAAACAAAAAACAACATTAAATTGAATTTAATTTGTGGCCCTGTGTAATTAGTAACAGTAATTTATTATTATGATTATTTTTAGGATGAGTGTAGATTTGAGTTATGCATCTATTTTTCGAGATGAGTTCAACATTGAAGCTGGAGAAAGTTTGAGATGATTCATTCGTCGACTACAAAGTGGAACATTTGTTTTATTTGTGCCCCACAACTTCCTGCCGATTATTGCCATGAAATGTTCCTCGCGAGGTAAACGGGAGAATGAAGAAAAGATGAAGAGAGAATGTGGTTGGAATGGCATGTACCTAGATCGTAATAAGATTTATATAAAAAAAATAAAGGTACAGTGCTACCCTGTGCTTCGCACCATGCCATGAAGGCATGTAGGGATGTGGAGTTAGGGCCCCACACTTTCTTGATCACTGCCGAAAGTGGGGGTGATATGATCAGCACCACGCCCCTGGCTTCCTTTACCCCCCAGAGTTTCCTCTAGGTACCAACTTTATACGATGCTGGGTGAGCATCAATTTACTTTTAATTTTTCAAAATATCGTTCTTTGAAGCAAATTTCTCCCTCCCAGAGGAGCAAGTTTGCAAATTATGTTAGATTTTCCCATTATGCAATCACAGACTGCTAGGTGTGAACGAAACTCATATTGTCCTAGGTTTAGCATCATTGCGCTAGGGTTGGCATCGCTGCCTGCTTCAAAACAACTTCTAGCTAAATGCATGGCATACCCCGACAGAAAATTAGCCTACTTGGATGCTAAGGTGGCAGCCCCATCACCAAGATCGAGTGCTGTGGGTCAATAACCCGCACACTATAAATCACACTATTAAAAAACACCAATGAAAGGAAGCCGAACTAATTCTGAGACGATGACATTTGGCCTGGAAAGGATAACGAGAATTGGAATATGGAATGTAGAACCCTGCGGGAGAATGGAAAACTACGGCAGGCAGTGGCCTGCTTGAAGAGCCATGGTCTGATCATCCTATGTATAAGTGAAGTGAGATGGCCAGAGTTTGGAGAGGTAAATACCAATGAAGAAGTTACATTCATATATTCTGGAAGACCTGAGGGTGAAGGGGTGAGCCGTGATGGTGTGAGTATATTGATGGACAAGGAGGCAAATAGGAGCCTTATTCAATGGTATCCAGTGTCTGCGAGAGTAATTGTGGCACATTTCAAAACCAATATCAGAAACATCGTCATGATACAGTGTTGCACACCCACCAAAGCAGCAGAGACTGAAGATAAATAAGAGTTTTATAAGCAGCTGAATGACACAATAAAGAAGTAAAAAAAGAAAGTATATCATAATAATTGTAGGAGATTTAAATGAAAAGATGGGGCAGGACAGCGGAGGCCTTGAACATGTCATGGGTAAACATGGCTTAGGAGAGCGAAATAAGAATGGACAACTTTTTGTGGACTCTTGTGCTAGCCACGGCTTAGTTATTGGTGGTACTATTTTTTCCTCACAAGAAATGCCATAAGGTAACATGGGTGTCAGCAGACCATAGAACAGAAAACCAGATAGACCATGTGGCAATTGGACGGAGGTGGCGACGTTTGCTACAGGATGTAAGAAACAAGAGAGGTGCAGACATTGGGAGTGGTCATCATTTGATAGTGACTAACTTTAAAATGAAAATTTAAGCACAAAAGAAGAGAATGGAACAGACAAGAAAGTGGTATGATGTTAGTAAGTTGATGGATAAGAATCTCCAGAAAACCTTCAGAATTGAATTGAGAAATTGGTCCCAAGTATTGACCCATGAAGGTGAGGGAAATGAAACCATCGAAAGAAAATCCGATCTGCTTTCACAGAAGTAAGTGAAAAGGTTTGTGTTTTAAGGATAAGAGGTAAAAGGATTGGATGACTGAGCAGACCTGGAGAAAGCGAAAAATAATTAAGGAGGCAATGAACTCAAGCAGAACAAGGGCAAGGAAGGCAGAATTGCAAACAAAATATACAGAGTAGGATTGAGAAATAAAGAGTAGTGTTTGTGGGGATCAAAAAAATTGGGTAGACAATCTGTTCCAGCAGGCAGCAAAAAAGAGAACTCTTAAAGAACTGCACAACGTCACAAAAGTTCTGTCAAAAAAAACAGATGCAGAGAAACCGACCGGTGAGAAGTATAGGTGGTACCATTCTTACGAATATTGAGGACCAACTGAAACGTTGTTAAGGAGCACTGCTCTGCAACCCTTAATCGCTCTGTGGATGCTCAGATAGACCAGGGGGAAGAGGAAGATGATAATGATGGTAATGTTGATCCCAGTGTAAGAATTAGGACGGATGTTCCAACAGTAGGAGAAATTAAAGAGGCTCTGAAAGAGATATGTAATGGTAAAGCTACAGGTGTTGACAACATACCACAGGAAGTGATGAGAAGTGACATAAACACAATGACAAATCTATTGCAGCCCTTATTTGGGAAGATGTGGATAGAGGGAGACATGCCTAAGGACTGGAGGAGTGGTCTGTTGGTGAAGCTACCGAAAAAGGGACATACATCAAAGTGTGATAACTGGATAGCACTTCTTTCCGTTCCAAGTAAGGTCTTCACTAGAGTTATCCCAATCAGAATTAAGGAACATGTTAACTTGAGACTAAGAAGAGAACAGGCTGGGTTTCAACCAAATTGCTCTTGTATCGATTAAATTTACACCTTGGAGATAATTTTGGAGCAATGTATAGAACGGTCATTTCGTCTCTACACAGTTTTCGTTGATTTCGAGAAAGCATTCGACTCGATCAACAGAAGGCAATGTGGAAGGAAGTGAAACGTTATGGAGTGCCGACAAAAATTTATTAACCAAATTGACACTAATCACACTTAAAATATTATGAACATTCACTTGTTTCTTTTTTCCACAAAAATTGCAGTTTCAACCATAAAAAAGGTAAAGTGGTCCCCTGTGCATAGCACCACGCCATGAAGGCGTATAGGGGGTGTGGGAGTAACGCCCCACACTTTCTTGATCCGGCATCAGCATCAGCATCACGCCCCTGACCGCCTTTACCTCCCAGGTTTCCCCAGGTACCCATGTTATTCGACGCTGGGTGGGCGCCGGGGCCGCTTCCATCGTTAGAAAAGTTCCCGGATTTGAACCAGCCGGGGATCAACCCGGGATCTTTAGCATGGTAGTCAGACGCGTTACCGACTGAGCCACCGCGGCAACCATATTCACTTTATTCAAATAAATGTTGCACTTTTAACTTCACTAAATCTGGGAGTCTCCTACTTATTGTAGTGTAGGTAATCACTTTCAGTTTAAATAATAAATCAGTACAAACAAAGGCCATGAAGCATTCTCATCAATGGCCTTTATTAAAGCTAGCAGTAAGCTTAAATTGTAAATCTCTCAACAATCTTCATCCAGGCAATATTCTTAGTTATTTAACTAAATAAATTTGTATTTCTCATTCAATCCTGTGATATTTTCTCCGAAGTGTCATTAATGCATCTGGCAAGTGTAAACTATTGGTACCAACATATGCAAGCACATTTCCTTTGAACAACGTAAATTACACTTCTTCATTGAAGATGGAAATTACGAAATCAAAGCGAAAACCTCAACAACAAATTTTTAGAAAACCTAAACCATATCTAACCATCTCTTTTCAATCCTTGAGACAGGCTTCGTTACCCATCCACAAAGCAAGTTCTGAGAGAAGAGAATCAGCTAATCCTGAAACACACTTAGTAGTGAATAACTAAAAACTATGACTATACGCATTTTTTCCATTTAAGTGCAAAAACGTTTCCTGAGGAATGCTTAAGACTATAAGAAACAATACAGGATGTATCATAAATAATAGCGCAAACTGGACAGTTGAATGTACACGATAATAGAAGCAAAAAAAGTATTAATAAACATTTGGCTGCAAACAAGCCGTTTTCGAGATAATTGTGAATGTGTGGTTACAAGCATAGGCGTAGCTACGGGGTGTGCCGGGTGTGCCTAGGCACACCCTAATGTGCTGCTTTATCAAAGAGAATTAAAGACAGATATTTCAATAAGAGAGAAAATAAGCGGCAGTTTGTAAGAAGTTGAAAATGTCATTACTTGGTACAAACGTGTGCATTATCGCTGATGAAACGAGTGTCTATAGATTTTCGATTTTTTGATGTCATTGGAGAAGGAAGATATTTACTGCATTCTACTCTGTACTACAGCGCCTTTCTTCTATACCTGTCACAAGACGTGTGAGAGAGAGCTTTCTCTAAGCTTACCCAAGTTAAAACTAAATTAAGAGCAACTCAGAAGCAGGATAGATTGGAAGCCCTGCTCTTGCTATATTTGTGGAACAGGAAAAAGCTTCGTCTATTGATGTAAATGAAGTTATTGATGAGTTTAAGAACATTGTACCTTTTGACAGACGTCTCTTGTTATAGACGACGTGTATTTTGATGTATTTGTATGTAACATTTATGAACATTTTGTGGGTGTGTAATTTCTGCGCAATTTGATTTTCTTCTACTACATATATTCAGAAATTTTCAACACTGTCATTTAGTGAATTTATATTCCTTTACAAGCATCAGTGCAGTTAAAGAGCCAAGCGATTGTGTTGCAAAATATGCTATTAAAAAGGTACAAGACAGCATTTTTTTTCTTTGTGCACACCTAAATATAAAGTTCTAGCTACGCGTATGGTTACAAGCCGCCACTGACTTCATTGTTTGTAAACGTCGTCCTAGTTGGTAAAATGCCAATAATGTGTGCGAATGTGTGGTTAGAAGCCGTCACTGATTGCATTTTGTAAACACGCTTTGCTCCTTGCGCGTTCCGAGGTTTGCTCTTTGTTTACAAAACAGAACATTTCCGAGAGGTGGCGTTGTAATCAAACAGGATGGATACAATCAGTACAGAGGATTGTACGTGCTTGTGACCAATTCCGAAATGAACCGGGGGTGTTCGAAAGAATTCGAAACTCAATACGGAATCGCGTACAGTATTGCATCCAGATGCAAGGACTACACTTTGAACACCTCCTTTAACAGGTACGAGTGCACAGTAATTGTAACATGTAACATGAGCAATGAGATCTCCAATGACGTTTCTTACTGTATTATTAGCATTTTACCAACTAGGACGACGTTTACAAACAATGAAGTCAGTAACGGCTTGTAACCATACATTCACAATTATCTCGAAAACGGCTCGTTTGCGGACCCATGTTTACTGCGACTTTTTTGCTTCTATTTTCGTATACTTTCAACTGTGCCAGTTTGCGCTATTACTTATGATACACCCTGTATATGCTCAAAGGACTACCAGCATACATACAGAAGCAAACTGTTCATTCGTAGCTAATTCCGTCTGTATGTATTCGACTGCACAATACCACGTTCTACCAAAAAGGTGTAACATATAATGGAATACCCTTATTTAACATGCTACCAAATGCAATCAAAGACATAAATTCATTACCAGTATACAAGTTAAATCTAAAAAGATTTCTAAGGGAACATTGTTTTTACACAGTAAAAGAGTACATCGATACCGTAAGTGGCAGGAACAACAACGACAATAATAAAAAATGAAACCGCATGCACTATCATCGGTGTTTATAGTTTGTTTTTTTCTTTTGTAGCTGTGACTGTGGTTTTGGTTATAATTATCTAGATGTAATATAGGTGACTATCTGATGCTCTTGTATAATATCGTGGAAGGTGAAACAAACACATATTATATTTTATCTCTTGTAATTTACATTATGTACTATGCCTGTAGTTTTATAGATGTATTCTGTTTGTACATGTACAATGTGACAATTCCAAACTTTGCAAAAGTTGAACGGATGCTAATAAATAAATAAATAAATCAATCAATGAAATAACCTTTAGCGTTGTGTTATATTAGTAATAGGTTTTCCGGTCTTTTTACAGAGAAAAAAATAGCTAATATACTAAGAAACTAAGTTCGTTTTCCAATGTACGTAGTGTAGCCTCCCAACGAGAACCTTCACTGCCCCTCGTTTAAGTCCTCACGTTAGTGTTGCTACAATGCAAGGGCTGCTCAATTTCTCTTTGCAGGAGGGAAATTTCCATTTTTCGGTCAATTAACCCCTTCACCTGAGGAAATCATATAATAATGATAATAATTTAAATAGTAGGTAGTAGTAGTGGTGGTATTTTTGTTGGCCCATGTCCATACACATGGAAATGTTGATGAAGTTAATCACACACATGCTTTCAGTCAGCGTTCGAGCTACCGGGCCAGATGTCCCAGGTTCGAATCCTGGTCACGCATGAATGTTTAACCATCGCCCATTTCATAAGTATATCGTAGATCCTCATCGTCGTTATTAACCGAACATATAAGAAAGCGACGTAAAATAAACAAAATAGAGATATAACAAGTGTGTCCGTAAAATAATGGTGGGGTTTTAAACAGTCATGGTTTTGGAACAAGGCATGGTAGAGAGATGAACGATACGTCAAAGCAAAGAGAAACTCTCCAAGTTTCTTACCTATTCAGTAGACTTCGATGTGTGAACCGTTAGTTGCCCTGCAGACGTGAAGACAATACTCAGTCTCTTCCAATACACGGCAGAGAACATCCGGCGTAATAGACGAAACAGCTTCAGTAATCTTTGCTTTTAATGGTCCAGATTTCGAACTTGACAGGAAAACGCTTGTGTTTTGACATAACTCCACAAATATAAATCCATAGGTGTAAGGTCTGGAGACAAGTGGGGGCCAGGCAATCCACCCTTCTCGTCCGACCCATCGATGAGAAATGTTTCGTTAAGAAAATCCCCCACGATTGTGGAAAACTGGAAACTCCGGTATTTGGGGCACTGCATACCCTTGTAACATATCCAGCTTTAATTGTATGGTCAGTAACTGCTGGCCGTCCTGAATGTGTTTGCTTCAGTAGGCTGCCTCCTTCTCTGAGTTGGCTGTCCCATCGGCGAATGTTATTTTCATGCGGGTATTCACAACTAACACGTGTAACTGACTCAAACTTAGCAAGCCACAACACACATTGAACCTTCCTCTGCACCGCAAACATAATGACTAACGAGCTTGTGTTTCCTTGAAACACAAGGCGCATGCGCTACCCAACGCGCTTATAGGTGTCAGCGCGTAAGCTTTCGCATGCATAAACTTTCATTAAGTTTCTCTTTGCTTTGACGTATCGTTCATCTCTCTACCATGTTTTGTTCCAAAACTATGACTGTTTAAAAACCCACCATTATTTTACGGACACACTGTATATAGAGGCTTATGTGGGTAACAGCAAAAATTATAGATATGAAACTGAAGAAACACAATACATTCTGATATCCTTAGAAAGCAACAAGAAATGTTGGTACGTACGTTGATCGAATTTCCCTTTTCATTTTGGCTTAAAATTCTGCCCTACTAAAATGAAAATTCCCTTTCATGTGGCAACACAGCCGCGGGGGCGACAGAAGTGAAAGCATGGCAGAAACATCCACAAGGGGTGCTGAAAAGGAACACTATCTACCAATCAGCATTCGCTTTGTTCCTTTGCAAAGACTTCTGGCTGCGCCTCCTGCAAGTCCTCGCGTTGGAGCGACTGAAGAGATCGCCTCACAGAAGCCTCCGCAAGGGGCGCTGGAATAGAAAAGGTATAGCATAGGACAGAAATAAAGATACTTAATTATTTTGAAGAAAATTTTTCGACGCCTAGATATGTAGGAACTCCTTGGTTTCCATATGTTGTCAACTCTTGTAAGACGAATCTTTCTTCATGAGTATCCAAAATAGATGACAATGGCACCCGGTAGTATGAATAGGAAGCTAAATTTACATCGGTCAGCCAGGTCTCGTTTTCCATTATTCACATTTCCTCGTTATAAATTCATGTTATGTTTATCGGTTTGAGTTTTAAGGCACAAGCCAACAACGTCACCACTAGGCGCCTTCCGGGAGCTATTCTGAGCTAGTCAATATTAGGAAAATCTAACTGTTTGCGAACCTTGGAAATATGGTTAAAAGTTTCATTTTCACAACAAAGTGAATCAGGAACAGCGTTGGTGACTTAAGGCCGAATCACACGGAGCCAAAAGCTTACTGGAGTGCCCTAATTGGTGCTTGACTGTATATCTGGCTGAAAATTACGGCTGCCAGGCTGGCTACTAGATTGGTTTTTGGAGCCAGACTGTGTTCTAATTGCATCTTTCTTATATGTTACATGGCGAGGTAATAGCCAATCAAAGCGAACGTTTGGTCATGTGAAAATAATCTGTGGATTTGGGAAGGAAACCAGTTTTCTTTCTGTGGTTTGATTTCCAAGTGTTGGTTGAGCATTTTCTTGTTCGCTGTTCGATAAAAGAAAAGTAACAGAAATGAGGTGCAGGTAATATTTAGAAATGTATCCATAGCAATGAGTTTTGCACATGACAGATGTGGTGAGCCGATAATGAAAACTTTATTATTAGCAATGTTTTAAAGGTTTGGCATGTTTAGTTCAACAAAATCATTTTTTTTATCATTAATGAATCCTGGGAATCTCATGAATACACACCCGAGTTTATTAAAAATCATGTTGAGTACTTCTTCATCACCATAGTTTCCCTCGAACTTATTTCTAACTAGTGGCGTAGCAAGGGGTGGGCGACCGACCGCTGCCTCACGCCTAATGGGGCCTCGCTTCCCATTGGGTTGACACGAAATATGCAAGAAATAGAAGTGAGAAAAATATATGAAAAAAGTCCAATTTTTGTAGTCAATTAATGTAATCTTTACCTCGTTTTAAATCTAGTTAAACGTTGTAACTTGAATGAATACGTCAAATCAGGGGCGTAACATAGAGGAAAGCGGGCCCTAACCCTATGGGGCCCAAAAAAAAAAATAACAATTATCGTCGTGTTTCTCATGTGAAACATTTACGCAAAAAT
The DNA here is from genome assembly GCF_977018435.1 of Lepisma saccharinum. Classification (NCBI taxonomy): domain Eukaryota; kingdom Metazoa; phylum Arthropoda; class Insecta; order Zygentoma; family Lepismatidae; genus Lepisma; species Lepisma saccharinum. The sequence goes on along the minus strand of NC_139232.1, from coordinate 27,997,147 downwards.
GCATCATAACTTTCTTGGACTTTTCTACCCATTACTATTTTCTTGAATAAAAATCAGTTTTTCTTGTCTTTTCTCCTATCTCTTGACTTTGCATTCCCGATTTTAACAAGTTAACAAAAGCGCCTCCAACTGTAAGTGTGAGACATTTAAATGCTTGCGTTGTTTCAATCCTTTCTACATCCGGCCCGTTCGTACCGAAGGATATTTTGAGGGGGGAGAAGGCGATCCGAAAATATAATGCTTTGGATTGATTGAGTTAGGTTATTTTACGTCGATTTTCTAACTCTTTTGGCTAATCGCGACGATGAGGATGAGAGATGGTACGATCAAATTGATAAAGGAACACTCATAAATAACACCCATGCCCAGCCCGCGATTCGAACCCGGGACCAATTCCATGGTGTCGTAGCGCACTGTGCTAACCACTCCGTCACGGTGGTCGGCGAAATACTGTTGGAGTATTATACGTGACCACCAATGTTATGGAAGTTTGCAGCTAGTGCTAAGTGTTCACCAAACGGAAATAGCAATATGTCCATTACTATTTTCATTCAACCTGTTTTTCACAATGTGAGGATAATGGGTTGAAATATAAATGCCACTAAGCAGATGTCAACATTTGCTTCGCATCAACAGATTACATCCCTTAGAACAACAAAAGATGTAGAGTAAAAACAGAATGAAAATAGTGATGAACAATTATCTTTGAATTTGGCTGTACAATTGTATAGAATTGTAATGTTATGGTCCAAAGTAACTGGGTAGAATCAACTCGCTTTTTTCTGCACTTGAAATTTTGTTTCTACTTCTATAGTGGAATTCGTCTCTCTCTTGTCTCGTTCCCCCATGGAATTGAAATATATTGTCCACGTCCCGTCTTTAGATTCAAATTTCTTGACCTCTGTATTATATATTTTTATAATAAAGTATCGTCTTCAATTCAGTTCTCCAATCTCAGTCTCGTCTAAACTTCATATTATACTGGGTCTCCGTCTCGTGTGGATTCAGATCTCTTGTATCCCTCGTAAACTCTATATATTGTGCCTAAAGTTATTTCTCGTTTAAATCCTATTTTTAAGCATGTTCATGGTGAATTCAATATATTTTGTCGGTCTTATCATCATGGTAATATATTGTGTGCGAACAGTGTTATAACAAATGTTTATAGCTTTTTGAGAAGAGCTGGTCTCTCTCTCTCTTCCACAGTCTGTGAGGAAGTTCTTTAGTGTATTCATATATTTTTAATGTGTTGTTTGTCCAGTGCAGACCCCTTTACAGCCTTGCACTTTTAACATTCCTCAAGTAGTTATTTACACCCATTTTTTTAACATTGGATAAGGATTTTAGATAACTAACTAAAAAACTAACTCCCTAGCCTTCTTAAACCCGAAGGTTCATGGCTGCAGCAACACAGGCCTTCCATCTTTCCCTATCTTGAGCAAGTTCTATATACTCTTTTCCATCCCTACCGATTTCAGACATATTAATACCCACACGAATTTTACTTTCTGTTTCACTGGTGCATATTTTTATCATACTAACAAGCTTCTTAGTTATTCCAAACTCTACTAATATATTATATAATTTATCTCTTTTGACCGAATCATATGCTTTTTTGAAATCAATGAATAGCTGATGGACATTTTGATTATATTCCCACTTTTTTTCAAGTATCTGTCTGATGTGAAAAATTTGATCTGTAGTTGATCTGTTGCGTTTAAATCCACTTTGATAATCACCTATAATTTCATTAGCATATGGGGTTAGTCTTGTTAAAAGAATGTTAGATAATATATTATATGTTGTTGAGAGTAGAGAAATTCCACGGTAATTATTGCAGTTCATTTTATCACCTTTTTTAAACACAGGAACAATTATGGATTCTTTCCACTGTTGAGGGATTTCTTCTGTATTCCATATTAAACAAATTATTTTATGAATTTGATATATTAATGAATTTCCACCAAGCAGAAATAATGAATAGATGGAAAGAACACTTCCAGGGAGTTCAGCTCAACCAGGATTTAGAAGTGCCCTACTGGAATACGATGAATCAGCAGGATAATGAAAACATATTAGTTGACGCACCAACATACGAAGAAGTGGAGACAGTAATTAAAAACTTTAAAAAAATGAAAGCACCAGGAAATGACAATATGAACAGTGAACTTATACAAGCAGCTGGAAAAGAAATGTATCGTAGAATACATAAACTTATAATTAATATATGGAATCGAGAACAAATGCCAAATGATTGGAACATAGCACTAGTGTGCCCCATACTTAAAAAAGGAGATAAAACAGTCTGTGAAAATTATAGAGGCATATCACTACTAAATAACCTATATAAAATACTTGCAGCAATAATTAACATCAGACTAACTGATTATGCCGAAGATATTATAGGAGAGTATCAAAGTGGATTTAGGAATAACAGAAGTACAACAGATAACATCCTGATGATGCGTTTGATATTCGAGAAATGCTATGAATATGATATAGATTTGCATGTTTTGTTTAGTGATTTCAAACAAGCCTTCGACTCAATATATAGACCAACAATATTACAAAGGTTACAAGAAATTGGAATACCAAATAAATTAGTAAGATTAATCCGAATGACAATTCAAAACACTAGAGCCTCAGTTAAAATTGAAAATTCAAGATCGGACTTTTTCGATGTCATGACAGGAGTCCGTCAAGGAGATCCTCTTTCAGCAACATTATTTAATTTAGTTTTGGACTCAGTGATTTAAAAATTAGATGTGAGAGGAGACATCAGTACTAGACTAAAACAAGTCACAGCATATGCTGACGATGTAGCTATTGTAGCAAGAACTAAGAAAGCTCTTTCAGAAACGTTTATAAGTCTAGTAGAGGAAGCTGCAAGAGTAGGACTCCAAGTCAATGAAAAGAAAACTAAATACATGAATATTAATCGAACAAACATGAATATTAACAGATCAATATTAATAAATAATTACTCTTTTCAATGTGTTAGTAACTATACATACATTGGATCTACACTTAACGAAAACAATAAAATATAATCTGAAATAGACGAAAGAATAAAGAAAGGTAATAAGGCCTATTATGCAAATGTATCCCTGCTAAAATCAAAACTTCTGAAACGAAATACAAAAATGAAGATATATCTTACTATGATAAGACCAGTGGTTACATATGCTGCTGAAATCTGGACCCTAACACAGAAGGATAGAAACAAATTAAGTATATTTGAGAGACAAATTTTAAGGAAGATCTTTGGCCCGGTACAGATAGAATATGATGTATGGAGGATAAGAAATAATGTGGAACTAGAAAAATTAATCAATGGTGCAGACATTATACGATATATCAAAAGTCAAAGAATTAAGTGGTTAGGCCACATACAAAGAATGGATAACATGAGAACTATAAAACGTATACTAGAATGGAAACCTATGGGAAGGCGACCAATTGGAAGACCTAGGATGAGATGGATTGAAGATGTATGCGAAGATTTAAAGATTCTCAAAGTTAGAAATTGGAAAGAAATGGCAAAGAAGAGGAAAGATTGGAATGATTTGTCTGAGAAAGCTAAAACCCACAAAGGGTTGTGATGCTAATGGAAGAAGAAGAATGAATTTCCACCATATTTAATTAACTCAGCTGGTATTAAATCAATGCCAGGTGCTTTGTTATTCTTTAGCCTTTTAATAGCATCTTTAACTTCAGTCAAGTTAGGAACTAAAGGTTCTGCTGTGTGGACTTCATTTACTTCTGATTTTAGATAAGAAAATGTTTCCCCGTATACATTGAAGGGTGCAGAACAATTTTACGTTCATTCATACAAAGTTTTCTAAACAATTGTTTCCTAACTCGTCTAAATGTCAAACCTATAGGGCTATCTTGATTTCATCTCAACCTCCTGTATTTATTTGTCTCCTCGTCTTGAATGAAAATATTGGCTCTAGATATTTCGTTTCGTCTTCATTAAATACTGTCTCCAGTTCCCATCACTTATGTTGATCTGGTTTCGAATCACTTATCTTCGATCTCAGTGTCGTGAAGAATTCTTAGTTATTTTTGTCTAGATCTGATGTTTTTCTTTTGTTTCTATACAGTCTCGTATTCAACTATCTTGTATTTTTTCGTCTATAATATTTCATATTGTGTGTGTGCCTCCTTTGGAACACAAGGCTCTTATATCCTGGACTGCATTTTGGAGACTAGGATCTGCCATCTGAACTCACAGCCAGTAAAATCCTCTGTGAGGCTCATATTGTGTCGTACATATACGTACTGTATGTTCGTGATTCTTCCTTCATCCAACTCATCTTTGAGATTAGCTGAATGTGGCAGAAAAGCAAAGTAAAATAAATTAAATCAATGAATCAACCTTCCTCTATTTAGTCTTAACATCATTTATCCTCGTCTTCGCGATTAGCCAATAATGACAGAAAATCGAAGGAAAATAAAATATAAATAAATATATCAAATATTATCCTTCGTTCTCATGGCCGCGGTGGCTCACATAGTCTCGCGCGAACCGCGGAAGGAGGAAGTTGGATCGGTGCTCTCTCCCGTAGCGTGTAGTTGAGACAGCGTGCGTGTATTACGTAATCGTCCAGTCGAACAAAACTGAAGTCTTGAAAATGGCCATTAAGCGAGTGAACACGTTGAAATTGAACTTTAGAGAAGTGAGATATAAGCCAACGTCAAATGAACTACATCGCTGGATAAGTACGAAATTGAAACTGAAACCAGAACAGGTTGTAAGTATAGAAGTAGACTATTATAGAAAATGTGTTTTTGTGAAATTATTGTCTAAAGTAACGGGTGAACAGTTATTACGCGAGTCGAAAGGAGTGTATATGTATAATGACGATGACGGCGAACATGAAGTGATAATGACGTGGGCAGATGAAAATCATGTGATAGTGCGGCTGCACGTCGTGCCGAGTGAAATGTCAGATGAAGCAATTTATTCTGTACTAACTAACTATGGACAGGTGATATTCCTTGATGACGAAACGTATTCCAAAGACCACATATACCCAGTGAGAACCGGAAGAAAATTAGTAAAGATGAACTTGTCCCGTGCGATACCTTCATATGTTACGATCAGTGGCGGCCGATATTGGGTCACGTACAATGGTCAAGAGCGTACGTGTTCCTACTGTGACGCGGTCGATCATTTCTTTAACCAATGCCCTAGTCGCCAGAGGCCAACAGCACGCACAAGTGATAACTCGTACGCAGGGAGAGTGCGACCCGCCCCATTCAACCTCAACAGCGCTGAAGAAGTGATACACAATGATCGGTCAGTACTTCCAGTTCCAACAACCAAGACGCAAACTGAATCAACTGTAGATGCCAGTTCCGATATAATACAGGGTGTCCCTTTAACGCCGACCGAAGAAAACAGCACCCTGCCTAGTGTCGATTCCATGGAGGTTCCAATATCTGCCAATGACGATACTATCCATACTACGCAGATGACTCCTGAGGAAACCATCGAGAACTCACCACCAGTAGATGCAGATTCTTCGCAGACGACAAACATGGACCTGACTCTAGAACCCCCATCATTGTCGACCCCAGCTTCACCCATACTGGGAAAGAAGAAGAGGAAGAAGCAACGTAGCACAGACCAGAATCTCACCCACCCGGCGAAGAAAACGAACGAACAGCGTTCACCATCGCCAGTGAAGTATACCCTGACCCCAATTGTGCCCAACCCTTTGGAAACACCCCCCAACCCCACGATGACGACCACTCTAAATACCGATTCTTCAGGAAACCTGTAAGTACATGCAATGTTTTGGTTGTTTATATCATTAGTGTGTTATATGACGGCTCCCGTGTATCATTTTGCCACACTAAATCTGAACAAACTATCCTCTACAGTCAAACACCATGCCTTGACCGATTATATAAAGCAAAGTGCTCTCGATCTTCTTTTCCTTCAAGAGGTCGGTACAGACGATTTTACATGTGGCCACGACTACACTATATATAATAATTTCACATACACCGCCACAGGTACTGCCATTTTGGTACGACAAGGTATACCTGTTAACAAAACTTTCCTGCATCCCTCTGGGCGAATTACGTGCGTCGAAATAGGTAAAATCTGGTTTTGTAATATCTATGCGCCTTCAGGATCAGTGGCCCGCGAGGCACGAAACACTTTCTATGCAACAGAAGTGGCGACAGCTTTAGGGGGCAACCACCAACATATTGTCCTTGCTGGGGATTTTAACTGTGTGTTACGACGACAAGATCAATATCCAGGGTTTAACTCATCCCTTAGTCTCTCTACCCTGGTCGAGGCCTTTCACCTAAAAGATGTCTGGGAAACCAAGCACCCACAACTGGAAGGATTCACCTTCATACGTCCAGACTCGGCCAGTCGATTAGACCGTTTCTATGTAAGTGCGAACTTATTACCCAAAGTGTCATCTATAAAGATTTTTCCCACTTGCTTCACCGACCACCTCAGTGTGCAACTAGACATGGCAATCGACGCCAAAACTGCAGTTCGGGGACGGGGATACTGGAAACTTAATAGTCGGGTTCTCCAAGATGAACAATTTCGAACAGCCTTCAAACAAAAGTGGAAGGAATGGGAAAATATGAGCAGGCGCCAAACTGATATCATCACATGGTGGGACACATTCCTGAAGCCGTCAATCAAACATTTTTGTATAGCATACACACGTATGATGAATACGGATTTCCATAAGAAATACAACTTCTATTATCGCGTACTCCACGAGTTGACGAAACAACTCATACGGGGCGACCCAGTCCTGCAGGAACTGAAACGTATACAATCGGTCCTACTGAGGATGCACCACGAGCGAATGGCAGGTTTCGTGGTGAGAAGTCGTCTCCCAACAATTGACCCTCAAGAACAAGCCAGTATTGTCCATGTAAGCGCAGAACTGCGAAGTGGGAAAAGGAAACTCATAACGAGATTGCAACAAGGGAACGAATGCCTCACACAACCCTCAGACATTCGTGCATGTCTATATGAACACTATGCAGCACAATTTAAGGCACCCCAGGCGGAAGAAGAACACGTGACATACCCCGATATCCCCACGCTATCAGGGGAAGATGAAGCCATCTTAAACCAACCGTTCACTAAGGAAGAAGTGGAAGCGGCCATCCAACAAGCCCAAAAAGGAAAAACCCCGGGCATAGACGGACTACCGATTGAATTATTTCAAACATTTTGGCCTACCATGGCAAACCTGCTTATGCGGTGGCTCAATGCCTGTTTTGAGCAGAAGAAGTTAGGTCGTACAAGCTCGACAGGGGTCATGGTCTTAATCCCGAAAGTGATACATCCCTTAACACCTGAACATTATCGCCCCATCACTTTGTTATGTGCCGATTATAAAATATTGGCACGAATATTAACGCGTCGACTACAACACTATGCAGCTACCCTACTAGGCCCTCATCAATTTGTGCACGGAACTAATGGGAATATAACAACCGTTCTCACTAGCATACGAGACATCGTTACTGTAATGAATGAAGCCCCTGACTCGGAAGCAGCTCTAGTAGCCCTGGACTTCAAAGGAGCATTTGACTCATTGTATCATCATTATCTATTTCGGCATTTAACTCAGGTTGGATGCGGAGAATCCTTCGTAGAAGCGATAAAGAGCCTATACACCCAGGCTCGGGTACATTTGTGTGTAAATGGAACATTATCCTCGCCGTTTGTTCTTCAACGCTCTGTTAGGCAAGGTTGCCCCTTTTCACTCCTCGCCTTCTGTACAGCTCTTAGTCCCTTCCTACACCAAATAAATCAACGACTACAAGGAATACAAGCGTATGGCATGACCTACCGAGTTTTTGCATACGCCGACGATGTCACAGTGGCGGTGCGTGATCATCAGGATTATGTTAACCTAATGGAAATCTTGGAACAATTACGAGTAAATACAGGCTTGTGTCTCAACCTGAGAAAATCAAAAATACTACCCTTGGGGACAATGGCAAGGAACTGGACAGAATCTGTCCCAATGAACGTGACGGACGTATTGAAAGTACTCGGGATCTATTTCTCGAGAAACCTGGTCGAGACTTCCAACCACACATTTCAAACCATAGTGCCCAAAATACAAGCAGTATTACATTTCAACCGACTCCGCCAACTGTCACTAAGCGCTAGAATCAAATATGTCAACACGTATGCACTCTCGAAACTATGGTATGTGGCGCAAATACTACCCGTGCCTACCCAAACGGCTGCGAGAATCCGGAGAATGATCACACGCTTTCTCTGGCACGGTCACCTGTTCCATGTAGCTCATAACACACTATGCCTACCAACTCGCCTTGGAGGACTAAACCTGCTGAGTATCGACCGACAAGCGCAAGCCTTATTTTTGCACCGCCATATCACCATGATAGTCCAGAATCAAGATAGCATTACGGCTCGTGTGCTACGCTCCATGCTGGATGAAGTGGAACTATGTGCCCCAATTTACCCAGGTGTTATACCCACTAAATTTCTCTATTTACGAACAACCATAGTGGAAATTTGTTACATGTTGATGTCCCTTCCAAGTGTGGATCCTTCTGATATAACAGTCAAATCTCTATCAAAAATGCTGCAAAACCGGATGGAACATATTCCGCGTATTGTCCCATTATTCCCCAGTGTGCGCTGGAACATCGTGTGGAGAAACATATCGGCGACCCACCTCCCCACTCGAGTGCGCTCCATATGGTACTTAACTGTACACGATGCTATCGTCACTAGAGTACGATTGCAGAGATACCTTATGGCAGACAACTCCCATTGTACCAAATGTGCACAGGACGACACCTTAGTGCATCGACTGACGACATGTGTGACAGTCGTGGAACATTGGAAACACCTTAAGAAGTTACTTGGAATCATATGCCGCCGCTCTCCGAATGACTTCACGGTGAACCATATATTAACTCCAGAGATTCAGTATTTTCCTCTCACAAGAACACGTGCAGTGCAATTTCTCATAGGACATTATGTCTATTATGTGCTTGGCAACCAACCTCATGTACAAAAACTGTCATTCAAATTCTATGCCAGTGAACAATATTATCACAATGATCAGATAACCTGTAAAGCCTTGTATGCAAATTTCCTACATGTGATCCTTTGAAATTGACGTCCAAATGTAAAATCTGTGTAAGAAGTAGCTAATTTCAATAAAGAAAATTAAAAAAAAAAAAAAAAAAAAAAAGTCGGTAACGCGTCTGACTACCATGCTCAAGGTCCCGGGTTCGATCCCCGGCCGGTTCAAATCCGGGAACTTTTCTAACGGTGGAAACGGCCCCGGCGCCTACCCAGCGTCGAATAAAATGGGTACCTGGGGGAAACCCTGGGGGGTAAAGGCGGTCAGGGGCGTGATGCTGATCACATCACCCCCACTCACGACCGGATCAAGAAAGTGTGGGGCGTTACCTTCATGGCGTGGTGCTATGCACAGGGGAACACTTTACCTTTTTTATCCTTCGTTCTCGCCTAAATTTTAAATAATTTATATACTTCTCGTTTTGAAGGTTTCTCTACGATCCCACTCCCATCTCGGCTTACACACACATATTATGCACGTATTAGTCCCCCCCACGTCCGGATCAGACTCACAATTTTTCAGTCAACCCTCGTATATGTACATTAGAATTTGAGTTTGAGAATTTTGTTTTAAGTCAATTTTTATTCACAGATAGGCTAATTGGGAGTGTACCTGCATTTTAAAGTGGGATCCGAATCACCATGTGCCTTCATCCTATATGGACAATTTATACGTGAATATAATTCATAATAATTATTATTAAAATATGTCATTTAATTAAAGCTGTTATTGTCATTACACGAATATGTAAAATATTGTGTAAGACTAGATATATAACAACACGTATTCATTATCTACCTTACACGTAGTAAAATCGTTCAAATGTATCGAAAAACAACTGTCCTGGCAAGGAAATTCATGTCAAAAACATAAAAAATTCAATATTTAGTGAATAACAGAAAACGATGTTAGGTCCAGTTGACGAAAAGTTCCTGATTAATATTTTGTGCATATTATTGTGAGTAGTAATGTGCATAAATCTTCTCAGATACTACCAATTCAAAGCTGTATGATCGCAATCTAATCCATGCCTTCAAAATGTCCAGCTATTCCTCGGTTGTAGGAAAATGTTAAACAAGTATGTTTTGATTGTGCTTGGTAATACTTGGTAAATCTTTCGGGGACGGGTCCGCCCCCACCCCAGAACCGCCCCTAAATACGTCCTTGGCTGTCTGGGTTTCGTAAAGATTGTTTATGACTCTCCCGCGTAAGTTACCTGTATGTGAGAGGCAAGTCACGTGTTAAAGTCCTACCACGCACTGGGCCCCCATTAATCCTCGAGCCATGAAAGTAAGCAATGAGACTGAGAGCAAATTTACCTAACTTAATATTTTAGTTCAATTAGATACATGTAAATCCCTTTAGTAGCTACTTTATTACAAGTGCCTTTTATTAAACAATGTGAAACTACAATTACATATGATTTCCATCAAATCCTGTTAACAAATTATTCTAATAAATATCACAGTAATCTTGAATTAAATAACCATAATTTGAACCTGGACTTGGCCCTCCTTGAGTTGTTTTTCGCATGAATAATTCTTTACTGACAATGGTACACCTGCAAATCCGCACACTAACGGAACATTTGCTATCGGCCATCAAGAAAGTAGGCTATATAACATTTATTAAAATGTAGCTCCCATATTAGGTAATTATTTTTAACCCTATATGGCCGATAATCTTACAATCCTGGATTAAATAGGCTAATACCATAGATTACTTAGTTTTAATACTTAACTGCAGTAGATGTTGCCCATATGTATTGCTTCGTTACCCGAAACCAAATGGTCGAGCGGACAAGTTGCAACAGCTATGCAACGTGGAGTGATACGTTTACTTTGGGTCTGAAATTAAGAACTCTTCTGTAGAAATGGTCTCTATATCGAATCAATCTCACTTCAACTTCATGTTCCTATCAGTGACGTGCACTGAGGAGTAGCTAGTCTAGCAGAGATAGATCAATCAATCTCACATCTCGAATTATATTCAAATCACAATATTTATTGTCTTGTTAAAGCCACCACAGCTCGTACGCAACACTTTCTTTTCCACGCGCTTCTCGTCCATCGGTGTTCTCCGCGGGCAAAGCTGGCTGGATACCCTAGCTCGCTCTTCTTCCGCCAGACCAGTTTTCAGGTAGAAACGGCTGGTCCAAGGAAAACGAAGATTTCTACCTCTACCTCTCTTCTCCCCTCGCCCCCCGCTGCAATGGTTGAAAGCCCAGGCTTTCAGGTCCCCCAGTCTATCTCCTATAGGACAGATAGGGGATTGGTTTCTCATAGATTTTTTGTAAATCCTGTAAAGAACTCAGGGTAAAATTTTCTGCAGTACTTATGTTCTCTGTATTTACACAACCATTTACACGTTGTACAATATGTGCGTATGTATAATATGGGATGTAGTTTTATTATTTATGAAATGGGAACGTGTTATGTGCAGACAATGATGTTATGCTTTCTTTCTTTCTTTTTTCTTTTACAAATATGGAATATATAATGATTAAATTACAAATATATGCTCAGGCTCTCTCTGACTCTCGTTTTAGTAGTGTTTTATTTAAATATACTACTCTTGGTCTCTAACAGTCATAAATACGGATGTATTTATTTGGGCAAGAGAACGCGTGTTCATATTGTTGTTGGTTTGGTTTATTTTACTTCGCTTTTCTGACACATTTGGTTATCGTGAAAATGAGGATTGAGTGATAATATGATGAAATTGGTTAAGGGACCTCATATGAACAATCCAGGCCAGGATTCGAACCCGTGATGAGTGCGCATTCTTGTCCTATGTGTTGCAGTGAATAATGAAATAATTTGGAATAAAAAATGTATCTCAGAACTCAAAAAGTCAAATGAATATCATTGAAGAAACTACAAAAAAGGGTGTTGTGTTTTGTTACCTGTCACCAAATCAACCAAGCGTGGGGGGAGTGGTTATCATAGCGCGCTACGACACCAGGATTTCCGGGTTCGAACCCCGACCCAGGCATGGGCGTTCCCTGTGCTCGTCCCTTCATCAATTTCATCGTATCTTCGCAATTAACCAAATGTGACAAAAAAGCGACGTTAAGTAACAAAAATGAAATCAAATCATTGATTGATTGCTCAATTTGGTTAATTTTACTTCGCTTTTCCGCCACCTATGGTACAACAAAATAGATGAAGGAACACACACAAAGAACACAAATGGCCAATCCGAGATTCGAACCCAGGATCTCTGGCTTAGAGTCAAATCAAATAGTTTTTTTACTTTCGAATGTGGGTGGGGGTTACGTGTACTTTTTTCTGGTACTCATTCATAATTTTGCAATCTTTTCCTGTTATTGACATTCTTTTTTGTAGGAATACTGGCCCTAAAGGGAGGAGGGGTGTGACCCACACCAACCCCCCCCTTGAGCACGCCACTGACTGCTACCCCAAGTGTCGACGTCACCGCACGTCACTGGTTCCTATCCTGTTTTCGTATGTACTTTATATGTGTGGGAAGAGGTCGATGTGGAAAGGGACAACACAACTACTCCCTCTCAGTAAATAAGTTCTTTATTTCCATCCTATACTCTACGAAAGCAATCTGCATGAGCAGTTGCGATTGGCTTCCTGTGAAGATTCTTAGCTGTGCCCCGTTTAAGTCCTCGCGTTGGAGCGACTATAGAGAACGCCTAAAAGAAAACTTCACAGGGAGCGCTGAAAAGGAACACTATCTACCAATCAGCATTCGTTTTGTCCCTCTGCGAAGATTCCTGGATGCGCCTCGTGCAAGTCCTCGCGTTGGAGCGACTAAAGATAACGCTTCACAGAAAACTTCACAGGTGGCGCTGAAAAGAAAATACATGAGTATCTACCTAAACACATTTTTTCAAACTACTGAAAGATAGCCCAAAGAAAGTTCGCAGTATTTTTGTAAGAGTATATATTCTAGGTTATCTGCGAAGGCTAGTTTAAAAGACCAAAATACAGAAGAAATATCCGTCAGAAGATGTGCATAAAATTGTTCAATTTAATAAGATCGTGCTGTGTTGGCAACCTGATTTTTTTAGGAGATGGCAACCATTTTTCTTAGAAGTTGGCAACCTTATTTTTTATTAGCTTACAAACAACCTTGCCCGCAGAAGAAGACGCTTGCGTACTCGCTAAAATATTTATTAGCGTTGAGAACATATTTTTCGCAGCATAGAATATTTCCAGGAATGGAGAATTTTGGATCCAAATTATTAAAGGAAAGGGAAAAGGGTAACTTACGACAGGGGAATTCCTCTGTGGACCGAGGACACCACACGTTCAATGAACACTGGTAGACTAGTAAAGAAATCACCACTGAGTTCTTCAAACAAGGGTAGAAGCGTTACCGTGATGAGGAGAATATTTTGTTTTTAAAGTTGGAGAGAGATGGCTGAACCAGGATGGTTTATGACTGCAGCTAAAAATCAGAAAAGTTATTAAAAGCAGAGAATTTCTCCCTTCCCCCTCTCTCTCTCTCTCGTTCGCTACTCAGTCTTTCTCTCTCTCTCTCTCTCTCTCTCTGTTTGTCTCCCTGTTTCTCTAGCTGTATGGAGTCTGGGATGTTGTGAGAAGAGAATAGAATGGATGATATTTAGCGAACAACTTTCCCCACAATTCATTGCGCGCTGCTATGATTCCGGAAACATCTGGGACATCTTGTAAACACACTTGATAATCAATACGCTTACAACTTGGTGGCAGTGATTCAAGGTATAAATATAACTATTATATTTATTCTAAATGTAGTTCTTCTGCATTTTGCTTAGTCTCGTGACAATGACCAGATTATCTAAGAGGATGTTATTTACCATAAAACAACATTGTATAAAGGTGGTTAACTTCCGAAAGAAATACAGCATAGAAAGCCTGTTTCTGGTGGAAATGAGGGCTCTCTGATAGTGATGGGGCTAATGTTTATGCGTTGTGTTCGAGCGGTCCGGAGTTCGATTCCCGGTGGGGGCAAATTTTTAACTGTAACCAGTGGCATGGCGTGACTTTTTCAAAAGTGTTACCGGCTATCAGTACGACAATTATGCCTGCTAGACGTTATCAAAAACCCCTCTCCCCGGTAAAGAAAACATGTCTTCGAGCTAGATATTTGTTAATTTCGTTCTTGTTTTGCAATCAGCAAAGTGATTTAGCCACAAGCACTCCTAGAAAGAACTACCACTCATGAGACAGTTACCACGAAAATCCAATGAATAGTGGGATACCCTGTCTGTTTCTTTGCAATGAAGTGAGAAAGGGAAGAAGAAGAACCACACTTTTCTCGGGTCAGTTTGACGTTTGTGTGGCGAGCACTGAGCAGACGACAGACCTCCGCTCCTTTGTGGAAGGGAAGCGCCCGGCTGTACGTACTACTGTTGCCAACTTAGTATTTTGGAGCAAGGTTTGTCCAAATCACGAATCACACCAAGGAACTATATTTTCGTCTATTACCTAACTGGTCTCAGTTGTAGTTCAATCCAGCCTTGGCTGCAGTGTACACTTCCCAACATCTTATTTCACCGCCCCGAAAGAATTCTATGTCCCGAATTCGTAAACTTAACAACATTGCACTTCGGCTCCAAGTGAGAGTAGCCAACTTTGAGTTGGTCCTTCCACTAGACGAAAAACGCTGCGGTGAGAGGTTTTCAATTTCGCACTTTCCATGAACTTAGAAACTATAAACTGCTTTTATAATACACAATTAAACAGAAATAATAAATTGGAAAAAGAACCTTGAGGAATTTTTTTGATTCTGCTTGCTCGACTTGAAATAAGAGGGGTTTGAAACACTGAATAGAGTTTTTCTCCACCTGGAGGATATCGCCATCAAATTTGTGCAGAAAGAAGCAAATTTATGCGACATTTTATTTACAATAGCTTGCATAATATCGAACAGTTCTCAAAAAATAATATTTTTCACGACTTGTCGAGAATATGTGCTGGGAACACATTAAGGTGGGAGTCTTCATAAACGTAAACATGTTTTTAAGGGTATTACGTCATGAAGTTAACATAGAGCAGTTGGTTACACCGTGTTTTCCTTATTTTTCGTCAAGCGTGAAAGGTCGCGGGTTCAAATCCCACCCTCTCCTCATTTTTTTTGCTGAACAGAGACCGTTGATATTAGAATATTTAAAAAAACGAATCCGATGCACTCTTGAGGGACATCCCTTCTGCGCATATTTCCCCTTAGAAGTTGCAGATTTCCAGTTTTTAAAGTTAAAACTTGTTAACACACACATCATGATTAATTCATAAATCACATATTTGTATTCAGGATGCAAAATGTAATGTTATTTAAGTTATGTATTGTTTGTTCTTTACTGACACATAAAATATTGATTATTTGATTTCAATGTACTAAAAAAAAACAGTTATGTTAAGTTGTGATGTAGTGCATTACTGTAACGAAGGAGAGCGTTTAATGAGTTCAAATTGCTAAGATTGGTAATTTTATGTCCGTTTCTTCGTAATGACTGTTGTCAATCCCCTCACCACCAGCTTACCATGCGTCTAAAAATAATAGTAAATCGCCAATTAACATAAGTAAATTGTTATTGCGATGGAGGCCGATTCGATAAGAAACTACTAATAGCTAAGTATTTATATAGTCAGTGACAAAATTCAAAACCTCATAATGATCGTTAATTCGTCAATGCCTTTGTATCTAAAATGTTTGTCTTCTTTGAACGGAAAGTACGAGTATCAGGTATAACAAAGTTTCCCCACTAACTTTGCAATATTCGATACCACCATTACAGATTTAGCTCTACGTAACTTGATTCTGCGCATTCCACGTGGCATGTGACTTCCTCCTATTATCGAAACAACTTTCTCTTACTATTTCCTTTCCCCTCGTGAAATACAGAGACCAATGTTAACTTCTTAGCATGGTGGATAAACTTTACATCCAACGATAAACTCCTGAAAAAAAATCCTGCCTAGGTGGAGAATCGAACCTATGACCTCCCTCGTGAGAATCAAGCACGCTACCTTTCCTCCATGTAGGTCATGTTATGATTAGCTACCAGTTTGAAGAAACCAATTCACAATTCATGGTAACTTTCATGAGGAAAGGAATTCAGAAAAAATCGAACAACGAAGAAAGGGAAAGATGATGAACATGTCTATTGGTGTCTTGTCATATTTTGTAAATTGTGTAAAAATTCCGTGATTTGAACAAGCAATTGTTTCGTTACCAAGTCTCTTGTTATTTATTTAAGGTAGGAACAGGAGAGCGAAAAAGAGTAATTTGAACCAGAACTCGGTTGCCAAGATACTTCAGCTTTTTTCTAAAGACTGTATGAAGAGAGAGAGGAAAGGGATATTCGACGTATGAAATAAAATGTATGTGTGAAAATAAAACAATGGAGATAATACTAACGAACTTCAAACTATGAAAACATATTTTCATGGTAAAAAACTGCAAGTCATTTTCGAAATATGAACTTGATTTTTTCAGTATTAGAAAGTGAAGATATGGGACGATACGATCCCTCAGCAAGAAAAATTTAAGTAAGCTGACTCCTTCCCTCCAACTTTTTCAATGGTCATAATTAGTAATTAGAGTCCGGAAGTTTAGGAAATATCAACTTTTTTTCTGACCCTTAAAAACAGTGCCAAATATGATATCATGTCCATTTCCCTTCAGTTAGGGCATGAAAACACTTTCTATTTTACATTTCTTTTGCATTTTTCAGCCTTTTAGTCTTTTAGTTTATTTGTCAGTATTCTTAACAGTTTTTGTTGTATTTTTCACTTATTGTTGAGGTTTATTTTTCTCCTACCCTGTTGTTTCGTGCATTTTAAATGCATTTACTAGTAAAACTTACATATTTAGATTTCTTGACATGGTCCTTTTAGCAAATTCACTATGAATCGAAAATTCGGTCAATGGAAAAGCATAATATCATTCTTAACTGAAATGTTTGGAATAGTATTAGAATACTTTGTGTGAAGACTACTTTGAGGTTCTTTTTCTAGACACTATTATCGCTTTTGGTTTTAAAGTAAAATTAGTCACAATATTAAATGAAATTATACTCTGGTGTACGCGAAGCAGAATTGTATTTTCAGAAGTTGGCCGACTACAGTATCATAGAAGGCCCACTCTGAAAGGAGATGTATTGGGTTGATTTGGTGTTTTAAGTCAACTTTATGCACAGTAAAGATAATCGGGACTGGACCTACAGTTTAAAGTGGGATCCGAACCACTGTGCAATGAGCCTCCACCTGATATTAAAACGGGGACACCTTGATTACAACATGCTGTTTAAGAACATGTATTTATGATATATTAATTCTTAATATGTGTTAACATAGCTTTTGACAGCTAAATGAAAATAAAGGTCTTGCCAAAAATCCTGCCAATCACTGAAAAATCAAGAAGAGGAGTAGAAACATTTCCGAGGTATGCATCGCATAAATATTTACAGTGATTTAATGTAATCTTATATTACATTATTACAACACTTCGTACTACGTAAATAACAATAAAAAAAATAAGAATCAGGAGTGGGTGAGATTTGAACCTACGATGTTTCGTTCTTGACGAAAAAGCAAAACTAACTGCTCCAGCGGATTGCTAACGTGAATGCCTGTAAAACAAGTTGATCTAAGTTGAAATAACATTTTGCCGGAGTTCCGAACCATGTTTCACCACAGATCAGGGAAAAGACGAACTTTGTAGAATCGTCCGGTATTGTGCAATATATCTTTACTGTAATTTTGCTTAAAATCGAGAGAAATTTGCTTCATTGCATTGATATATGATTTCAATTCTCTAAAGGTGGTGAGAACGAGTTCAGTGTTTCCATCTGCACATAAATTCCACTATTTTCATAGTCTTTAAAAAAATCAACATTTCTATTTCCAATTTACGATTTTTGTTTAATTGCGTATTATATTACTGGTTTAGGGTTTCTAACTTCATGGTATGTGAAAGAATGAAAGAAATTCACAAGAGCGTTTTCGTTTAGAAAGAAAAACTGTTGCTAAGTTGGATACTATTTGTGGACTCTGAAGAGCTATGTTGCCAAATTTACGAATTCGGGACTTTGAATTTTTTCAGGGCGGTCAATTAAGATATTGCGAAGAGTACCTCTAGTTGCTTCACAGAAATGGTATTCCTATTTTAGGTGGGACTTAGCTCTTTTCTGCCAATCCGATGTGACAACTGGCTGATCCGGTAGGTCTGAACGGCAACAGGGCCCCTTAACAGGTATATGAATAACCCCATAGCACACTATGCCCCAAAGTAATTCCCCACTCTTTCCTTGCATCGGCGTCCTCTTCTCCCTTGTTGCCTCTTCAGGGTAGCGGAACGGCATCCTCTCTCTTCGCTTCTTTCGGCTGCAGAAAAAATGTCCTAGGCAATATCTACTCGACGGCAACGGTGGTCGTTAACGTATTTAACAATGTTGCCATTTTATTGAAACAACTTTATAATTCTTTACATTTTCCTGTTACCTGCGGTAACACCGGGTACATGCACACCACGCCTCTGACTCTAACTCTATTACCGATTAGTCTGTCTGAGAATAAAGGGAATTAAAAACAAATTTAATCTCGTCAAATTTATCAGTCAGAGATATGTTCGAAGGGCAAAATTGAACATTTTTTTAAAATGCAATAGCATATCACTTTTTGCTTGTGTATTGAAATAGGCATAGCAGATATGCTGAAAACTCTATACGAATACATGCATAGTGGAAACATTGTGATAGATATTGATAAACATTAACTTCAGACTATTGTTTGAACATTATTTGAGCAACTAGAGTCATTACCAGGTATCAGGATGTAAAAAGTAGAATAAATTCATGTAACGCTCGCTAGCCATTAATACAGTTCTTGCCTTTCAGATACGATTCATTACTCTATCCTAACCACCAATAAAACTGCGCGAAAGTATAATCTTTTACACAACGCATTAATTCAGGAAATTTAATTTAAAACCCCCCACTTCCATAAGACCACCAAGTGTTGAGCACTGGGTAAATGTTCGTGCACGCTGCACTTGTTACGCTACACGCTTGCTCTCGGTTGCTGGACCACGTGTTGTTTCACCCAGATTTCCCAATAATGAAATTCCATGAATCGCTTAAGTCAAATTGAATATAATCCATTCGTTTCCTTGGTGCTTGGAAGGTGTTTGGAAGGTCGTGTGTAGTGTAGTGAGCGAGAATCAGTGTCGAATATATAAACAGCAAAACCCCATAGCGCGAGGGAGGAGGCGGGGATGAGCAAGCCTTTAGGGGGCCTATGCCATGTCCTTTATATGCTAAAATATATGTACGTAAAACAATAAATGCAGTAATTTATCCAGCACCGCAGAGCAGAGAATACCACGTAAACAATATAAGGTGAAAGGCTACTTCACGTACAGATGAAAGTTTTTGTAAGTTTCATCTGTACATGATTTTGCAAAAATTCTGTAGTATACCAACCTCTATTGCTAAGTGGCTATCTCAGCTCGCTACAACGCCAGGGAGTTGGAATACTGGTCCTAGGTAGGTGTTCTTTGTGAGTGTTCCTTCATCAATTCCATCCCGCCATCACTCATATTCATCGTCGCGATTAGCCAAAAGTGGACGAATAGCAACGCTAAATAACAAAAATCAAATCAAATCTTTCCGGAGGTGTGATTATGGATGTATCTACATATACTTATAGAAACTGAATTACAGCAAAATCCTTGTCATTTCTTTTCAATAGTACGGGCATTGGGGCCTTTAATAAAATGTTGTGGGGGAGCCCAGAATCTGGTGAGAAATATATTTTGTTTAGCGATGGTTGAAAGAAGTTTCAAAGCCACACAAGGGCAAGTCAGGTTGAGCAATTTGGCTGTTTTATCAATGGAATTAGTCATTTTAAAAGAGATAGAAGTGATCAAATTAAGCGTTTCATGTCCTTGAAATATATGCGAAAGGAGAGAATAATGGAGTTCCTGTTCAAATTAAGTATTAGATTGATTGATTGAATTAAACTTTTTGGGTGCAACGGCATTTTAGGCCATTTTACACTCTTCAATGTATATGGGGAGATAGTATCCCCTTAAATGTTAAACAAAGGTGTACAAAGCTCCTTGGGAAAAGTTTAAAATACAAGATTGTATCGTGACCTGCACAAGACTAACACAAAACATTGAAAATTAAGAATCAACTAAAAGCTTTCTCACAGACAGCGGAGAGGCCGGATCTTCGTAAGAAGCTACAATGAAAACCAGTTGGGAAGATAATAGTCTGCCTGAGGAAAGCATGTTCGGTACATTCAACAAAAATATGCCGAGTACTTAAAATGACGTTACAAGCACGACATATTGGAAAGTCAAGTCCTTGCAGATTCAAGGTAAGAAGTTTATTGTAAGTTATATTTTACACTCACATGCAGTCCTAAATAAATATTTTAGAACATTTCAATATTTTCTATAAATAAGATTGAAATACTTGAAATCCTTTCCTTAGTGTTTTTGTTTAATGATACATTTTGATAATTATTTGTATAGTATTCATTTTTAAATCACATCAATTCAAAATCCAAGAAGTGAACAATAAAGAACGCCCACCTCTTTCCATCAAAATTTTTGTTCATTCGAAGGTTATGGTATGGGGAGATAGCCCACGCTTTGATCACAGAATATGCCACTGATTTTTATGAAAGATAACACTGAAGATGCATTGTACAAAATTATAGAATATTCAGGTCATAATAGCGACCATGAGTGTGAGTGATGATTAGATGAAATTGATGAAGGGGATTGTTCACAGTGTTTGGAATGGGAGTGGCAGTTCAACTTTTAGTGCAACGTTAACTGTAATTAGTTTGGAAATTGCCGACGGGAACTCAGTCACTGTTTCAAGTAACGAGTAATTAAAATACTTTTGTAGTACTTAATGTATTTTTACAGTTACTTTCAACAGCAAATAGCAAATTATAGTCTGCTAAGAACTCTGATTGATTGATTAGGATTACTTTACTTCGCTTTTTTGCTACATTTGGCTAATCGTGAAGATGAAAATGAGTGAGGAGTTTAGAAAATTTGAAAAATATGTTATAAGTGGATTTATATATATGTTCACGATTATTAAATATGATTATTATGTTATTTTATGAAGACTGAGTTTCCATAGTTTTATAGTGTAACAAAGTTGGATGTAACGTTAATGGTTGGAGAGAGTCGGTAAAGCTATATTATTTACGAGTAGTTAGACATATTTGGTTAAATAATATCTAAAGCACTAAACAGTATTAACAACAGTGTGAAATTAGTAAAAAGACTAATCAAAATTTAGGTCGCAATTCTTTACAATAAGTTAATGCATAATAATGAACAATATACAGGGAGTCCATAAAGTCCTGCAAAAAACTAAAACTCTATAACTTGAAAACTATTAAGTTTATTAACAAAATATTTTGTGTGTACTTACAGCAAGGTTCAAAGTTTATTTCCTGCTTGTTAGGTTCATCGCCAAACCTCCAATTGTGCACCATTCATGTCCAAACACTGTTGCAGTCTTTTTGTGAAACCGAGAATTGCGTGCTGACGGTGCTCTCCTGGGATATTCAGAATCACATCTCTTATTTTTTTCTTTTAGGTCATCCAGATTAGCTGGTTTCTGTGAATACACCTCGGTCTTTACATGTCCCCACAACCAATAATCGCAAGATGTTAAGTCTGGTGATCTTGCAGGCCAAGGTGTGGGCCCTCTTCGGCCAATAAATCTACCTGGAAATTGTTCGTAAAGAAACTGCATTCTCATGTCACAGTCTACATCTTTCAGATCATGTACAAATTTTAACTGGCCTTCACCTTCTTGCCTACCATCTTGTGTAATGTTGATTTCGGTATTCCCAGTTCCAGTGATCTTCGTTTCGGCGATTTCAATGCACGCTGTCCTGCACTGACTGAATAACATCGTCACTCGATCCTGGCCTTCCACTGCATGGCAAATCTGACACACTTACCGTTGCCTTGAACTTTTCATATCATCTCTTGATACTTGAATTTGCTGGGGGTGGTTTCCCATATGTTGTCTGGAACTTTCTCTGCACTGAAACACAAGATTTTAACTCTGCAAACCACAGAACACATGTGCCTTTTCCTAGATGGACGCCATCTTAAGTCACATGATCACGTGATTACCAGTGCAAGCGTCACTGAGCAGTGTGGGCAGAACAAAACTTTAAACTTCCACCCTTCTCAACAAAAAAATGTGTATTGTTAAACCCAACAGCTAAAAAGTTATAGAGTTTTAGTTTTTTGCAGGACTTTATGGACTCCCTGTATATTATGTAGTGCGTGCCCAGCATTTTTGGAACGGGTTGTGCTTCTTTAAGTAGTCATTCCTAATTTAGCCATCTTTTCCTGCCTGCCCATGAAGTCTTTCTTTTTAGGAATAATGGGCCCAGAGAGGGTTATGACACCCATCAAATACCCCTTTGGCACTCTACTCTACTCTACGTCAGGAAAGAATTGACGAAGGTACACTCACAAAGAACACCTATGTTCAGGCCGGATTCGAACCAAGGATATCTGGCGTTGTAGTGCGCTATGCTAACCACTCCGTCCCAGAGGTCGGCTACTAAAAAGTCTAAATAACATTTTAATCTCTTTATGTGT
Organism: Lepisma saccharinum; assembly: GCF_977018435.1. Lineage (NCBI taxonomy): Eukaryota > Metazoa > Arthropoda > Insecta > Zygentoma > Lepismatidae > Lepisma > Lepisma saccharinum. Next base: position 27,974,405 of record NC_139232.1, on the reverse strand, counting down.
TTGTTACGAACAAATGTTTTGAGCTACAGGTTTTATTGTTTATAATCAACTTTAGCTTTTTTATATTTTTTATTTCTAAGGACATGAGTTTTTTTTTTTATAATTCAATAGAAACAGTGTAAATATTATATGATCAACAGTAGAGAAATGGACACCACGCTTGCAGTGCATACATATACGTGTTCTATGATTATACTTAATGTAAAATAAAGCAGGGGCGTAACTAGTCTAAGGCAGCCGGGAGGTGTCCCGGGGTCCCTGAAGACTCTAATTGATTTTTTATTTTCCTCACTTATGTTTTTGTTAGACTGGCCCGCTGCAGGCAGATTATAGTGACGTGTGGGGCTCAAAGTTGATGATTTCATATAGTTGAATATCTTCAGTAATTATGCCAGAATTTCCCACTATGCTAAGCAAAGAATGCCAGTGGCGTAAAATTATGGATGTTTTAACACGAATAAGTAAGGATTGCAACGCTGGCAGGGAAATAGGTGTACGTACAAATAAGAACCCAACAACTTGCACCTCAAAATTGCGCTCGTCATAATTTATATTTGGTTCTTAATGCTGTAGAAGGTAACCGGGGGTAGAGCCCTGTTTTCTTTTTTTGTTTGTTTGCAACAGTTCAGAATGTCTAATTTTATTAGTAACAATATTCTATGATGGTACTGGTAAGGGTTAAAATCTCGAACAAGAAGTAAGCCAAACCCTATTCTCAAAATAACTTAATCCAACACAATGGGAAGAAAAATAAGAAGTTCTGTATGCTCTTTAGGAGAGGCTTTTTGATGTTTTGAAAGTTTTTCTTACACAATATTAATAAGCAGGAAGCCAAATGAAGAATTGGGTCTATTCACCTTAAGAAAGAAATTGCATCTTTCAGTTTCATTTATTATTGACTGTTCAATGTAAAGCCTTGTACCCAATGAATATCACTTCCAATTCATTAAATGCAGACTCTCTTCGTGTCTATGATCTCGTACGGAACGCTATCCTAGAAACATAGGCGTGCGCATGGGAGCAGTTGCCTCCCCATAATACTTCAAGTTAGAAATCTTTTCCACTCTTTTTCACAATAATCCAGTCCAATATATATATATATATATATATATATATATATATATATATATATATATATATATACACACACACACAATAGCATCATATACCAACTATAGGCATGGTATCTTCGAAAGAATTTTAAAAGAAGTAATACAAAAACTTCGTTCTTTAAAATCCCTATCAGCATGGGACAATTAATTTATTTTTCCGGAGCGAGGTTCAAAGGAGGCACTATGTTCCTGCAACGTCCTTGTTTGTAATAATTTCAACATATAACTAAGACTGAAAATGAAAGTATATGTATGAAATATATAATTTTTGGTTGACTTAAATTTTCAAGGTGGGGGCCGTGGTCTCTCTTTGCCCCATTCCGAAAGGTCCATTCCTGTCATTAACAATATGGACTTGCCATGCTGACGCTGTGACAATCATAAAATCATTCCGTAAATATTTGATAGCAGCTATTGAAAACGTAGCCTCACGCACCAAGGATGCCCACAGAGGGGGGCCAGGGGGACACTTGAGCTCCTTGAGATATACGGAAAGTCTTCATGTAATTCAAATATTGAAATTGTAGTGTGAAAACATGGATGAAAGACAGCATGTTATGTACCTGTGCAAATTATCCAGGTAGCGAGGATGCTTTATGAGAAGTCTCCTAACTAGGGGAAGGCATCAGACCACGTTTCCCTCATTTTTAAGCACTGCTGCCCCCCCCCCCCCCCCGAGAGAAAATCCTACCTTGTCACACACGCAAGTAGCAGGCGAAAGGAAAGGACTGCTGTATGTTAAGAGATATTGGCTCATTTTAAGTCGATTGTTATCGTTAACAAGACTTTATAGTTATCACAGATTGACCTGCTTTCGCAATGAATAACGCGAGATATCTTCAAGCCTCTCTATAAAACCTACGCCAAGCTAACACGTGGTAGGAAAATCTACGCGAAACTGACACGTGGTAGGATACCAGATTCACAACCCCTTTTGTAATATGTAATGACTTGAATATAGAAATTCCTGCAGTCAGAAGAAAATAGTGTTTCACCGACTAGATGATAACCAACAAAAATTAAGTCCAGTTTAATCAGAAGGGGAGGAATTCAAAGTACAACCACTTTGTCCCTTCATTGTGTCCGAGATTGAGCTAGATGCGAAATTGTGACTTCTAGCCCTGAATCGACTTGCATGGGGAATTGCTTGAATGGATGAATTATATATTACGTGTCTTTAATTTCCAATGTGTATGTAGTGAAACTTTTAGTTTAAGAAGAGCGTAGGTTTGCATGGTTTAGGCTTGAGTAAGTAAATATTGGGGGTGTAATATAACACATATAAAGCAATGACATGGAATGAGGTTTTTCTTTCCTCGTCTGCACTTCCGTCAAGGCTTTTGTCCCCCTAATCAGAGGGTTTTACGCACGCCTATGCCTAGAAATGACTGATGGGGTCCGGGGATTATTTTTTTTTACTTGAAAATATGTGCCAAGTGGGAGGATCTCAAATGAATGCTCTGACAAGAGAATGAAAAAGATAGGGAAGCATTTTAACGAACTCTGTCCAAACACTTGCCAACGTATCAATAGTTTACCCGATATAGACAAAATTTGTTCACAACTGGAGAATCATTTTGAAGGCACGATTGATTGACTTGCTTTATTTTACTTCGCTTTTTGTGCCACTTTTGGCTAATTTGCGAAGATGAGAGTGAGTGATGATATGATGAAATTGATGAAGGACACTCACAAATATCCATGTCCAGCCAAGGATTCGACCGGTTCAAATCCGGGAACTTTTCTAACGATGGAAGCGGTCCCGGCGCCCACCCAGCGTCGAATAACATGGGTACCTGGGGGAAATCCTGGGGGGTAAAGGCGGTCAGGGGCGTGATGCTGATCACATCACCCCCACTCACGACCGGATCAAGAAAGTGTGGGGCGTTACCCCCACACCCCCTATACGCCTTCATGGCGTGGTGCTAAGCACAGGGGAGCACTTTTCCTTTTTACCAGCCAAGGATTCGAACCCTGACCCTTGGCATCGTAGCGCGATGTGCTAACAACTTCGCCACGCACGGGGCTGGCTTGAAGGCATGAGTGCAGTTGTAGAAACTTACAAAGTGATACAACCTTCCAGTGGCGTGCCCAAGATTTTCGAAGGGCAGAGGGCAGTTATTTTTAAAACGTTAGTTTCCTAAAACTGTCACTTCAGCGTACATTACATTTAGTAACAGTTCTCTCAAAACTAAAAAAATCTAAGAAGGTGTAAGGTATGGTGTAAGGTGTAAGGACGCAGTTAGCGGTCTCATTCAAGGTGACGGACACTTGCCTGGGTAAAAATATCGATGAATAACTTTAGGACGATAACACGTGCGGAGGACTTAATGTAATCTTATAGAAGCAACCAGCGCCCAACATGATACATTTGGCACATGCGCAACAGTTGCAGCAAAACATGGTGAGAAGTGTTCCTGTAGCTGTGGAGAAACGGTGCAATCAAAGTTCTTATAAAGGATAACGTTACATCCGTTGAAATTTTTATAAAATTGCATGCACAGCATATGGAACTTTACTCTGTTTCTAGAATCTGTGGACCACTGTCGCGTATAACGGAAGAGAAGGAGAGAAAGGGAGTGGGCGGAGCAAAGGAGTGCGCGCTGCAGCAAATGGCAGGTAGCTGCACTCACTTCCCCTCTCACGCGTCACTACTTGCCCAGAGGTTTGTTTTCGTCCACTACCTCCAGATATTCCCAGGACAGAGTGTAATGATGTCAGGAGCCAGAGTTTATTATTGGTGACCACGGTTTGGGGAAGGACGAGACTTGGTGAGGAATGAACAGCATGGACACTTTCGTCGGACTGGATTGATTGATTGATTGATTTATTAAGTCAAAAATTTTTGGATGTGCCGGCACGTATCGCCGTGTACGAGGAAATGGCCCCTTATCTATGATTCTTACCTAAGAGTTAAAAAAAGGGGCGTAGAATGCTCCTTGGGAAAAGTTAAAACTGCAAGGTTGTATAAACGGACTTGCAGAGGACAATCACAAGACATTACAAAGGTAAGAATACTCTAAAATCTTTCTCACAGACATTGGAAGAAACAGTGAATCTTGTCGTTCAATTACTCGTTGAGAACCGACGAATAACAGTGCGGGGCATTGCGGCCGAGGTGAGTATCAGTGTCGGCAGTATGGAAACAATTATGAACGAGCATTTACTCTTCCGGCAAGGTTGTGCAAGATGACATTTGACCTGGTGTAGAGCTCCTGAATCGGTTTCGAGCGCAGCCCTCTGCCACTACAACCTTGGGAACCGCCTTCTGAGATATGCATGTGGATTTTGGGAAAGAGGAATCGAATTATTGTTCAGAATTACTGCCAGCGGCGTATACTCTGGGTCATCTAGGTAATCGCAGATGACCCGGCTGTATTTCTTTTTTTAAATATATATATATATATATATATATATATATATATATATATATATATATATATATACACACACACACACACACACACACACACACACACGTTTCTCTGCAATCTTCCAAACCAATTTCGATGCATACATTGCTTTCTTCCAGCACGCGAATGCTTTCAACCGTTTGCCGCTGAATGTCCGGTAACCTTTCTCCAGACGGTGGAATGACTTCAGGGAATCTCACCCTGACGTCATTCCTCCCGCTTCCCTTACAACCCTTGGCGAGGAGGGAGGAGAGAGGAAAGAGGGGGAAGAAACACTGCTTTTCAGGCGCGGTGATTCCGTGCCCAGGGCCCAGGGTAACCACCTTCTTGTGAGAGTCCACCGGTCGCACTCTCAACCTTCAGTCTTTCCCGTTCCCTCCACTGAACTAGGTAAAACATACCCGGTAGACTGCGAAGAACAGGAAAATTGAATAACATGTGCAAACCAAATCTACGCTAATTTTCACTTTACATTTGTTTCTGTCTTGCTGATTTCTGTTACTTGAACATAAATTTATCAAAAGGAAAAAGCTTATATACTGAAGATGAAGCAAACTAAATTAAAATTCAAAGCTTAAGCAATTAAAGCACCTATATGCTGACTCCCCCCATCCTTGTATTTACAAAAATAGTGATTGTTTCTCCTCTCTAATCTTCAAAAGCAGCGAGAATACTTCTTTCACGGAACTGAATATTTTTTTAACTAACTAACTCTCTAGCCTTCTTAAACCCGAAGGTTCATGGCTGCAGCAACACAGGCCTTCCATCTTTCCCTATCTTGAGCAAGATCTATATACTCTTTTCCATCCCTACCGATTTCCCTTAGGTCCATCTCAACGTTGTCCCTCCATCTTCGTCTTGGCCTTCCTACAGGTCTCTTACCATCAGGTTTCCCAACAAGAATCCTGTAAACTCCTCTTTCCTCTCCCATTCGTGCCACATGGCCTGCCCACCTAAGTCTTCTTGATTTAATTATTCTAACAATATCTGGACATGAATACAAATTATGTACTTCTAAATTATGTAACCTTCTCCACTCACCTGTCTCCTCATCCCTTTTAGGTCCAAATATTTTCCTAAGGATCTTATTTTCAAATACTCTCAATTTATGTTCCTCTTTCAATGTAAGGGACCAAGTTTCACATCCATATAATACTACAGGCAAAATTACTGTTTTGTATATTTTAACTTTTAGTTTCTTAGATATTAAACGAGAAGACAAAATTTTATGAAGAGAGAAGTAACATGCATTTCCTGAATTAAGCCTACTTTTTATTTCCTCTTTAATATAATTTACATTTGTTAATATTACTCCTAAGTATTTGAATTTGGAAACTGGTTCAAACGAGTTGTTATCAATAATTAGATTTTGATTATTACCTAACACTTGGTTTCGGCCTGTAAGCATATATTTAGTTTTCTCTTTGTTAACTTCCAAACCTATCTCTTTAGCAGTTTTGAAAAATATTTTAGCATTATTCTTAATTGTATTCACATCATCCCCCAGTAAGTCTACATCATCTGCATATGCTAACAACTGAGTCACACCATTTAATTTTAGTCCTTTAGTTTCTTTTACCTTCCTAACAGCATATTCTAAGGCAAAATTAAAGAGCAATGGAGATAATGCATCTCCTTGTTTTAACCCATCATGAATTGTACATTTTTCAGACATATTAATACCCACACGAATTTTACTTTCTGTTTCACTGGTGCATACTTTTATCATACTAACAAGCTTCTTAGGTATTCCGAACTCTACTAATATATTATATAGTTTATTTCTTTTGACTGAATCATATGCTTTTTTAAAATCAATGAATAGCTGATGGACATTTTGATTATATTCCCACTTTTTTTCAAGTGTCTGTCTGATGTGAAAAATTTGATCAGTAGTTGATCTGTTACGTTTAAATCCACATTGATAATCACCTATAATTTCATTAGCATATGGGGTTAGTCTTGTTAAAATAATGTTAGATAATATTTTATATGTTGTTGAGAGTAGAGAAATTCCACGGTAATTATTGCAGTTCATTTTATCACCTTTCTTAAACACAGGAACAATTATGGATTCTTTCCACTGTTGAGGGATTTCTTCTTTATTCCATATTAAACAAATTAATTTATGAATTTGACATATTAATGAATTTCCACCATATTTAATTAACTCAGCTGGTATTAAATCAATGCCAGGTGCTTTGTTATTCTTTAGCCTTTTAATAGCATCTTTAACTTCAGTCAAGTTAGGTTCTGGAACTAAAGGTTCTGCTGTGTGTACTTCATTCACTTCTGATTTATCTCCTACATGGACATTTAAAAGGTCATTAAAGTAGTTCTTCCATCTATTTAGAATATCACTTGGGTCAGCTAGAAAATCACCGTCTTTATCTTTTATCAAGTTTACTTTAGGTTGCCACCCCTTTCTAAACTCATTTACACCTTTATATAAATCTCTGATATTTTTATTTTTGCTGTTTGTTTCAATTTCGTTAATTTTGCTTTTCAAGTAATCTCTTTTTTTACTTCTAAACGTGCGGTTAACTTCTCGCTTTATTCTATTATAATTGTTTAGATTTGTATCATCCGAGTTATTTAACCACCTAAGTCTAGCCTGATTTCTTATTTCTATTACATTATGACATTCATTATCAAACCATGGCTTACTATTTCTCGGTTTATGGTATCCTATACTTTCTTTAGCTTCTGATTCTATTGCATTACGTATGTGCTCCCAATTCTTATTTACGTCTGTTTCATTTATATTTTCATCATCATTTAAATCCTGCAAAACATCAAATCTATTTGACAGTTTAATTTGGTAATCTTTCTTAATTCTTTCATCAGCAAACTTTCCTGTATCAAATTTTATAACTTTTAGATTTTGTTGCTTATGATTTATCACTGAGAGTCTTTCTCTTAATTTAGCAATTACTAAATAATGGTCACTGGCACAGTCAGCACCTCTATGTGTACGAACGTCAATTATACTAGTATGCCTTCTCTTATCAATGAGAATATGATCTATCTGATTATGAGTTTTACCATCTGGAGAAGACCAGGTATATTTATGGATAGCTTTATGTTTAAAAGTGGTACTTTTCACAATTAAATTCTTTGAGGTTGCAAAAGTAATCAATCTTATACCATTATCATTACTTAATTCATGAAGACTTTCTTTACCAATTGTGGGTTTAAATGTCTCTTCTTTGCCAATTTGTGCATTACAGTCACCTAACAGAATTTTCATATCATACTGAGAAAATTTATCAAAGACCTGTTCTAACTCTGTATAAAAATCATCTTTAGTATTATCATCTTTATCTTCCGTTGGTGCATGTATGTTTATTAAAATAATTTTACACCACCTACCCTGTAAAACTGCATATGATATCCTATCATTAATAAATTCTACTGTTTTAAGAGCCGATATAATTCTATTATTTATGAAAAAAGCCTGTTCCAAAATTATGATTTTCAGTACCACCATAGAAAAAAGTATAATTTTTAGTTTTACAATTCCCTTCTCCTGGCCACCTAACTTCCTGGACAGCTACTACATCTAATTTATACTTAACTATCTCATTAACTGTACACTGAAATGCCCCAGGCCGGTAAAGGCTGAGAACATTCCAAGTGCCTAATTTAATATATTTATTCCTAATGTAGATCTTATCCTTAGTCCAGAGACCTCCTAAAGTAGTCCCCACCCGGAGATCCGAACGGGGGACTATTTTACCTCCGGAATATTTTACCTTGGGAACATCCATGGCCTTATATTGTTGTTTCTTGACATGTGTTTTTACAGTGCAGAGTTGTCAGCTCTACGCCTAACCCCCAATATGAATGGAGGAACTACTACACAAGACAAACACAAACACATTAGACAGCACAATTACTACACAAGACGAACACAAACACATTAGACAGTACAACTACTACACAAGACACACACAAACACATCACAACTATAACAAAATATAAACACAAACACACCACAACTACTACACAATATAAACATAAACAAACTTCACACCACAACTACTACACAAGACAAACAAACAAATTAGACAGCATAACTACTACGCAAGACAAAACAAACATATTAGACAGCACAACTACTACACAAACATACTAGACAGCACAACTACAACACAAGACACATACATACACACCACCGATACTACTCAAGACAAACAGAAACACATTAGACTACTAGGCACCACAACTACTACACAAGACAAACCCAAACACACTACACAGCACAACTACTGCACAAGACACACAAACACATAACAACCACTATACAAGAAAAAACACAAAACCCAAACACACTACACAGCACAACTACTGCACAAGACACACAAATACATAACAACCACTATACAAGAAAAAACACAAACGCACAACTACTACTACACAACAGTTATGCTTTCTTTATTTCATTTTTTTCAAATATGGAATATATAATGATTAAATTACAAATATTTGCTCAGGCTCTCTCTCGCTCTCGTTTTAGTAGTGTTTTATTTAAATATACTAATCTTTTGGCCTCCAACGGATGTAATGTCTTGTATCAGCGCGAACTTCACCTACATAAACTGGAAGCATGCAGTGGAATCCTTAATGTTATGGTGAATGTCTTGTATGAGCGCGAACTTCACCTACATAAACTGGAAGCATGCAGTGGAATCCTTAATGTTATGGTGAACGTATTGTATCAGCGCGAACTTCACCTACATAAACTGGAAGCATGCAGTGGAATCCTTAATGTTATGGTGAATGTCTTGTATGAGCGCGAACTTCACCTACATAAACTGGAAGCATGCAGTGGAATCCTTAATGTTATGGTGAACGTATTGTATCAGCGCGTACTTCACCTACATAAACTGGGAGCATGCAGTGGAATCCTTAATGTTATGGTGAACGTATTGTATCAGCGCGAACTTCACCTACATAAACTGGAAGCATGCAGTGGAATCCTTAATGTTATGGTGAACGTATTGTATCAGCGCAAACTTCACCTACATAAACTGGGAGCATGCAGTGGAATCCTTAATGTTATGGTGAACGTATTGTATCAGCGCGAACTTCACCTACATAAACTGGAAGCATGCAGTGGAATCCTTAATGTTATGGTGAACGTATTGTATCAGCGCGAACTTCACCTACATAAACTGGAAGCATGCAGTGGAATCCTTAATGTTATGGTGAACGTATTGTATCAGCGCGAACTTCACCTACATAAGCTGGGAGCATGCAGTGGAATCCTTAATGTTATGGTGAACGTATTGTATCAGCGCGAACTTCACCTACATAAACAAATGCTTGGAACAGAACAACAAACTTCAGACCATAACAGACGATAACATTTAACAAAGTGCAATCATTGTGCTACCTATGAAGTACAGGACAAACTGTGCAAGAAAAATACATTTACATTTAGTAATACAGATTTATGTAATATACGCACAGAAAGAGATACTGTAGAACATACAGACTAACAACATTCAAGAAGCAAGCACGATTTGCCAGCATTTAAGAATCTTATTAAGCCGCATTTGGATTACATTGCCACAGTTCCGGATATTGTGTTGTTCCGTCATCGCTAGACTAGTGTGTAGAAAGCCAACTAGTGCCATCTCTCGGCGTTGAGTATTACTAAAAATAATAAAACAACGTCGAGTGTACAGCAGAGACAGACACCTGCACATAAAAGGATCACTGTTCACAACGCTATGTATTTTTATGTATAGTTTACAGTTCACTTACGTTTTTATATAATAAATCCACGTGTAATCATTACGCGAGTGATTTCTTCGTATCGTAAGTCAGCAGTACGGATGTACAAAACAGTATGGAGCCGCAAGAGTGTATTAACTAGGAACTAAACAGAGATCGATTTATTATATGTTTATTACATATAGAATGAGCATACACATATTCACAATGTACGTATGTATATACAATGATTTTTTTTACCATAAAATGAAAATACAATGGATACGAAAAGGTAAGACGTTTTCCAACATTTTAGAAGTTATATTTATGTTATATGGTATATGTTTATAACTGCAGAAATGGATAACGTTTATTGGGCTCTTGCAATCTTGTTTTGAGTACTTGAGACGATCGTCTGGTTACTACGAGAGGAACCCGGGTTCGATTTCCGAGGCGGGTGATTTTAGGTGGGAATTTTCTCAACAATGTCATAACATGGAGACGGTCTTGGGCTTGACCAACTTCTAATAAATGGGTACCTTTACACAACCCGGGGTCGAGGCAGTAAAGATGACCGGAGCGTGGTGCTCATCCCATCACCTCAAGAAATGGTCGACATTCTGAATGTGTGGGTCCCTACCTCCACAGCTCCCCAAATGCCTCAAATATAATTAATTATATGTACAGTGAAAAGATGAAGAGCATAACAATAAAATCCGGTTTCAAGTACAAATAACAGCAATAATATTACTCGTGTTTATATAACGCTTCTAATTATTTGTTTAAACTTCGATTAACGACTTCTAATCGCCGAAACTAAACTCCCCTCCATTCCGAAGAGTTTTATTACTGTTATTCAATTTTCATACTATTACCATTTAAACTGGAAATGAATGCATTTCCTGGAGTGTGTATATGTATATATATATACAACAAAACCCCTCCTGAATGCACACCTGATAAACAAAAAAAAAGAAAAATACTTAATGACAAATAGTTTCGTAGTTTATTTTCCCTGTGAATGTATACGAACTTTGTATAACCTGGAAACACGAGAAAAAGTCCATCTTCAGCCACAGCATCCAATGATGCCTTTTAAATCATTACCCTAAAATACCTCACAGGTTCGTATTATCACAGCTTTTGTATCTATATACGCATGTTCTCAATACTACAGAAGTATCTCCTCTGAGCAAATTCTCTCTCCATTTTGCGGTAACTCTGACGTCAGCAGACATACAAGAATGTAGCCTATAGACGCAATTACTAGCAACGAACACGGGACCTGTATTGTAGGGTTTAACAGAAAGACTGGAGATGAGATAGTTTAGAATGAAACCTTTGATTTTCCTTTGGACTTCTACTGTGTACAATCTTCGACCTAAGTGTGATAACTGCTGTTTCCAGAGACCAATGCAAAGATGCCCAGGCGAAGTCACATCCCTTGTACAGACATGTGCATTTCTAGGTTGTAGCAATACCAATGAAAGTGTATGATGTTTCTTGCAATCCAGAAATGTTCACGACTGTATGAACACATTATGTCACCTCTACCTTGGGATTCCACTATTTAGACGTAGCGTGAAGATGTTTATGATGCTTTGTAAGATATTTCCTTTCTTATTCGCGAGCATGTCTCTCCTGTCGTGTCACCGATAAAGCAGATTTTACGGAAAAGTAAATATCGGAAGACGAGATGGAATATTTTTTTAAAGGGAAAGATATCAAAAATAAATTTTATTTATATATATATATATATATATATATATATATATATATATATATATATATATATATATATACACAGGGTGTCATTTTAATGGCGCCCACGGACCACAGATTCGTGTAGAGGACATCAAAACAAACAACTTTTCTCAGTAACATTTTTCACGTTGGTGCGTCGATTCGACGCTACAGCCGTTCAAAAAAGACCGTTTTGCCGCCTGGATGCTGGCAACCCAACACAACATTTGATCGTATTTGTGACGTCATTTCCTGCGGCGAAACAGCGCACGGTAGGGTTGCAAGGAACGCACAAATTTTGTGAAAAATGACAAACTACCAACCACATTATTAGCTGTAAAACGAAGCGAGAAACGCGTCCAGTAGACCGAACATCATAGCCTACCAGCCAGAAGATCAGCAGTCATCTCAGGGAGAGGGGGGAGTGAACCAACGATATGAGAAATGGTAAAAACGTATTCAAAATGAAGAGTCAATATCGAATTTTGTCTCAGCCTACATGTCAAATATCAACAACAATAACTTTTATTGTACTTACAACTTACATGTGGCTGTTTACGCCCAGCTACATGTCAATTATATTTGCAAATCTCGTTGCAAGGTTGATATCTACAGGTTTGTGTCCAGATGCCTTGTGGTACTTTGTGCTGATAACGGAAGTATCCGAGGTTCACGTTGTTACATTATGGCTAAAACACCTACAACACAGTAACAATCTAATGATGAATCAGTAGCAAATATACTGCCCTGTTCAGAGTTGCAAACTATTACATGTGTATCCGGTGCGCAGATAAACACAGTCGTCGGAGAGTTTGTTTTACTACTATTTATATCCCTGTATTTTGAACAATTTTTGTCACTTGCCTCATAATGCCCTGAATATACATTATATTATGTGTTGTTTACCTTTGGAATTTTGAGTTCTTTCATTTCTATTTTGTCATCTGTTCAGTGTGTCACAGACTAGTATCAAAAGAACGAAGTGGATAGACTAAATTGTAGATGCCAACTTGGTAACTAGATTTGCAAATATTTGAGATGCAAGCTGATACAAAATTCGATATGACCACTTCCACTGAATTCTATTTTCTTTCTACAATTTTTCGTATCGTTTGTTTACTTCCTGTTAGGTTACAGAACGTGTTTTCTCGTTTTGTTTTACGGTACATAATGTGGCTGATTGTAGCTATGTCATTTTTCACAGAATATGTGTGTTCCTGGCAACCCTGTAACGCATCGCTTCACGACGGGATATGACGTCACAAATACAATGAAATGTTGTGTGTGGTTGCCAGCATTCAGGCGGCAAAACGGGCTTTTTTGAACGACTGTAGCGCCGAAACGACGCTCCAACGAGAAAAATGTTACTGAAAAAAGTTGTTTGTTTTGATGTCCTCTATACATTTCCGTGGTCCGTGGGCGCCATTAAAATGACACCCTGTATATATATATTAGTTAATTTAAGTTGCTATATTCCGCCTCTTTAGATTAATAGTGATGAAGATGAACGAATTAAACATAAAACGAAAAAACACATCGGGCACGTAGTCAGGTGGAGGACTCGGGGGGCTGAAACCCCCCTCCCCGAAATCCTACAAATATCTAATTTAAAAAGTGTATAGTGGTAATTAATTTTACTTCATTAGCAGGATTAAACACCTTGCATAATACGTTGTAATAATCTGAGATTCATCTTCAGGACTTCTAACACCACTGTTTCAACTTTATGTAGCGGCTGCTAATAAGGGATGATCCCCATCCCGAAATAAAATTCTGGCTCTGGCCTGCAATGATTCGAACTTTTAAAACCTGTCATTTCGAGCTCGGAAAGGGATTTTTTATCATTCATAGGGAATTTCATTCTGAGCCAGGAACACAACAACAGAAGTTTGGCACGTGAAACTGAATGCGTGTAGTCGTTGGCTTCGTGCTGTGATTCGTTTATTATTTATTTAGGTGTTAGTGTTTGTCGTGATAGTGCTGTGTTAAAGGGTAATGGATGTGATACAAGATTTGCTGGTGAAACCTTTTGGAACAAGATCTTTTCAGAAGAAGTTGCAAATTGTTAATACAGGTAGTCCAGTGTCATCGCTTGAACTTATTTCTACATACAAAGACAAAAATCGGTAATATGTGAGGCATTTTCGCAAGCAAATTATGACAAAACACCATGGTTGACAGGAAGTATAAGTGTTAATAAGCTTTGCTTTTTTGTTGGCCGTGCTTACTTTTCGGGGCTGAAAAGAATGTATGGACGCGTGGCGGATACTGTAATCTTTGCAACGCTTGTGCCAAACATGAGAAATCCAAAAGTCACATAACTTCCTTTGTTAAGCTGCAATCTTTCGCACAGACATGTATTGACGTGCAACTGGACAAACAGCGTGCTTTGGATGTGGTACAGCACAAGTAATCAGGTCCTGGAGTAAGTTGAGTGGTTTGTAGAGAACTCACCACCGAAGGTTATAGGTTTGAGTCCTAGCCATGGTGTGAATATTTCGTTGAGTGTTCTCTCTTATTAATTTCATCTAACCATTATTTATTCTCATCGCAGCGATTGGCATAAAGAAACAGAAAAATACAAAAATGCATAACATTGCAGTGTAAAATAAAAATAAAATACTTTGAGAGTTAATATTCCCATACAGAATGGAAAAGTTTAAATTCTTCACAAAATACTGATAACATTAGGTTGACAACTGTGCGTTTTACGCATGGCATCTAATTTCAGAAATCACATGATATCAGATATTAAAGTACTTTATTTGAATAGATACTTGTGGAAAATCAGTTATAAATATAAGTAATATAGTACGTACATATTACCAGTTAATAAATTTGCATTTTCCAATTACATTATATTCCTGACCCATTGTGTATGTAGGTTCCATGTTTTAAAAAAATCTGTACGTAAATGTGTAATTCTCAAATCAAATTTTGTTCTGAATGCTGAGGAAGTTACGTAATGATACATTTTATCCGTTTTGAAGAATTTTAAAATACTAAGAGACATGTGAAACGCGAGGGATATATCTGCATCAGGCAGATATTTTAAGTACGTGACTGCCTTTAGTAAATTGGCGCAGCTAAATTATGAGCAAAGTAAGTGTTCATGAAGAAGGCAATTAAGCCTAAATGAAATAGGTAATTAAGTTCTGTGTATATCGTTTCTGAAGATGTTGTACTCAAAGTAAGTTTCCTGGGTGACTTTACAAAGTCTGAGCACTTTCGGCAAACGCTTACCATAATATATCATCACAAAGGTGTCTTTGTGAGTGCATATTATTCATTCCTTGCACATCTACATTTGCATCGTCTCGGATGTTATACGCTGTTTCCACTGATATGACGAATTCATTATGGCCGTTGAATGAACGAAAGGCTTCCACGCACTAGTATCACAACTTAATTATCCTACCCCATGCCTGGCAGGAGAATGTGCGTTCTCGGAGCCTGCTGAGAAGACAGGTATGTAAAAATATATTTCTGGGGGTCCCAATCAAGTGTCTCAGAAATATTCATATAAATGTTTAAATTAATTCATTGATATAATTTATAGTCCTATCATTAGTATTATTATAGCATGATATATATTACATAGTATATTATATTTTTATTAATATCAGTTTTATTATTAGATGAATAGTAAAAAGATGTCTTTAGAATAGAGATATAAGGTAATAGTATGGGTAAAATAAGATTGGAGACGGAAATAATTATTAGAAAGCTGATTCCTTCTGAAATACGTTCTTTAGGTCCCCCTGTACTTCCCCAGAAAAATCCCAAAAAATCCTGCGTGGGGAACACCATTAAATTTTGATAAAACGGCCGCCATCTTGGATTTTTCAAAAAATGCGATAACTCAGTAATGGACAAACATAGGGAGATGCTGTGGGAACTTATTACTGCAAACAAAAGTGTAAAATATAGAGTTTATATAAATTTATTAACATATTATTGCATAAAACAGGTTTGAAAACATACAAAAACATCATTTTTTCAGTAAAGAATTGTAGAATTTGTTTGGAAACATTTCAAAATGAAAAATGAACGCGTATACATAAACAGGTAGTGCTTGATATGTCCGACAAATTTCAGTCTTTCATTAAACTCGTCTTCGTTTTGCATAATCTTCTCTGGTGGAGGCGCTGGTACGTTTGGCTTCGACATGATCCTCGGTATCGCAGTTGCCTTCGATATCGTCTTCATCCTCGGAATCCAGAATATTCCGATTGAAGCAGGACTCTCCCGCACATTCGCTGCACATAGTGGTGCATTGCATGTCAGCCAACTTCGCTTGCACTCATAATTTCGGGAGCAGTCTCCTTTGCACCCACAACACACGAGATGCAGCAGGTTGTCTGGCGCCGGGGGTAAAGTGGATGTGACAGGCTTATGGTGTCCCTGTTCGATGGTCTAGCCTCAATCTTTAGCTGAAAAGACGTTACCTTTCCAGGCCTGGATTTGGTTATATACTCTCAGACTATGCTGGCGGGCGGCAGCTGAAGTAGGAGGAAGGCTCGCAAGATCCATAACGTAGTTTGGAGGTTTTTTACGAACGGTCTGGACATATTTCTTGTATCTGGTTTTGTCAAGTCCCTTTGAACGTTTACCTCCGTACAAATGGACGAAGAATTGCTCTCCTGCAGCTTCAACACAATCCTGAGACGCGTTTGGGTTGTTAAATATTTCCACAACTTTCTGTAGTTCACGGTCATTTTGCAGCTGGTTGAAGCCTGAAATTGGACCTCTTCTGTACAAAGCAGAGGTGGTGTCGCATCCGATAAAAGCGTGTAGGAAAAGTAGGTGTTTCGTGTTGTTACCAAGGCCTTCGTGTAACTCTCTACTGCAGTAAACTTTTCTAACGGTTGTAGAATTTCCCGGAACTAACATGTACACGGCACCTTGTGGTTGCGTCAAGGCAGCAATGAGTACAAGTAGATCTGAGTCCGCGCCAACTACAACAGCTGATCGTCCTGACTCGGATTCTTTTCTCGCCGTTTCAACAACCAAAACATCCGCGTCACTAGGGGCCTGGAAAACTGGAACTTTGCTTTCTGGAATTCTGTGGTACGGAGTTTCAAAAAACTTCTTTTATTCTCAACGTTTGACAAGAAATTCTCTTTTGCAATTGTTACGGGTTGGATGGAGTTACATCAACCCTCGCAGCTGATTTCCCTACAGCTCGTTGCATATGCACTGCATCTTTCGTACTTGGTTCATATCCGTCAAATACTACGATGACATTTCTTCCGTAATTTCGGTAATCTAAGTAGGCATTGCACACATCACCATACGTTGCTGGACGGGGCCAATGTACTCTGTGCAAAAGATCTCCACCGTCGAGAACATAGCTTGGGTTTTCCGGCAATTCATTGCTAATCGTGCACATCATGCAACTTTCTGGATGACAACGATGACTGCCAGTACCTGCTGTCTGACCTTATGGAGATGCTCTTACAGTTCAGTACCGACAGTGAAAAGCGTCTGCGGGAGCTTTTATCAGCACGCTACGGCAATACTGTTCTTATGTCATCCAGCAAGAAATGTTTCGGGACTGTTGTTTCTTTTAGGCCCGTTGCATCGAGGATTTTAACGGACAAGTGGTACAGCGACAGCAAAAAAGACGCTGTGGAAGAATAGAAAAGGATTATAGACGCGACTATTACCATTCTCCAAGAAGAGATAAGATCTAAAGTTTATGATTGCTCGACATATCCAACCTACGAAGAAATATCGAAAGGTGGAGAAAATCAAGTAGGTAAGATGCTCACTCATCTGCTTTCTGGTCTAATGAAACCAGTAAAAGGTCCACCTTGCAACCAGAAGGTGTTGATTGTTGCGTCCACGTTCATTTGTGTCAGCTCTGCAGGTTGGAATTGGAGTGTTTCTTCATAGGCGTTTCCGATCAAAACATCTAATTAACCTTCTGCATAATTTAGGCTGCTCTGTTTCCTACAGTGAAATCTGTAAGTATGAAACTTCCGTGACAACGAACACTTCAAGTGAAGTTCAGAAACACGGATTTGTGCAGTTTGTCTTCGATAATGCTGATCATAACACTCGAACTGTGGATGGACATGGAACCTTTCATGTGATGGGAGGAGTGCAGTGTGTGACGCCTTCTACAGTTGTTTCACGACCGAAGATTATACCAACGGCAACTGTTGTTGGAAAGTTTGGCTTCATCCCAATCGTCACTCACTACCGGCCCAAGAACCATGGATTGAATCGCCTGGTAATAGAAGACGTCCTCTCCCTGGAATTGCGGCCGATGGATGCAGCAATCGGAACCTAATACCAATGGATTTGGATGGCGGGTCCCAAGTCAGCTGAAGAACCTCATACGGGATGGAATGGTTTCATGGAGATTGCCACAGGAAAAAGGTCCTACGAAAAGTCAGCAGTGATACCCTTGCCCTTCTAACCAAACCCAATTAACACTTGTCTTCGTAGAATAATGCAGGAAGCGGAAACAAAGGTGTATTGCGACATTTGATCAGCCACTTTTCATTAAAGCCATGGATATAGTCTATCAGGCAGACGAAACTGATGAGCTGTACAAGGTAATCGCGAGATTAGGTGGATTTCGTCTGCTTATGAGCTACATGGGTGCGGTGGGCAAAATCATGGGTGGCAGTGGTATGTGGGGTGAGGTATTTGCCAAGAACGCTGTTGTCCACATGGTTAATGGGCATGCTTATGCAAGAGCATTACGAGCTCATTCGCTGTCTCAGGCAGCTATCGCTCATTTGATTTTGGAGTATTGTGAGGAAGGCGGACTTTTGATCAGCTCTGACGTCCAAACTCTCAGGGGAATTCACAGTGAGGTGTTAAACTTGTCCTCCTCCGCAGAATTTTTCCTATTCAAAGTCAAACCTTTACTGAGTACTGTATCCAGTGCGATGAAGACACTTGAAGAAAGAAGTCGTACTGCTAAATTATGGCTGCAGTATTTGAAGCAAGTTTCAATAATGCATGACTTCGTGAGAGCGGTAAGAACAGGCGACTGGAACCTTCATCTCTTCTCCGTTCAACGCATGTTAGTTCACCTCCATCCAGCTGGCCATTTCATTACGCTAAAACAGCCCACCTCTACCTCCAGAATATGTCTAAACTTAAGACTACTTTGTCGGATCAAGAGTTTGAACGTTTTGTCAGTCAGGGTTATTTTACAGTTCGGCAATCGGATAAGTTTTGATGCGGCGTTTGGAAGGACATGACCATAGAGCAGGTCTTAATGCGATCTATGAAGGTTAGCGGTGGCTGACACAAGGCCGAAATATGTCTGATAGCGTTGTAGGGAATTGGATTTGCACCATTCCAGGAAGTCTCCAGGTGATGGAAGCAGTGTAAGCTTTCGCAGGAGTGACAGGTGAATCCTCCGACCAGCACATTTCTTCATCAAGACCGTTGCAGACTCAAGATACCAGTGATTTGAGGAAATTTTTGAAAGCCTCTAACTTGGACTCGTCAACAGGTCTTCCGACCACATTTTCAGATGGCTCGCCTGTCAAACTTGAACCAACGTTTGAAAATCGTGCATCACAGTTTTTATGATATTACGCTTCGGCCGCAATCAGGTCACATTCGCTATTAATGCGATTTAGAACTATTTCCCCCCCTTGTCGCACCTATTTGCGCACATACTCCGAATACTTGACATTTTTTGTAGTTTCCACTTGGCATATTTTTAGGTGGCGATGTGGGTGCTTGTTGCAAGCTTCCTTATCAACAGTCTCCCCGCAATAAAGACAGCATGTTTTAAAGTCGAAGGGATGTAGGAGAAGGGGTTCTCTTGCATTTGTTCCTACAGGAACGTAATTTCCATGTCTGGTATAACGTTTTCTGCACTGTACATGCACTCGCACATGACTAACGCGCCCTCAATTTTTCACACAATCCCATCTTTTCTCAACTGAGATTCCTCAAAGTCTGCAACCCTCTTGTCACATTGACACTGTCAATGTCCACCATTCCGCCTTCACCGCAGAAAATGCACTTCTCCTCCATCTTCTATTCAGCTTTCCAACAACCGCATACGATCACTAATACCTGACTAGAAGATAAACTATTAATAATAATGGTAATGCCGTTTTTTCTGAACATTCAATTTTTTATCAAAATTCTTATTGATTTCATTAAATTTTTACCGTAAACTGGACTTTCTTTAGAAAAGACATGTTATAATAAATTATACTACACAAACCATGCATTTTAGCGCAAAACCGCACCTCCCTATGATTGTCCATTACTGAGTTATCGCATTTTTTGAAAAATCAAAGATGGCGGCCGTTTATTCAAAATTTAAGTGTGTTCCCCATGCAGGATTTTTTGGGATATTTCTGGGGAAGTACAGGAGGACCTAAAAAACGCATTTTAGAAGGAATTAGCTTTCTAATAATTATTTCCGTTTCGAGCCAAATTTAGATCTAAATGTACTATACTACTGGGTGTCCCACTTAAAAGTGGTACGCCTAACATTCATTCTGGCGTTCACAAAAAAATGGGTGGAATCAGATTAATGTAGTTGCCTACACTGAAATATCCCATTACTTGAAGTCACGCGTAATTGTTGAGTTGCGTTCGACAGTTTAAAAGTGATTGTTTGCGGAGATTGTTGTGCAAAAGTTTGCGGAGAAATGGTGCAGTTTGCAATTGAACACCGGATAGATATTGTTGAATTTTACATAAAGACAGGGTCCATTAAAGAGACAAAAGAAATGTTTGTGGCGAAATACGTCGGTATGAAGCCTCCCACAACCAATGCAATTAAAAAGATGTATAACAAATGGAGGACTACAGGATCCGTTAGTAATGTTTTGAAGAAGAAGCGTCCCACAGTGAAGACCCCGGTGGTAATGGACAGAATTCGCAGTAACATATTGAGAAGCCCCAAGAATTCGATACGAAGATCATCTCAACAAGTTGGTGTATCCCGCACAACATGCCATCGTGTACTAAAAGAGCTCCATTTCCGACCATTTCGTGTGACCGTAGTGCATGAATTGAAAGAACCAGACAAAGCTAAACGAGTTACTTATTGCAACTGGATGTTATCTTCGATTGCTGATAGTTACTTGGATCCTATGCTCTTCTTCATGACAGATGAAGCTTGGTTTCATCTTTCTGGTTACATCAACTCACAGAATTGTAGATTTTGGTCACAGGATAACCCACACGTCGTGCATGAGGAACCTCTTCATCCAGAGAAGATAGGCGTTTGGTGTGCAGTGTCGGGAACACGCATTATCGGCCCAATTTTCTTTGAAGAGACTATCAACAGCGAAAGATATCTGCAGATATTTGAGTCGTTCTATGCACATTTAACAGAAAATGAAAAAAGATACGGCGTCTTTCAACAAGATGGTGCCACTGCCCACACCTCCAACCAGAGTATGACCCGTATAAGTGAAGTGTTTCCCGAAAACAGGCTTGTCAGCAAAAACCTTTGGCCTCCGCGATCGCCGGACTTAACATCTTTTGTTTTTTATTTATGGGGAGCTCTGAAAGGAAAAGTGTACGCTAATAACCCTCATACGATAGACCAACTGAAAGAGAACATCACAAACGAGATAAATAACATCTCCCCTGAAGAATTACGGCGTGTTTCTCAGAACATTGTACTGCGAGCGCAGCGATGCCTGGATGCTGGTGGATGGCACTTTCAGCATTTGTTATAAACCAGACAGTTTTACACAGTAAGTGTACCTAACCTAACATAAGATGTGAAAATGTAATTATATGATGACATATGTCTTGAAACTCTGCAGTATTTACATATGAAAAAACAATTCAACTAGTATGAAAAGCAGTCAGTGAGTCGTATCACTTTTAAGTGGGACACCCGATATAAGGCAAAGTTTCCCGTTCATATAGCACCGTGCCATGAAGGCACATTTAGGGAATGTAGGGGTAGGGCCTCAAACATTCTCGATCTCGGCGATTTTGGAGGTGATGTGATCAGCACCACGCTCCGGTCGCCTGTATTCCCCCATGATTTACCCCCAGGTATCCATTGATTTGAGGCTGGGTGAGCCCAACATCCGCTTTATGTGGTGACAAAGCGGGAAAAATTCCGACTTTAGATCATCTACACAGGGAATCGAACCCGGATCTCCCGCGTGGTAGTCAGACGACCTACCGCCTAAACCACCGTGGATGTCAAGAGGAGGACGTAATCGATATCTAGTTCACGTGAAGTAAGATCGTTATAATTTTTATAGAACAGCTGTCCTTGCAAAGAAGTCAAAAAGATAAACAATTGAATGTTTATTGAATAACAAGAAAAGGATACTAAAACCAGTTGACAAAAGTAAAGTTCCTGATTAATATTCTTGCTTATTATCTTGCATACATCATCTTTAGTTCTTTCATTTATGGACTGTAATCTGTTTCGTTTGTGCCAGATTGATGTAATCATTGTTAATTTTGCCACCAAAGGCCAATATAATTTGTTACGCAATGACGTAATAAGGAAGACTCGGTGCGACGTCGCAGCCCTTCAGGCAGCACATTTTGGTTTGATTGATTGAGTTGGAATTTTAAGTCCACTTTATGCACAGTAAGGTTAATTTGGGCTGGGCCTACAGTTTAAAGTGGGATCCGAACCACTATGTGCCTCCACCGGGAATCGAACCCGGGACACCTTGATTACAAGGCGACGACGCTACGGGGAGGCCTCCAGCGCATTTTGGATTCTGACACAAGGAGAGGAAGTTGTTTTCCTTAAGGTAGACACTTTGTGAAGGTGTCCGAGGAACCATGATATGGAGGTTCACTTAATTAAATTTTGTTCATTATTTTCCTCTTCTATACTACGTGAAGAAGTGACTTGACAGTCAAAAGATAGATTTAGTTCATTATTAATTAGTTAAACGAATTTCCATCAAACTGGCCTAATTGATAAGTCAATATTTTTCTTTCAGCGAGTTTATCGTCGAACAAACTTTATTTATGTAGTCTAATTGTGCTTGCACATTATGGAAATAAACTCGCATAATCTGGAACAGTGTTGTACTTATCTGTGTTGTAGTATCTATACATTCGAATAGCATAGCTGCCCCATAGCAAATAAGTAGACCTTTAAGGCGGAAATCTTCCATTGGGCGTTTACTTCAAGGTTAGTATACATTAAACAAACCATATGCTTGTTAAGTCATATGCTTTCATATGACTTCCAGTAAGTTAGGCGGAAATATATATATATAAACCTCAATTAAGCAACAAATGCTAGACAATTATATTTTTAATTTTTTTTTTAAAAAAAAATTGTAAGTCTTCCACACCCCCTAGAGCTCCCTGAATTCGTTCCTGTCTACTGAAGTAGTTCTAGATCACCATGATACATCCTCAGTATTTCTCGGAGACTGGAAACAGACATTTCTACATGCTATTTCGTCCTTTACCCCACAGACAGTTTTTTTTTTAAAAAAAAAAACACAAACGTTCTTTGGGCTACGCTGAGGGTGGGAAATAACATGCAATAATAATAATCTAAGAACTAAAGCCAGATCTAAGTTTAGCAAAGCAGCTCAAACATAACTATGGGGATAAATAAAATACCTGGTACTTACCAAACAGCTCCGATGTCTCCTGAAAAGAGCAGAAAAAAATGCCGTGAATTTTCTATGCGAATAATTTCAATTATTTATCAGCAAAATTATATTCGTCTGTACATCAACAAAATCTGCTAACTAGGTTATTCATGGCACTAAATAAAACATATTGTTATCGTAAGTCATCATTAGGGCTTTTTTATGACTTTGCATCTGAAACGTACCTTCTCTAATATATACTTTGAAATGTTGTGAAAAGTCCACTTTATGCACAGATTGGCTAATCGGGAGTGGATTTACAGTTTAAAGTGGAATCCGAACCACTGTACAATGTGCATCCAAGGGTATCGAGCCCGGGACCCCTTGATTACAAGGCGACGACGTTACCACTGCGGCATCGGAACAAGAAGACTCTGAGGTAAATTATAACTTAATATTTAATGAAGAGGAAGTCCTGTGATTGTCTCTTTCCTCTTTCGTTAACAAATGATCATAAACAGGAGAGACTTGATCACTGCAGAGAACTGATTTCTACAGCCAATAGGGACCCTAAATTCCCGTTGAATTTCATAACAGAGGACGAGACAGATTTTCTAATATGACACAATGACAAACCGTTAGAGCGCTGAGTGCAATTCTCCACGTCCAACTGAGCAATGTGTTTAGCTTTCCAAAGAAAACGATAGAAATGAATAAAAATCCCAGTTTTCATAATAATAATAATAATATATGCATATTGAACGTACCAAGTACTAGTCAGGTTTGGGGAGCGTATTACGGTGTGCTATCTTCGTTGTAAATTCGTCCATCACAGTTTTATAGTGTCGACCTTCGTTAGTGAATCGCGCTACGACGTCAGGTATCCTGGGTTTGAATCCCGGCCTGGGCATGGACGTTTTTCGTACGTGTCTCTTTATTGTGTTGTGCATCGCCAATTTCCGGTGCTGAGAACCACTTACTTTTTTTTTCAAGAATGTCACTAATATCTTACATGAAATTTGAAAACGATGCAATCACATAAGTACACTCTTGAATTGAACTGGATCACCCTTGTCCTGCTAAATATTGCATCCTGTTGCTTCCCGCTGCCATATTTCAAATTTATAAAATCAGTTTCATCTTCATGCTATTGCCTAGCAATGGACATATAATGCCGGTAGACATGCAATATTGTTTGTCGCGATTTGCAACAAGCGATACATGCATATGTCGCATCAGATTTGAAGATAATGTATTTTCTTCCAACATCAGTTCACCTTTTTTTACTCTTAAATCTCCACTTAAGGTATAATATTTTTAAAAAAATGCATAATATTGTAACGCAAGCTAACGGAAAAAGAAATGGTAAGCGAATTGTCCATCGCTATTTTCATTCAATCTATTTTGATTAAAAATTTTTAGTGCTTCGGACCGTATGGTCATTTTGCACCCTTCTATTCGAAGGGTACGAGGAAATATCCCTTATCTGAAACCCTTGCCTTAAAGTTTTAAAAGGGGTGTAAAGATTCGCTTCAGAAAGATTAACAAAGCATATGTTGCAAAAATGTGATAATCATTAATTTAAGTAAACACGTCAATAACAAGAGAACAACATCTGCTTCGAATCAACACAATTCCGTTCCTTAAAACAACACCGGATCAAGAATGAAAGAGAATGAAAATACCAATGATGGATAAAATGCCTACAATTATGATGCCATTGGCCTTATAAGTCTAAGTCGATAGCCGCGACTAATCCAAAGCAGAAGCCAATAGATGGCGAGGCTGCATTCACGTGAGGCTGCTAGACTCCAAGAAGCAATCGCTGCAGGTGAAATTCGGAACCGGAATGGCTTAATTTTCTTTAAAATAGCATGATTTCTTTACTCCAGCTTACTCGGTTGTCTGCTGGTGACGTCACCTCTGATATGGTACATAATTAAGGAGGTTTTGACATTTGAAGAAAGACAGGATAATATATGATGAAGTTGCTTAGGCAGGGACACCGACGATTCCGCCTTTCGGTCGCGCAGAATATGCTGCAGACTACTTTCAGATATCCTCAGTTTCTCAATACCGTGATAACTGGAGTTGAACTTAGGCCCGCTTTAGACGAAAGCATTATCCTTAGCATTTTTGCCATGACCAAAATGCTAGCGTGTAGAGTGAAACATCTTATGGCAATTCAGAAGCCACGGCATATTTCATGGCATTTCTCAGGGATAGAATCGGCCATATTTCCGTAGCATAACCAATCAGAAGTCAGCTCTAGGTCACGAGTGCAGTAGAATGGCGGCCGAGTGAGGTGTAAACAACGTATCACTTCACGTTTTAAGAAAGCTGATAACTCTTCTGATAATATTTTAGTTGTTTCACTTGTAAACGCCGTGAACTAACCATAGATGTTGTAAATCGGTGTGTCTTTCGTGCTTTCTATATTACTTACTTACTTACTTACTCCTTGGCTGCTACAGCCCCTAAAGGGCCTTGGCCTCTCTCACAATGATAGCCCCATTCTCTTCTGTCTTCTGCTCGACTTCTCCACCGTCTTACTCCCATCCTCCTAAGGTCCTTCTCAACGTCCTCCAACCATCTTTTCCTTGTCCTTCCTCTTAATCTTCTCCCTCCTGGTGTCCCTTTATAGACCTTTTTAACCGATCTGTCTTCAGGCATTTTTTCCACATGTCCTAGCCACCTCAGTCTCATGCTTCTTATATCGGAAACTATATCTGTTTTTTTTTTTTGTAGAGTGCTCTAATTTCATCGTTTCTCCTTATTCGCCATTGTACATTCTCATTTACTGGCCCGTATATTTTCCTCAGTATCCTTCTTTCCCATCTTCGCAAAAGTTCTTCATCTGCTTGCACCAAAGTCCATGTCTCTGCTCCATATGTTACCACTGGCTTTATACTGATATACTTTGATTTTCAAATTTCTATTCAGGCTGCGAGATTTGAAAACTCTTAACAGTGAAAAATAGCTTCGATTACCAGCTGCAATTCTTGCTTTTATTTCCTCCTTAATATTATTATCCATGGTAACTAATGTTCCAAGATATTTAAAACTTTGAATTTTTCATAGGTGCCTCCAATAAGTTGTATATGTTGGCCTTCCCTGAATTCCATATTTCGCGCTGAGAACATGTATTTAGTCTTGGGTTGGTTTATTTAGAGTCCCATCTCACTAGCTGTGTTTTCCAATCTTTCCAGTCCTTCCTTCACTTCTTACAATCTTCGTGCCATCATATCAATGTCATCAGCATATGCTAGATTTTGGTTCACTCTGTTGAAGAGAGTCCCTCCTGGGTTACACCCTTGGCCCACTGTTCTCATGATCTTTTCTAAAGCTATATTGAACAATATCTCAAACCTTGGTTCACTGCAAATTTCCTTGTGAGCTCTCCTTCAATCTTCACCTTGCATTTAGTACCCCTAAGCGTCATTCTGGTTAATCTTATTAGTTTGCTTGGGATCCCTAGCTCCTTCATTGCCTCATACAATTTTCCTCGAATGATACTGTCATATGTCTGCTTAAAGTCTATAAATAACTGATGAATATTAATGTTATATTCATAACATTTCTCCATTATCTGCCTGACCATAAAGATTTGATCCGTAGTGGATCTGTTTGGTCTAACACCACACTGATAATCCCCTATTATTCCCTCAGTCAGTGGTGACAATCTTCCTGCTAGGATCTTTGCAAGCACTTTATATATTACGCTCAGTAGGGCTATACCTCTATAGTTCTCACAGCAGGTTTTATCGTTCTTTTTATGTATAGGGCAGATTATTGCCATACTCCATTGATCGGGCATCTGTTCATGTTCCCATATATCAGATAACAATTTGTGTATATACTTTATTAGTTTATTTCCTCCGTTCTTAACCATTTCAGCAGTGATATTATCAATTCCTGGGGCTTTGTTATTCTTAAGAGACTTAATAGCTGTTCTAACTTCTTCTAGTGTTGGAAGAGTTCCGGTTTCGTCATCATGGCCCTCCTCTGGGTACTCCTCTTCATCACTCAATTCTAGATCTTGGAACCCATCTTCCACATTAAGTAGCTGACTGAAGTATTCTGTCCATCTCTCTAACACCTCATTTTTCCCGCCTATTAGGTTTCCTACTTGGTCTTTACAGAAAGCTGTCTTCGGTTGGAAGCCTTTCCTTATATCCTTCACCCTCATATAAATTTTCCTTACTTGCTGACTACTATTATATTCTTCAAGTTCCTCAATCCACTCTTTCTCAAAGCATCGTTTCTTTCTCCTGCACACACAGTCTGCTTCCTTTCTTTTAAGTCTGTATTTTTCTGCGTTATACCTGGTTTTCCTATTAAGCATTCTCTTTCGTGCCTCATTTCTTTCATTTATTGCTGTTCTACATTCCTCATCAAACCATTTACCTCTTCGGATCTTCGTCTTCTCTCCCAACACTTCCTGTGCTGTTTCATGTAGTATCTCCTTTATTATACTCCATTTCTCTTCAACACTTTCGCTTTTCCACCTATGACTTCTTTGTTGAAGTTGGTTGCCTACCATTAAACGGAATTGTTTGGCAATGGCTTCATCTCTTTTTAACTTCTCATCATCATCATACCTTGAGGTCACTTTCGCTCTTCTTCCATCCCTATATGTAGCTATTCTCTGTCTGTATTTAATGAGTACTAAATAATGGTCCGAATCACTGTCTGCTCCTCGACAGCTATCTACTTGTAGTATATCAGAGGTATGTCTTCTGTCTATCAGCACATGGTCAATTTGGTTTTGTGTTACACCATCGGGTGAACACCATGTCGTTTTCCTTACGTTCTTCCTTTGATGCCAGGTGCTTCTAATGGCCATTAAGTTACACATAGCCAGATCTATCAGTCTCAGACCATTATCATTTGAAAATTCATAGAAACTTTTCTTTTCTATAGTGTCTTGGAATGCTTCTTCGCGTCCAACCTTGGCATTAAAGTCTCCCATTATTATCTTAATGTCATGTTTTGGTATACGATCGATTACTTGATCCAGCTGCTGGTAGAATCCATCCTTTTCCTCTTCTTCTGCCTCTTCCGTTGGGGCATATACACATACTAAGGTAATGTTGAAGAACTTGGCTTTCATTCTCAGCGTACATAGCCTCTCATTTATTGGTTTGAAGTTCTTTACTACAGTTTTATATTTATTGTTCAGTAGGAATCCTGTGCCACCTCTTGTACTTTCACTGCTTCCACTATACATTAATGTATAATCCCTAGTAGATAATATTCCATTTCATTGCCACCTGATCTCCTGCAATGCCGTTACTATTATTCTGTATTTTTTCATTTCCTCCTTTAGGTTTTGCAATGCTCCTGGTTTACTTAATGTTCTAACATATCATTCTTCCGTTTACGTAGTCCTTTAGCATGCCTGTGTCTTTCCATATAATCCGTCCGGCTATCATTGTTTCTGAGTTCCTTAACAATGTTTGTTTTATGGGATAGGGTCGTTAGCCCCATGCTCAACCCCCAACCTGGAGAACCAGGGTTTGTATCAGGTTTGCTCCTTTAGAACGGTTGCCATCACTACGGTTGAGGAATCCGCTTCATCCCCCTCGTAACCCTGAGGACGGGACTAGGGAACATTGAAAAGCTTTGGATTTGAACCCGCGACCCTTCATTCCTAGAAAAAATGAGAGCTCTGACACCAGTACTTTACTAAATGCTCTACAACATCGCTGGCAGCAAACGTCTTGAAATGTATTGATTGCTGTGCACGCTGCCACTTTTCTATGTGACGAACACATCTTCGCTGCAATTTGCGAGAATTTTAAATTTTTAGTCATTGTGCAGAACTTTGCAAGGTGATGCTATATTTATTTTGCATAAACTATTTGTACTTATGTCCTTTTGCGTTCAAACTTGACAGCGATTCTCTCCAGGTGAACAACTAGCGAGTGCAGCGTTTCCAAACTCACAACAGTTTCTCCGATTCCAATTTCAGCAAGTATTCTCTAAAATTATTCGTCACACTTAAGTTTTCCGCTTTGTTCTATATTAATATGTTAGGTGAATATAATTTCAGACTTCATGTTATCAACAAGAATCTAAATCTTTCACCACAGTGTTTGTCGCCTAGTAGAGGGGCCTGTAGAACAGTTGGCTACTATCTGCTGCCGCAAAAGGGCTATATTGCCAAATCAACGATTTCTGGACTTTAAAATGTTCATGGCGGTCAGGTTAAATTTGAAGAAGTGCACATATAACAAAAGGCACTGCATAATTGACAGGGTTTCTTGTTGTTTCCAGTTTATTAAGTGACGATGTCTGCTGAGCAAGCGAACTCGAAAAGGGTGTCCTGTTTCTCCATGACAATGCCCCTGCCCATCGATAAGAAGCAACACAGCAGAAATTGCGAGACCTGGGCTTTCAGTGTCTTGATCATCCACCCTATCCACCCGATCAGACTACTGCCTGTTTCCTCAGTTCAAGAACACCTAAAGGGACGCCACTTTGCCTCAGATCAAGAGATGTTTACTGCCACAGAGCATAGGTGCGGAAAATTTCCGGTCTTGTTCCCGCATAAAGCGGCTCTGGGCTCTGGGTAATGCACAGATTGGCAAAGAAGAGACATTTAAACCCACGATTGGTAAAGAAAGTCTTCATGAATTAAGTAATGATAATGGTATAAGATTGATTACTTTTGCAACCTCAAAGAATTTAATTGTGAAAAGTACCACTTTTAAACATAAAGATATCCATAAATATACCTGGTCTTCTCCAGATGGTAAAACTCATAATCAGATAGATCATATTCTCATTGATAAGAGAAGGCATACTAGTATAATTGACGTTCGTACACATAGAGGTGCTGACTGTGCCAGTGACCATTATTTAGTAATTGCTAAATTAAGAGAAAGACTCTCAGTGATAAATCATAAGCAACAAAATCTAAAAGTTATAAAATTTGATACAGGAAAGTTTGCTGATGAAAGAATTAAGAAAGATTACCAAATTAAACTGTCAAATAGATTTGATGTTTTGCAGGATTTAAATGATGATGAAAATATAAATGAAACAGACGTAAATAAGAATTGGGAGCACATACGTAATGCACTAGAATCAGAAGCTAAATAAAGTATAGGATACCATAAACCAAGAAATAGTAAGCCATGGTTTGATAATGAATGTCATAATCTAATAGAAATAAGAAATAAGGCTAGACTTAGGTGGTTAAATAACTCGGATGATACAAATCTAAGCAATTATAATAGAATAAAGCAAGAAGTTAACCGCACGTTTAGAAGTAAAAAAAGAGATTACTTGAAAAGCAAAATTAACGAAATTGAAACAAACAGCAAAAATAAAAATATCAGAGATTTATATAAAGGTGTAAATGAATTTAGAAAGGGGTGGCAACCTAAAGTAAACTTGATAAATGATAAAGACGGTGATTTTCTAGCTGACCCAAGCGATATTCTAAATAGATGGAATAACTACTTTAATGACCTTTTAAATGTCCATGTAGGAGATAAATCAGAAGTGAATGAAGTACACACAGCAGAACCTTTAGTTCCAGAACCTAACTTGACTGAAGTTAAAGATGCTATTAAAAGGCTAAAGAATAACAAAGCACCTGGCATTGATTTAATACCAGCTGAGTTAATTAAATATGGTGGAAATTCATTAATATGTCAAATTGATAAATTAATTTGTTTAATATGGAATAAAGAAGAAATCCCTCAACAGTGGAAAGAATCCGTAATTGTTCCTGTGTTTAAGAAAGGTGATAAAATGAACTGCAATAATTACCGTGGAATTTCTCTACTCTCAACAACATACAAAATATTGTCTAACATTCTTTTAACAAGACTAAACCCATATGCTAATGAAATTATAGGTGATTATCAATGTGGATTTAAACGTAACAGATCAACTACAGATCAATTTTTTCACATCAGACAGACACTTGAAAAAAAGTGGGAATACAATCAAAATGTCCATCAGCTATTCATTGATTTCAAAAAAGCATATGATTCTGTCAAAAGAGATAAATTATATAATATATTAGTAGAGTTTGAAATACCTAAGAAGCTTGTTAGTATGATAAAAATATGCACCAGTGAAACAGAAAGTAAAATTCGTGTGGGTAATAATATGTCTGACAAATTTACAATTCATGATGGGTTAAAACAAGGAGATGCATTATCTCCATTGCTCTTTAATTTTGCCTTAGAATATGCTGTAAGGAAGGTAAAAGAAACTAAAGAAGGACTAAAATTAAATGGTGTGACTCAGTTGTTAGCATATGCAGATGATGTAGACTTACTGGGGGATGATGTGAATACAATAAAGAATAATGCTAAAATATTTTTCAAAACTGCTAAAGAGATACGTTTGGAAGTTAACAAAGAGAAAATATATGCTTACAGGCCGAAACCAAGTGTTAGGTAATAATCAAAATCTAATTATTGATAATAACTCGTTGGAACCAGTTTCCAAATTCAAATACTTAGGAGTAATATTAACAATTGAAAATTATATTAAAGAGGAAATAAAAAGTAGGCTTAATTCAGGAAATGCATGTTACTTCTCTCTTCATAAACTTTTGTCTTCTCGTTTAATATCTAAGAAACTAAAAGTTAAAATATACAAAACAGTAATTTGCCTGTAGTATTATATGGATGTGAAACTTGGTCCCTTACATTGAAAGAGGAACATAAATTGAGAGTATTCGAGAATAAAATCCTTAGGAAAATCTTTGGACCTAAAAGGGATGAGGAGACAAGTGAGTGGAGAAGGTTACATAATTTAGAACTACATAATTTGTATTCATGTCCAGATATTGTTAGAATAATTAAATGAAGAAGACTTAGGTGGGCAGGCCATGTGGCACGAATGGGAGAGGAAAGAGGAGTTTACAGGAAACAAGATGGTAAGAGACCTGTAGGAAGGCCAAGACGAAGATGGAGGGACAACGTTGAGATGGACCTAAAGGAAATCGGTAGGGATGGAAAAGAGTATATAGATCTTGCTCAAGATAGGGACAGATGGAAGGCCTGTGTTGCTGCAGCCATGAACCTTCTGGTTTAAGAAGGCTAGAGAGTTAGTTAGTTAGTTAATTTATTATAGTCACATAAAAGTCCTACAATGGAGTTTACACAGTCCTAGATATCTCTTTTTTAGCATCTGAATCTAGTCCCTAGTTATGTCTAACGTTGAAGCTCTTACTTACCCCTGCTGATCCTGCGGCTGACTCTTTGATAACCCTTCTTGCACGTCTTCCGTGTATATTCGTCACATTCTGCATCGCGACGAGGGCCGTCCCTTCTGTTCACCGCTGGTGGCTGCCTGGCCGCTAGGTGAAGCGGAACAGACTGGGCACAGCCTAATCCGGGATCGGTCGGACTTTCCACGAACGAGCGGTCCTTCTCAGGATCACCTTCCATCCACGCACAACGAAACTCTCGAAATCGCCTGCGTTTTCTCCTCAGGCCGGTACCTCGATTTCACCGATGCAGTGCGTTTGCCTATCAGGTGAGGTAAAGCAGAGCTCGGACACTACTCTCGTCTACTTCGAAACTTTGAACACTTCTTGTGAGACTTCAATTCAGTTCCAACCTTGTACTTTCTGTTTCTATGGAATTAACAAGTAAAGTCAACAACAATCAAACGAGTCCACAATGTCAAGTTTAAGTTAACTTTGTTGCGAGCAAAGTTGTATGATGAAAATATAATGGCCGAATTGTTTCGCAGTGTTTTGCAAATATTTTTTCTAATACATTTAATTCATTACATTGCTTGTTATATAGTATCAGGTGGTTATAATTAAAGTGACGGTGTTCAGAGTGGTACAGCACGGGCTGTAATGAGAGTAGCAGTCTGAAACTTCGTAGATATGCTAATGAAGCAATGCGCTCGCGAATTATGAAGAAAAAAAATAGTTCCAATTCTCGCCACCAGGGTAAAAAAATGGCGCTGTAAGCAGTCAAAACTTGGTATAGTTACAGGAAAAACACTATAAATCGCAGAAAACAATACTCTTTGTAATAAAATATCGCTACAATTTCACTATTCGAATTACATGAACATTACTAAAGGAAAAAGCAACAAGCGTCACCAACAACAACCAGGGAGCTCACACAATGGTTAGGCAATTTCACCGACTTTGACGTCAGAGTTATGGAAAATTCCACGTTTTGATTGCTTACAGCGCCGTTTTTTACCCTGGTGGCGAGAATTGGAACTATTTTTTTTTTGGCATAATTCGCGAGCGCATTGCTTCATTAGCATATCAACGAAGTTTCAGACTGCTACTCTCATTACAACCCGTGCTGTACCACTCTGAACACAGTCACTTTAATTATAACCACCTGGTATAAATGAAAGTTTATTTCTTGCTAAATCTATATTTTGATTTGATTTGATTTGCTTTAATTTACTTCGCTTTTTGTGCCACTTTTGGCTAATTTGCGAAAATGGGGATGAGTGATGATATGATGAAATTTATGAATGGACACTCACAAATATCCAAGCCCACGCCAGGATTCGAACCCGGGACCCCTGGCGTCCTAGCGCGTTGTGCGCTAAATCTATATGCTTTAATTTTTTTCTAATGTTTTTTTTAAATCTTGATACTTGGCTATTTACAATGACGCTGTCAAAGCAAGAAATGCGCATCGTTTTGCTTCATGAGTTCAAACTTGGAAGCAGTGTCGCGGAACCAACGCGAAATGTTACTCAAGTGTAGGTGAGGGAAGCATTTCTGAGCGTAGAGTGCGCAAGTGTTTCGAAATATTCCTTACAGTGATATGAGTCTCGAGCACGTGTAATGGTAACGTTTACTTGTAATCAAGGAGGTGCAACCACGATTTTTTGTCTGGGGGCAAGTACCAGGATAAACGTACCAATAATAATAATAATAATAATAATAACATTAATAATGGCATTGTTGCTATTATTATTACTACTACTACTACTAGTAGTAGCAGTATCAAAGACGTTATTATCCTCACAAATTACGCAAAAATAGGGTAGAAGTCGGTGCTAAAGCATTTGTTTGGAACAAACTATTTGAAATATTTTTTCAACACCGTCAATTTCACATTAGCTAATAATGGAAATCAAGCACACAAACTGTATTTTGGAATGGCAGAAAATAAATGATAAATGCATTCCGAAGATACATGTGTAACTTTCATATGTTTTATGTCGGCTCTTATGGTATCTAGTGTCTTCTCATAGAGTGGCTTCAAATAGTTCTTCCGCAAGGTAGGCTCGTCTTGAACTTTGCCACCACTAATATCTTCAAGGAAACTGTGTAAAACCTTGTTCTTCAACATATTCCATTTTATGTTTGCTGATACAAATGCCTGACACAACTACATATTATAAATATCCATCAATAGAACTTCTCGCAGATGAAGAAATCAACAGTTGAATCAATGTCTTGCTTTTTTTTGTGATATTATTTTGTGGGTTGTCGACTCCTTATGTTGCTCAAAATGTGATTTTTGTCACAACGTAATTGTTTTTGACACACTTGACAAAATATGACCTTACCATCTGTTGAAAAATGGGAATCGTTATCAATCCATTGTCGAAGTAAATTACTGTTTGCGGCTTTCACTTTAGGCATGTTGTAGTAGGAATAACTTCTACTAGCTCTGATTTCTTCTCTATTCTAAACTGTAACTGCTTTTCTTACATTTACAATCTTAAACGGGAATCTGTTGGATCATAACAACAATGACATTTCGGAAAAATTTAAAACGTGTCATTGTTAAGCTATTTCTTTTGTAATGCCAACTTTGCTTCTCTCTTTTTTTCTCATGCTCTTTCCCTTATCTCACTTCGATTCCCCCTTATGTGTGTGTGTGTGTGTGTGTGAGAGAGAGAGAGAGAGAGAGAGAGAGCGGGAGAGAGAGAATACGTTCTCATATTGCCGTACAGTTCACTCTGATGAAAAAAAAGACAAGGTTTCAGCATTTTTCATTGTTTTTACATTTTTTATCTGAAAAGTTTAATTTAGCCTTTTTTAGGATCTTAACTCTTTTAGCAGTTTTTAGGACCTATAGGATTCATGTATTTCATTAAGAAATGGCTAGAAGGAAATGTTAGAATAGTGACGTTACCAAGTAAGGAATAAAATAGGTTAAAACCTGAGGATCCGGGCCTATCAATAACTTCTGCTAAATGGACCAATATAATCGCCGATTGTATTAATTCATGGCAAAATCAACAGTATTGCTTCTTTGTACGTCAGATTGAAAGGCTGCAGCTTGAATTCATTTCTATTCGTCACTAGGTGTATTTTTAAGGAGATAACTTTGAATAACCAATACATATCGTATATATTTTGACATGTCTTTGGGTACGTGTTAAATGAGATGTATTTTACATTATATATTGAACACACTTTATTAGTCGGTTACAAAGTCTACCAATATTAACATCAGCCACATGCAGAACTGTTTCAGAATATGAGGTATCAGAAATATGACACACAATTATTATCTTGAAAATTATGAATATCGTGGGAAAAAACATATATGGACACTATAATTCATAGGCCTACCATTCATTGTTGTACACTTTGTGCAAACAAAACTGTGAAGGACAACGGGGAGAGGCGAAAGGGATTGCATGAGACTTACGAAAGCTTACGTAGGTATTAACACTCTCCCCACCTCGCCGCCGCCGTGAGCACTATAATTTGTTCATAAAAAACAACCAGTACAATACTATGTATACAAATATTGAAATTATTATTTCTGCGTTGTTAAAAAAAAGAAGATTAAATGATTGTGAACATTATTAGTTATATACTTTTGCTTCTTGTTGTATTTACAGTTCCGTCTTAGTTATTAGAGGCCTCTATTATTTGTTTTACTTATCCCATTCACACTAACAAAGGAGGTTATCTAAGTGTCCCCCTCCGATTTCCATGAAACTAGACAGATGTATAGAGGGGACCAAAGGAAGAAATCCGTGTTTTTTTGTTTCGGCTAAAACACTATTTTAGGGGGCAAAACCCCCTCTCAAATGTCAAGATGAGGACAAATTGAAGTGGGCGTCTGACCCCAAAACCATGTAAATATGGCATAGGAATAACACACACATATAATTCGAACATACACAGTACAGAACTGTAGGATTGTCAGTAGCAAACGCAAGTGCTATCGTGAAGGACGATATCGGTTGAAGTTCTGTGCTAATAGTACTGGCAGATACACTAGTGGGACACCTGAGATATGAAGTGCATATCACTGGCAAACACAGCTTTGTGCTGTGTGTGCTCCAATTATATATTTGCGTGTTCTTCCTATGCCATATTTACGTGGTTTCGGGGTACGATACCACTACAATTTGTCCTCGTCTGGACATTTGAGGGAGGGTTTTGCCCCCTAAAACAGTTTTCTTTAGCTGAAACACAAAACACGTATTTCTTCCTTTGGGCCTCTCTGTTTCTATACACCTGTTGAGTTTCATGGAAATCTGAGGGGGACACGGGGGTCAGATCCCCATTTCAATTTTTCTTCATCTTGACATTTGAGGTGTCGTTTGCCCCCTAAAACCTTCTTTTCGTCGAAACAAAAAAACACGTATTTCTTTCTTCCTTTGGTCCCCTCTTTACACCTCCCAAGTTTTATGGAAATCGAAGGTCAGATCCCCACTTCAATTTGTTATCATCTTGACATTTGAGAGGGGGTTTTGCCCCCTAAAACAGTTTTTTAGCCGAAACAAAAAAAACACGTATTTCTTCCTTTGGGCTCCTCTATACACCTGCCAAGTTTCATGGAAATCGGAGGGGAACACAGGGGTCAGATTCCCCACTTCAATTTGTCCTCATCTTGACATTTGAGAGGGGGGTTTGCCTTCTAAAACAGTTTTTTAGCAGAAACAAAAAAACACGTATTTCTTTCTTCCTTTGGTCCCCTCTATACACCTCCCAAGTTTCATGGAAATCTGAGGGGGACACGGGTCAGATCGTCACTTCAATTTGTCCACATCATGACATTTGAGGGGGGTATTGCCCCCTAAAACTTTTTTTAGCCAAAAGAAAGAAACACGTATTTCTTTCTTTAGGCTCCTCTTTACAATTGCCAAGTTTCATGGAAATCGGAGGGGGACACAGGGGTCAGATCCCCACTTCAATTTGTGATCATCTTGACATTTGAGAGGGGGTTTTGCCCCCTAAAACAGATTTTTAGCCGAAACAAAAAAAACAAGTATTTCTTCCTTTGGGCTCCTCTATACACCTGCCAAGTTTCATGGAAATCGGAGGGGGACACAGGGGTCAGATCCTCACTTCAATTTGTCCTCATCTTGACATATGAGGGGGGGGGGGTTGCCCCGTAAAACTGACTCTTGATTTAGGCGCATACACCTAAAATAGGTTCTAACAAGCAAAATAGTTTTTTTAAGGCACTATAAAACTCCATCAGTTGTTGCGTTTTTTAACGAAACGCTGACATAACTTATTATTTCTTACACACCTGTAATGAAAAAAACAGGTTATAAACCTAAAATCCGAGGTATAGTTATGACGTAGCTTCTAATGGATGACGCAATATTGTGCCGTAGGTTTTCGAACATTACGAGATTGTTGTTCATTGATTTGCTTTATTTTACTTCGCTTTTTGTGCCACTTTTGGCTAATTTGCGAAGATGGGGATGAGCAATGATGTGATGAAATTGATGAATGGACACCCACAAACGTCCATGCTCAGGCCAGAATTTGAACCCGGGACGAGATTGTTGTTTTGTAGCCGATATGCAAGTAAATTCTCATCGTGTTGTTTTATCTTCTATGTGAAATTTGATTTTGAATTTTCGTTTATGTCACAGATAGGCTAATTGATTTGGTTTATTTTACTTCGATTTTCTACCACTTTTGGCTAATCACGAAGATGAGGATGACTGATGATACGATGAAATTGATGAAGCGATGTTCACAAAGAAAACCCATGTCCAGGCTGGGATTCGAACCTGGGACCCCTGGCGTAGTTCCGCACTGTGATAACCAGTCTGCCACTTAGACAGTCAAGAAACACGGAGAATTTGCTTTGTAATTCTTATGCATCCCACTGTACCATTTTTTAATTTCAATAAAAAAGTCCAATAAGAAATACTTGCTTTTTAATGTTATTCTTTGTCAGCAACTTCACCTCACGAAAATTTAGGACAATAACCGATAATATTAATAATAATTATTGTTATTACTCCATACAAGCTTGTTTCTATAAAACTTTTCGGTTCATTATCATAATTTGGGGAATATTTTTACCAATTTACTTTTATCCTAACGTAAATCAAACACATGTTAATGTACATAAAAAGAAAATAACCAAAACCTCAAGTTTCTTCTGACATTTAAAACATGTAGCCATAATTTCGTATTAGAACAAATCTCTTATCTCCAACTAACAAAACAAGGTGTATATTTTGTTTTGCTAACATAATTACAATGCCTCCGATATTTCTAAGAGTGGCCGCGGTGGCTCAGTCGGTAACGCGTCTGACTACCATGCTCAAGGTCCCGGGTTCGATCCCCGGCCGGTTCAAATCCGGGAACTTTTCTAACGGTGGAAGCGGCCCCGGCGCCTACCCAGCGTCGAATAACATGGGTACCTGGGGGAAACCCTGGGGGGTAAAGGCGGTCAGGGGCGTGATGCTGATCACATCACCCCCACTCACGACCGGATCAAGAAAGTGTGGGGCGTTACCCCCACACCCCCTATACGCCTTCATGGCGTGGTGCTAAGCACAGGGGAACACTTTACCTTTTTTTTTACCGATATTTCTAAATTTAACCCTGCTTTTCACGCAAATTTATTTTGAAAGCACGGGTAAAGCAAGCGAAATTCTTGCTTGACACTTACGGTATCCACATGACTGGCAAGGAAAAGGTTAACACTGATGAACCAATATCTCTTGAATTGATCTAAATAATTTTGGTTTTCAAGTGATATACGAACACATTAATTCTGTTTGCTCCAGTAATTTGGTTACAGTGTATTGGCAATTGTTTCTTGAAATTTCTAAATATGCTTTACAGTTTCCATGAAGTGTAATAGATATTTACCACTTTTAGTCCTCAAGTGATATTATCAATTGAAGACGAATCTATAAGTTTCTGCCCATTCCTTCCATATCACACGTATGTGAGCAGTGTTGAATCCAGACACTTTCCTCTGGGGGAGATTTTAAACTTCAAGGCATCAAATTATAATATTAAGAAAAGAAATATTAAGGTTTAAAAATTGCCCCTTACCTCTTATCTGTCATTCCTTAAATTAAATTAAATTTCGATAAGACTGCACAAGCACGTCACCACTTTTTTCACAGCAATTTGACTACCCTTTAAAATAGCTGCAATAGAAGAACACATTACAACAGCCCTGCCACTGTACACGTGTCCATTGTTGAGTTTCAATGAAATGGAATTTTTATTGTATATTAGGGAAGAGCGGGGCAAGTTGATACAATTTGAGAGTTTGATTTTTCTTTTTTATGTTGCAAGCAAGAAAACAAAACATGTTACTACTCGATAGCTTAACTTTTTAACTTTATAAAAAAAACGTAAAAATTTCACAGATATAATTTGTAAGCTGACGAGAACCTAATTAGTAACGCAGGACGCAACGTCTCAACTTGCCCCGTCGTGGGGCAAGTTGATACTGGTATGGGGCAAGTTGATACTAATTTGAAGTAGGTTGATAACGATGGGACATAGTTGATTAAATAAGACATAATACAAGAAAGTAATATTGAATTAAAGTTTAGAATTCAAGAAGAGCATACAAACATGAACAAAATATCGTATCATGATGGATAGCCTACATGCAGTCAGTCACTATCACTTTCTGTTATGTACAGTGTCTCTCAAAAGTTTTAGGACAACGACATTGTAAACTAGGCAACCCAATTTACACAAGGCGTTGGTGGGTTGCGTGTAGAGTTAGGCTTAATTTCAGGGTTGCCACATGCACAATAGATATTTATGTAATCCTCGAAATAAATAAAAACAATTATTATTGTATAAAATTATAAAAATATCACTATTATATCGCAAATTTCAAAATTCTTTCCGAAATATTGATAGATTCATTGATTGATTTAGGTTATTTTACTTCGCGTTTTGTGCCTCTAGGCTAATCTGCGAAGATGGGGATGAGTGATAAATGTTGGAATTGATGAATGGACATTCACAAACAATCAAACCCGAGCGGGATTCGAACCCGGGACCCTTGAATCTTTCTGAAATAAAAATAATATAGGTTTTCTAGTATTTCAT
This sequence comes from Lepisma saccharinum, assembly GCF_977018435.1. NCBI lineage: Eukaryota > Metazoa > Arthropoda > Insecta > Zygentoma > Lepismatidae > Lepisma > Lepisma saccharinum. Next base: position 27,933,610 of record NC_139232.1, on the reverse strand, counting down.
CGTTGATGAGTCTTACAGAATAAAAGAGGCGAGAGAAAAAGAAAGGTGACAAAGGAGAGGAGAAAGAGAAAACGAAAAGAGAAGAGGAAAAGAACAAGAGAAGAAAGAGAGGATAGACGAGGAGAGGAGAAGTAGTGAGAAGAAAGGAGAAATATTCGAGGAGAGGTGAGGAAAATGGAGCAAAGAAAAGAAGAGAGGAGGAAAACGAGAGGAAAGAAGGGGAGGGGAGGGGACGAGAAGAGGGGACTGGAGAGTCGAGTAAAAGAGAGAAAAAGAGAAGAACGAAAAGAAGGGGAGAATAGTGCAGTGGAGTCGGAAATCGAAGACAGAAGAGAAGATAAGAGGAGAGGACAAGAGGGGAATGGAGACAAGATGCGAGAAAAGTAGGGAAGGCGATATGAGATAAAAGCAGATGAGAAGGAGAGGAAAGAAGAAGGAGGTCGAGAAGGTAAGAACAGAAGGGAATGGAGACGAGAGTAGAGAAGAGGTAGTTGCAGAAAATATCGTCTCTGTGTCAAGAATTGATGCATTGATCAAATTATCGACATGAAAGATTCAATAACATTTTGAAATATATTGGAGAATGTATTAGATCGGTCCGAAATGCCTTTTGGCTGAGTTCTGAGCATGAAAAAATCTTCCACATAAGATCTTTGATTTTACCTGCCATTATATCACTAAAAACATGAATGTAATTTTAATATGAATTATCCAATTCTTCTCCACTTCTCGGTTGGTTGAAATGCCGATTTTGTAATTTAATATTTCACCTCCCCCCATCGTTAATTCCAAACTGAATCATTCCGTTTCACACGGGGTGGACAACGAACACAGTGGAATATGTCTAAAACTTATGAGAATCTTCTGCCACCGTGGGGGTTTGAACCTACAACGACCAGCTTGTAAATCCTTAACGGTAACCACTACTCTAAAAGCTTTCGATCCTGAAAGTAGGTAGAAGGAGCTATCCAATGTGAAATGTAGATGCAACTCTCCTCCTACATGAAAACGAAACGAAACAAAGAAAACGAAGGTATGCGTAGTACGAATCGGCAAAAACATTTAATGGAGAATTGCACATTATAAAAACTTTTCAGTCCATATTTGTGGAGCTATCTTTGTATGAAATGTATTGGAGAATGTATTATATCGGTTCGAAATGCCTTTTGGCTTAGTTCAGAGCAAGGTAAAATCTTCCATATAAGATCTTTGATTTTACCTGCGATTATACCACTAAAAACATGAATGTAATTTGAATATTTATAAGAATTATCCAATTTTTGTCCACTTCTCGGTTTGTTGAAATGGAGATTTTGTAATTTAATATTTCCCCTCCCCCATCGTTAATTCCAAACTGAATCGTTCCGTTTCACACGGCGTGGACAATGAACACAATGGGATGGGTCTAAAACTTACGAAATTTTTCTGCCACCGGAAGGGTTTGAACCTACGACCATCAGATTGACAGTCCTGAACGGTAAACACTACCCTACAAGCTTTCGCTCCTGAAAGTAAGTAGAAGGAGCTGACCAATGTGAAATGTAGATGCAACACTCCTCCTACATGCAATGTGCAAGCAACACTTGTTTGTAACAAAGAAAACGACGAAGGTAGTACGACTCGACGAAAACATTTAATGGAGAATTGCACATGATGAAAACTTTTCATTCGATATTTGCGGAGGTATCCCTGCATTGAACTCGAGTGGGAAAAGGGGTAAAATTAGTATGTCCTGAATTGCCACAAATATAAATAGTTATTTCATTAATATTTGTCAATGTCTTTGAAGCAGTACACAATTATTGTTAGAGTATCATAATTCACGATCTTATACATGAAAATATCCCTTTGAATGTGTGTCGATTCATTTATTTGTTTATTTTATTATAAATTCCATAAGCAGAACAATATAGCCACTCTACACTGCTATTACGAATAATGTTACCATGCTCTTGTTTATAATAAAAGGAGAATTAAAAGAAGAACACCTAGTATGGAGGATCGAACCTGGGACCGCAATCAATGCTTTCAAGAACTCTAACCAATACACTACGCCCTTTGTTTCCCTTGGAGCAATAGTTCTTAATTATTCTGCCACGTCAATATTGTAAACGTTATCCTGCAAAAATAAGTCCAATACTCTGATAAAGCTCTGTACTTCTAGAATTACTCTATACAAATGCATTTGAAATTTAACTCAACTCTGAATTTATTTCTTCGTTGTTAGTATATCTAAGCTTGTGAATATACTTTGTTTGTAATTTTATAACGGTTACATGAACATCTACGAAATAGTTCCTTATAATAACCTCCGGTTGACCAATTTGCCAATATAAACAAATGGAATACAGATTGTCTTCGAGCTTACATTGTTAAAAAGGAGCGGATACACGTATTACTATCCCAATACTTATTCAATAAGGTTTCTTGGTTGTCAAAAAATTATCACTTAAACTATTGCATGTTGAGTTAATGCCCACCTAGCCGCCTCTGATGAAATCTACCATTCTTCAGATTCTCTTTCAAATTCGACTCTGGTCACTTGTAACTTGCTGGGTGCAGACGTTGTGCATCGACGCACAAAGTGTTTTGCGATAAGAAGCGGCCTTGAATAGCGTGAGTGAGTCACTTTGAACGCGAGCAAGCTACGCTACCAAGCTTGTCTGCCTTTGAAAACCAAGTCATTTTTTTTTCACCGTTTCCGAACGCGATTGCTATTGTAGAAGTATATATTATCTCAGAAGGGCACGAAAGGAAACTTGACCAATATTCTCCCGTCGTTTAAAACCAAATATTACATTTTAAACGAAAAGTTCACGATTGTCAATCAACGGTTTAACCTATCTGAGCATAGGTTCGATCCGGGGTTCAGTCCATGGGAATTTTCGGCCTGTGTATAGGGCCGGTGGCAACCCACCATCGTGAGGAAATTGGGTAGCTCCGAGTGAGTGAGCGTAATCCGGTCGCGAAGTCCTACAACGGCTGGGGGTTGGTCGGGCCGACCACCCGTCCCCCTAGTCTGGCTGCAGATCTCCACGCCCCCTTGGTGGCCCGCGTGGGAGGGAGGCCAGCAGTCGGTAGGTAAGCCTTGGCCCAATATTGGGCTGTAGCCCTATAGGATTATTATTATTTAAATAATAAAATTTAATAGAAAGATTCTCCGAAATTTCCCTCCCACTGTCTACGTCAGGCCAGTACCCGGGGGGGATAGGGGCCATACCCCCCTCAAACCCTGAAAAAATATTTAAATGTGAACCTATCAATAACTACGAAAATAACATCGTCGATTTTAGAAATGCTAATGATATGCAAATTTATTCTAAATACATACGAATGAATTCTAAATACGTGCAAATAAATTGTGAATACGTGCAAATAAATTGTGAATATTAAATAGCGACCGGCCTTAACTAATTCAACTACTACTGTTGAGTTATGCCAGAAGTAATTACAAGAAGAACCAATCTTCTTGAGAGCAGCTTATTCTTCACCAACCGTTTATAAGTTAAATCTCCTGAAAACCTTACCCCACATATGAAACACACCACTCTTGATTTTTCTTTTGTGGTTGTGTTAAGACGCAGGAACTTTAAATTCTTCTTTCGACTCCGTAATTGCATGCTTATTCACTGCTCTACAAAAGTGACGGAACACATGCAAAACATTGGATCTTCTTCAGCATGAAATGTATCTGAAATGTAGACTTGGTTTTCAAGATAACTTCTAGATTTGATTTTTGATTTGATTTGGTGTTTTAAGTCCACTTTGTGCACAGTAAGGCTAATCGGGACTGGACCTACAGTTTAAAGTGGGATCCGAACCAACTAGTGCCTCCACCGGGTATCGTACCCGGGACCCCTTGGATAACTTCTAGACATTTATAAAACGGGAAAAATAGTAGGTTCTTAATAATACGGACGGGACGACCGGGACACGCCTCTGAAACGGGACGTATGGTCATCCTAAATAACGGAGACCCAGTGAAACAGGTGGATGGGAACTGTTGCCTGCGAAGCTTATGTCACAGCATTTAGTAAGCGCTTAGACTAGAAAATTTTTCCATTTCGTTGTGAATGTCAGACGCAAGTTCGCAACGCGATTACGAAATTGTAGACTTACTACACACAAGGTAAGTAAAACTTCAGCAAAAACTCGAAGAAATGTGCATGCACTATATCTAACGTAGGAAAGCTAGGAAGTTCAGCTTCCGTGGGACTATGGGGATCGTTTACCTTTGCGAGGAGTCGTCTCAAAAGCTCGGGCTGTGTCAGACACTGGAACGACAGGGTGAATGTTTGTCTTCAACGTTACTTTTGGAAAAAGTAGCGGTCCTACTAATCTAATATAGATAATTAGAGAGCTGAAAAGGGCTATAGATAGGAGGGAACAGCCTGTTCTCTCTGTTCCATGGAGGGACCGTCGCTGATGGTAAAGTGTCCATCTCTATTTTAATCAATCTTGTCCTCCATCCTACGTGTTTGTAAGGAACCGAGCTGTACTCATGGAGAGGTTGTTCACTGTTTCGTTTGCGTTGAGTAAGTTCTTGAACCTCTCATTGCACAAAACAACGGTAAAAACATAGTGATGGACAAATTGCCTGGTGATGCTTGCTTACGCATTTCACTCGTCTTAACATATAACTCCTACAGTACAAATCACGAATGAAAGTAAAAGTGAAATTTCAAGTGAAAATGAGGTCGGGGACAAGAAGATACGAAGAAATAGGATTAAAAATAGCAGTAACGATGGCTAGATACCGTAAAGGATAATCGGTGTGAGCCAATATCAAACAAATAATACTCTACCACCAATGTGGACGATTAATCCTATCGCTGGCAGACTTTTTAAATGGCATCTTCCTGTGCATATGTTTAACCGGTAAACCTCCCATTTAAAAAAATCGAGAAAACACGTGCAAAGTAAAATTCTATGATACTTCTTTTCTTCTGAAGAAATAAACAAGGAATAAAAAAGAGTAGGGAGGAAACATATGAGCGACACGTTGCATTTCAACCAGGTTTTGATGATCTTTCTCTCCTTTTTATGAATATTTACCTGAGTCGCGTAGACCTCATTCGAGACATTTAAATAAAAGTAAAAACAAAGGAGAATCTTGAAAAGGTTTTCTCGTGCAATCAGCCAGGTGATTTCCAGAAAGGCTTTCGAGCTTTCGAGAGCTAACGTCACTCTCATCTTCAGGGAATGAAGTGATCACTTCATTCCCTGAAGATGAGAATGACGTTAGCTCTCGAAAGCATTTCCGGAAATCACCTGGCTGATTGCCCGAGAAAACTTTTCAATACTCGCCGCCAGGAACGGTTCAAGAATTATTAAAGGAGAATCTGTTTAAATGCATCCAGTGTCCCCTGCTTGGATGGCGACCTCCAGGACAGTTGAAGGCACGTGCGAGGAGCACGCGGCGAGCCAGGCAAATCTGATTGATTCGTCTTGCACTCACACACAGTGATGAATTCAGGGTGTAGCTCAGAGATAATCCCCTCCGAAAACAGACCCCTCCCCAAAAATTTCAATAACCTTCAGATTATTCGGACAATCGTTATGAAATGTGGCAGCCAGACACAAGAAACATCGCAATGTGATTCCGGACGTCGTCTTGGACTGTGTATTAGAGTTTATTTTTCTATGTTATTAGAATATAAATAGTATCCTGAGAGATATTTCATACCGAGGCGACAAACCACAAGTGTCGCTTGAAAGCGAGCAGTCGGAAATCAATGCAGCCTTTCGAACCGTAGGGACACAAGCTCTGACTGCACCGTTTTCTCAAGGAGATTTTACCACGCGACACGCGACAAACGATACGAGGATTTCACACCAAAGCGACACGGGTCATTCGGTCCAAGGCAACTTTCATACCGAAGCGACACATGTTGCTTGGAAAGGAGCCAATCAAGAGCAACATTTCACATCGTAGCGGCATGACGGGAAGCACAGGCTAGCGTTCGGTTGGTGAAATCCTCAGGCGATAAGTGTCGTGTGCCGCTTGTCGCTTTGGTGTGCAATCTCACTAAAGCAAGACACTCATTGCATTGCGTATGTGCGAACAACAAACCACGGCAACATGTTGCAAGCTATTGAGGAAATGGCCCAGTTTGAGCGACGCAGAAGCGACACGTGTGGCTTATCGTGTCGCCTAGATCTGTTGTTGTAATGTGCGGTTTATCGTGTCGCCTATCTGTTGTTCGCAAGCAACGAATAGACTGAAGGCACCATGTCGCTTGTCACTTAGTTGGGAACTCCCCCTGTAGCGCGTCGCTTCGGTCTCAGCACCCTTCCTTTAAGGAGCTGTCCGACCGAAGTAACAAGTAGCACGCGAATACGCCATATGAACGTGTCGTTTGCTGTTTGGACCCTCATGTGCAATGAATGCTATTTTACAGTCTGGAAGTGTGTGTCACTAGTGTGACAGTGTGAACATCCCGTGTCGCTTGTCCCATTGGTTTGAAAGTTTCCTCACACTCATGTGGATGGCATTAAGGAAGTTTTGTGGGGTTCCCCTTGTCGTTTCAAGCAATCATCATTATCATCATCGCCGCGATTAGTTTAAAGCGGAAGAAAAGAGACAGTAAATATCAAAAATACAAATGCTTCAGTGTGTAGGTATATCTTTAAAAGAAATGTTGATGATGATGATAATAATAATGAACCTAATTCATACACAAAAATTTAGTTGCCAAGAGCATTCCACGCGTATTTTTTCTTCCGTATTATTAACGAAAGTATGACGATAACAGGACGTGGTCGACTGTCTAGAATGTTCGTTAATATCTTCGCGACCACTGTACCAAATATCATAGAAATGCTTCATGTAAAAGAATCAGACGTTGCAGCGAAAACTCCATTTACTTCCATTATAAGCAGACGAATACCAAGCACCGGCTTCAACACCAGCGCCTCTAGCGGATCATTTTCGAGTGGAACCAGCTAGAGAGCGCAAAACGCGCAAAACCGTGCCGTTTTCCACACTACGTTATTTAAGGCGCTGTACGCTGGGTAATGTCCGTTAAACAGAAGACGCCGTTCAGCAGTCTCTATTGTCTGAGCGTGTGCATGGCTAACGAACAATTCTGTGCGCTAAGTTATCCGACCAAGTGTATTTTTCAGGGTGTAAAGTAACTTTTTTGGATGTTGTTTGAAGTCTCCTGGTGGGCTTACATGAACTGTGAATTATTTTGTCTTGGTATATGTGTGTTGTGCCACTAAAAGATAAGAAAGAAAATTCGGGTATTTTTGTTTGTTTTTCTGTTGTCTGTACTACGTTATAGTTCGTTAATCGAAATGGCGCCGGTTGGGGAAAGTTGATACGGCTGAATTGAGGCTGGTTGATACGGCATATCAACTTACCGTAGCTGCTTCTAAATATTTTTTTGTTTGTTCGTTTACAGAAAATGGTCCGGGATTACGTCAAAAAGACCATTTAAGGAGAAATACCAGTTGAAACATTTAAGAAAGCCTACGCCGATGTCAAGAATAGTACCTTGTCACTGAGAGAAGCCGCAAAGACATATGGAATCGACAAAATGACTCTTATGAGGTATAAAAAGAAAAGAGAAGTAAACCAAAGTGAGGATTCCAAAATGCGAATGGGTTACTCCAAACATCGCCAGGTCTTCAGTGAAGATTTAGAACTACAACTAAAGGAATACATTGCCCACTGTTCAAGTATCTACTATGGTTTGACGCCTAAAAACATCAGAGAGTTCGCATATGAATTAGCAGGAGCTTACAAGGTGAAAATTCCTGACACTTGGATAAATAATAAAATTGCCTCGAAAGAATGGTTTACTGCATACACGAAAAGGCATCCTAGACTGTCTTTTAGAGAGCCTGAAGGCACGAGTCTAAGCCATGATACTAGCTTTAACCGACACAACGTAGACATATTTTTCAATAACTTAAAAGCTGTTCTGGAGAAGTACAAATTTGAGAGAAAAGATATTTGGAACACCGATGAAACAGGTATTCACACTGTTCAGCGCCCCGGGAAAATCGTTGCAGAAAAGGGTGTACGTCAAGTAGCCAAGGCAACACCAGCAGAAAGGGACACAATTGTAACACTTGCCTCTGCCGTAAATGCGATTGGAAACTCCGTGCCCCCAATGTTCATATTTCCAAGGGTCTATTTTAAAGATCACTTTATTCAGAGCGGACCCCGTGGTTGTATTGGAACTTCATATTCCGCAGGATGGATGACAGCGTCTTCATCTTTGCTATTTATGAAACACTTTCAGAGCCACGTGAAGGCAAGTAAAGATCACCCATGTCTATTGATACTGGACAATCATTATTCTCGTTTGTAAATTGAAGTCTTGAATTTCTGCAAGGACAACGGGATCATTATGTTGTCATTTCCGCCTCATACTTCCCACAAACTCCAATCCCTGGACAGATCGGTTTATGGACCTTCTTTATGAAGTTTTATTTTGCAGAAATTGACAGTTGGATGACCAGCAATCCAGGGAAGACCTTTACTATATACTACATACCAGGAGTCGTTAGTAGTTCACTACCCAATGCTCTAACACCAAAAAATATTATATCAGGCTTTCAAGCAACGGGAATCATGCCATTCAATCCACATATTTTTACCGAAGAAGATTATTTACCATGTTTCGTAACTTATCGACCAATGATCGAAGAAAATTAGCAAGATCGTTTACCTGATGGAAGTAGAATATCTGAAACCAACGTCTTGGGATTAGATGCCACCCGTTCCACCAGCAGTGACAATCAAGAATTGCATCGTGTGTGAGTAAGCCCAGAAGAGTTACGTCCGTAATCTAAGGCTGGAGAACGAAAAGCAAATCGAAAACGGAAACAACGAATGATATCGTCAATTCCTACAGACACACCAGTGAAGAACAGATTAGAAAATGAAGCTCGAACAAGAGTTAACAATAAATTATTGAGATCAGAAAGAGTTAAAAAAGATTGTGCAATTCTTTGAAAAAAGGTAAAAGGGAGTCAGCAAATAATAGTAGTGAGAAAATAAATAATAGACCGACCGAAAGAGAAACTCAAGGTCAAAAGAAAATATCAAACAGGAAATATTTGAAGAATAATAATTTCGAGTCAAAGTCAGAAGATGAAGACAGCTTGTGTCTAATGTGGCTGCGGTGGCTCAGTCGGTAACACGTCTGACTACCATGCTAAACGTCCTGGGTTCGATCCCCGGCCGGTTCAAATCCGGGAACTTTTCTAACGTTGGAAGCGGCCCCGGCGCCCACCCAGTGTCGCATAACATGGGTACCTGCGGGAAAAGGCGTGGTAAAGGCGGTCAGGGGCGTGATGCTGATCACATCACCTCCACTCACGACCGGATCATGAAAGTGTGGGGCGTTACCCCCACACCCCTATACGCCTTCATGGCGTGGTGCTATGCACAGGGGAGCACTTTACCTTTTTTTGTGTCTAATGTGCCTCGAACCATTTTCAGCTTCTAAGCCTGGTCAAAAATGGATACAATGCATTTCCTGCAGTAGATGGGCTCACTTGAAATGATGATACGATAGTTCTATGTACACATGTGTTCACTGTAAATCATATATATGTACATAACAGAAAGTGATAGTGACTGACTGCATGTAGGCTATCCATCATGATACGATATTTTGTTCATGTTTGTATACTCTTCCTGAATTCTAAACTTTAATTCAATATTATTTTCTTGTATTTTGTCTTATTTAATCAACTATGTCCCATCGTTATCAACCTACTTCAAATTAGTATCAACTTGCCCCATACCAGTATCAACTTGCCCCACGACGGGGCAAGTTGAGACGTTGCGTCTGCGTTACTAATTAGGTTCTCGTCTGCTTACAAATTATATCTGTGAAATTTTTACGTGTTTTTTATAAAGTTAAAAAGTTAAGCTATCGAGTAGTAACATGTTTTGTTTTCTTGCTTGCAACATAAAAAAGAAAAATCAAACTCTCAAATTGTATCAACTTGCCCCGCTCTTCCCTAATATACAATAAAAATTCCATTTCATTGAAACTCAACAATGGACACGTGTACAGTGGCAGGGCTGTTGTAATGTGTTCTTCTATTGCAGCTATTTTAAAGGGTAGTCAAATTGCTGTGAAAAAAGTGGTGACGTGCTTGTGCAGTCTTATCGAAATTTAATTTAATTTAAGGAATGACAGATAAGAGGTAAGGGGCAATTTTTAAACCTTAATATTTCTTTTCTTAATATTATAATTTGATGCCTTGAAGTTTAAAATCTCCCCCAGAGGAAAGTGTCTGGATTCAACACTGCTCACATACGTGTGATATGGAAGGAATGGGCAGAAACTTATAGATTCGTCTTTAATTGATAATATCACTTGAGGACTAAAAGTGGTAAATATCTATTACACTTCATGGAAACTGTAAAGCATATTTAGAAATTTCAAGAAACAATTGCCAATACACTGTAACCAAATTACTGGAGCAAACAGAATTAATGTGTTCGTATATCACTTGTAAACCAAAATTATTTAGATCAATTCAAGAGATATTGGTTCATCAGTGTTAACCTTTTCCTTGCCAGTCATGTGGATACCGTAAGTGTCAAGCAAGAATTTCGCTTGCTTTACCCGTGCTTTCAAAATAAATTTGCGTGAAAAGCAGGGTTAAATTTAGAAATATCGGAGGCATTGTAATTATGTTAGCAAAACAAAATATACACCTTGTTTTGTTAGTTGGAGATAAGAGATTTGTTCTAATACGAAATTATGGCTACATGTTTTAAATGTCAGAAGAAACTTGAGGTTTTGGTTATTTTCTTTTTATGTACATTAACATGGGTTTGATTTACGTTAGGATAAAAGTAAATTGGTAAAAATATTCCCCAAATTATGATAATGAACCGAAAAGTTTTATAGAAACAAGCTGGTATGGAGTAATAACAATAATTATTATTAATATTATCGGTTATTGTCCTAAATTTTCGTGAGGTGAAGTTGCTGACAAAGAATAACATTAAAAAGCAAGTATTTCTTATTGGACTTTTTTATTGAAATTAAAAAATTGTACAGTAGGATGCATAAGAATTACAAAGCAAATTCTCCGTGTTTCTTGACTGTCTAAGTGGCAGACTGGTTATCACAGTGCGGAACTACGCCAGGGGTCCCAGGTTCGAATCCCAGCCTGGACATGGGTTTTCTTTGTGAACATCGCTTCATCAATTTCATCGTATCATCAGTCATCCTCATCTTCGTGATTAGCCAAAAGTGGTAGAAAATCGAAGTAAAATAAACCAAATCAATTAGCCTATCTGTGACATAAACGAAAATTCAAAATCAAATTTCACATAGAAGATAAAACAACACGATGAGAATTTACTTGCATATCGGCCACAAAACAACAATCTCGCTCCCGGATTCATATTCTGGCCTGGCCCCTCCGATTTCCATAAAACTTGGGAGGTGTATAGAGGGGACCAAAGGAAGAAAGAAATACGTGTTTTTTTGTTTCGACAAAAAGAAGGTTTTAGGGGGCAAGCGACACTCAAATGTCAAGATGAGGACAAATTGAAGTGGGGATCTTACCCCTGTGTCCCCCTCCGATTTCCATGAAACTTGGGAAGTGTATAGAGGGGACCAAAGGGAGAAAGAAATACTTGTTTTTTTTTTGTTTCGGCTAAAAAACTGTTTTAGAAGGCAAACCCCCGTCTCTAATGTCAAGGTGAGGACACATTGAAGTGGGGGATATGACCCCTGTGTTCCCCTCCGAATTCCATGCCCCCTAACACAGTGCTTTAGCCGAAACAAAGAAACACGGATTTCTTCCTTTGATCCCCTCTATACATCTGCCTAGTTTCATGGAAATCGGAGGGGGACACTTAGATAACCTCCTTTGTTAGTGTGAATGGGATAAGTAAAACAAATAATAGAGGCCTCTAATAACTAAGACGGAACTGTAAATACAACAAGAAGCAAAAGTATATAACTAATAATGTTCACAATCATTTAATCTTCTTCTTTTAACAACGCAGAAATAATAATTTCAATATTTGTATACATAGTATTGTACTGGTTGTTTTATATGAACAAATTATAGTGCTCACGGCGGCGGCGAGGTGGGGAGAGTGTTAATACCTACGTAAACTTTGGTAAGTCTCATGCCATCTCTTTCGCCTCTCCCCGTTGTGCTTCACAGTTTTGTTTGCACAAAATGTACAACAATGAATGGTAGGCCTATGAATTATAGTGCCCATATATGTTTTTTTTTAACACGATATTCATAATTTTCAAGATAATAATTGTGTGTCATATTTCTGATACCTCATATTCTGAAACAGTTCTGCGTGTGGCTGTATGTTAATATTGGTAGACTTTGTAACCGACTAATAAAGTGTGTTCAATATATAATGTAAAAGACATCTCATTTAACACGTACCCAAAGACATGTCAAAATATATACGATATGGATTGGTTATTCAAAGTTATCTCCTTAAAAATACACCTAGTGACGAATAGAAATGAATTCAAGCTGCAGCCTTTCAATCTGACGTACAAAGAAGCAATACTGTTGATTTTGCCATGAATTAATACAATCGGCGATTATGTTGGTCCATTTAGCAGAGGATATTGATAGGCCCGGATTCTCAGGTTTTAACCTATTTTATTCCTTACTTGGGAACGTCACTATTAGTAGGGGCGGGTGACCGGTTCTGCGCCCTTAAGTGAGGTTCAGTGTTGCCAACCCACCCCAAGAAAATTTCACCATGTGATATTTCACAGGCGAAGCTAACCTACCAATAGGAGTTGGCAACACTGACTAGTTGCTTCACAAACCTCTTGTTTTTTTAAACATATGATATTTCACAGTCGAAGCTAACCTACAAGTTACTAGTTGACGGCGTAGCCTTCTATAAGATGATAAGTATGCAGTAAGATGACCAGCAATCCAGGGAAGACCTTTACTATATACTACATACCAAGTAGTATATTGTTGTAATCCCGTTTTACTTGGGATCTGAGGTCACAGGGAAGTTTCATTTAAACATTTAGGTAGAGCTAAATAATATTTGTTGGCTGAACCTGCTCCGTAGGAGGGTAGAGATATGGAAAGTTGGTGTAAAAGGTTATTCACGCTTGTTCATACCTGGTAGATGTGTGTGATGTCTTGTCCTGATGCTTCTCGCAGACCGAATCGTGACAGTTCCAAGGTTCTATCCAGCGACCCTCAGCTCACCAAACCGAGCAATCCCTTGCGCCTTGTAGCATGCTAGGCAGCGGTAACTCCGTGTTCCATCGTCGTAGTTCAGCAGTGTAATGTGTTGTAAAGTAATTAGACTAATTATCCATGTAGCGTCGATGAGTGTCAGAATCCAAAAGGGAGCGAGCTCCGGGTAGGAGCTTGCTTTTATCATTCTAGGCGTCGAAAGGTTGTTAAACCTTTCAAACGCGGTAGATCCTGTTTAGATCCACGCGTTTGCCTTTCTAGTTCCTTGTTTTACGGAAGTTACAAGTTAGCGCATTCTTGGGATCACTCGCTGGTCGGACAAGTCCAGGAAATAAACAAGTGTGAATATTAACATGACGAGGTTTTCTCGGTTTAATAATCTCCATATCTCTACATTCCCCTTGTTGAAAGAATCGAACCACTCTGTGATGGTCGACTACCTCGTCCGGAGTAGGTTATATTTAAAAATTATGATTTATTAACATATCAAACTCGTAGAAAACCAATACAGCAAGTAAATCACCAGAAGATTCACATCACCATAAAAAAATTGAAATCACCAGAATAGTCATATCATCAAAAATAACGTAGCACCAAACACCGTTGAGAAAAATATAAAAACACGTAGAGAAAAAAAGTGAAAACTGTAGGTCATAGCCTCTTATAAACTCAAAAAGTACGAGCACAAATAACTAAGTTCTGAGGCATGGTTACAAATAATTACATAAGTGTGACACTGAACTAGTTTTGATTGAATGATGACAGCACGATAATAAAAAAAAACACATGTCAGCACAGTGTGAAGAAACGCCGGAAACCGCACGCGGTTGTATTTACTCTGTGCTGAGGTCAAAGTACACTCGGCATATCACACACGATGCTGGGGCGGAGCCTTGAGGTGAGTTGCCATGGCAACGCTGTAAACTTCATGTCGCTATAGGCTGGACATTCTTTGCAGCTGACGAAAAAAAACACAAAAGAAAGAGACGTATCTCTAATCCAGTATGGGCAGTACTCGTGGGCACAAACTTTTGGCACTGTAAAGGACATGCGTGTGTATTAATTGCGCGTGCCTGACGGTAGTTGAAGTGGCTGAGCATCGGAACACTTTTAGCCGATGAAAAATAACATTAAGTATCATGTGTCGTCAGTAAACACGGGCAGTACGCACGGAGTGGGCGGGGCCTTGTCGATGTAGATCGCCGTGACGTCATGGTAGGGCAGTCTGGAAGTCAAGTTTGCGATGGCGCTTTGGGTCAAGAGACGTCCTGAGTAAAGCGCTCCACATCTGGGTCGCGGCCTGGGAGATGGAAAATCAGCCATGTGGTCCAGACGGGAACGGGTCCTTTGGTGCTGGAACTCCACAAAATCCTTGTCGGTCTCTGCGATGAGCCTAGGTCTCTCGCTCGATGGTACAAGCCGGTGGTCGTCATGGGTCCGGTAACATCCGTGGCGATGAGAATGAAACAAGCGCAAAAAAAGGGAAAAATTAGGAAAAAGCAAAAGGTAGTGGAGCAGATTTACAATAAATGATGACGGGTTATAAAATCAATTGAAAAAGGACTTTCAGTTAAAACTGGAGAATTATTTTGGGGGGGATGGGAGGTAATATCTAATTTGAATGACGGCGAAGGGGCGTTGTTGCTTATATGATAAAAGTTCGCCGGGGCAACGGGGGGGGAGTAGGTGGAATAATTCCATGTTGTAAGGAAAGTTCGCCGGGGGGGAATGGGGGGGGGAAGTTAGAATAGTCGGCTTAGCCGGGAATGAAATGAGAAAAGAAAGGGGAGTTCAGCGATAATAGAACGAACTAAGTGATTACGAGACATTTCCTTCTGTAATATGTGTAAATGTCGTTTATAAAAGCAATTGCAAGAATTTTACGTGTCTTGTGGACAAAGGTTCAAGCGCCTTCAATTCGCTGCTAATAAAAAAAAAAAATTGAAAAAGAAGTGAAAAAGAGTAAGTAATAGATTTGTGTAAGAGTTCGTTGAAAAATACAGTAGATTGTAATTTCATGGGATATGAGCTATACCATGTTGTATGCTATCAATATTGGAACTATAATATTAAAGGAGAGAGTGGGAACATTTGCCTATATTTATTATATGCTTTATTAACATATTTAGTGCATTGCAGCTTTCAAAGAAGCAGTTCGCGTTACACCTAAGCGTAAATAAAAAAAATTGGTATGGCCATAAAGCCAATTGTTCAAGCAAGTTCTACGCAGTTCATTTGTTCTTTAAATCATTGATCTTGTTCTATCTTAGTTTATTCGTTCTTTATTTCTTCGTACTTTTTTCTTCATTTGAGCGTATATGTACCAGCAAATGGGGAAAAAAAATATTTGCTAGTTAGGATCATAAATGCGCTAAGTACTTATTAGTCAAATCAGCTAAGTGATATGTTCTGACTATTACTATGCGTTTAATCGCAAATTATAAAATAACATTAAAATATCTGTAAAAAAAATAGTTATTAGGCAAAAGATGTATTATAAATGTTCCGACGATTGAGATAGCATTCTATTATCCTGATATTGTTAAAAATAAAAATAACCATGTTGTATTAAAAATAAAAATGAGTTCGTTCTAACGCAGAAATGCAGTGCGAGCACGGGAAGTGGAAAGAGGGGGGGGTGGATGAGCGTGAGAAAATGCTGGATCATGGGATGTTAGCATGTGCAATGTACGGAGCGATGAGGCTAAAGAGAGTAATAATGGAGTGAATTATTAATGAATGTTAGTGGGGTTTT
The DNA here is from genome assembly GCF_977018435.1 of Lepisma saccharinum. Taxonomy (NCBI): domain Eukaryota; kingdom Metazoa; phylum Arthropoda; class Insecta; order Zygentoma; family Lepismatidae; genus Lepisma; species Lepisma saccharinum. The sequence continues at coordinate 27,917,664 of NC_139232.1, read as the reverse complement.
CATGGCACTAGTCGTAGCGGGCTTTGAGTCTAGAAATAGTAATAGTGTCAGTCTTTTGTTTATTCCTGCCGTCGATGAAAGTTACTTCGTAGGAATTCCCATTAACTTTGCGAAGAATAGTTCCTTTGTACTTATAAGAGGACGCAAAGGCTTTTGACACGCCTGGAGTTGGAGTGGCATCTAGAATCCACACATGTTGTCCTGGTGAGTACTGTATTTGCCTAGAAGTGCTGTCTGCGTACTTTTTCTGCTGTTCGTAACGCTTGTTTAAGTTGTCATGTGCTGTCTTACGTATGGAAGTCAGGAGTTCAAGTCTCTGTGCGTTCGTCTGGGAAACATTGTCGGGGTTCGAAGGAAGGACTGCGTCAGCTAAGATCCTTGGGTTGTAGCCAAATAAAGTAAAATACGGGCTCTGGAGGGATCCAGAATGGATTGTAACGTTGTGGCTGAACGCTGCGCTAGCTAAATAGTCACACCACGAAGCCTTCTTCTCTAATACAAAAACTCTCATAGCTTTCTTTAAGTAACTAAATGAACTTTCAACTAATCCATTCGTGAAATGTGCACAAGTATCTACATATTTTAGTTGTACATCTGTAATATTAGCTAACTCTCGTAAGAGTAAACTTGAATTGGGTGTTGAACGATCTAAATAGATCGTTTCCGGGATGCCATGAACTAAAAAGACTTTCTCAACTAAAGCTGTTGCTATGTTTTGTGCATCGTGATTAGTCAAAGGAGCTGTAATTACATACCTTGTACAACTATCAACTACCGATAGGAAATATTTGTATTTGTGCGTTTTTGAAGAGACTAAAGGACCACATACGTCAATATGAATTCGTTGGAAAGGAATTTGGGCTGGTTGAAATGTTTGCAGCGTATGCGGTTTAGAACCTTGTGGTTTCTTTGAAATCTGACAAGGGATGCAATGTTTAACCTTATCGTACACAAATTTCTTCATATTAGGGAAAAAGTAACGCATAAGCATTAAATTATATGTCTTTTGTGCACCTTGGTGACTTCCGTTCATTTTGTGTGCATGAATAAGGTCAATTACTTGATTTCTTAATGCATGGGGAATACAAAGTCTATCCCGATTACCAGTTTTGATTTGATTAGTCCTGTATAAGACTCCATTTTTGAGTATATAAGAATACGAAAGCTTTTCTAGTTTTGGATTACTAGGTTTGTCTTTGTTTTCTAATAAGTCAACAATGTCTCTGAAATAGGGGTCTTTACGTTGTTCTGAACTAATATCAAAATCTGCTGCTTGTACATGAAATACTTGATGAAAGAATAAGTCATCATCATCATCATCATCTTTCTTGTCATGATTAGTCTTGTCTAGCGGTAAACTTGCACGGGAAAGTGCATCCGCAAGTTCATTTTTACTAGCGCTGACATGTCTTATTTCGAAATCAAAATTCTGAAAATAAAGGGCTCTTCTTCCTAAAATAGAACTATGGTGTTTAGTTGAACGAAGATAGGATAAGGCTTTGTTGTCTGTGAGAACCACAAAATGTTGATTCATAAGAAAAAATTTGAAAGTTTTCAAAACATAATATGCACCTGCAATTTCGAGTGAAAATGTGTCAGCTCTTTTCTCTGTGTCTGTTAAGGCTCGTGAACAATTGGCACATGGATGTAAATTTCCTTCTTCATCAGGCTGTAACAGCGATCCTCCAATGCCAATTCCGCTCGCATCAATGTATACATATGAGGGGCGTTTAGGGTCATAAGGGCGGAGGATAGGGGCGGACGTAATCATTTCTTTCAGTGTTTCGAAGCTCTTCTGGTGTTCATCAGTCCATTGAAACTTAACATTCTTTTTAAGAAGCTTGAATAAACATTCTGTTGGTCCTGCAAAACCTTGCACAAATCGTCGAATGAAATTTACAAGTCCTTGAAAACTACGAAGCTTGCGTTTGGTGGTAGGGGTGGGATATTCCAAAATAGCTTTAAGAATGTGTTCTGAAATCTTAACTCCCTTTTGAGATACCAAATTTCCAAGGACTTTTACTTCGGTAAAAGCTAGCCTACACTTAGAGGGTGATAATTTAAGGGATGCTTGTCTTAACTTTTGAAACACTCTGTCCAGAATGTTAAGCATGTGTGGGAGATTTGAACTGTAAATAATAATATCATCAGTGTAAACAGAAAGTTCTGAACTGTCTATCCCGCTAAGGGCAAGTTCGCTTACTCGGTTCATTACACCGGGGGATGTTTTCAATCCCTGGCATAACCTAGCATATCTAAAACTGCCAAGATTGTTAATAGAAAAGGCGGTAATGTCCTTAGAACATAATGAAACCTGAAAGAATGCACTGGACATGTCTAAAATTGAGTAATATTTCTTTCCAGCCATCTCTGTCATGATGGTTTTTATGTCTGGGGATTGTAAGGAAATCGGAGCTATTATCCTGTTTAGGTCGCGGAGGTCAGAGATAAAACGGTAAGTCCCATTGGGAATCTTAACTAAAAGAACTGGGTGTCGATAGGGACTCCCTTCACAGCGTTCTATAACACCTTGGTCTAGTAATTTCTGAACTTCCTGTTTCATGGGCTCTCTGTAATGAAAAGGAATAGGGTAGGTTTTGGCGTACACTGGGGTGTCATCTGTCAGTTTGATGTCATATTCCAAAACATTGGTTTTAGTTAATTTATCCCCTGGCCAGAGAAAAATATCTGCATACGTGTATGCGAGCTTTAGGATTTTTTCTCTTTCTTCTCGGGGAATATCAGGGTTAACTGTGAGGAGGGAGGGGTCAAATTTCTTTTGACTTTCACTAATTTGTTGCTTTACTGTATTATTTTCATTACAAGAGTATGAAAATACGACATCTTCACTTTTATGTTCCCAAACGGAAGTAACGTCACTTAAAATTTCACAGGTCGATATTTCGCCTAATATTGTGTCACTTTCCAAAGTGATTGTGGTTTCCGTAGGGTTGTGTATGTGAATGATAGGTGACTGCGGGTTTACTGCAGCATTGGGAAGGACTACTGGATGCTGGCTCATAAGGGAAGCAGATGGTGTAAAAAGTACAGGCTTATGAGTATTAGGTGTCGTAGTGGTAATGTTCAAATTGATATAAGTCTTGGATCGTGAACTTAACTGAACTGTGTTTGAAAGGGTAGCTTTTCCCTCATACACATTTACATTCTCAATTTGAGTAAATATGTCATGCGACACCTGGTGAGTTTTGTACTTTGATCTTAAGATACTATAATTAGGAGTACGTCCTAAATGATAAAGAGTTATTGTGTTGTCTTTTAACGACATTTCGCACCTCTGCGTTCGTAAAAAGTCATTTCCTAAAAGGGGAGGGACGTTAGTTGAATCTACTATTCTAAATGGGTGCGAATATTTACGCTTTCCAATTATGATAGGAAGAACTACAATTTCAGACACACTCAGTTTCGATCCGGACACACCTTGGATTGTGGATTGTACCTTGTATGTTTCTCTTTCAGTAGGGAGAAGGTGGGAAGGATAAATTGAGATTTGGGAACGCACGTCAATAAGTAAATCTACCTGTTTTCCTTGTATGCTACTATTAATAAAGTATAGGCCATTTCTCTCAATTATAGGAACTTTATCTAATCTGGTATTATCTTCGATTTCGTTCCTGCAAGTCGAAGACGTTTAGTTTAAACCACTGTCTCGTTGTGGCTTGTAAAAGCAGTTGTCGCTCTCGTGATTATAACGACCGCAAAACCTGCAGGCTGAGGTATTTGCATCGTCGCGATTAGCCTGATCTCGACGTTGAAACCTCTTGTTACTATTACCTCTGAACTGGCCTCGAGAGTTCGACCTATAATTACCTCTGTGATTAGCTCTATGATTATTATTATTCCTGTAGGAAGAGGAGTTATTATTCCCCTTGTTGAAATCTCTGTTCTGTGCGTTTTGATTAGCCGTTTTCGCAAATTCCAACACATTTGAACAAAAATTAAAAAGAGAACTTGCGTTCATCTGTTCGTTCGAAAAGAGGGACATGCTCGACATTTGTGATGAGAGTTTGTTTATTTCATCACCATTTCCACTTTGAGCGTGTTCCACAGTGGCTACGGATGGTGGCGCCGCGGAGCGGGCACTATCAGAACTCGGTACATGATACATTCCTTGATACACTGTGTGGGAATTATTTACGGGAGCCGGATTGGGCTGTAGACTTTGGACTTGATGAGCCGATGGTGGGATGAAAGGAGATGGACACTGGTTGTATGACACAAATTGCTGACTCGGGTTGTGAGAATTAACTGGGAGGGGGGAGTAGACCTGTGCATGCGAACAGCTGTGAAGTGGTGTCGGGGTGAATGTCAGGGGCAAGCTTGCCTGAGCAATTGCCTGATCTATTTCCAATTTCTCCTCCAACATACGTGAATTAATTAATGACTGCTGGCGTTCGAAATTCTGTAGGTGGGCAATTAATTCTTCTGTTTTGGCGAAATGCTTGTTGGTTAAACAGCCAATGTATTTGGCTCGCAGTCCCGTGATGATGTAAGAGAGAGTTTGTTCTTCAGTGGCGTTCGGGAAGTATTGCTGGACTAATGCCTTTTTAGCAATAACGTAGGTGTGAATGGGTTCGGTTATCATTTGTTTTCTTTGGAATATTATCTGTACGGGATCTGCTGACAGGTATGATCCCTTGAATAGCGTACTTAGCTCGTCTTTGATATGGGTGTATGTCAAATCTACAAAATTGGGTCGTTTCTGTATGTCATGAAAATAAGTTAAAGCGGTGTCCGTCAAAAATAAAGGTAACATCTCTTTACGCTTAGCTTCCGACCATCCTGCGGCGTGTGCTACATTTTGGAACTTGAGGAAAAATGAGTCAATGTGCTTAGGGTCATTTCCGCTAAATGGTGCCGGGTATAATGCAGTGGGGATTGGGGTGGCCATGTTAGTGGTGGAAATTTGTACAGCTACGTTACCAGAACTATTAACAGTGTTAGAGGAAGTTGAAACGGGAGCTGGGGTACTTGCTAAGGGTTGGGGTCGGTTTCTGTCGGGTGTTGCTAGTCCAAGGACAAATTGAGGGTAATTTCTATTAGCAGACCTTAACCGTGTTAGTGGAGGGGAGGGAATTGGGGATAAAGGTCGTGAATTTATTGGATTTGCCGTGATTGTAGTTGCTAACTCTATGATTTGGTCGAGGGAGGAATCTAGAGTCGTTTTCATGTTCAGAAGACACAGCGGCGCTTATGGAGAAACCGCACAGTGTTGCCAATACAGCGCTAGCTCATGTCGCCGGGAAATGATGACCTTCCTTCACAATGAAGGTGTTACATATTTTGTATATATAATGATAATTATATGTAATTATTAATATTAGTATTATACTGTGAACGTTACAGTTACCCTTTTTACTACGATCCATTGCGATCACTACACACGCAAGTGTAATGCACGAATATGACACTTCAGAAATCACTTAAAAAAGTAAAAATCACTGAACGCTCACACAACTGAAAACACTTTTTCGAGAGAGGGAAAAAGTCTAAACAGACCAAAGCAGATCTCTCACTCAAGTAAGGTGAACCTGGCACATGGGTTAGATTTAAGTTGCAACCCAAACAAACAAATGAGTTATGGCCCACGTGAACTGATAAGACGTGCATGACTCAAGCAAGGCATGTCATATTTCTATCTTGAAGCCCCATATTTTGTCACGTGTTGGAAAGCCTTTCAAAGGTTAATATGGTGTCTATGAATTTATGTGTACGTTGGAAACTGAAAGGTGATCTTCATTTCAGTATTAATGTCGACAGTAATGTAAACGAAAACAACGTGTATTTGCGACAGCACTAATGTTGCTCACAACAACAGCATTGGAAATAATTGTCAATTATTAAATTTAAGTAATTTCAATTCTATTATAACAAACTGCATGAAGTTCATATTTTTACTGAATGGAAATAAAATAACAACTGGAAAACTTGGTGGTGATAGCCGGAATGCTGCGGTGAGTCGGCTCAAGATGGCCAGACAACGCCTCCTTACTTCGCGCGCGGTTCGGGTTAAAAATAAACTCCAAATGCATGGAAGTAATATTTCTGGGAACCTTTGAGTGGTTATAAAAAATAATTTCATTATTTTCTCCACAACTTTGTCGCTGGAAGTTTTTACTTGGAATTACAGAACAAAAATGGCCAGCGACGACATTTTCTACTGCACGAATATAAAAAATCTCCACATACTTTATTTGAATATTTTTTAATGCAAATATGCTTTAAAGTATTGATAAATTCTGAGTACCACCGTCACCTATGACAATTAAAAAACAGTGTCAATTTTTTTCATAATGAAAGCTTCAATTTTACAGCATGTTTCAACGTTAGGAATGAAAACAATGTAAAAATTGTGTTTTCACAGAAAATTTGCGTTTTTAATTTATCTAAAATTATGTAAGCAAGTTACCAGTTTTTTGTGTTCACCATCGTATTCTCTACAAAATTTCCTGCAAAACTGCAGGTACCGATTTTACTTAAGCTAAATTTGTAAATCCAGAAATTTGACAACAGCGCGCTCGTATTTCCCATAAGAAAAGCATTGCCCATAAGAGCCCATTGTGTCTTCTGAACGTGAAAATGACTATAGGTGTTCGTGCAACGCTATCTGTGACGTATTCATAAACGAAGGTTCGTCGTGCTGACCAAAGAACAAATGAAAGTATGGGTATACAGTTATTTATGTCATTAATATATCGCTGGTCAAATAAGTATAAGCAAGTGTTCTCATTCCTGTGTGAATGATGCTTGAATACATGTTATGCAGAAGAACTAGATTTTGTTGAAAAAGGTGGGGGGCTCGGCATAAAAGAAAAAGAGGGGTTGTTTTCCATAGGGTAATACACAAAATTGTCACTGGCTCTGACGCATCTTAAGCGTACTGCGGGAGTATGAATTAGAATTACTAAAAATTTACTTGAAAAATGCTCCCAAAGTGGGAGGGAGGGGGGGAGAGAATAATTTAATGTAAAGCAATTCGAACAGGAGGGTACTTAATTGCAAAAAAGGGCCTGAAGCATCTCCACCATGTTGTAATCCCGTTTTACTTGGGATCTGAGGTCACAGGGAAGTTTCATTTAAACATTTAGGTAGAGCTAAATAATATCTGTTGGCTGAACCTGCTCCGTAGGAGGGTAGAGATATGGAAAGTTGGTGTAAAAGGTTATTCACGCTTGTTCATACCTGGTAGATGTGTGTGATGTCTTGTCCTGATGCTTCTCGCAGACCGAATCGTGACAGTTCCAAGGTTCTATCCAGCGACCCTCAGCTCACCAAACCGAGCAATCCCTTGCGCCTTGTAGCATGCTAGGCAGCGGTAACTCCGTGTTCCATCGTCGTAGTTCAGCAGTGTAATGTGTTGTAAAGTAATTAGACTAATTATCCATGTAGCGTCGATGAGTGTCAGAATCCAAAAGAGAGCGAGCTCCGGTTAGGAGCTTGCTTTTATCATTCTAGGCGTCGAAAGGTTGTTAAACCTTTCAAACGCGGTAGATCCTGTTTAGATCCACGCGTTTGCCTTTCTAGTTCCTTGTTTTACGGAAGTTACAAGTTAGCGCATTCTTGGGATCACTCGCTGGTCGGACAAGTCCAGGAAATAAACAAGTGTGAATATTAACATGACGAGGTTTTCTCGGTTTAATAATCTCCATATCTCTACAATATATTGATTCTTTCTGCGGACGACCTTCTACAAGGTAAATTGATACCATAGCCTATTTTGGCCAAAATGAAGCTATATTTTCATATCTTCTGGTGGATTTAGCTAATTTCTAGGTGTAGGAAATTGTTCAACCATGCTACGAATTCTAAAACCCTCGTACTAGGGTGATTAATACAATTCTCGTACAAGGGTGATTAATATTACTAGTAGACTATTTTAGTCAAAATGAAGCTATATTTTTATATCTTCTGCTGGATTTAGCTAATTTCTAGGTGTAGCAAATTGTCTAACCATGCTACGACTACTAAATTCTTGTACTAAGATATTAACATTCTTGAATATCTAGCTTGGGAATTCTACCCTTAGAGTCATGTGACATTCTGTTGATTAGTTGTGAGTGTACTTGGGGTTATGCTCCAAACAGGTGGCTAGTTTTATTTGAGAATGGTGCCAAGGTAGTTTTTTAGATGTGAAAACTACTGACTACGTGATTACTACTTATTTTATGCTTTGCGTGTACCTAAGGTAGTTTCTTAAATATTATTTTGATTACTAATACTTTTGTGGTATCCTATGTACGAGACTAGTCTGGTCTAGTCTAGTCAATTAAACAACTAAAATTGTTCTGTGACTCTTTCATTCTTCACATTTATGTATCATCTATACTTTTTAAATATGTGCTATCATATTTATTTCTACTCAAAATAATTTCTTAAATATGATATAAACCTCTAAGCTAACATATTTGTTATTACTAAAAATAATTTCTTAGATATAAAAAAGTGACTACTAGTTCTATCATTGACTACCACTTGTTTTCATTTTGATGTGTTAATAACAAACATTGGTCTGTGTGCCTTGAATTCACTAGGAGTGTAGTATACACCTATGTTTCCTTCAGTTACTCATTTGTAAGCAGTGTAAGCCTCATACAATTTAAGAAAATCATCTTGTGCTATGTCCAGATTATAATTTTCATAGAGGAAAATCTCATTACGTCCATTTTTAAGATAAATATTTTTAATCTTGCAATCATCAAATTTGCTAGAATCTTTCTTTTGACTGTTCTCTCTCCCAGTCTGGAACAACACAATTACAAAATCTGGCATATCATACTGTATACTACTGAATTGATTAGGGGCGTCAAATTCATAATGTCCACCAGAGACTGGTTTTTGGACACACTGGTAAGTGTATAGTCCAATACGAACTTGTGGATTTTTTAGAATATTTGCTTTGTATTTGAGGGCATAATTAGTTTCATATTCTACTACTGGCATTCTTAGCTCCATGGTCTTGATGATACACTTGGCTGTTTCAGGTAAGGTGTTGGGTAATGTTGTACCATCAGGATTCAAAGTACTATAACGCATTAGTGCATTATTGTTATTAGCTGCCCTGAGAAAAGTGACCCTAAAACCTCCTTCCCATATGATGTCCTTGTAGTCTGAGAAGAAACCTGGTAGCAGACGGTTGGGAAGTAGTACTGTGTGGTTTTTGTCAGAATTTTGGTTCCTGATTCAAATCCCTCTACTTGATAATATGTTGCATCTACTTTGGAAAATTTAAGTGTTCCTATGGCAGTAGAAGTAATGCCAGGATATTCTAATCTATCTATCACAGTACCATGTTTTCTCATTTTTATCTGAGAGAACAAGTGTGTACAAAATTATATACTAGTTTTATGTTTGCACTATTGGGAAATGTTTCATTATTTTCATTTTTTACTATTTCAAATTTAATATACAGCTCAGCCCTGTGAGGATGTACAAAACTGTCACCCACGTACACGTCAAATTCAGTTTCACGATTGGATTCATTGAGATTAGCAAATGTACGACGATTGGGAGGAAAATATTGTAATTCATAACTTTCAATATGCTCCATGTTATTAATTTCTATGATTGCTGTTGTGGAGGCACATGCAAAATCTACTACTTCTCCTTTTTTATTGGTTACCACCAACTCTATGTGGTCTATGCGATTGTGGGATACTGGAAAATAGATTGGTGAGGAGGGTGTGTAGATGATAGGTTCCATGAACTCAGAATTTGGTTTGAAAGTTGCTATTATTCCAGTTTGTTTGTGACTACCTATGTTGATATCAGAATTGGTAATAATTCCTTCTGCCACATTACAATGAATGTTCAAAGTCTCTATGGCCAAGAATTTAGGAATATTGCCACCTATGTGTTTGATGGCAGGCTCAAGTTTTGTGTTGTTCTCAAAATTTAGTAGGTTACCAAGTGTACCTAGATCAACTGTTTCAGTTGCAGAAACTAATTCTACTCTGTGTGAAACAGAATTTTGTGATAGTAACACTCCTCTATGTAGATGAGCTTGTAATGTTGATAGATTATACTGACCAGCAGTAATAATATTTTTTTCATTTCCTACTGCAACCCTATTATTGTGTTCTGTAATATTAGGAATAAGGTACATACTGTAGAAAGCACAAAGAGCTATAGATTTAGGATAGATAATATCATTGTGTAAGCTAAGTTTTAGTATTGAAGTCTCACTAGTGAGATGGAATACTCCCATGATGATTTAGATGCCACAATGCTTTCTGGTAATCTTTAATTGTTGTTTTATTTATTTGAGATAGGAAGGCCAGCATAGAAACACATAGGTGGCCACAATTTACATCCTCAAAACCCTGGATACGCTCGTCACTATTATAAAGATTAGAAGTATTAAGATAACTAACTAAGCCTGATGGTGGTATTCCACCAAAATAATCAAAAACAAAAGCTATGTTAGCTTGTTTGGGTGCCTTCATTTTCGAAACTATCCAAATTGACTACTCCACACTCTATTTCATATGGTCCCTTGGAGGGTAAGGAATCTGACATGAAAACACCTCTGTAAAAAAGTAAAGTGCTCTCCTGTGCATAGCACCACACCATGAAGGCGTATAGGGGGTGTGGGGGTAACGCCCCACACTTTCTTGATCCGGTCGTGAGTGGGGGTGATGTGATCAGCATCACGCCTCTGACCGCCTTCACCACCCAGGGTTTCCCCCAGGTACCCATGTTATACGATGCTGGGTGGGCGCCGGGGCCGCTTCCAACGTTAGAAAAGTTCCCGGATTTGAACCGGCCGGGGATCGAACCCGGGACCTTTAGCATGGTAGTCAGACGCGTTACCGACTTTTTTTTTTATTTAAAGGAAATACTCCCTACACGGAGGTATCCCCCACCATTCACTCTTTTTCTCACTTTTACACTTTTCAATTCTTACATTTTCTTTGTTTCTTATCAACTGGACGAACACAAATACCCATGCCTTACCCGGGACTCGAACCCAGAACCCCCGGCGTTGTAGCGCGCTCTGCTAACCACTTCGCTACGGAGGTCGACAGCCGACTGAGCCACCGCGGCCACTGAAAACACCTCTGAAGTATTTAATTTTCAGTAATTTAATCATATTTTCAACATCATAGTTGGATAATGGTTCTATGTTTTTATATTTTCTCAAAGCATTAATACCCTTTTCTTTCTTCTCCATTTCCAGATTATGACGTTTTTGCTCATCTAGTTCAACTTTGTTCTTCCTTGCGTCAATTACTGTTTTTGCTATAGCTGCACAACCTCCCCACACCACCCAGAGCTGCTAAAATAGCTGGAATACTAAATATGAATCCACCAGTGTGTTTCTTTTCTCTAGAACTCTGCAATTTTTTCAACTGAGGTGTACTAAGTGTTAATTTCATTCCATGACCTCTACTCAAACAAGATTTTTCTTCTCCTGTTGCTTTTTAGTGAGGAGATTGTCTAAGGATCCTAGAGATTTTAGATCTGAATAAGGTACTTGGTATACAATACCTTTAGGTTTCATATATATATATATATATATATATATATATAATTATAGTCCCCACCCTAATTTTTGTTTTGTATTCATGACAACGGTTGTACCTAATGCTGCTATTTTGCACCATTTGTCTTCCAAATGCTATTTGTTCCAATTTTTGATCAGCCTTATGACGAACACTAAGGTCATTGTGAGTATTGTAGGCAATGTCATGGTCTTTACAAGCTGTATCTAAAGGATTAATTCCTTTGTCTCCTTTCTCCAGTCTTTGTTCTAGTTTAGTCCCTGGACCACAGAATTGGTAACCAGGTAAGTACATTTCGAAAGGAAGTTTGTTAATAATACCATTAACTAAACCCTGACCCTTCCAGAATTTGGGAGGTAGAGTATTAATAATTTAAATTAAGTGTCCTATGCCTTTACGGCCATTTAAAATAAAATTGGCTAGTACTAATCATATCTACACTGCCTATTTTTTCATCATAGAAATTATTATTGCCAGCATTTTCTTCTCCTGCTATGACCAACAATCTATCTATGAGTTTTCTCACATCATCCACCCACACAAACTCTTTGGGTAGAGTATTGTAGTGTTTAATGCCACCACCAGTTTTAAGTTGGTTCCGTTAAGGTTAATCAGATTTTTGTATTTATGCCCACTGCTAGATTTTACTCTATTCTGACTAGTATCATTGTTTTGGTATAGAGCATCAGACAGTATTAACATTTCTGAGTAACTTTGGTAATCTTCATCTGTATATATAATCTCTAGGATGTTTCTTGGTGATGAGTTCCCACAGTACCAGGATATCTAGACCAGCTATTTGTTCCACCCAAATTGACGTTTACGTCATCTCCTTGAAATGTAACTCTAGATTTTCCAATTTTCCAAACTACATCCTCATTAGGCTCCATGGTTGGATATAATACAAACACTTTATCTCTGTCAAATTTCCCAGTACTCAGGTAATCTCTTGTCAAGGGACCTAATTCAATTCTTTCTGAATCTCCTATGGCCTTAGTGGGTGGTTCTTCGAGTACTAGAGGAGCATGAATACTAGATAATGGTGTAGGAGGAAAATTTGCATAATTTCTAGCAGCAAGCGGCATTAGCTCATTTATGAGATTCTTATTTTGTTCTGTGACACCCTTAATTTCTCTACCAAGACCACTGATAGCATCAACAATTGGTTGATCTTGACGTTTGTATTGTTCATACTATCCTCTATTCTCAGATTTCCAGCCTTTAAATCTTTTAGCAAGATAGTCACGTAAATTCAAATTGTCTTCAATTTTTCGTTTTGTCATTTTTGTTCATAGGTTATTTATAACGTCACAATGTATCTTATAAAGACTCAACATTTATAAAATTGTTAATTTTGTTTCTATATTTTCCATTGTTTGTTTTTTGAGTCATATCAATTGTGGCAAATCCAAAATCATGTTTGTTCCAGCAGGAAGAACAGAACTTTCAAAATTGACTGTAGTTTAAATCTCCTCCTACATAGTCATTATATACATGTTTAAGATTAGTGTGGTCCTGACGAAGCAGACAAACTAGATTTATCACGAAGTAACTGTTTGACAATCTTAGAATAAGTCTGAGCCAGATAAAAACAGTCTATTCCCCTATGACGACTCTGAGTAAAACAATTACGTACGTCATTTTGATTTTCTAAAATTACATCATCAAAAACTACAACTGAGTTTTCAAGACAATGGTCAAGTGGTTTTATTTCTGATTTAAAGGTAGCTAGGCCCAGTCCCTCATACAGTTTCATCAGCTGCAGGTATTTTGGTTGTTCCAAACTTTTTGAGAAAACATACAAGTGTCTGTTCTTCCAGTCTAACCAATTGGGGGCCAGCAAAAAATTATCTACAATTAGTGTAGTTTTTCCACAACCAGATGGACCTACAATAAGACACCTAATATAGTTAGGTTGCAACTCACCATTTTTCTTTCTAGTTTCTAGTAAATCAGGCAAACGTCTTACCACGTTCCATGTTGTTGTCATAAAATTATTTGGTCTGTTGTAATCCAACTTTTTTCTGGAATTTCCAGCCATTTCACTAATAACTTTTTGTTTTTTCTACGTAATACTTTCTCAATAAGATATGTATCTGGGTATTTAGTTTTGCTAAGTTCTTTTTCATAAAATCTTTCCTTCAATATTTCATTGCAATTGTTTTTTATTATATATGTATACCTGTTCCCTGGTAAGCCTTCAACCACAGTGAACAACTCTGTACTCCATTTGTTTAGTAAAACCCTTTTCAAAATGATGTTTCAGTTTACTAACTCTCGCTTGATCTTCTACTTTGTACTTGGGTTTCTTGGTTGTATGTTGATATTTAGTACAGTAAGCAGTAGAAATCAATTGTAATTCGTCCGATTTAGTTACTTCAGCAGGCTTCATACGTATGGTTCTATGTATAGAGTTATTGTAATTATGAACAAGATCAGATAAAATTGTTACCCACTTATAGTTACCTAGCAAACTGAACTGTTTCCACATATGATTTTTTAGTGTCCTATTGATTCTCTCAACTATGCTAGCTTTCAAATTACTGTATGTAGAATAATGTCTAATATCATGCTGAACCATTAATTTGGTGAATGTGGAATTGTAAAATTCTTTTGCCCTGTCTGTCTGTAGGTGACGAGGTATTCTGCCTTGTTCAAAAATAGACTTACAGGCCTCAGTGACACAAGTTTCTGTTTTAGATATCAGAGAAACAGCAAAAGCATATTTACTAAAAGTGTCTATTACAGTAAGCAAATACTTAAAACAATGATATATCTTATTCAGATTTTTCAAATTTCCTGTGTTCATTTAAATCAAATAAGCCTGCCACAAATCATCAATTCCTTTTGTTACCACAGATAGTCGTTTGTAGTTACGACATGCTGGTCTGTGTAGTTCCTTAACTATATCTTGTCTAGACATTGTGTCTGAAAAAACATAAAAAAATTATCCTGTAATCATTGTGTTTTATATGACCAAAAATATCATTAGGCATTTTGGTAAAGATTATTTATTATAGGATTGATGATTTTCAAATCTAAAAGCATAAGTATAAGTTTGTTGTAATCTTAGATACAAAATTAGTTTCTAAAAAATTTGAAAAATTTGAAAATTTAAAAAATTGAATTAGAAAATTTTAAAAAATTGAAAAATGTGGAAAATTTTAAATTTTGTAAAATTTGAAAATTTTTTAAAAAAATAAAAAATGAAAAAAAAATTTAAAAATATTTTTTGAATTTTAACTAAAGTTTTTGGGTAGGACCATATGCTCTATCATCATATACAATTTAAAATAGACCATATTCATTTAACATAAAATATGTGAAAACAGATATTCATAAACATAATTTCTACCTATATAATTTCTTCGATATTATTAATATGTTTTAAAATCTCATATTTTCTAGTTCCTCAAATACTATCATATATAAAAGTAATTTCTACTTAACATAGTCTCTTGATTATGGGAATACATAGACCATAGCTGCTTTATTGAGAAAGGGTATATTACTTTTAACACACCCTGTTGTCTCATCTTGCTTTTAAGGTACAGCATAGCTTAAATAGTTCATCAGAAATGTAAGAACAGTTTCTACTTAACACAACTCATTGCTTATTGGAATACATAGACTATAGCTGCCTTATTAAGAAAGTGTATATTACTTTTAACACAACCTGTTGTCTCATCTTGCTTTCAAGGTACAGCATAGCTTAAATAGTTCATCAGAAATGTAAGAACAGTTTCTACTTAACACAACTTATTGCTTATGGAAATACATAGACTATAGCTGTCTTATTGAAAAAGTGTATATTACTTTTAACACATCCTGTTGTCTCATCTTCCTTTTAAGGTACAGTATTCTTGATTGTTCGTATCCATTTAGGTGTTATATCATATTTGTTTATTTGTTTTTGTTGTTGCTGTTTCGTTCCGAGTGGCAAACTGCGTCAGTTACCAGGGTGGCTACTCATCGGAAATTCCTTGAATTCCAGGAATTATGCGTAAATTATTGGCTCTGGGAATTATGTGTGAATTCTAAGTGATTTTTTCTCCGTAGACGTGAACAATTGAAACTTTTATTAATTCAAATGAATTCATACATTTACAAGTGCCCGATAGCTTTTATTTTTATTGAGGAAGGAAAAGAGAAGCTGTGGCCTTCCCGATGGCGCAGTGGTAGCATCGTCGCCTTGTAATCAGGGGGTTCCGGGTTTGATACCTGGTGGAGGCACATGGTGGTTCGGAATAACTTTAAACTGTAGGTCTAGTCCTGATATTAGCCTTACTGTGCATAAAGTGGACTTAAAACACCAAATCAATCAAAAGAGAAGCTGCGAGGAGAATAAAACAGAATTCTCTCAATCCGTTTACTTGGTTAGTGTCCTTTGTAGAACAATCTTATCTGGCAGGCAGAAGATTATTGCAAGATAAGATATATTGAGGTTGATTAGGTAATTTTGAATTTGAAATTCTCATACAATTGACAATTTGTCGTAGATTAGCATATTCCGTAACATTTGTGACTTATGTTTGTCGATGGTTTTTCGAGTCTTGATTCTGTGAAATGGCAAATGCAAACTCCACACCTTAAATTGAATATTTTAAATTGTACGTGATACACCGTTTCATTGAATTAAATTAGAATTGTTTGATACATTGGAATCACACAGACCCTTTATATTGTTAATATTGGATTGATTTGTTGTTTTAAGTCCACTTTATGCACAGTAAGGCTAATCGGGACTGGACCTACAGTTTAAAGAGGGATCCGAACCACTATGAGCCTCCACCGGGAATCGAACCCGGGACCCCTTTATTACAAGGCGACGACGCTACCACTGCGCCATCGGGGAGGCCTATATTGTTAATATATTTGTGTGGATATATATGTGCGTAGTGAGAGGCGGTAATACGTAAGATTGAAATAGAGAATACATCTGCTTGAACTCTTGAATTTTTTGAACGTTCTTGAAAACTGGAAATTATACTTAAATTTTATCATGGTCCTAGGGTGGCCACCCTGGTGACAGTTATTCTTGACAATTCCAAGCATGACTGCATATAGGTTGTACACACATACCATTTTCATCCACACACACACTGCATGAGTGTAAGCATGTATTCTGTGAATCAACTTCACTCAAATGTGGTATTTAAGAGGAAACTATTCTTCGCAGACTCAAATGCCCTATTCCTTTTCTGAACTCGTTATCTTTTTATGTTTCTTTCGGTAGTGAAGCTTTGCTCAGAAGTTGTTTACATTTTTCATTTCACTCAGGCAAGTGGTGGACATTTGGCAACATACGAGTTCCTTTTTGTTTGTTTATTTTTCAAGGGTTGAAAGTTCTTGCATGGCATGTTTTTCTTACATGTAATGTTTCTGTGTGAATTATTTAACATGTATATGAGAGTTTGTAGTGAAGAAATGAAGTGACATTAAAAAAATATTGTCAAGTGCTGTGAAAATAACCGCCCCACAATCGGCAGAAGTGGAGTATGGTTTGTGGACTACAATGTGATCCTCCCAGCTAGATCCGAGGGATCCGCTGATCAACGACAGGTGCGGTCCTCCATTCATATTCGGGGTTAGGCGTAGAGCTGACAACTCTGCACTGTGGGCCTCCCCGATGGCGCAGTGGTAGCCTCATCGCCTTGTAATCATGGGGTCCCGGGTTCGATATTCGGTTGAGGCACACAGTGGTTCGGATCCCACTTTAAACTGTAGGTCCAGTCCCGATTAGCCTTACTGTGCATAAAGTGGACTTAAAACACCAAATCAAACCAAACCAAACTCTGCACTGTAAAAAGACATGTCAAGAAAGAGCAATATGAGGCCATGGATGCTCCCAAGGTAAAATATTCCGGAGGTAAAATAGTCCCCCATTCTGATCTCCGGGCGGGGACTACTTTGGGAGGTCCCTGGACTAAGGATAAGATCTACATTAGGAATAAGGATATTAAATTAGGCACCTGGAATGTTCTGAGCTTTTACCGGCCTGGTGTATTTCAGTGTACAGTTAATGAAATAGTTAAGTATAAATTAGATATAGTAGCTGTCCAGGAAGTTAGGTGGCCAGGAGAAGGGAATTGTAAAACTAAAAATTATACTTTTTTCTATGGTGGTACTGAAAATCATAATTTTGGAACAGGCTTTATCATAAATAAAATAATTATCTTGGCTCTTAAAACAGTAGAATTTATTAATGATAGGATATCATATGCAGTTTTACAGGGTAGGTGGTGTAAAATTATTTTAATAAATGTACATGCTTCAACGGAAGATAAAGATGATAATACTAAAGATGATTTTCATGCAGAGTTAAAACAGGTCTTTGATAAATTTTCTCAGTATGATATGAAAATTCTGTTAGGTGAGCGTAATGCACAGATTGGCAAAGAAGAGACATGAAACCCACGATTGGTAAAGAACGTCTTCATGAATTAAGTATTGATAATGGTATAAGATTGATTACTTTTGCAACCTCAAAGAATTTAATTGTGAAAAGTACCACTTTTAAACATAAAGATATCCATACTGGTCTTCTCCAGATGGTAAAACTCATAATCAGATAGATCATATTCTCATTGATAAGAGAAGGCATACTAGTATAATTGACGTTCGTACACATAGAAGTGCTGACTGTGCCAGTGACCATTATTTAGTAATTGCTAAATTAAGAGAAAGACTCTCAGTGATAAATCATAAGCAACAAAATCTAAAAGTTATAAAATTTAATACAGGAAAATTTGCTGATGAAAGAATTAAGAAAGATTACCAAATTAAACTGTCAAATAGATTTGATGTTTTGAAGGATTTAAATGATGATGAAAATATAAATGAAACAGACGTAAATAAGAATTGGGAGCACATACGTAATGCAATAGAATCAGCAGCTAAATAAAGTATAGGATACCATAAACCAAGGAAAAGTAAGCCATGGTTTGATAATGAATGTCATAATCTAATAAGAATAAGAAATCAGACTAGACTTAGGTGGTTAAATAACTCTGATGATACAAATCTAAGCAATTATAATAAAATAAAGCGAGAAGTTAACCGCACGTTTAGAAGTATAAAAATAGATTACTTGAAAAGCAAAATGAACGAAATTGAAACAAACAGCAAAAACAAAAATATCAGAGATTTATATAAAGTTGTAAATGAATTTAGTTTAATTCCAGAACCTAACTTGACTGAAGTTAAAGATGCTATTAAAAGGCTAAATAATAACAAAGCACCTGACATTGATTTAATACCAGCTGAGTTAATTAAATATGGTGGAAATTCATTAATATGTCAAATTCATAAATTAATTTGTTTAATATGGAATAAAGAAGAAATCCCTCAACAGTGGAAAGAATCCATAATTGTGCCTGTTTTTAAGAAAGGTGATAAAATGAACTGCAATAATTACCGTGGAATTCTCTACGCTCAACAACATATAAAATATTACCTAACATTCTTTTAGCAAGACTAACCCCATATGCTAATGAAATTATAGGTGATTATCAATGTGGATTTAAACGTAACAGATCAACTACAGGTCAAATTTTCACATCAGACAGACACTTGAAAAAAGTGGGAATGTAATCAAAATGTCCATCAGCTATTCATTGATTTCAAAAAAGCATATGATTCTGTCAAAAGAGATAAATTATATAATATATTAGTCGAGTTTGGAATACCTAAGAAGCTTGTTGGTATAATAAAAGTATGCACCAGTGAAACAGAAAGTAAAATTCGTGTGGGTATTAATGTGTCTGACAAATTTACAATTCATGATGGGTTAAAACAAGGAGATGCATTATCTCCAATGCTCTTTAATTTTGTCTTAGAATATGCTGTTAGGAAGGTAAAAGAGACTAAAGAAGGACTAAAATTAAATGGTGTGACTCAGTTGTTAGCATGTGCAGATGATGTAGACTTATTTGGGGATGATAGGAATACAACTAAGAATAATGCTAAAATATTTTTCAAAACTGCTAAAGAAATATGTTTGGAAGTTAACAAAGAAAACTAAATATATGCTTACAGGCCGAAACCAAGTGTTAGATAATAATCAAAATCTAATTATTGATAACAACTCGTTTGAACCAGTTTCAAAATTCAAATACTTAGGAGTAATATTAACAAATGAAAAGTATATTAAGTAGGAAATAAAAAATATACTTCATTCAGGAAATTCATGTTACTTCTCTCTTCATAAACTTTTGCCTTCTCGTTTAATATCTAAGAAACTAAAAGTTATAATATACAAAACAGTAATTTTTCCTGTAGTATTGTATGGGTGTGGAACTTGGTCTCTTACATTGAGAGAACAACATAAATTGAGAGTATTTGAAAATAAGATCCTTAGGAAGATATTAGGACCTAAAAGGGATGAGGAGATATGTGGGTGGAGAAGGTTACATAATTTAGAACTACAAGATTTGTATTCATGTCCAGATATTATTAGAATAATTAAATCAAGAAGACTTAGGTGGGCAGGCCATGTGGCACGAATGGGAGAGGAAAGAGGAGTTTACAGGATTCTTGTTGGGAAACCTGATGGTAAGAGTCCTGTAGGAAGACCAAGACGAAGATGGAGGGACAACGTTGAGATGGACCTAAGGAAAATTGGTAGGGATGGAAAAGAGTATATAGATCTTGCTCAAGATAAGCCAATGCCATACCCTACATTAGTCACATGTATATTGAGTCTTCAATACGTGACCAATGAGTTATCCTACACTATGGTCTTACAAAACAACCCCTCCTCCCAAAAAAATACAATTTTCCAGCACATAGTGTACTCCTAGTTACACATATCTTATCTCAGAATTCACATTTCAAACTTATTTCCCATACACAACAAAGATTCAAGCTTTAGAGCGAGGTGTCGTAATAGTTATAGGCGTTTGCGCATGTCATCCCTCCAACTCCATCGCCTGTAAATATTCAAAAAGAGAAAGAAAACACACTGGTACCAGTACAAGTTTACAAACATAAACGATTCATTCTCACTATAATACAGGGAACATACACCAGAGAATGTACAATAATTTAAATTCATAAAATGGGAGAATTCTTAATTAGCCTTACATAAATTCTGAGATCTTGCCGATCCAGGTAGTAAAATTACATATTATTTATTGCCTCCACTGGGCTCCAAATAACTTTTCAATTTATTCACATGTACTTTAGAACATACATTTTCTTCATCAACTTTCTTAACCAGAACTGAATTCTCTGTTAGAAATTCACTTATGAAATATGAACCCTCATATGTATTAGAAAGACTTTTATTTATATTCTCGTTTAATATCTAAGAGACTAAA
The DNA here is from genome assembly GCF_977018435.1 of Lepisma saccharinum. NCBI lineage: Eukaryota > Metazoa > Arthropoda > Insecta > Zygentoma > Lepismatidae > Lepisma > Lepisma saccharinum. Next base: position 27,896,825 of record NC_139232.1, on the reverse strand, counting down.
AGTTAAAATATACAAAACAGTAATTTTGCCTGTAGTATTATATGGGTGTGAAACTTGGTCCCTTACATTGAAAGAGGAACACAAATTGAGGGTATTTGAAAATAAGATCCTTAGGAAAATATTTGGACCTAAAAGGGATGAGGAGACAGGTGAGTGGAGAAGGTTACATAATTTCGAAGTACATAATTTGTATTCATGTCCAGATATTATTATAATAATTAAATGAAGAAGACTTAGGTGGGCAGGCCATGTGGCACGAATGGGAGAGGAAAGATGAGTTTACAGGATTCTTGTTGGGAAATCTGATGGTAAGATACCTATAGGAAGGCCAAGACGAAGATGGAGGGACAACGTTGAGATGGACCTAAAGGAAATCGGTAGAGATGGAAAAGAGTATATAGATCTTGCTCAAGATAGGGACAGATGGAAGGCCTGTGTTGCTGCAACCATGAACCTTCGGGTTTAAGAAGGCTAGAGAGTTAGTTAGTTAGTTTAGTTATCTTGTCCTCCAAGGAAGATTTAATCTTAATCCTAACCAATACCTTGTCATTGACTTGAAATGTTATGGGAGCATATCTCTTCTTATACAATTGTTTTCTCGTTTCACATTCCCTTTGCATATTTCTGATAGCGCTTTTCTATTTATCTTGCAAATTACCATCTGATACATTAAAATCCAAATCAGATAATTGCCATTGGACTTCCAATGGATCCCACAATTGTATTCCCAAAAACAATTCCGATGGAGTATATTTCAATGTAAGTATGATGGATTGTGTGAACAATTTAAATTATACTGTATCTTTCTCAAACCTTCATGCCATTTAGTTTGATGTGTTGAATAATAAAACATCTCAAGGCAGTTTTCAAGGTACGTATGTATCTTTCACTTAAATTGGCCTGAGGATTGCCAACAGATAATCTAACATGCTGAATTCCGTGGTTAAATAAATAACTGGTAAATGCATCTGATACAAAATATGAAGTATTGTCTGATACAATCTCATAACAATAACAATAAGTCATAAAAATATGATCTAATTTATCAATCAAAACCTTTGAACTCAATTTCCTAATTGGCTCATTAGATACCGGTAATGGCCCACTAATATCTATGTACAACCTTTTCATGGAAATTGTTACAATTTCAGACGTTAATATATTTTCAGGGGTTGTGTTTTTACACTTAGCTCGTTGACATATATCACAAGATTGAACTAAATGCTTTAACGTCCTGAGACATATGCTCCCAAGTAAAGTGTCTCTGTAGACGCTTAAGTGTTTTCAACCAATTTCCATGAGATCCTGTTCGCATATTAGTGTGATAATATAATATTAAAGGGTGTTTCAAATTAACTGGTACATATATCCTATAAGGAAAATTCTTGGCTTTAGTTCTTTTGTACAAGAAACCTCGATGCAATCTATAATCGGGTAGATTTATACCTTGCTCTATTTGACGTATGATATTAGCCAATTCGGGATCGTTCAACATTTCTTTCTTCAAGGTATCAGCATGAAATGGGTTCACCAACATGGCCAAATTAACATTACTAACATAATCAGAATCTAATTCTTCCGTTTGATATTCTCTCCAATCATACATACGAGATAATAAATCAGAAGTCACATTTTGCTTAGAGGGTATGTGCACCACTTCAAACTTGTAACAAGAGGATTATCTGGCCGCTAGCCAGGAAGAAAAGGCTTTCTGTGTGCTTCTGACTTAACACCGTGCAACTACTACTTGTGGGGATGCATCAAGGACCAGGCTTTTGTTCCTCCCCTTCCTAAAAGTGTGGACGATCTTAAACAACGCATCACGGTAGCTGCTGCGACTGTTGACATGGACATGCTGAGACGTGTTTGGGGAGAACTGGACTATCACATTGATATCCAGTGGCGTAGCAAGGGATGGGCGAAGTGGGCGACCATCCCGGACCTCGTGCCTGATGGGGCCTCGCGTACCATGGGGTTGATACGGAAATTGAAATAAATAAAAGAGATAAAAACATATAGAAAAGGCTATTTTTTTAGGACAATAAAATTAAAACATTCAGTTTTCATGTGGCTTTAAATTCTAGTTTGTTATAATTTGAATAAATACGTCAAATCAGTGGCGTAACATACAGGCAGGTGGGCCCTAAACCTAAGGGGACCCGGAAAGGAGTAAAAATTATCGTCGTATTTCTCATGTGAAACACTTACGTAAAATTTGACGATAACGTACTTGGACATTTTTATCCATTTATTCTTTTCTTGAATAAAGAGCGCTTTGATTGCCATTTCTTTTTTCTCTTGACCTTACACTCCCGATTTTAAGATGTAAACAATAATGCACCTCCAACTGCCACTGAGCAAGGTGCGAGGCATTTAAATGCTTTCGTTGTTTTCAACTCAAGAAGGCAATGGATATTATTATCAGTTCTTCCTCCCTACAGCTTCAGATGTAAGGAGTACGAAGATGATTTATCATCCGAATTTCCTGATCAAGTTCTAAGTTTCGGGAATGTGCTTAAATCTGAAATCATCAACATACATAAGTGCTTCGGCAAAGTTACATCTCCTTGATAACTCTACACTAGCTTCCAGTGTTCTCTGTACCCTGTACCACCTTCTGTTTGTTTCTTACTCTTCCAGTAACAGTTTCGACAGAAGAAAACCGATTGTGTGGAGGAGCTAGCCTCTTAGCTAGATATTTGGCGCTCCCCCTTCCCCCTGCCCTACCAAGCACCGACATTTTATGTGCGTCCTTCGATATTTTCTTCTTATGCCATGGTTTGTGATATTTACATCCTTCAAATTTTGAAATGAGGAAACAAAGGAAAACTCATTAAAAATAATATAGGTTATATTTAAAGATTGAAAGTTTGATTTGGCGTTTTAAGTTCACTTTATGCACAGTAAGCCTAATCGGGACCGGACCTACAGTTTAAAATGGAATCCGAACCACTATGTGCCTCCACCGGGTATCGAACCATGGACCCCTTCATTACAAGGCAACGACGCTACCACTGCGCCATCGGGGAGGCCCTTGAAAGTTTGAACAAAAAGTTTAGCATATTTAAGGATATTTCAGTTATGTCTTAGTGCATGAAGAACATCTTTAAAACGTGCTATTACTACTCCTTTGCTTAAAGAAAATTCCAACAGTGTGTTACAAGAATAAATGTGCCAAATATAATTTTCTCCGTCGCGTATTATTAAATATCATTTCCTTTAGTAATTTATTATCATTATTTAAATATGATAAATTGCTGTCGTATCCCTGAAGATTTTGTATCGATTCTCATTGAAATTTCAAATTTAAGGAACTGTTGGGGGCCTCACATTCTAATCTCGCCCAGGGCCTCGAGATATGTTGCTACGCCATTGTTCATATATGTCGTGTTACAAAGGGGTCACACAGGAACATTTGGGCCATGTAAACTTCAGAACATACTCTTCCAACCATGTAAGTATTTGAGTTATGTTATGAAAACTCTTCTTTCTGTAAAACTTTGAAACTGTTTATTTTTTAGGCTCACCCTGTATTTTCATTGTTACTTCCTCTATGCTTACAACATATTCTGTGTCCATCTCAGGAAAATATTCAAGACCCGGTTGGGCCGAAGAAAAAACCAAAGGAATAAATAGGAGAGATCATTATTTATTCTTGTTCCGGGGTAGGATCGAGGGACTTGGAAGTATCTCGGTTCCTTTCACAATATTGTAAGCCACATGAAGCAAACTACTTTCTCACAATAAAAAATATGTTTGACGCCTCGTTTTGACGCTACGAACTACCTAAAAGCGACATTTTATCCACATGCATACATAAAATCACTCAACGCGTACTCACCATTGCCACTAATGGGTTGACTTTTCGATTAGTATGAGCAAAATATGTGATATAATCAGGGCTGGAAATGGGCATTTTCACGAAACGGTACACTTCACTTTTGTTAAGCCTGAATAACACAGAACTGAATATCCAGTAGGAATGCTCTAGTTGACGCTGGACTGACTATCCATTTGCTAGTTTCGCCTCACACGGTACTTGTTACACCGTACTTGTCGGTAGTCTTTCCTTCCCATAATGGCGGCCGCGTGAGATGTAAACAAAGTATCACTTCACACTTTTATAATACGATAACTATTCAACCGAGAGGAATATCGCTTCGTATTAAATGGTTTTAGGTAGAGAAGAATGGCGCTGATGAAATACATACTTTACAACGTTTACTGTACACGTATGGAAGAATATTTGAGCTTTTTCAATTGTAAACTCCGTGCACTCACCATAGACGGTGTAACTCGACGTGCCTTTCGTGCTGTATGTATTATACATTGTAATTGGAACAGCTAACCGAAATGATCCATAAAATGCTTTGGTGTAAAACTGTAAAGTACTCTCTGTTATAAGATTTTTGGAAGCATTTACGTAGCATTTGTGCTTTCGTCTAAAGCCGGCTTAAAGCTGGACGTAGACGAGCAATTTGAAGAATGTTGTAGGAGAATAACTGCTTTGTGCTTTTATTAAAAAAGGAAAAGTATGTACTAGATATTTACTCGAAAATAGATATGGTAATCAATGCGTACCGAACAAGCTTTTTAACTCGGGTTTGCATTATTCATACACGAGATTCGCAGGATTCATTCATTCACAAAAAAAAGTCAAACATTTATTGATACACTTTTAATAATATGGCTTTTCATTTTCAGCTAATCATATTTGTCACGTACACATCTCATCGCTTTCCATAAATACCTAAATATTAATGAACTGAACACGAATGCACTGCACGTCATGTCTTTACTTTTTTTAAATCGAGAAACGGAGAAACTATAACATAAACAGCCAGCACTCGGAAACCACAGACAAAAGTCGCTTCTTTGCAAACTCACAGATTATCTTCACATGGCCAAACTTTGCTCTGATTGGCTGTTCCACAGAATCCAGTCAACGAAAGCTAGTACCAATTAGAACATGTCCTATTCCTCCAAACCAGTCAAGCAGTCAGCCAGGCCGCCATGATTTCTACTTAGAAAATCAGTTCGGCACCATACCACAGGGACGAAATTAACGACTAGCGAAAAATAGCGATGTATAATAAAGATATAATGACCCGGCAAATAATAATAATTAACGCATAAAAATATTATAAAGAGAACCATATGACACAAAAAGATAATGGTAACATAGACCCCAAGCCCCAAACGGAAACAACCTATCTCCACGCTTACATAACTGCAGTAATATGTACTAACTATTAAAGAACAGTTTAGTTCATGCGGAAAAGGGAAATATCTATCTATCTATCTATCTATACACACACACACACCCCCACACCCAAACACACCCCCCCCCCCCACACACACACACACACACACACACACATATATATATATATATATATATATATATATATATATATAAAAACGAACATGAACGATCTGTTTCTATTACTGACGAGAGGGAACGCGAAGGTTCAAGATTTTCACGAACCTGAACGCCGTTCCGCAGAGATGGCGATTGGGTTCCAAAACTGGAAGGAGGGGGGCCAAGGTGCCAAAACTGGGGGGCATGGACAGTTTACTTTCCCTTGGTAAATAAGATTTAGCATAGTGCGGGGGCAAAAGTAGCAAAATGTGTGTATGTGTGTGAGAGAGGGAGGGGAGATTGCCGTTCAGGTCCGCTCCGGTCCATTTCGAGGCCTTGATATATATATATATACAGATAATCAGGTAGATATCCGCTTGTTACGTCTGGATAAGTTGCATGGTAAAGTAATTTCGGTCTAGATAAAGATTTTAAGTGTCGGACAGTTAAGTCTTGTCTTGTCTTGCAAATGATTTTAAAAGTTTGTCTTCGGGTTTGCGTCGTCACATAATCTTCCCTAGCAGTGGCGGCGACGAGGGAGAGGGATCAGTTGCGACCAACTTTTTACTACTTTTTACCCCTGCACTGTAACCTCTTAATGCTAACCCTTGTATAACAGGAGAAAGTAAACTTTCCTTGCCCTTCCCGCCTTAGTTTTAGCACCCAATAGCCGCCACTGATCCCTAGACTCCTATGTACCAGACCTTATTTGACTACGAATGATAGTTCTGTACTGTACTAGAGGTACGCCATCTCACTCTTTCATATACCTCACACATATTAAAAGATTTCACGCTACATAGATAAAAGTTCCAAAACAGCTTACTTATTTACTCTGCTTTTATTAGAAAAATCCAACTGAACAGTTCTGCATGCTTGATTAAGCGAATCGTTGTGTTGTTACTAAAAATAAAATAAAAACAATCAACAATGTTCAAAGTCGTAACTAGAGATACAATTGGAGCAGGCTTCGTTGCTTTGTTGCAGTATTGACCAGCTTATTATACCAAACGCGCTCAGACTAGTGTTTCTCAACCGCTGGTACGGTTCAGTAATTCTTCTCCTGAAATTTGTCATATTATGACACTTGTGGAGCAATTTTCATCAACAAATATTTCGTCAACATGCCTAGATATAATAATTGAAGACTAAAATTGGTAAACCCTGTAAGTGCCACAAGAATTCAAACACCGTTTTCCACGTTAAACTGTGAAATGTGCCATGCTTTATAATGTGGTAAACGTGAAATGTGGCTGGTAGCCCTCTAAGTAGTTCAAAGGGCGTGTAAAGAGGTCACTAGTGTGAACGTTCTTACGGGCTGATGTGCGGAACGATGCGATTTCCCAAAACTTCCGCTTTTGGCACTTAGTCCTTACTTTATGATCATACCTTAATTTCTTTATTGATATTTAATTTCAAGGTACATGTTAATTAATGTATAAACCGACCTCAGTGGCGGAGTGGTTAACACAACACGTTACGACGCCAGGATTCGAATCCCGGTCAGAACATGGGTGTTTTTTTTTTGTAAGTGTTCCTTCATCAATTTGATCATATCATCACTCATCCACATCGTCGCGATTAGCAAAAGTGGCAGAAAATGGGCGCTAAATAGCAAAAAATCAAAACAAATGTAATATAATTACTATACAGAGTTAAAAAAACAACTTATAAAGTTATTTACGATTAAAAGTGTTGGGATCGGGACATCGACTTTTATAAAAGAAGAATTATCTGTCCGCAATCTCGCAAAGCTATTCTAGACCACTGTCCGGTTCAGAAAAAAAATATCCCGCCCCCCCTCAATTATGAGGCTATAAAAACAATATATTTTTGTTCATCAGGAAACCAAGATCAGTGCTGAACGCTAAAATCGTCCCGATTAACCTAGGAAGAAATCAGAAGAAACAAATAAAATGTAAATGAAGCATTATCCTGTGCATATGCAACCTAAGCACACAATTTGCTACAGAAAGTGTTCAGAGACAATGCTGTATTGGAAACGACTTGTAACAGAAGTATCGTTCGATACCGAGAACGAGGAATTTTTGACTCAAGAGTCTGTCAGGCATTCTTAACATTCTTCACCACTGGCGCCCTAGAAGTGTTTAATTTGCATCTTCGCTTGTACATGCTTAAGTATACTCTTAACAAAATCCTAGCTGTTTATCAGCCACCGCACATACTAACTGGATCACAACACATTATTCGTTGTTACCTTGTTATGGAAAGCAATCTCCTATCAGTTTCTGACACACGCCATAAATTTAGGTTACGTCTCCTCTCTGCAGTGATACCAGATCCTAGACTGGGCCGTTGTGCAAATCTCCATTCTGTTGGAACTGGCAATGGTGGTGGGCGGGTAATGAATTGCAGTTCTTCTCTATGAAAGACAGGGCACAGATGACAAACTATGACAGAACAGAACTGTACTCTACTTCCTGTATATGTGAGATGTACACAGCTTTTTATAAATTACCTCCAATTGGCGTAAGTAAGGACGTAGCTCCTACTTATGATTTAAATACAGATTCTCTAATCAAACATCACACCATACTCCAAGTTTGTGTAGAAACTTTTTTACCACTATGTGGTAGTAGCGTCGGTGGCAGTGTTCTGATGCAACACGTCTTGCAACTATGGATTGGCGGTGGAGAATCAATTGCATGGTCAGCAAGGTCTTCGGACTTAACACCATGTGATTTTTTTTATGTGGGGTTTGTGAAAGATACGTTCCTGTCCTAGTATGGAGCATAACATTGAAAGCCAGAATTGCAGATACAATTATTCAGGTCAACACAGACATCGTAGAAATTTTATCGAAAAATGCAGACTCGATCAGGACTCAAAATTCGGGTCTCTCGTATACCGTGCTGTTGAATTGTCTCTGTTAGTGCTACTGAAAAGGGATCTGTTGATAATACTGTTGACATAGGCTGTGCCTAGTTATTCCTAGCGTACAGACGTTTACCTTCCTGTTTGGCACACATACGTAAAATTCTTAGCGAAAAATACAGGTTAGATCATGGCTCGAACCAGGGTCTCTGGTATATATCGTGCCACTGCACTTCCAACTGAACTACGGAATCAGTAGTATCTCATTGTGATGTAATTGTGACCTTCTAGGAAAGCACTGAAATGTCGACATCTCGTCTACATGGAACAGTAACGAACACTTCTGGATTGTAATGATCCCATTGACTTTCCAAAAGGTCGTTACAATCCAGAAATGCCAGTGACTGTACATTTCGGAAACTGAATTCTTTCAGGTCAGCGAGGCTCTGGTGCCTGGATTCACAATCAAAATTAAGCATCTATGTGTTTTTGGGATTAACCATTCGTCCATTTCCTCTAATTACCATTAATCCTCGTCGGCACGATTGATCTAAGGAGGAAGGAGGTGGCGTAAAATAAATCAAATACACTGAAAATGTACTCATGGAGTCTAGCTATGTAGGTGAGGAAACAAAACTAGGTTAATACATAATATTGTATGTTAATAATATGTTTGTATTGTTTTTTAAAATCAAAGTGGGTGGAGTTGTAGCCCATGACGCCACTTTTATTGTCGTCAAAGAAGCTAGAACACTTTTACGGAGGGCCAGAGCCCTCCCTACACCACTTTGTAGTGACACCTCTGCCTGGCTTCAAATAGCCATGGCAGGCATCAGGCAGGCTACACACAAAAGTACTACTAATTACTATTTCGAATGACTCCATCTAATTCATGGTCTGAATCACAAGAGCTATGTTCCGGTTTATTACTTTATTACTTTATTATTATTATTTATTTCAATAAGGTTGAGTAGTGCACCCAATTGTCAACCTCACTTCCACTTAGTACACCCGGGACTGCAAGTTGGCGTATGGACTTATGACCAGTATAATCATCTGCATGGCTGTGTGTGTGTTGTCCTGTGTTTTGTTCTTATATGTACTGAGAGCCCCTTTACAGCCTCAGCTTTTAACCCAAGTAAGAATACTCTATTCTGTCGACATTACATGAAGTAAAAGCAAAGTGCACCCCTGCACTTTGTACTACGCCATGAAGGCGTATAGGGGGTGTGGAATTAGGACACCACACTTTCTTGATCACGGGCGAAGGTGGGGGTGATGTGATCAGCACCACGCCCCTGGCCGCCTTTACCCCTCAGAGTTTCCTTCAGATATCCACTTCATACGACGCTGAGTGGGTGCGGGAGCCGCTTGAACAGTGGGAATAAACCCACCGGGGATCGAACCTGGGTCTCTCGCATGGTAGTCAGACGGTTCGACATTATCCTATGTTACATTCGTTATATTTTAGTTATGATAAGGGTCTGGTCTCAGCATATGACGGGTTCAAAATAGATTAGGTGCGTCAAATTCAATAAGGTTACAACTAAGCCATACAACATTTCATTTACAACAACATTACTATAAATAATGACTTGATTCTCTACATAGTAAATTAAACTATACAGAAGCTACATCTAAGTGGTTACAGGCTAGCGTACATGGGTACATTTTTGCATCGCCTACTGGTGTAGTGTGTAGCGTGCAGTGTGTAGCGCGCGGGTGGAACGTTGCAGCTTGTAGGTAGATATTTTGGACCCCTAGACAAGATTGTGGTTTAGCGCACCTCCTTCCCCCCGCTCTATCAAACACCGACATTTTATGTGCGTCCTTCAATATTTCCTACTTAAGCCATGGTTTGTGGAATTTACATCCTACAAAGTTTGAAATGAGGAAACAAAGAACGACTCAGTAAATAATATATAGGTTATATTTAAAATTCTTAGTTTGAGTTTCTGATTTTTTTTAAAGAAAGGTTTACCATATTTAAGTATATTTCAGTTGTGTCTTACTGCCTAAAGAACATCTTTAAAAAACGTACTTTTACTACTACTTTGGTTAATGGAAATTCCAGCAGCGTGTTACTGTAGCTGTGCCAAGTGTAAATTTCTTCGTCGCGTACTGTTAAATATAATTTTCGTCAGAAATGTATTATTATTATTATTATTATTATTAAGTTATAATATAAATATGATAATTTGCTGAAGTTTTCTTGATAACTGTGTTTCGATTCACATTGATATTTGAAACTTAAAGAACGTATGGAGCCTTGCATCCTAATCTCGCCCAGGGTCTGGCGGTATGATGCTATCCTGTACCTAAGAGTAGAGGTATTTGAGCGGTTCAAATCAATACTTGGTACGAGGCCTATTATTTTTTATTAATTTAAGCACGATGGTAAACCTATTTTGACAATGTCTTTGTCGATTTTATACTATTGCAAATCTGTGATTTTTCATCTCGTACTTCGTACGAGTGTCATAATTTCTTTCGAGTTAAAGTATGTAACACCTACAAATACACCCACCCACGCCCACGCACACCCACCCACGCACACCCACGCCCACCCACACAAATTTACTTCTATTGAATCATGTTGCGCAATGTTATGCAACAAGTTATTACGCAATATTATGATGACCCCGTATCTGACGTGTTGTTTTCTGATTGGTTGGTTATGACGTAATGCGATGACGTATTGTTTTTTCATTGGTTGGTTGTGACGTAATGCGATAACGTGGTGTTTTCTGATTGGTTTGTTATGACGTAATGCGATGACATGTTGTTTTCTGATTGGTTGGTTATGACGTAATGCGATGACGTGGTGTTTTCTGATTGGTTGGATTATGACGTAATGCGATGACGTGGTGTCTTCTGATTGGCTCACTGATTCGGATGTTTTCAACGCGGTCCGCGCTTAGGTTACTTAAAGTGTTTCCGCATTACAGATCAGTCAGTATCGCGAGAGTGTTTGAAGAGTGCGGACGTGTTGTTGCAGTGCTCCTCTATACATTTTTTCATGTGCTAAGCACAGGGTGATATTTTTTTACTATATGTACTTATTATTTTTTATACTTAGTGCAAATATATATAATAAAAAATAGCTAATATAAAATAAAACGCCATGAATATTTTTGGGTTTAAGAAACAACAACATAATCAGCCTGTAGAGAGAATTCCAGTAAACATAGATGTATTGTATTTAGAGAAATTTATCATCAATTGAAAGGGTTACTTCTTGTTCACTTGAACAGTATTTGGTCTCATGTTTACGAGGATACTGAAAAGCAATTATTTGTATTTAATAATAACTTATCATCATATAAGTTACCTGTTAGTGGGAAAATTTAAATAAACATTTCACCACCCAATGCGGCAGTGTTGTACATAGGTCGAAATTTGTATAGAATTAAACATAGTACATTACTTCCTGATACGTCTTATGATGTGGAAGCTGGTAAATTTTTGTATGCTGAGATAATTGGAGAGTATGATAAATTGATTCCTCTGTTTATCGAAATAAGAATAATCTATCGTCTTATTAATATCTAAATTACCTAAAAAAAACATGGATATATTTGGTAATAGAAGGCGACAGGAGATTCCAGATAATTCCAGCGAGATTGCTAGTTTAGATGCACGTCTAAAGAAACTGAAATCAGATTTACTCATATTACTAAATCTAAATATTCAAGCAGAGATTACAAATCTTCAAACTCAACTGATTTATCCTATAGTAAAAATTGATGGAGAACTCAAATCTTTGCTTGAGAAATATACTAATTTAGCTTTAATAGATAATCTTCAGAACTTTTAAGAGAATATTGCCAACTTGAAAAAAAGAACTTGATAAATTTAGACAAATCTAGAGAACGAATACCGAACAGCTGAAACAGCAAATAAATGACCAGGCAAATAGTATTCGTACCGAACTGCAAACCATCATCCAGAATATCAAAACTTAAGGAGAATATGAGCAGGTAAATGCTAGAATTGCTAAATTGCAAGAACAGTTTCAATCTTTCGAAATTCCTACATTGCAAAGTATCAAATCTGAATTACAGACAAATGAACTGCATACAGCTATAACAGAAGTTCAATCGAAACTACAGACATTGGAAGAGTTTATCAATAATTTACCTTCATCTTCTGAATTAAATGCTATTGCTCGGAGCGTTGCCGGCATCAAATTGCAGTTGGAGACTTGTGAAGATTTTGGGAAGATACAAGGCGATAGCTCACATAGAAGATACTATGACAACTATGAGAAATGAGCTAACAAGTATACAGGAAACTCTGGAATCGAAACTGCCTGGATTACTGATATTCTAGCTATAGTTCAACAGCAAGTTACTAAGCTTGAAAGCTTGAATACTGAATCAGAATTATCGCATTTCCATCATCTTATTGACGACATTCAGAGTAAATTAGAGACACTGTAACAGTCTACACCTACGCAGGATGACATAACGCAACTGCAAGAAATTTTGAAAAATGCAGCTGATGCAACAGAACTCGATGCTATAAAATTAACTCTTACCACACTGCAGAATACTGTAGCTGCTTTGCCTACTTCTCAGGAAATCAGAGCTATGAGGACAGCAGTACATCGAATTTTAAAATCTGAGGATATCAAAAACATTCAAGTAGAAATTGCGTAAATCAGAGAAACTGTTGCTACTCTCCCCAACAATCAAATAATTAACGAACTACATGCATTATTTACAGAAATCAGAAGTCAAGTACACGATCTTGCTACTCAGAGTTCTAAATTGAAACTTGTAGAAAATTTACAGGAGATTATTTCTAATATTACGTTACAAATTACTACTCTTGAAGCAAGTCAAGAATCTGCTTTTTCAGGTTTTGCTACTCAACTTCACGATCTCAAAGAGGAATATAAACAACTGTATGTTGATGTAAAAATCAAACCTAGCTACGAGGAGTTGGTTCGTACTATCAACGAACACTTGGAACCGGTATTAAGTAGACTAGACGACGTAGATACTCGTCAATTTTATTCTATGGAAATTGTTAGGTTACAAAGTGTTCCAAATGCTCGAGGGCACTGGATGTACGTCAATGCTGGCAATGTTTACAAATTATATCCGTACACTCAGGTACATGAATTTTTTGTTGATGGTAGTTTACGATTTCTGAAGTTTAGTTTTCTAAAACATGGAAAACATATTGAAGTTCCTCAGTTTACTATAGTGCGAAAAGATGGTATACACAAGGAAGTTCAAATACCTATTACATACAGGGATGAGTCTACCAATAAATATAAAGTACATGACGACGAACAATTATCAGTTTTTTATATTGAAATTGGTGACAAGTTAGTATTTGACATAAAGCGGTTATACCCTGAGGACAATCCATTTTATGCGATATTCTCACTTCGAACTCGCCAAGACAAGATATAGTTCATGAATTACACAAACCAGCCCGTCGCAATTACAAGCGATTAAGTGTAGTAACAAAAGGTATAAATGAATTCTTTCAGGCTGATCTGATTGAGATGGCCCCTCCAAGGGGGACTTTAAAAAATTTAGATAAGATAAATCATGGTTACAAATATATGCTTACAGTTATTGATACTTTTAGCAAATATGCATGGGCTGTTCCCTTAAAATCCAAGACTGGTACTTGTGTTACCGAGGCTTTTAAGTCGATATTTAGTGAGGGAAGGATACCAAAATATATACAGACAGATAGAGGGAAAGAATTTTACAATTCTACATTTGCTAAGTTAATGCTACAACATAATATTAAACATTATTCTACATTCAGTGATCTGAAAGCTAGTATAGTGGAACGATTCAACAGAACATTAAAAAATCTCATGTGGAGACAATTTACTCTACAAGGTAATTATAATACAAGGTAATTATAAGTGGGTGCAAATTTTACTCGAGCTAGTTCATGATTACACCAATACAGTACAGAGTACTATTCACATGAAACCTGCTGAGGTAACCAAGTCTGATGAGCAACGATTGATTTCTACTGTTTATTGTAAAAAGTATAAAAATAATACCAAGAAGCCAAAGTTTAAAATAGGGGATCAGGTAAGGGTTAGTAAATATAAACAGTTATTCGAGAATGTATTCACTAAAAATTGGAGAACGGAGTTATTCTCAGTGGTTCAAGTTTTACCAGGGAATAGAAATACATATATCATAAAACATAATCATAACAAAATATTGAAAGGGAGATTCTATGAAGAGGAACTTAGTAAAACAAGATATCGAGATACATATCTAATCGAGAAAATATTGAAGAAGAAAAATAATAAATTGTATGTGAAATGGTTAGGTCTGCCAGACAAAGGTTGGATAGAAGCAAACCAGGTTATTCTTTGACTCCAACATGGAATGTGGTACAGCGTTTACCAGATGTAGTGGAAAGTAATAAAAAAAATGGAGAGTTGTTACCTGATAACATAAGATGTCTCATTGCAGGCTCATCAGGTTGTAGAAAAACAACTTTGCTGGTTGATAATTTCTTGCTTGCCCCCAATTGGCTAGATTGGAAAAATAGACACTTGTATGTGTTTTCTAAAAGTTTAGAACAACCGAAATACCAACAACTCATGAAGCTGTACGAGGGACTGGGCATAGCTACATTTTCATCAACAATAAAACCTCTCCACCAATGTTTGAAAAATTCTGTTGTGGTATTCGATGATGTTATTTTGGAAAATCAAGATGAAATTAGAAATTTCTTTACACAGGGTCGTCACAAAGAAATAGACTGCTTTTATTTAGCTCAAACTTATTCCAAAATTCCCAAACAATTACTACGAGATAATACAAACTTAATCTGTTTGTTTCGTCGAGATCATACTAATTTGATACATGTATACGATGATTATGTGGGAGGAGACTTAAATTACAACCAATTTTCAAAATTTTGTTCATCTTATTGGAACAGCGACGATTTTGGATTTGTCACCATCGACATGACTCGTAAACCTAACAATGGTAAGTTTAGAAATAAAATCAACGACTTTTTAAAAGTTGAAACGATTTAAAATAACCATTAATCAAAAAATGAATATGACGAAACACAAAATTGAAGATAATTCGAAATTACCAGAGTACTTGTCCAAACGTTTCAAAGGTTGGAAATCAAAGAATCGAGGTTTTTACGAACAATACAAGCGTCAAGACCAACCTATTATCGATGCAATCAGTGGTCTCGGTAAGGAGATTAAGAGTGTCACAGAACAAAATAAAATCCTCATCAATGAATTGGTACCTCTTACTGCTAAAAATTATGCAGGTTTTCCTCCTACGCCATTGTCTAGTATCAACACTTCTCTGGTACTTAAGGAACCACCTGCTAAAGCAGCTATAGAAGAATCAGATAAAATCGAGTTGGGTCCCCTGCAAGAGATTACCTGAGTACAGGAAAATTCGGAAAACTATTTGGATTGTATCCAACTATGGAGGGAAATGAAGGCGTAGTATGGAAAATTGGCAAGTCTAAAGTTACATTCGAAGGTGACATGTCCTTCACGGACGTATGAACAGACTGTTGAAGTACATCATCCCGCCTGATAGATATGAATCTTGTGCTGGAAGTGAGGAGATTAATGAAAGTGCATGAGAGAAAGATTGTGCTGTTACTGTGATTTTTTTTTTTTTTTTAGTTTCGTTATGATGTATAACTTTGGTTCTTTTTAAATTGCATAATCAAGATAAATAGATTCTGAATTCATATGTTAAAACGTACGTTTTGTGTTTTTGTGTCTATTTACTGCAAATCTTAATGTTTTCCCGTGCCCTGGGAGGTATCACGCTTATACCAATATACAGTCTCATGTTTCTCATTCTCAATTTGTATTGAGATAAATATATTCTTATGACTATTAATAATATCCTATGGTTGAATCTGGCACGACCGTGTCAATAATTTGGCGCCTGGAACGTGGGGCCACGAACACATTGTGTATTAGCTATGCTAATCTTTGGTAACATGTTTTAGATTTGCAGTTGAGTCAGAACTTTTGATGCGCAACAATGGAAAGAAAATATTAAGAAGTGGAAGCAAAGCTTCATTTGTTGATGAAAGCACAGTTCATGTGTTTTGCTGTAAGACTACATCAAGGCTTGATGATACGTTTGTTTACACTGAGTGTCACATTACGTTTCATTTGAATTGTGCAAAGCTAATGTCAACAAAGGAAAGTAATTCTCCTGGTGAATTAACATGTCTCGCATGCAAAGAAAAACTTGCAGTTCCTGTTGTTCCTGTTACTGCTGATTTGCTTGCGTCATTGCAGCAAATGCTGGAGGCAAATTCCAGCAACCTGGAAACTAGAATCCAGAAAAAAATGACAGAAAATTCTAGTAATCTAGAACTTAGAATCCAGGAAAGGATTACGGAAAATGCTAATAATCTAGAATCTAGAATGCGGGAACATTGTGATAGCTTAGAGGCTAAACTCCAGGAAAATATTAATATCTTGGAGCACAGTTTACAACTAAAACTGGAAGAAAGTAGTAGAACTCTTGAGTGCCGGCTAGAAGCAAGGATGGAGGAGAAACTGTCCCAGAGTTGTTCACAACTCGCTACGTCCAATTCAGAGATGGGACGGAGGATCGAACAACTGACTCTGCAAATGTCTGAGGGACAGCAGAAATTGAACGAAAGCTTTGAAATTGAGATGATGAGCTTACGTCAAGCGTGTCAGTCAAATTCTCAGCAGCTGGAATCTAAACTCCATGAAACAGTTGTTCTGTTGAGGGAAGAAGCTGAGCAGATGAAGGAGGACTTCCGAAAGGAAATCACTGAAACACAGAGCGGCTTCAGGGAAGAAATGTCCAGAGAATTGGACAACCAGGTGACCAGTATGGCATATCAGCTGAGAGAAAACCTGAATTTCCGAGTTGAAGAGACGGTGGCAGAAAAACTTAGAAGCACAGAGGGGCCTAGAGAGAATGCCGAAGAGTGGAAAAATGATATGGAATCCAAACAAGGGAAGCTTTCTTCAGACATGCGTAATCTTTGTGACGAAGTGGCCCAAATTTCAACCACTTTAAGCAAGTTGCCACTCTCCAGTGAACCAGAGTTACCGCGGATGGACCAGCTGGGCGCGCCTTTTCGAAGGTTGCTGTCTCCTAGTCGTTCTGAGGTCTCTTCGGGGCAACGAAACCGTACACATGTAAAAAAAAGACGCCACAGAGAGATCGTTTCCAGTTCTTCAGGCAGCGAGTCGACTTTATCGGAAAAGAGAAAAGAAAGAAAATCTCGAACCAATGCTACGCGTGGTGGGGTGACTCCCCGGATGGCTGACCTGAATTCCATGCGGAAATTCGACGGAAATATTATAGCCACTTCGGCTGAGATTTATCTCAAAGAATTAGATACCAACCTTGAGATCCTTCAGATACCGCATAGATACAGGCTGGAGATTATTCCTCGCTTGCTAACGGGCATGGCTTATCATTAGTTCTACTCTCATAAGAATGATTTCCACACATATTCAGATTTCCGTAGGGCGTTTAAGAGGCGTTTTGCGTCTTCAGAGGAAAAAAAGGGAGTTGGCATCTGTTAGAGCCAAACGGTACAACACAAACAATGACAATAGTTTGGAAGAATATGTTTGGTCTGTATACTCTGCTTACAGAAACCTGAGTAGCCACTACACATAGCATGAGGTGATAAACCTCATAATCGGCCAATTGCCTTATAGAGTGAAGCATTTGTGTATGGCCCACGCTCCCGTAACTGTTGATTTGCTTGCAGATTTTGTCAAGAGATACGAGCAAGCGGAAGAGCAGGATGCTTGGCGAACTGCGTGGAGGAAGGAGAATCCTACTCACCAGAACAACCGAGATATTCCAGGCCACTCGGCAAACAGAAACCCGAGGGTTCGTATGGTCCAGAGGCAGAATAATTACCGTGAAAATCGCTCTGCAAGTCCATATAGAAACGGCAATCGTTATCATCAACAAAGCCAAAATAGGCAAAGACGTGAGTATGCTGCTGCCAGATACGAACCTTGTGAGAGACCACGAACTGATAACCGTTTATCTTCATCGGAGCACAGTGAACCTTTGAGAGAAGGTCGTAGCTCTCCACGATTGCAAGTGGCGAGCAGTGGCTTACAAACAGATGCTGCAGTGTCGTACCCTAGTAACGAGCAGCAACAGAGCGTCGAGCTGACCAGAAATTTTTGCTGGGAGAATGGAGCAAATCTCGACCAGGTGCGGGATTTTACCCCACGCCTGGCATAGAATCGTCCCCTTCTGATGTCGGGCAGTCTCGGATAGAACTGGGGCCTGCAGAAAATATTTCCCAGTCTGTAAATAATGAACTGAAGCTGGTGTTTGTTATTAATCATGAAGAGAGTGAGTTTCTTTACAATTTGTGTCAGGCTAGTGAGTCTAAAAACTTTGGAAGAGTGCCTGAGTTCAAGGCACGTGTAGCACATGTTGATATAACTTGTACAGTGGACACTGCAGCTGAAATATCTGTTCTGAGTCTAGAGATTTGGAAGAAAATAAAGCAAAATTTGCCAGGGGCCATGTTACAAACTACTCCAGAGGTGCGACTTATTGATTTCGCTGGAAAAAGTCGAACTAGAGTTGTGGAAAAGCGCAGAATCGTGCTGGAAATTGCTGAGAGCACCATACCTTTAGAATTTTTTTTTTGTGAAGGTTTGCCTTTAGACTTATTATTGGGTTATTCGTTCCTGCAGAAATATGAAGCAGAGATCAATCTCAAGCATAAAAAGTTGTATCTAATGGTGGATGGAGAGCCAATTGAGCAAAAGCTACATGATGATGATTCCGTTGATAAGCAAATGAGCGTCCGGAGGATTGAAGCTAGCTACGATAAATGGGCTACACCGCTAGAGGATATAAGGGAGAAGATTGACTCCAGTGAACTATTGGCTAAGGAACAAAGAGCCGAATTGTTCGAGATATTTATTGCACATAGTAAGGTGTTTTCAGAGAGGCCTGGCACTGCCAAGAACTTAGTTTGTGATATTCAATTGTCCAGTACCGTTCCAGTGAGTCAAAAACCGTACCCGATTCCAGTGGCAATAAGGGCAAAACTAGAGGCTGAGCTGCAAAAATTGAAAGATTGGGAAATAATTGTGCCTTGTAACTCTCCGTACTTGAACCCGCTCATTGTTGTGGACAAACCGGATGGGTCTGTACGTCCGTGTGTAGATTTTCGGTTGTTGAACAAGTTTGTTATTGTTCCTAGAAGTTCTGTTGAACTAATAGACGAAGCACTTCAGGAATTTAAAGGAGCCAAGTACTTCACTAGTTTTGATTTGGTATCCGGGTATCTGCAGATTCCTGTAAAGCAAGAATGCAAGTCATACACTGCATTTTCTTATGAAGGAAGACAGTGGATGTTTACAAAAATGCCTTTCGGAATAGCTAACGCAGTTTCAGTTTTTGTTTCGGCTATGCATTCTATATTTGGGCCCGAAACTGATTCATTTCTAACACAGTATATCGACGATTTATTACTGTTCGATTGTGATTTGCAGAAACAGTTCCGGCACATTAATTATGTTTTGACCAGACTAGAAGAAGTTGGAATGACGGTGAAGTTGAAGAAATGTGACTTACTTAAGTCGGAAATATTATATTTAGGCCATATTGTTTCTGGGGATTCCATCCGAACTGATCCTAAGAAGAACGACGCCATTTTGTTTTCCCAGACCTAGAAATAGAAAAGACGTTAGGAAATTTTTGGGACTTGCCGGTTGGAGGAGAAAGTACATTGAAAATTTTGCAGTGAAAGTACAACCACTTACTTATCTTTTGTCCAAAGATTTAACATTTCAATGGACAGAAGTAGAAAATGAAGCTTTCGAATTGAAGAAACTTGATTTGGTTAGTGCACCTGCGCTATCGCAACCAGATTTTACTAAAGAATTTTGTCTACAGTCAGATGCATGTGGAAAAGGGCTTGGTTGCGTTTTGTTCCAGACAGATGGACATGATATTTTCGTTATCCAATATGCTAGCCGAAAGTTACGTAACAATGAACTTCATTTTTCTGTTCATGAACTTGAGTGCCTTGCTATATTATTTGGAATAGAACGCTTTGCAGTCTATCTTAAGGGGCGAATATTTAAAATTTATACTGACCATAAAAAACTACAGTGGCTGCAAAATAGTAAAAATTGGAATAGTAGATTGACCCGTTGGTCTTTGAAAAAAATTAAACCTGATATTTTTAACTATATCCGTGATTGCCTGGTTTGTGCAAAAGTGAAGCCTGACAAATTAGGTATCATGAAGGAAAAGCTGCACATTAGTGGAAAGGAACCTCATGAGATGCTTTCCGTTAACCTTATTGGAAAGTTATCGCCTTCTTCAGGGTGCTATTTTATTCTCAGCCTTATAGATGTTTTCTCCAGGTTCGTCACAGTTTATCCTGTGCGGAAGGATAGTACCGCTGAGATAATTCGCTTAATGAAGGAGAGATATTTCGCCCATTATCCAGCTGTTAAACAAATTTTGTCGGATTGAGGATCCCAGTTAACTCCCGGTCATGGCAGAGTTTCATCGAATCCATGGGAATGAAACATGTGTGTACGACGCCCTACCACTCTCAAGGAAACTTAGTAGAGAGATCAAACCAAGAGATAACTCGTTTACTTAGGGATTATTGGCAGCACGATCACCAGATTTGGTCCAAGCATCTTTATGAAGTTGCCTGGTTAATTAACAATTCTCTTTCTGAAGTTACAGGATATTCACCCATTGAATTGTTTTTCCGCCATTCAGTTCCACCACAAGTGCTAAGAGATTTTCCATGGCCTGAGTCAAAAGACGGTGAGAAAGACTGGCAGAATAAGGTTGTTCAAGTGCAGTTAAGGAAACGATATGCTGTGCAGAGGAGGAAACTGAAGCAGAAGTGCCATGCTTTGCAGTTGGATGGATGCAGGAGGATGACTTGGTGCTGCTAAGAAGTCATCGTCTATGTTCAGCTGTTAACCGAACTAGTTCCAAGTTGTTTTATTTGTGGACAGGACCGTTCATAGCTACCCAAGTGAAATTCAACACGGCAGTGTTATTGGACACAAAAACTCGCAAGGAAGTGTGCAAGGTGAATTTCGAAAATCTGAAGATTTTTAATTGTTCTTCAGACATGAGGAAGATACTTTTAGAAGGTTGAATCCAAAATCTCCTAGACTGTGAGTGCTTCCACGAGTCGTCGTCGATTTTGTTTCTCAATGGAGGAGGCGATTGACATGTCCTTCACGGACGTATGAACAGACTGTTGAAGTACATCATCCCGCCTAATAGATATGAATCTTGTGCTGGAGGTGAGGAGATTAATGAAAGTGCATGAGAGAAAGATTGTGCTGTTACTGTGATTTATTTTTTTTGAGTTTCGTTATGACGTAATACTTTGGTTCTTTTTAAATTGCATGATCAAGATAAATAGATTCTGAATTTATATGTTAAAACGTAAGTTCTGTGTTTTTGTGTCTATTTACTGCAAATCTTAATGTTTTTCCGTGCCCTGGGAGGTATCACGCGTATACCAATATACAGTCTCATGTTTCTCATTCTCAATTTGTATTGAGATAAATATATTCTTATGACTTGTAACGACCCTGCGAGGTCGCCACATTTAACAGCCCTGCGAAGTCGCAGTATTGTGTTTGTTGGGAAGGTATGGATGAATAATGCATGCTAAATGTTTAAAATGTGTTAACGGATCCACCTCTACGGTTATTACTTTCGCTTATTTTTATTTGACCCTACGTGGTCGCTGTATTCTGTGAATGTTAACGGGTCCACCTCTACGTGGAGGAACTTGGCTCATGGTTAGACCTTGTGTGGTCGTTGTTTTTGGTAAAGGTTATCAAATATTGTGACATGAGAATTAAAGGTTAAAAACCTGAAAAGTGGAATGTGAAATGAAAAAAATTGTAAATTAGCTCAGCGAGAAGCACTCTTTGAAATCAGTAAGTACTAGGCAGAAAGGCCTGGAGTTCAAATTCTGAGTACAGTGTGAAGGTTTATGACATGAGATTGTTAGCCATTTTTATTGTCATTTATACTGTTCAATTTGTTGATGCAAGTGAGTGGTAAGGGTAAAGGTAAAGACACTTGAGTAAGTGTGCTAAAGGACATCTTTGTGATACGATTATAATAAACTGTTACATATATATGTATAAACCTGGTTTAGTCTTTCTTTGCACCTAGCAAGCCCTGCGATATTTCTGAGTCCTTGTACTACGACTGAATCAGTTAGCACATATGGGTAACTTTTGCCGACCCTCCAACTGCAGTGTTTAGCGTGTTGAACGCAGCCAGTACCAGTACTCCTGCGCCTTGGTGCTGAGCACTGCGTGGGAGGACGTTGCATAAAGTTTTGGCGTCTTAACGTGGGGCTCGAGAGAGATTGTAAAGACTGAAACCAGCAAGCCAGTGGGAGCCTTTTAGCTACAAGGACTAGAAAGGGCTCATAAGTGTCAGTGTTGGTGTTCTTCCAAAGAATTCACGAAGGTGAAGATATAGTGTCGGTAGTGGAAGAAACCATAGACGGTGTGCCAAAATGGAAAGGGATGCGTCAAGTATGAGCTTAAGAAGCAGAGGGAGGAAAACCGTAGATGAAGAAACTGGGTTCGGATTCTGTGAGGATACCGGAGGAGAGAGGGAGTCTTTCCAGTGTTGCCAATGTCTACAGAAGTTTCATTGGAAATGTGAGGTGCAAGAAGAGACCTCAGTCTCCACTGCAGAGTCCAGATGCAAGACTTGCTCATCGGTACCCTTGATGGTTTTAGGACAAGAACCAAGTGCTCCTAGTACGACCCCATCAGACCATTGGTTATTAGAATGGCTGATGAGAGATAAAGAAGAGAGAAAGAAAGAAAAAGCGGAGGAGGAGAAGCAGAGAAAGAAAGATATGGCTCAATTAGAGAAAGCTAGAAAGAAAGAGAAAGCAGAAGAAGAAGCTAAAAGAAAACTAGAGACACAAGAATTTAGGTCGCTAATAGAGTCTCTAGAAGAGATGAGAGAAATGGAAAAACGTGAAGCAGAAGAGAAAAGAGAAATGGAAAAACGCGAAGCAGAAGAGAAAAGAGAAATGGAAAAACGAGAAGCAGAAGAGAAGAGAGAAAGAGAATTAGAGACTCTCCATGCCTTAGTTCAAGGTCAAGAAGAGAGGAGACAGCAAGAAGCTGAAAGAAGCAGAACAGAGATGCGAACACTGTTCTCCCAACATAAGACAGACCAGTTAGAAAGTCTTAGGGAGGAATTAGATAAAATTAGAATCTCTTGTCAGCTGGAAGTAGTGAAAGTAGTGGAAGAACAATTAGAACCTTTAGCTGTCTGGCGTGGTGAAATGGAGCAAGAGCAGGAACAAATGAAGAAAAATTTAGAGGTCTGTCTGCAATTGGTAGCTCAGTCTACGACGGAAAATGGAAGTGAAGAACCAGAGAGAGTTAAGCAGATAGAAGCATCTATAGAAACCATAAGTTCAGCAGTAAAGACTCTGAGTGAGCAGACCGTAGTTATGGAGAAGGCTGTCCAAGAACAGAAAGTAGCTGCAGAAACGATGGCTAAAGCAACCGGCGAAAAGGTGAACTCTCTTCGCGGAGAGACACAGAAATTGGAGGTATCTCTTCGGCAAGAAATACAGGAGCAGACTGGGTCTATGGTCAGAAGAGTAGGCGAACTGCAAGATAAAATTGAACGGTTGCAGCTACAACCGGGAGTGCCTTCTGATGTTCTCCCAGATTCCATTGAACGAAATAGAAGTCTGAATCCTGAATCAGCCTCTTATGAACCTCCTAGAGTGGTGCAGAATCCTTTCTATATGGGAACCATTCAATCGGATAAGCGTAAGCGGCCTAGAGAAGCAGATAGTTCCGACGGGACATCTCCTCAGCGAAGAACCGAATTTAAGATGCCTAGAATATCTGACATCGCACACATCCCCAAGTTCAAGGGTGATATCGAAGCTCAGTCAGCTGAGAAATATCTTCGTGAGCTCAATGTAAGCTTCGAGCTCATGCAAGTGCCTGACAATTACAGACTCGAATTGCTACCTAGAGTATTCACAGGTAAAGCTGAACATTGGCTGGCAGGTAACATAGACAGTTTTGTTAGCTATGCTGATTTCTGCATAAAGTTTAAAGAAGAGTTTGCCTCCGAGAAGGCTAAGCAGAGACAATTAACAGCAGTAAGAAATAGAAGATATTCCCGTCCAGTACATGAAAATATGGAGAGCTTCGCTTGGAGCATTTACGCCGCCTATAGGAATCTAAGTGACAACTTCAGCGAGAGCGAGGTGCTGAATTTAATCATAGGTCAGTTACCTTATAGAACTCGAAATCTCTGCCTTGCGCACTCTCCCCGAACAGTTGACGAATTGACCAGTTTCCTCAAGGACTTTGAAATATATGATGATCCCGACTACTGGAGAAATAAAGAGGACTTCAAAGGTAAAGAACTTCCCCATAAGAATTTCAAAGTGCGAAGCATTGAGACCAAGGGTGACACTAAACCTGAAAACTCTTGGAGCGCTCGGAATCTCTTGTCAGCTGGAAGTAGTGAAAGTAGTGGAAGAACAATTAGAACCTTTAGCTGTCTGGCGTGGTGAAATGGAGCAAGAGCAGGAACAAATGAAGAAAAATTTAGAGGTCTGTCTGCAATTGGTAGCTCAGTCTACGACGGAAAATGGAAGTGAAGAACCAGAGAGAGTTAAGCAGATAGAAGCATCTATAGAAACCATAAGTTCAGCAGTAAAGACTCTGAGTGAGCAGACCGTAGTTATGGAGAAGGCTGTCCAAGAACAGAAAGTAGCTGCAGAAACGATGGCTAAAGCAACCGGCGAAAAGGTGAACTCTCTTCGCGGAGAGACACAGAAATTGGAGGTATCTCTTCGGCAAGAAATACAGGAGCAGACTGGGTCTATGGTCAGAAGAGTAGGCGAACTGCAAGATAAAATTGAACGGTTGCAGCTACAACCGGGAGTGCCTTCTGATGTTCTCCCAGATTCCATTGAACGAAATAGAAGTCTGAATCCTGAATCAGCCTCTTATGAACCTCCTAGAGTGGTGCAGAATCCTTTCTATATGGGAACCATTCAATCGGATAAGCGTAAGCGGCCTGGAGAAGCAGATAGTTCCGACGGGACATCTCCTCAGCGAAGAACCGAATTTAAGATGCCTAGAATATCTGACATCGCACACATCCCCAAGTTCAAGGGTGATATCGAAGCTCAGTCAGCTGAGAAATATCTTCGTGAGCTCAATGTAAGCTTCGAGCTCATGCAAGTGCCTGACAATTACAGACTCGAATTGCTACCTAGAGTATTCACAGGTAAAGCTGAACATTGGCTGGCAGGTAACATAGACAGTTTTGTTAGCTATGCTGATTTCTGCATAAAGTTTAAAGAAGAGTTTGCCTCCGAGAAGGCTAAGCAGAGACAATTAACAGCAGTAAGAAATAGAAGATATTCCCGTCCAGTACATGAAAATATGGAGAGCTTCGCTTGGAGCATTTACGCCGCCTATAGGAATCTAAGTGACAACTTCAGCGAGAGCGAGGTGCTGAATTTAATCATAGGTCAGTTACCTTATAGAACTCGAAATCTCTGCCTTGCGCACTCTCCCCGAACAGTTGACGAATTGACCAGTTTCCTCAAGGACTTTGAAATATATGATGATCCCGACTACTGGAGAAATAAAGAGGACTTCAAAGGTAAAGAACTTCCCCATAAGAATTTCAAAGTGCGAAGCATTGAGACCAAGGGTGACACTAAACCTGAAAACTCTTGGAGCGCTCGGAATTTTAATAGATTTGGAGGTAACAGAGGACTGAACCATAACCAGAATGGTCGATGGGAACCTTATCGACCAAATCGAGGGCCAGATCGCAGATTTCCCGATTGGAGGAGGAACAATCAGGGACGCAGTAGTCCTAATTCTCCTAGGCGATCCTCACCTAGAGAATCGGGACCAAGGGGAAGACAGTCACCCTCCAGAGAAGTTATGACCTCTGAGCAGGAGGGAGCCCTAGAAACAACCCGGGACTTCTTGCATAATCAAAGGTCTCAATCCTGCCAAACAAACTAGATCCTTGTCTAGGTGCTTCGTTCCCATTTAGGCAAGGGGCCTCGGAGGAGCGACCTGATACAACTATCCAAGAACTAAAGGTTAACTTTCAACTAACTGAAACAGAAGAAGTAAAATTACAGAGTGAACTGAAATCCGCAAAGGAATCGAGGATTAGATATAAATCACCAGCAGTGGCTGCAAAGTTAATAGATATACCAGTGACTTGTGTAATAGATACTGGGAGCGAATGCTCTATTTTAAGTTATGAAGTTTGGACTAAGTTAAAGGAACAAATTCCAGGTATTCAAGTGCAGAAGGTTCCAGAGATAAGATTGGTGGATTTTTCTGGGAGCCATAGGAAGCGTGTCTTTGGCAGCAGACGTGTGGAACTGGAGATTGAAGGTATGGTGTTCAGTACTGAAGTTTTTATATTGAGAGGGTTTGTTACAGATCTTCTTTTGGGCATGCCATTCTTGAAGCAGCACGAGGCCGAGATAAATTTCAGAAGAAACTCGGTAAAATTGTATTTTGGAAAAACTCCGGATCAAGATGTAGGGAATCCACTGGATGTTGAAATTGTGCGGTACATCCAAAAGGTCCAAGAAAGAGACGAAGAGTGGATGTATAAACCGACAGACCTCAAGGAGAAGGTCGAAACTATAGACATTCTGAATGATTCCCAGAAACAGGAGTTGCTGCAAGTGCTGAATCAATATATAGCAGTGTTCTCAGAGAAGCCCGGTACCATGGAAAGTGCAGAATGTGAGATCCTTTTAAAAAGTACCGAACCAGTTCATCGCCCGCCATATCCAGTGCCGCTCTAGAAAAAGAACTCAGCTTGTGGAAAAGCTGGAACATTATTCAACCATCGGTATCACCATATCTAAATCCATTACTAGTGGTGGATAAGCCCGATGGTAGTGTAAGACCGTGCCTGGATTTTCGACTATTAAATGCTATTATGATTGTTCCTAAAAGCTCAGTGCCACCTTTTGATGAGTCATTGCAGAGATTTAAACAAGCCCAGTATTTTTCGAGTTTAGATCTAGCTTCAGGCTATTTACAGATTCCTTTGAAACCAGAATGCCGAAAATACACTGCTTTTTCCTACAAAGGTCGCCAGTACGAATTCTTGAAGATGCCTTACGGCTTATCTAATGCTGTGTCTACCTTTGTGTCAGTTATGCATACAGTTTTTGGACCTGAAACTGAAAGTTATCTGACAGTGTACATAGACGATATTCTGATTTTTGATGTGGATTTCGATAGCCATATCCAACATATAGAAGAGGTGCTCCATAGATTAGAAGAAGTTGGACTCAAGGTGAAACTTCGACAACCTTCGCCTTTACAGATGTTCTCCGGAGCGAAGAAGAGAAGTAGTAGGGGAAGAAGAGGACCAAGTGACTTTAGTGTAGAAAAGACAGAGACTCTTACCAGGTTGATCTTTAATATTTCCAGTAAATTTTTTTTCAGAAATTGTAAGTTTTAAATTTCTACCCAAAAATTTTGGCCCGAGGAAGGGGCGTATGTAACGACCCTGCGAGGTCGCCACATTTAACAGCCCTGCGAAGTCGCAGTATTGTGTTTGTTGGGAAGGTATGGATGAATAATGCATGCTAAATGTTTAAAATGTGTTAACGGATCCACCTCTACGGTTATTACTTTCGCTTATTTTTATTTGACCCTACGTGGTCGCTGTATTCTGTGAATGTTAACGGGTCCACCTCTACGTGGAGGAACTTGGCTCATGGTTAGACCTTGTGTGGTCGTTGTTTTTGGTAAAGGTTATCAAATATTGTGACATGAGAATTAAAGGTTAAAAACCTGAAAAGTGGAATGTGAAATGAAAAAAATTGTAAATTAGCTCAGCGAGAAGCACTCTTTGAAATCAGTAAGTACTAGGCAGAAAGGCCTGGAGTTCAAATTCTGAGTACAGTGTGAAGGTTTATGACATGAGATTGTTAGCCATTTTTATTGTCATTTATACTGTTCAATTTGTTGATGCAAGTGAGTGGTAAGGGTAAAGGTAAAGACACTTGAGTAAGTGTGCTAAAGGACATCTTTGTGATACGATTATAATAAACTGTTACATATATATGTATAAACCTGGTTTAGTCTTTCTTTGCACCTAGCAAGCCCTGCGATATTTCTGAGTCCTTGTACTACGACTGAATCAGTTAGCACATATGGGTAACTTTTGCCGACCCTCCAACTGCAGTGTTTAGCGTGTTGAACGCAGCCAGTACCAGTACTCCTGCGCCTTGGTGCTGAGCACTGCGTGGGTGGACGTTGCAGACTATTAATAATATCCTATGGTTGAATTTGGCACGACCATGTCAAAGGGGATAACATAAAAATTAATTTGGGTGGGAGAAACAGCTGGTCCAGATTTCCTGGTACCGTAGGGCTATGGGAGCTCATTACCAAAGAACAACCGAAAAATTATACAGAAGATGATTATCAAAGTTACTCTGAAATTTTGACACTCTCTGATGCTTTGTACCAAAATAACGATACCAGTCAAAAGCGTGTGAAATCGAGCAGCGGGGATAAATACAAAAATCTGATTAAACTTATCTGGAATCGACTAAAAACCGGTAGTGGTATAAAACAATACAATACTCTACCTAAGGAATTTGTATGGGTAAACGATGTCAGAAAACTTATAGATAGGTTGCTGGTTATAGCAGAGGAGGAAAATGCTGGGAACAATAATTTTCATAATGAGAAAATGGGTATTGTAAACATGATTAGTGACAAATTAGCTAATTTTATTGTAAACTATCCTAAAGGTATAGGATACTTAATTAAAATTATCAATACTTTACCTCCTAATTCTGGAATATATCAGAGGGTCGAGGTATAGTGAACGATATTATTAATAAACTTCCGTTTATTATCTGAATGATCGTCATGTGGCTGATCAAAAACTGGAAGAGGCAGCTTTTGGAAGATTAACAAGCAGAGATGCATCATTGGGTGAAAAAATAACAGCGTTGGGTACAACCATTGCTATGAATACAAAACAAAAATTAGGGTGGGGTTTGCAATATAAATACCCTGAAAAATAATAATAATAACAACAACAATAACATGAAACCAAAAGGAGTTGTATACCAAATACCATATCACGATCTTAAAAATTTAAAACTTAATTCGATTTTAACTAAAAAAACAACAAGAAAAAAAGAGGCAATGTATAGCCAAAGGAAATTGAATGAAATTATTACTCACTACGCCACAATTAAAACGATTGCAAAATACAAGAAAGAAAACACACAGTGGTGGATTCATATTCAGCATTCCAGCTATCCTGGCTGCATTGGGGGCAGTTGGGAGTTTGGCTGGGGGTAGTGCTGCTATTGCCAAAACTGTAATTGATTCGAAAAAAATAAGGCAGAACTAGAAGAGCAAAAGTGTCATAATCTTGCCATGGAGAAAAAAATAGGCAAAGTTGTGAAGTCTAGAGCACTCCTAAAATTTTAAAAAAGAAGAAGCTCTTACCAACCAAGATATTGAATCTTTAATTAAAATATTTAAAATTAAACACTTCAACTGGGTTTTTATGTCTGATTCTCTCTCTAAAGGTAATCCTCACTCTCGAGAATGTCGCGTGGTGAATTTGGACAAGTCCGAAAACGTTGGTACTCACTGGATATGCTATTATAAACAAAATGACAATGCTTTTATTTTTGATTCTTTCGGAGGGATACCCCCTACAGAATTAATTCGTTACTTGAAACATGTTAAAATTTATTACAACGACGATCGTATTCAAGATTTCGATCAAATTGTATGTGGCCCTGTTTGCATTACGATGCTCAGAATTTTAAATAAAATACCAAATATCAAATTAAAATATTTTCCAAAAGCTGTATTATATATTAGATAAGGGAATTTTTCATCTCTCCAGCGAGACTTCGGTTTTGAAACTACATCTTCACGATGATATTATCTATCCAAAATCCATAGCTCTAAGAGCATTCTACAGTATGTATCTGATACCGAATGTAACTACCTACAACAATACTATATTAGTAGGTAATGATAAAATAATTATTCCTCCTGGACAGTATAACTTATCTACTTTGCAATTTGAACTTCCAACCACTGTCTTGCTTTCTCAAAATTCTGTAACACACAGAGTGGAGATTGTAACTACCAATGAAACAGTGGACTTATCTACCATGGGGGAACTTTTAGGATTTGAAAACAATAGCAAATTAGAACCAGGTGTTATTCACATAGGTAAATTTACACCAATATTCTTAGCTATTGAGACATTGAATATTCACTGTAACATTGCCAAAGGTATGATTATCAAAGCAGAAGAAAATTCGATTGGCAGTCACAAGGAGACAGGTATCATTGCTACATTTAAACCGAATTCGGAATTTATGGAACCTATCTTCTATTCCCCAATCCCACCAGTCTATTTCCCTGTTTCTGTTGATAAAGTTAATTACATAGAGATAACAATTACGAATGCGAAAAATGAAATCATCGATTTTGCCGGTGCTAATAGCACTGCGATAATAGAAATTAATATTCAAAATATATAAATAAATACCAAGATGGAAAATATCGAGAGTTATGAATTACAAACCTTCCCTCCAAACAGGAGGACATTTGCAAATATGAATCAGCCCAATAAAGAGATATAGTATGACATCACGGTGGGTGATGGGTTTATTCATCCATACAGATCAGACCTGTATATAAAATTTGATATTGTAAAACAAAGTAATGGTGAAAAATATCCCCCATCCGGGGCTAATGTAAAACTTGTAGATAATTTTGTTCCAATCTTATTTTCTCAAATTGAAGTCAGAAAGCATGGTACAGTCATATACAGGATTGATTGTCCTGGAATTACATCCACTACAGTAGGGACATTGAAACTGTCCAAATCAGAGAGTGCATATTATAAAGTTGGTCGGTTCGAAGCTGGAACAAAAATTCAAGCAAAAAGTCACACAGTACTGTTCCCCATGAGATTGCTTTTTGGATTTTTCTCTGATTATAAAAAAAAATATGTGGAAAGGTGGTTTGAGTGTCATATTTCGCAGAGCACTCAATGATCATAATGCCATCATGAGATACAAAACTTTGAATGTAGATGGAACAGCTAATGAGGCTAGTTTACCCGAAGCCGCGAAATGTGTGATCCAGTCTATAAAGTTGCGAATGCCTATAGTTGAATATGAATCGAATTATGCTCTCAAATACAAAGCCCACATTTTGAAAAATCCTCAAATTCCGATTCAATTTTATACATACCAATGCATTTAGAGGTCAGTGGAGGGTAATTTGTTTGAATTTGACCTTACTAATCAGTTCCAATCTTTGCAATATGACATGCCAGAGTTTGTAGCTGTGCTGTTTCAAACAGGGAGAGATGACAATCAGGAAAAAGATAGCAGCCAGTTTGATAATTGTAAAGTTAAAAATGTGTATCTGAAGAATGGCAGAAATGAAGTATTTCCTCGTGAAAATTACAATTTAAACATTGCAGAACAAGATTATTTAAAATTATATGAAGCTTATAGCGCATTTAAAAGAGTAACTGAAGGAAACATAGACATGTATTATAATCCAGATGAGTTCATAATTCACAGACCAATGTTTTTAATCAATGCATCAAAAAGAAAATTGGTAGTTATAAATGATCGAAATAATATTAAATTAGTATGTGAATTTCATGAAACTCTACCTGAAAATACAATATGCAGTGCAATTTTAATTGTGGAGAAATCATATATTTATGATGTAAAAAATGAAAGAGTGATAGAAAAATTTTAATAGGAGAGAATAATATATAAAAAATTAGACTACGTGTAGATTTTTTTTTATTATTTTCAAAATTTTGGTTTGATGTTAGGTTTACTTTTTTCACATGTGTTGAGTGCAATTATTATTAACTTATAAACTAAAGTGCCCCCAAGGTAAAGTATGGATTCCACACTCGAGGATACACCTCTTGTCATGTGGATCCAGGGCTACTTTTTTTATTTTATTCGTTGTAATCTCATGGTTTGAGATTCTATTATCCTCTCGAAGTATCCTCGACTGTGAAGAAAGGCATTTAATATAATCCTGGAATGTTAGTTTGTTTCCCACGGTATCTTTGCACGTTCCTTTTGCTTTCTTCGTGACGCTGCTTTCTGTTCTGAATGTATACATCTTCGAACGCAAACCAGCAAACTCAACAATAACATCACCGTTACACTCATATTTTAATTTGCGCCAAGAACCTTCTTGTTGTGGGAAGGAATTCCAAATCTGTTGGGTTGAGGGTAGGAAGAAGTGTCGAAATACCCAAGCATGGAAGGATGTTTAAGATCTTCGTAGAGGTTAGGTGTTTGTATGTCATAAATAAAACTATCGGTGTCTATGTACAAAATTGACAGCTTATTATTATAGAAGGGTTTCATAATATTATAATGAAATTCAAAAATGTACAATTTCGACACTTTTGCACAAATTTCTGAATTTTATAAATTTTATATCTAGATTAAAAAGTGTTAAATTCTCGTTGTAAATTTTTCGCGATTTAAATCTAGGATCAGATACCAATTTTCTACATTTATTATTATCTGAAACCAATTTTATGTCTATATGCTTTCTGACGTTCTGCATTGTTTTTCAATAAACGGCATTATTCATTAGTTTATAAAAATCTTTATCTAATTCTGAAATGGCAGGTGTTCTGTATCTCGTGTTGGTCCCAATATAAGATTTTAACCATGGAGAGTGTTTCAACTTGAGAATTCTTCTCACATTTACTACCTGAACACCCTTCCCAATCAAAAACTGAAGATTCTAGTGGACGACATATCTCTCTTTCTCTCCAGAGTTAACATAAGCTTGCTTTGATTAGAATCAGGCGGATATTTAATTTCGGGAGCCGGAGGTAAATCGGAAAAAATATCATGCAAATTATTTGGAAATTCAATGTCCACCTCAATGAACAGACCAAATTCACGATCATCGAAACAATTAATATCAATTGAAATGGGATCTATCCACTCGAATCCTCCGTATGTTAGTTTTTGTATCATTTCGAAACCATAGAGATTGTTTACGTCAGCGTAAAATATGTAATTTGATGGTCGATTTGCATCGTATTGATTCTCAGACATGTGAATATTGTTTGCCTTTGCGTATCTCTGCGAGCATTGCACCAACCCCCCACGTATCTCCCTTTCTATAAAAAGTAACATGTCCACATCCGATATCAATTCCAACTTGATCCTAGTCTGGAGCAACATAGCAGACCACGCCAAACCAGAAAGTCTGTAGAAGTATGCTGGATCTAATTTATAAATATTTATTGCTGTTTTTCTAAATACCTGGAAAGCATCAGCAAGTATTGTTATGTCTAATTTGAGATATGCATTGTGATAATCCCCGAGAGTATTGCATCTCAATTCCTTCCATATTAATTTCGCATGTTCGTATTCTTTATTCGTAATTCCGGTCTTTTTTAGTTGACTGAAGAATTCTTTTTGAGGTGGGAGAGTGTCATCGTCAAATTTAGATTCATCAGTTACATATTCGTAAGGATAAATGCCTTTACGTTTAATCAGTTCTGCGTGTATTTTGGGAAAACTAGCTTTTGTAATTTTAAATTGTTCGTCAATAAGATTACTTGCTAAAGCATCAAGACTTGCCGATGGGAATCTAAAAGAATCTAGAAACCTCATCTCTATGATTTCATTCGTTCCTGGAATTTTAACTTTTTTACTTATAGAAATATATCCTTCTTCGTTTTGAGCAAGAATGTCTATTTTTTGCTTGTCATACCCAAGATTCCTAATTAAAAAATGGAAGTCGCAATTGGATCCATTATGAAAAAATATTGGTACGAATTTGGGCTTCTGGATCTTGAGGTTGCAGGTGTTACAGATTCCACTAATGTAATGTTTCCGGTGAAATGATTATGGTGAAATATTTTCCGATTCTCATCCGTGAAATGTTGATCACACACCGGACACGTTTCAATGTTATTATAAGATTGAAGTTCATCACTGGATAATGGAAGCATTGATTTCGATTGGCATAAGAAGCTGCCAATGTTCTCAACCTCCTCCACTATCTCTTTGAAGAAGAGTTCAATAACATTCGGTCCGCGATATATATATATATATATATATATATATGGTTTATCTATCCTATCCTGCCAAACAACAACATATCCAAAACTATTTGGATCATGAAGCTGGTACGGTGTTGTGGAAGAAAATTCGGGATCCGGATCGCAATAAGACAATGGTTTGAGAAAAGCATCAAAGTCTGCAATGATAATGGCCGGATGTTCCAACAAGGCCTTGTGCATTTTAAATTCTTCGAATTCATTTGCTTTGGGCATCAACATGCGAGCCGGTCTGTTGACTCCACAGTAGACTTTATGTTCAGCAAGTTTTTGTTTGGCAATTTCTTGATTTTGGAAATGTGGTAATTACGTTGGTTAGGATTGTCGAATACAGTTAAACACCTTGGACAAACTTCGATGTGTGCATCACGCTAGGTTGTTTGGCTTCTGACCAAGCGGGAGAGTGAACGAATTAGCGTGTAATGATGAACATCATCGTCAGCAATGAGAAGCAGATTTATTTCCATGGCTTCGTCATCAACAATATTAGTTATCCTAACAGGATGCACAAAATTCTTAACTGAAGTATACGAATATACATTTATAGCTAATCGTTTTCCTTCTCTATTTCGTGCTCTGTTTTCAAACTTTGTTATGTTAGAAATAGCAACAGGGTATTCGATGTCTGTCATAGCATATTCAATCTCGTCGATATATTTCTTATAGTGACTAACCTGTTCCGGATGATTTGAACAATGAATCGGGTGAAGTGCTGCTAAAATGCACCACATAAAACACTTATTGTCGGTGTTATAAATGTTCAGCACGGCTCCCTTATGCTGAATTTCTACCGGAAGTGGAATGTAGCTTGAAGCAGAAAAACGTGTAAATTTGTTTACATAAGCGATTAATCTGTGAGGACTTCTACATAAAGACCAATCTGATCCCTTATCCTCGAATTCATCATGTTTCCTAATCAATTCACTAGTAAGATTAGAATAAAAAACATTCAAATTATCAATGTCTACCAAATAAAGAACTTGGTTTTTCGTTTTGTGAAAAAAAAATATTTCTTGTACCATCGGTTTTCTTATATTTACAGATTAGATCAACATATACTTTTATGGAGTTGTTTTCCAGTTTATTTTTCAAAATATTTATGATAGATGTTTTAATTTCACTCAAAAAACTAGAAATATCACAGCCTGGTTTCGAAGTAAAAAGAAAATCCAGGAGTTGGTTGTTGAATGTAGATATAATCGGCTTTTGGTCATTAGACATCTTAATTTGTTTGGAAGTAGAAGCTTCAGTTTCAAGATGATCAATTTTTCTTTTCAATATTCCATGTCCGGTTGATGCTTTTGCAAATTTTCAGGTGTTTACTTAAATTAGCAATGCTAATTATTTTTCCACATTGAGTACAAGGCTTAGTAGGTAATGAACGATTCATTTTTGAACCTGTTTCGCTACATCTTGCCCTATGCTTTCTAATATTAGTTTTGGAGATTAATTTCTCACAAAAAACACATTCGATGAAATTGGTAGGTGACATTTTTTTAATATGCTTTAAGTAAATAACAATAAGACGCACAATCAACTCATAATTCAATAAGATTCTATTTGCTAGAAAAAAAAACACTTTTATACTTACGATAATTGATAGAATGTAACTTAAAAACAATAGTTATAATTATAATATTTTTTCAGCTCTGGTATTTATATATAAATTTTCTCGGGAAAAATACAAAATTCAATACAAATACAAATTCATACAAATTCAATCTGTATGAAAAACAAATTGAACTACCTTCAAAATAAAATAATTTTAGCTATTACGATAAAATTTTCAGCTATGTCATTTATACAGAATTTCCGGAGACAACAAGTAACATCTGATCACACCAAAACTCAATCTGATCGAAATTACTATGAAAAAAAATCACTTGATACACTTTTTAAACTTAAAAAAATAATATGTAGCTTTAAAATAAATTAAATACTTAACTTTTAACAAACAAATTGTGAGGAGCACTGCAACAACACGTCCGCACTCTTCAAACACTCTCACGATACTGACTGATCTGTAATGCTAAAATCCTTTAAGTAACCTAAGCGCGGACCGCGTTGAAAACATCCGTAACAGTGAGCCAATCAGAAGACACTACGTCATCGCATTACGTCATAATCCAACCAATCAGAAGACACCACGTCATCGCATTACGTCATAATCCAACCAATCAGAAAACACCATGTCATCGCATTACGTCATAACCAACCAATCAGAAAACAACACGTCATCGCATTACGTCATAACCAACCATCAGAAAACAACACGTCAGATACGGGGTCTAATATTGCGTAATAACTTGTTGCATAACATTGCGCAACATGATGCAATAGAAGTGGACCGGAAGTAAATTTGTGTGGGTGTGTGTGGGTGTCCGTGGGTGGGCGTGGGTGGGTGTCCGTGGGTGGGCGTGGGTGGGTGTAGGTGTAGGTGTTACATACTTTAACTCGAAAGAAATTATGACACTCGTACGAAGTACGAGATGAAAAATCACAGATTTGCAATAGTATAAAATCGACAAAAACATCGTCAAAATAGGTTTACCATTGCACTTAAATTAATAAAAATAATAGGCCTCGTACCAAGAATGATTTGAACCGCTCAAATACCTCTAGTCTTAGGTACAGGAGTAGCATCATACCACCAGGCCCTAATTTATCAATTTAGCCTCATTGTTATGTCAAACCAACTACCACATATTTTCCAAATTTGTTTCGAAGATCTTGAAATAGGTTTGTGTGTCTTCTTCATTTTATGTCACTTTTTTGGTCTTGAAATCGTAAATCTTCTCTCGGTTTCATTTTTACGTCGTTTGTTTGTTGAAATGTTTAAATAGCATTGCCTGCTATTTGCACCCGTATGAAGATACAAGCTAACAATTATATTTTGCATCGTATTACTATCAATGCGGTCTGTAGAACTAGATAACTAGCAACAACATAAGGGAACGACGATTTGTTGAAATAGATGAAAATATTCAAAAACCTTTTATACTGCAAATTCTCATTTCATGTTCCATTTTATGGGCCCTCGTGCATTAGTGTTCAGCAAGGGGCGATATCTTGAGCAACTAATTCTGATATTGAATCGGCAAAATGACATCAGAGAGAAAATATGTTTGATTGATTCATTTATTTGGTCAATTTGTGCACAATAAAGCTAATCGGGACTGAACCTATAGTTTAAAGTGGGATTCGAACCACCATGTGCCTCCACTCTGGACCTCTTGATTACAAGGCGACGACACTACCACTTTGCCATACGAGAGCACATTCAAAAATGTTTAATGTAGAACAGCCACCAGTCACACAAAGTTCCAAAATATTTACGATGACACTTTTTGCAAAACTTGATTCGTACTTCTTTACAGGTGTCAGTAGTGGCGACGATTAGGGGCGGGCCAAGTAGTTGCCCCACTTTTGGCCACTTTTGCACCACACTAACCTTATGTATCAAGGGAAATTAAACTGTATTTCCCCCTCCAACTTTCGCACCTTCGCCCCCTCGTTTTGGAACCCCACTGATACAAATGTTTTCTACAAAGGAATAAATGTCTGCAATTTGAAATTGATAAACGTGATGAACATTTTAAGGGCTCCTTGACCAGTTTAGAATCTAAAAGTTGGCAACGGTGACTGCGTGACTCATGTATCTGGAGACTGTGCAAAACCGGAATGAGCGTTCGCTGAAGATAAGCGATCTTCGTCTTGCAAGGCCTTTCAGTTATCCGTGGGCTCTCGATGCTTGACAGGTCAAAACCCAGGTCTATAGTTTCACTCGCCAGGCGGACCTAGTAAGCGAATCTGGCCGACGTGCAGCTAGCTCTCTGCTCTGCATTTAATAAAAAATGGTTGGTCAAGGATACAACGGTGCTGCTGGAATAAGTTGTAGAATTAAAGGATGATATCATCATTAATTTCATAGAACTTTTTTTTTCCTGGGCAGCTTACATTTTAAATCTAGCTTTTGCCCATTCATGTGAAATTGTTGTTGTAAGGAACTGCATTGGGACTGTTAGATCAGTTATATTTTATTTCCCGCGAGTCTTCTCAGAGGAATTTTGAAGAGCTGAGCCGATACCAATGTCGATGTATCGGTATCGAAAAGTATCAGTTAGAATTTATTTACCGATACAGACCTTTAGTTTTCGGCAATTTTTTTCACGGGCTCCGCAAAAATGCCTGGCGACAATTTCGCAGTCTAATTATCCTACAAATTATGTAAAATTCGAAGTTTATTTTTATTTTGCACCAGTTTTGTGTGAAACAACTAAATTTGTTAATAACATGATATGTAATTTATTAATCTGATGCAATTCTTGATTATTTTAAAGCAAAAGATAGTTGGAAAATTGATGCATATAATTAAAGTGGAATACTAACACAAATGTTAACCAATATGTTGAACAACTTCCAATTGTCAATTTTCAGGTATCGGTATCGCTGAAAGTATCGGTATCGGTATCGGTTCAAAGTGGTATCGGCTCAGCCCTAGAATTTTATTTTAAAAAACGCAGTGAATGAAAGCCAGGATATGAGACACCCTAATATTCTCAAGTTGTGTGACACAAGATGGACAGTTAGTAGTTCTATTTGTAGAATTGTATTCGCCAATTGAAGAAACTTTACAAATTCCCAGTACAAGGGAAACATCTCAGCGATTAAGTTATTGAAAAATATGTCTACGTTGTGTCGGTTAAAGCTAGTACCACGGCTTAGACTCGTGACTTCAGGCTCTCTAAGAGACAGTCTAGGATGCCTTTTCATGTATGCAGTAAACCATTCTTTCGAGGCAATTTTATTATTTATCCAAGTGTCAGGAATTTTCACCTTGTTAGCTACTGCTAATTCACATGCGAACTCTCTGTTTTTTTTAGGCGTCAAACCATAGTAGATACTTGAACAGTGGACAATGTATTCCTTTAGTTGAAGCCTCCCCCATGGCGCAGTGGTAGCGTCATTGCCTTGTAATCAAGGAGTCCCGAGTTCGATTCCCGGTGGAGGCACAAGCAGTTCGGATCCCACTTTAAACTGTAGGTCCAGTCCCGTCAACTCAAACCAAACCAAACCTTTAGTTGAAGTTCTAAATCTTCAATGAAGACGTGACGATGTTTGGAGTAACCCATTCGTATTTTGGTATCCTCACTTTGGTTTACCTCTTAAGAGTCATTTTGTCGATCCCATATGCCTTTGCGACTTCTGTCAGTGACAAGGTACCATTTTTGACATCGGCGTAAGCTTTCTTAAATGTTTCAATTGATATTTCTCCTCGAATGACGGACCATTTTCTGTAAACAAACAAAAAAACGGATAAGCCATGTGACTACATTTTTGCTTAGGCTATAACATTTTAAATAATTTTGATCAACCAAATAATTGAAGGGCTCGGTGCAATAAGGAGCTAACCCGCACTTCTGTCAAAATTGAGATACACCGTGCAGTACGTGCGGCATGATCGTCTGCTGCATTCACCAAGAAGTGGTGCTGGTGCTGTATCACATTCGCGCGCAATCACGTGGTACCCTTCTTCGAAAGGAAC
The DNA here is from genome assembly GCF_977018435.1 of Lepisma saccharinum. Classification (NCBI taxonomy): domain Eukaryota; kingdom Metazoa; phylum Arthropoda; class Insecta; order Zygentoma; family Lepismatidae; genus Lepisma; species Lepisma saccharinum. The sequence goes on along the minus strand of NC_139232.1, from coordinate 27,856,867 downwards.
GTACGAACAGAAAGTTCTGTGCAACAAGGTGTCAAGCCACAGGAAAATGTCGGATAACGAGGAAGGTCTGCATAGCACCTCCTCATATATTTGTGATTCTGATGAGGAAAATGGCTCTATGTGCGGTGACAACAGCTTTGGTGACCCAGACTATGTGTGTGGAGTGTCGAGCAGTGAAAGCACCGACTCTGAGGTAAGAAAGAAGTTTTTATTTTTGGTATTTTTTGAAAATGTTGGTTAACACCTTATTGTCTCAGACTTGGGCACGGTGAAAACGGTTGGTAAGTGTGCGTCGTGATGTGCATGTTAATGTGCAAATCAGCTCACTATGCATTCGTCAGGCCTCTTGTAAGTTGGTACAGTAAAATCATTAACTTATTCTGATGACAACTGCTGCTAACATAATGAATGTAGGTTAGCACCATATTGCTGAAATGATTAATCACGAAGAAATCGACATGACACACGTACATGGTTCCCTAATAATGACAAATTCTGACAACGTACCATCAAGGACATTGCGATAAATCGTGTAGAATAGGAAAGGTGGCTTCCCAGATGGCGCAGTGGTAGCGTCGTCGCCTTGTAATCAAGGGGTCCCGGATGCAATTCCCGGTGGAGGCACAGTGGTTCGGATTCCACTTTAAACTGTAGGTCCAGTCCCGATTAGCCTTACTGTGCATAAAGTAGACAAAACAACAAATCAATCAGTCAATCAACAGGAAAGGTATTGTAGAAATAATGTAAAGATAAATAATCAGAATTGTTTTGTCATTTGCAAAAATGATGTGTTTCGAAAATTTCTGTTTGTCGAGTGCATTGGACTGTTATTGCTTACCATCAATTACCAAGAAAACCACAACAGATGGAAAGGAGCCTTTCAAGTTTAAAGAGGCTACGGTGTTCATGATGGAATCCGCTACTCGCCATATTCTGCATGAGAGTTATTCATACCAGAAAGAAGCGCCAGTATGGACTAAGTGCACCTTAAAGAAAAGAGGCCGTGCACTGCCAGAGGTAGCCCTAAGTGATTTGCCATGCAAGTACAAGGAACAGATTCCCATAGATGCCCGGAAATATTCAGACATAATGTCCCTGTTGGAATGGATCCCTCCAATTTTTATCTCAGCCTTGTTCCGACGGAAGTAGCTGCCGAGGAGAGTGCAGAAATTCTGGATGGACTTGATGACTGATACATTAGGAGGGCCTACTGGATCACTTGAATTCAGAATAGTTTGTGCGACCTGCATTCATATGCCACTATTTGGTGTCAGTGCTGAGAATATTTCGGCTGACAATGCATATGAATTAAACTTGTATGTCATTTTTTTCTTCCTACAAAATTAACTTTGATTTTTCATTCTTATGTATATTTTTTTGTTCACAATATAATGGTCATGCATTCCTGTTTCTTGTTATTCCACAGAACTGACACCGAAGATTGTGATGCAATAAGGATCTAACCAACAATGGGAAACAATGAACTGAAAAAAACTAATTTAATCATCTTTGCAATAATTATACCACATTTGAATGTGTCCATGTAAATTGGAAACTTCAGAAATGCTTTTGAAATCAACTATACGACAATACAAACACAATTCAGATTTATGGATTTTTTCAAACTTTCAAATGCTAATCTCTCGAAAACAACTTTTTGAGGGTTAGCTCCTTCTTGCACCGAGCCCTTCAATTGTTAAAGGAACAAACAGTTTATGCTATAATTTTAATTCTCCTATGCAAAAGATGAAGTTTACATTATCAGCACTTATTTAAATTACTGTTTTAATTGCAGACGCTATTGTTGCGTTTCTCATGACGTGTTATAGACAAAGAGCGTTCGACCGTGGACGGCGGGGTTTGGGGAAGGGTGCAGAGTGCTGTACGGTACAACTCAAACGTGCAAGTGGGAGACAAAGAGAAAAATGATCGAGTATATTGTTGGCCATTGCATAGCTAGAGCCCGACGCTGCTATCTCTGCCGTTGCGCAGATACAAATTTTCGTTTCGTTTCCCTCTCTCTTAGCATCACGTATTCTACACTGCTTGCCAACCTTCGCCATTGTTGCCATATTGCCATTCCATTCCTGGACACACTCGCGCAAACATCATTGAAAACAATTGAATAGCGCTCCAGCTCGCGGTTCACACCGTTAAGCAGGGACGGTAATGTGGCAATATAGCATGGCGTAGTGGTTGCTTCTTTTATGCAGTGCATGTTCATTAGCTGGCTAGTGACAAGTGTTGCCAACTGTAAATATGAAGCACTATTTCTGTTACGGAAGGAGAAAGGCAAAATGACGGTGAGTTTTGTTGGATTGTAAACACCATATTTTTATTTTAAGTATTTGACTGGTTTGACATTGTGTGCGTGTATTGCGTGTGTAAGCGAAAGTCCATGTGTTTGGTTAGTGAACGTTAAATTCCATAATGCATCCAGTACTATTGTTCATATTTCATCACTTTATTTTGCTCAAAATAAATAAATTATGTGAATGCGTGAGCTTTCAACCCTCGGCTCCGTTACCGTCACGTGTTCTTGTAGGAATTGTATGATGGAAGCTGTTATATTTGCTGCTTAATGCGATGCATATTGGTTTCGTTCTTTTTTTTTGTGTTAAAATTGGCATGTTTTGACAGGTGACAAGTTCATAACAAAAGAAAAAGCCGCGCGGCTTATCGTCTGGTGGCAATACGTATATGTACTTCGTATTCTTGTTGCGGAAGCCGGCATCGTTTGTAAATGTACAACAAAGGCAGCCGACTGTCGGCCATCACAGAGAATCAATAATACTGCTTAAGGAGGAGTGTTTGTGGTCCAATTGTCGCTGTTTAACACGTTCGCAAGTTACACTGTTCTACAAATTTTCACTTTTTTCTGTTACAGAAAGGAAAGTAGCTTTTTCTTACTGAAATTGACCTCCTGAACACGAATACGAATTTTATATTCTAAGATTGGCTCTTAAGTTGTGTTACGGCATAATTCATGTTACCCATAAGCAATGCGTTGGCTCTTATTTTCAAGATAGCATAATTCATGTTACATAACAATTAATCATAATCAATGTGGGCATAACTTAATAAATATATTAAGAACGCCCGCAAAAGGAGGCATGGGGGGCACTTGGGAAGAATTAATACAATTCAAATTTTGAAATTACAGCGTGAAAACATAGATGAGAGATGCCGTGAAAGACAAATGCAAATTAACTTAATGCTGGTGATGCTCTATGATAATTCTCTTAACTGGGGGAAAGCATAACTCTGTTTCCTCCACTTTAAACACTTCCGTATTCAGCATCCTCATATTAGTAAAGATTGGGCACTCTCATTTCTGTAAGAAAACGTGTGTAGAACAGTGTTATTATTCTCAAACCAGTGGTAGTGTCAGTCGTGCATCACATGTCGTTGAAGTTCCAGTACCAGTGTGGACGGGCATATTGGGAGTGAACAGTTAAAATGCCACCAGGTTCACTAATGCAATGGAAAAATAAGAAATTGTTTAATTTTATTTGAAATCACTATGAAGAAGTCTTCTTTACATCATTTTGGGTAATTTTACGCAAGGATTAGTCCACATTTAGCGGTTTTAGTCCATATGTATGTACATACGTACATATAAAGCCACTTGTTAGCACATATAAATCCCAGCCATTGTTATAATGCATGGTGTTTAAAACTCAACGTTAGATAGAGCTGAGTTCTGTAATTTCCTTGTTCGATTAACAGCTGTGCCTCGGCGCACTGTAGCGAATTTTCTATCGAGCAGATTATCAACACTGGTTCTCCCGTTCTACTGCGCCGATCACGGCAGAAATATCTGGGTTTGACTATACTTGTGTATTCACACTTGCATATCACGCAAACATCTTCAGTGGACGATTCCGCCGTGCGACCATTCTTGTTACCGGTATGTCCAATTTGCTATGGTTCAATACTAACGCCAGGGCCTCCCCGTGGCGCAGTGGTAGGTAGCGTCGTCGCCTTGTAATCAAGGGATCCCGGGTTCGATTCCCGGTGGAGACACGTAGTGGTTCGGATCCCACTTTAAACTGTAGGTTCAGTCCTGATTAGCCTTACTGTGCATAAAGTGGACTTAAAACACTAAATCAATAAATCAACAACAACAACAATACTAACGCCAGGCACGGCCGGATTAACCTATGGACAACTGGGGCTATTGCCCCGGGGCCCCCACCAAATGGAAGCTGTGAAGGGCCTCCACCAAAAAATATTTTAACCAGCTGGCTATGCTTGTGAAAAATTACATAAGAAGTTGTATTTTTAAATTAAAAAAACTTCAATATTGTCGTATGTCTACACTCTTCTGGATCCAATTGTTGCACAGTTCTCAATCGATCTGTTTGTAGATATCCGAAGCTCAGTATACTGTATACCATGGATTGATTTGGCTGTGGTGTGGAAATAAGGCACACTTATTCAAACAATCAATTCTCAGATACGATTAAAATAATAAATCATCCTACGAAGTACATAACTTTCTTTCGCTAATATCATCGTTTTAGAACTGAGTTTGTGTAGGGAAAAATTTGTGGAGATACTAGCACTCTCTCTCGGTGTATCAGTGAACTACGGAAAACCTAACTTTAAGCAGCGTTTTTGTGAACCGCGCTAACATAAACTAACGGACGGCGCAATGAGTTGATTGTTTCCTTTCGGCGTTTGGCCATTGAGTACTTTTCTCAACAGTGTGACAGGCTTCGTGCTGCCATGGGACAGGATCGCTTATCCAATCTTTCTTTATTAAGCATTGAACATGAACTTCTTCGTGAATTGGACTTCGATGATATACAGTAGCTAGTAGATGAATTTTCGGCAAAAAAGGCAAAAAAAAGTGTGTCTACTATAAGTTTTAAGCCTTTGGGAATTTTCTTGAAGAAAGTGTAGTTACTACAATTTCCACAATGAACTTGTCGGTAATTGTCCAGCAGATGGACCGTGCATATTTTGATTTTTTGATTTAAATTTAAAATTTTGGGTGCGTCAGCAGTAAGGCTATTTTGCACCCGTCACATTATACGGAGTCCAGCCCCTTATCGTTACACATAACAACTCTAACGTTGCATAACTAAAATCATAAAATATTAAAATCTTCTGACTTTCGTTAAAAACTAAGGCTGTAAACGGGCACTCAGCACACATAAGGACAAAACACAGGACAACACAAACAAAATTATACTGGCTATGAGGCCAGTCGTCAGAGCCTCGTTAGTCTGCAGTCCAGGGTGTACTACGTGGAAGTGAGGTTGACTATTGGGTGCACTACGTGGAAGGAGCACCCCTTACACCCCGGACCGTGCATATGTAGTGACATATTTACTCTTAATTGTAAATAATATAATTAATAATCAATTATGTACATAAGTACAGCCAACTGCTCAGTTCTCTATTTCCGTCTGAACCGCCTTAGTATTTACTATATACAGGTTCTACCAAATGTTTAAGGACACCCTATGAAATTTGTGAATTCTGTATTTGTCACACACATACATACAATTACAATGTAATCGTATCGTATCACACAGAACTCATGTTGTGGATGTTTCTAATAGTCTATTGGTCCTCCTCGGGCTATCACACACAATTTCACCCTCTTCACCATACTTTGACTACCGCTCCGCGCCAAGTCAGCAATGTTACCGGTCGTCTTGAATTTCTTCACTGTTTGTTCAACACACGTTTTACTGACACCCAACTGACTTGCAATCTTGTTTCACACACGTTTTACTGACACGCAACTGACTTGCAATCTCTCTATGTCTTATCGCACTTATGCATGCCAATTATCTGCCACTTGGTTTCCTCCTTCACACTTTTCCCCCCATGTTTTGCGTAACCACAACGTTGCTCAACCAGATACCAGCAAACCCTCGAACGTTAATTGTTTAAGTCTATTTTATACACTGAACCTACAGATAAAGTGGGATCCGAACCAAATGTTCCTCTATCTGGTATTCAATTCGGAAGCCTTTGATTACATGTCGAAGACGTTATCACTACGCCATCGGAGAGGCAATGGAACGCCTTGAGAAAGAGACGAGTGAATCCATATTTGACGTAAATTTTAAAAATAAGACAATACTTTGTGGTCACTGTTTCGAACCGTGGGAGAGGCATAGATTTTTTTGTCCCATCGTCCAATTCACAAGTTTTCCTTTGTGCTCTCGATTCCCTCTGTCACGATTGGTCTAAAACTAATTAATGCGACGTTAATTAAACAATCCAAACAACGAAACAATGCACAATCAACTGCACAAAACAACATTCCATTTGTTTTCGAACCGGAAAACAATTGAGATGCTGTAAAATTAAGCAAGATGCAGTAATAAAGTGGGAATTTGGTACGGTATAGAATTAAATCGGTGAAGATGTTCGATTTGATTGGATGTTTGTAATTTAGAGTCGCTATTCTTTCGCTTATGACAAATAGCGACGATGAAGATGAGTAATGAGTGATGATATGATGTCATTGATTAAGGGACACTCACCAAGAACATCCATGGCCAAACCGAGATTCGAACCAGAGACCCATGCTGTCGTAGTGTGCTGTGCTAACCACTCCCACACGGAGGTCGGTTAGGAGTGGACATTATACCATATTTTGTGTGCGCAATTGGGATCAATGAATGGAATGACTAGGCATATTCTATTATTAATATATTCATATCATAATATCACGTCATATTATTCGGCACGATGTAACATCAGAGACATTCAATCTTACATTTTTGCCTTTCAACTAATTCTTCGACTTCAGGTTAATCACATCAATAAGATAAATTATGAAACAAATGATAATGAATGTGGGATATTGACAGTTATTACGAATTTCCTGACACAAGCAACATTAAGCAGACTCTGTGGACAAGCTCAATAAGTGGTCTACATTCGACCTCGTCAACAAAGTTCCCGGGTTTGAGTAGCGTCCTTGTAACTCGTGTTTGAGTATTTCGTCATTAATTTCATGTAATGGTCAGTCGTCCACGGCTGGTAAGAAAAGTGATGTTACGTAACAAAAATAATAAAAATAAACATGATCGAAGAGTACTTATTTCATCTCTCACGAAATCTCCTATCTTCACATACTTTTTTCCATTTCTATATTTAATTAGTCGAGACCGAGAACGGGAGAGCAATTTACAATTCGAGAAACCGAGAGACTGACACACTGTCAAGTTTTGTTTCTTTCTTGACATCTCCCTAATAGAGTTGTTGTTCTGTTTGTTATTGGCTTTGTATTGGTAATTATTGTCATTATTCTTCCCTTGTAGGCAAACCATTTCGACGATTTATGTGAAATAGAGCAGATAAAAGAGCAAGAACAAGAGAGTCATGCCTGCCTAGGACTTCAACCCAGAACCTTACGTAACGAGATTTGAAATTCTGGAGAAGGCATCCGTGTTTCGCTTGGCTTTCTCTTTCCTCTACTTCTGTTATTTTATCATACACGTATAATTAAAATGAATCTGAGAAAATATGTTGCGATCCATTATTGTGTTGGTTGCTACAGATGTGAATTCCAACATGGATTTTTTTTTTTTTGAACATGAAATTTTCTTACACTGTGACAGTTTATTATTTTAGTTTTTGTTTTGTGCACAGATAAGCTAATCGGGACTGGACCTTCAGTTTAAAATGGGATACAAACCACTACGTGCCTCCACTGTGTATCGAACCCGGGATCCCTTGATTACAAGGTGACGACGTTATCATTACTCCATCGAGGAGGCTCCGTGACAGAATGTTATTCATTCGATCTATACAATAATTTATTTCTTCTTTCTTTTTGTTAACTACTCTTATACGACTCTATTTGCATCTTCGATTTTTTCTTGTTTCAGGAGATATAATAATACATGCAGGCTGTATAACCCCCCCCCCCTCCGGTGCAAATAGATAGAAAGCTCACTCTCGAGAACTAATTTATAAATAAAGTAACCATTAGGAAACTATTCGAACATTAACTGATATAACTGCAGATGAAACAATACTTACAGACGCTAACGAAATATCTATTCTTGTATAAGCTCACAGGCAACAGGTATCTGTTGAGTCATTCACTCTTGCTAACTACGACGAAAGTCACTGAATCAAAAGGTAGCAAAAAAGGCGTCTGCTCTACGAAACTAGGGTTAGCAGACGAGGCCCGTCTTCCTGTTATCAATGACGTACGAAATAAGGAGGAACACTGCTTTCATATCAAACTAGACGTATGTTTGGTCCCGTCATTGCATGAAGAACACTTTCTCGTCGTGGCCTTGAAGGCCTACGTAAAGGCTTCTGTGCAAGAAGTATAGCTTACCATTGAGGGGAGGAAAAGTGTGTGTGTGTGTATAGAGGTCCTTCAACTTTCGTATTATTTTTCATTTCAGAACGCGTGCTGTATCGTCGACTTAATCCAATCTATCCGTTGTAGGTTTTAAGTTCTGTTTGTGTTCGGTAATTTCACATTGTCTTCCTGCTTATGTTATTCGTGGCGAAGGTTCTGGATTCGATAATCTGGACAATAACGGGATTGTGTTGGTTGGTTGATTTGGTGTCTTAAGTCCACTTTATGCACAGTAAGACTAATCGGGAATGCACCTACAGTTTAAAGTGGGATCCGAACCACTATATGTGCTTACACATTACCTTGCTACTAGATATTTGCATGCTAAGATGTAGGAAGTGCTACATTTTCAGTGTGTGGAATAGAGAGTTATTTTGGATACGAAGGATCGGATAATGGAGTACTGGGAAAAGGATCACCTCACATGTTTGAATTATACCCTCCCTTCCCACATACACAGCATATCGGCCGTGGTTTTTATAACGAAATATAACATGGATGAATTGTGTCAAGAAAAATTCGAGTCTATTTACATCCCTACGGAACTTGATTGATTGATTGAATTATTCTTTTAAGTCCACTTTTTGCACAGTAAAGCTAATTGGGACTGGACCTACAGTTTAAACCACTATGTGCCTCCACCGGGTATCGAACCCGGAACCCCTTGATTACAAGGTGACAACACTACCACTGCGCCATCGGAGAGGCCACCCTACGAAGCTTGGAAGAAAGTTCAGGTAGAGATTAGAAAGTTCTGTTCTGACAAAATCTGACTTATAGTAAATGAGAAAGCAAAGTGCTAACTTGTGCTTTGCACCAACTCATGAAGACGTGTAGGGGGTGTGGATTTAGGGCCCCACACTTTCTTGTTACGGCCGAAGGATAATGTGATCAGCGCCACGTTCCTGGTTCCTTTACCCCCCCCCCCCCCCGAGTTTCCTACAGGTACCCACTTTGTACGAAGCTTAAATAGCAGGACAAAATTCCAATTCTTCCCAGTCGAGGATCGAACTCAGATCTCTCGCCTGGTAATCAAACGCCCTAACGACCGAGCTACCGCGGCACATATAGTATAGTAGCCTTTGTAATTAAGGCAATAATTATTTTAGCGTTTCGTTCAACGCTTTTAGACGAATCGTTTTCGGACATGTAACGTGTAGCTCTTGTCGGTTCTGCGACTTGCATTGAGAACAGGCGATTTTCTGACGAACAACATTCCACCTAACAAGTCACGTAACTTTCCTACATTTCCTGTGTCTGTTGGCTATTGCATGAAAGACGAGTTGCTCTTGAGACAGACAGAATCACCCGATCACCTAAAGGTGCAATATGTGTTGCTTACCCTTCCGGCATTATTTACTGCCATTAAAGTCTTATGGGGAAGAACTTTTTTCCACCACTGTACATACACACAACTTTGTTGGGTCCAGCACCCCCCCCCCCCGTCCCACTCCCCAACAAGCTTCCGGTCACTTATGAAATAAATCAACGTTAATCATACCAAAAGTTGACCCCTCCCCCTTACGTGAACTATATACAGGATGTATCATAAGTGATCGTCATAAATGAAACCAGAGATACATCGCGTCAAACCCAGACAAAGGTTCCTCTTCCACTTTTCCGAGAGATGCTCAGTGTCGGAGCTAGACACCACCGAAAGTGTGGGAAAGTACAGTTCACACCTCTGTAGGACGAGTACTATGGCAATTAGAAAGGCTGTTTCAAAGAAATCATAAAGGAATCTTAGGCGCTCTACCAGAAACGCACCATGGGAGGTCTGTAAGACTACCCATAGGAAATGGGGTTCCCCGTAGAAATAATTCGTGAAAGAGTATCTGATAGGGTGACCAGACATACTCTTTTTAAGAGTATTATACTCTTTTAGAGGTTCATATACTCTATACTCTTTTCAATTTGCAAAAATCCCCAAATATACTCTTTTCCTTGCTATTTAATTTCATTCATTTTACGCGTAAAAATGCCTAAAAATCCACAGAACGGAAAACGTCAAGGTGTCAACAAACTGAAGTATTTACTCCTTGACTCAAGAATTTCCTATGAACAATTTCAAGAGTCATTTTCATATTCCATAAACAAGCAAGACATATTTCAAATTCATGGGAATTTAATGATAATGATTAGGACTGAGACGATACCACTTTGAACAGATACCGATACTTGAAAATTACAATAATTAAAATTTGTTCAAAATATTGATCAATATTGGTGTGTAAATATTCCTCTACAATTATATGCATCAACACACCAAGAAATTTGCTTTAGAATATTCAAGAATTGCATCAGAATATTAAAATAGATATTATGTAGTCACAAAATATAGTTTTTTGTGCAAAATTAGTGTAAAGTAAAAATAAATTTTAATCTTGCATAATTTCCAGGATAATTAGACTGTCGAGAAGTCGCGCCGGATTTTTGCGGACCCCGTGAAAGACCAAAATGCCGGAAAGTATCGGCTGGTATCGGTAGCTGAATTCCAACAGATACTTACCGATACCGAAAATTCGGCCTCGGTATCGGCTCAGCCCTAATAATGATATTTTTTAAACTCACTCTGCAATTTCAAAAGCCGTTGAAAAACATCTTGAAGATTGGTGGGAAAAAAAAGAATCAATGAAGGGTAAGTGGAGGTGGAGGTCAGTGTGCAAAGATTTAGTACAGGCTGGGTCAAATTTAGAAGTGATTGTGCCTCTTATAAAATTCTTGTTTACTCTGCCTGGTACAAATGTTGGTTGTGAAAGACTCTTCAGTGTTATTAAACCTTATTGGCGAGAGGAAAAAAAGTACACTCCTGGTGTCAACACTCGAACAAGTAATGAAAGTGAAATTCAACGTGGACATGACCTGTGAAGAGTTTAGACTGGCAATAAAGTACGATTTAAACATATTCAAGAAAGCAAAATCATCCCAGAAGTATGAGTGATGGTGCCCATTGGTGAGTAAGTATTTGTAATTTGCTAATTACATTAGACCCATAAGTAATTTGAATCTGTAGACTGTAGTCCTATTTTATAGGGGCTATAATACTGTAGAAGCAACAACAAATAGCCATCCTTATTTTAGTTTTCTTTTTATGTTTTGTGCATGCGCACCTTCAACCTATAGACTATACTCTTTTTGGTCAACAAATATCTGGTCACCCTAGTATCTGAGGAAGCAGGTGAACGTCAATTACATGATATCCAGATACATTCACAATTACGGAAACACCATAGACGAAACCGGGATAATTTTAGCATGGTTGCGTTGCCGGAGGGGCAATGGGCATAGCAAAACCCGTCAGTAAATGCAAGCAAAACACCTTCTGAGTTGATGACGGTGTGGTATCACAACGAAAATTTTAAGGAAATGTGTAAAAAAAACTTGTTGATTCTATGCCAGATCGTGTAAAAATGTTAATTCAGATGAAGGGTGGTCATACCAAATGGTAATTGCAATTATTTATTGAAAAGGTTTCATGTTGCAAGAAATAAACATAATTTCATGAAAATTTGTGTTTGATTCCATTAATTTGAGCAAGAGTTTAATTTTAGGGAAATGTGCCGACAATCTCTTAGGTGTGAGGAGAATTAAATCACTGTGTAATTGCAGAGGTCGGTGCAGGTAGATCTTGGTGGAAAGCCCCACAACGTCATCAACGTTTCTACCATCTGTGAGGCAGTAGCGTAGCGTCCTAATACGCTCATACGCCCGGCGTTCCCTGATTTAAAATTTTAAAAATGCGTAAATGCTGTAAATATAAAGTAAAACGTGACTAATTATATACATGTTTGAGCATAATGGCATTATAACAGCTATTTTTCGCGATCCGTCTACAACGCTCAACTAACAGCTCTCCTTGTAGCATTTCTCTAATGTCTTTGCTTGCCGGACGCCGGCTAGGTTTGGCGTACAGGACCATGCATTTCTGTAGGCAGAGAGAAGGAGGGAAAGCTTGTGGCTTGGATCTCTACAGCACGGGCGAAATGCTCTCGCCATACGCTGGCGTACGGAGCGGAGCACCTGATTGGTTCTAGGGGCCATGTGACCTTTCCTGCCTTCCGATTCAAGGCGCTGTACTTCCGATGCAGACGACAGAAGTATTCTACCCGGTTTTTCGTGCTCGTGCCTCTGTTCGTGCTGTGTGATGCTACAATACGCAATATTGACTGACGTATCTTTAATGACCACTGCATTGGGTAATTTATCGCAAGAACAGTGAAGTGCATTAAAAATTAAAAGAACAAAACAGTTTTTGTCAAACAAGTTCATAAAGTCCTCGTGGTAGAAGTTCAGCCTGTGGCTGCTCTACCACCTAACCCACAAAACTATTTATTTAAAAAATATATTTTTTCGTTAGTATCTAACTGCCTAATATTGTGCGAGTGGAAATGTTTAGCATTCGTTTCAAAACTCTTAACATCGTATGATCTCTTGACAAAATTATTTTAAAATGTTTATCAGCATTCTCAAGATACAATAAACAGTGGCATCCACCCACCTTCGTGTCAGAGTGTTTTGCACACCACGCTAAGACGCCAGAGGTTTCCGGTTCGAATCCCGGCCTACGCATGTTCTTTGTGAGTGTCTCTTCATCAATATTCATATTCATATTTGCGATTAGCCAAAAGTGGTAGAAAGCGAAGTAAAATAAACCAGATCAATCAATAGTTGTATCATCCACAACAATGAAGTCTACTGTTGTTCTAGAATTACTTGCGTCATGCCGAAAAGTTTCCTTGATTATAAAATACTGTTTTGCTACACATGTGTTACGGTGTACGGTGTTTCTGACTTGAGCAATCTAATTAAAAATGGTATAAAACACCAGTGCTCCAAGCATTTATTGCACACTGAGGCATCTTATTTTCTAGATAAAACAAGCATGGATCATGTTTTATCGGAACCCGTCTGACTTAATGTAATAAACACAATGAAATTTTAAATAGACAATACATATGTCGGCTAATTCCATAAGTAAACTCTTAAGCAAGAAAAGAAGGCCTACCCTTCCTTCTAACTTGGCGTTCCCATCCGAAATGCTCATGCTACGCCACTGCTGTGAGGGCCTCTTTTTTATGTTGGAGAGGGGTGCAAGGCTATTTGCACCTTACAGCCTTGCACCGGAGATCCAACATAATTCATAAGCAGCATGTTACAGTTCTCCGAATTGGTTAAAAATGTCACAAGCCAGGTGTACACATGAATGCTTCTTTGTGCTTATTGTCATGATTAGAGCCCGGAAGTTTGGCAAAATGCCTCTTTTTATCTATTGCATATATTGATAAAATTTTTCCGGATATACGTTTTTTATGTTGTTTCGAATGTTTTAGAAGCCTTTTCATTTTGCCTATTTTGCCTATTTGGGACCCCACTGCCTATTTTTAATTATAATGCCTTTTTCTGCCTTTTTCAATGAAATTTGACCATTTTTTTAAAAACAAATGTTGGTATTTATTTTTCTTCCGTTCATTACGTGAATAATTTTCGCCTTATTTAAGCTATATTGAACTCACGCATGTTTCAACATTGCTGAAGGAGAAAAGTGTGAGAAGAAAGTATTTCATGCTGTTAGGATATTGCCTTTCGGTTAACATTTCCTTGTGCATGATTGACTACTGAAGTGGAGAGGTTGATTTCGAACACAAAGAAGATATTTCTGAAATCTCCCTCTCGAACCCGAAAATTTCAGGAAGTTACGCCTGAGCTTAGTTTTCCTCCTTGACAAGATGGGGAACCTGGATATCAGCAGCTATATATTATGCTAACAACCTTGAAAAAATCAGTGAGGTGATCGATGCTCATCCAGAAAATGAAGCGGCTTCAATTCGTGAAGTGAAAAACTCCTGTGATGAACAATGAACTGTCGTTTATTTTTGCACATTATGGTGCATTGCCAAAGACAAGTACAAAGCTAGAAAAAAGAGGTGAGACTCTTGTAGCATCCATGAAAATCTTCGAGGAATCTATGCAGCAGATGATGGAAGTGCCAGGAGAAAAGGGGTCAGCTGTTGCGGAAAAGTGCAAACCGGTAGTGAGTGCAAATAAGGACTTGAAACAATTGAAAACAATTTGTGATATTCTAAAAGATGAAAATGCTGTTACCAAAATGAGTCCAGCTACATTAGCTTGTTCTATGTATGCTCCAATAACTTCTGTCGAAGTATTGTAGAAAGATCATTTTCTATTATGAAAAACATTCTCTCTGACAGACGACTATCAATGAATGTTGAGAACTTAAAAAAACACCTTGTAGTTATGTGCAATCAAGACGGAGAAAATTGAAATGCTCTTCCCAATGTAGATTTTAACATGTTGCCAGAAATTATATATAAAAGTAAGCGACTTCCAAATGTGTCATTTGAATTATTCAAAAGGGATACAAGGCTGTTTTTGTTATGAACATTTTTAATCAATCTAGCTAGGTAGACTGAAGTAACTTTTAATTTCAAATCGAGTTCTCTGTTTCTGTTCATACCAATCTAATTTACTAGAATAGTTGCAGGAATTAGATTGGCAAGAACAGATAAAGAGAACTCAACTGGACGTAAGACTTTTGTACCTTACCGGCCGTACCAGTGTTAGTATCGGAAAGTATCAGCAGGAATTTATTTACCGAAACTCATCGATACTTAGACGGCCTTTTCATGTTTTACAGGCTCCGCGAAAAAGACGCATGACAATTTCGCGGAGCCTAATTATCCTAGAAATGATAGAAAATTCAAAGTTCCTGTTCAATTTGCACCAGTTTTGAATGAAGGAATATTTAAGTTTGTGATAACACGTAATTTAATATTCTGACGTAATTATAGGGCACAATTCTTGGTAAATTCATGCATGTAATTAGAGTGGAATACTTATTAATCAATATTCTGAACAACTGTTAATTATTACAATTTTTAAATATCGGTATCGGTTCGAAGTGGTATCGGCTCAGCCCTAATCGTGTCGTTTTTTTTTTAGCAGGATATCGTACTTAATATATCGTTTTACATTTTACATTGACTAATTAATATTTTTACGTAACTTATTTGTATTTACATTTTATAGAATATATATATTTTTACCGTATTCGGTTTATTATTATTATATTATAATATATTATTATATTCAGGGAAATAAAAAATGGATCGGACGTCTTAAAATTACAGGATGATCTTAATAAAGTAGTACAGTACAATTTAGCTAAATGCAAACTATTTAAATGTTCGAGAAAGACAAATTGTATTGTTTCTCAATATGTTATTAAATCAAATAAGATTTTTATTTGTTCTAGTTATAAGGATCTTGGCATAATCATAGATTTTAAATTACTATTTGATGAACATATAATTGAAGTCTGTAAAAAAGCTAAAAAGGTGTCAGGTTTTATATTTTATAATTGGACTTCGCTTAATAAAATGGAAAATTTTAGATATCTATTTATAGTTTTGGTTCGCCCAATAGTGGAATATGGAAGTGAATTATGGATCGTAGCAGCAAATAGTCACACTGAGAAAATTGAATCAATTCAGAAATTATTTATTACATTAAATTTCTATTTTCATAGATTTTCTATGAAAATAAAATATATCACTAAAATATATGGAGTGGTTGGAAATACTTAATTTAAGAACCTTGAGCGTAAGAAGGAAAGATAAAATTAAAGTATTGATAAAAAATATTTTGTCAAATAGGATTTATAGTGAATATTTTAGAAATACAATACTTTATAACGTTCCAAAATATAAAACAAGAATAAATTCATTATTATCAGTAAAATTGAAAAATGGTGAATTTATAAAAATATTAATCGATGATTTCAATTATGACTTCTCTTAAATATTATAATAAGGTATGGGATGTGACTTGCTGTAAAATCCATTATGTGTTAATCCTTTTATATTACTCTTTGTGACACAGTGCTGTATAAGTTTTTTCTTTTAACTGTTCTCAATACTTTAAATAAACTACTATTATTATTATTTGGACAAATATGTGGTCTCCCGGATGTAGAAAAAAATATTGCCGTCTTGAAGAAACGTATATCATATCTTATAATATAACTGCTTTCATCGTCAAGACTATTTCTGTGCTATTTGTTTGTACACACTGCTTCTCTGCTGAAATATTCATCTTATGTAGAAAGGAAAGTTGTCAGCAATTAGAAAGTACATTAGACATTTGGGCTCTCCGCACATCGTTGTCTGACGACTTCTCATGTGCAAATTAAAACTCACAATAATCTAGTAGTATCTCTTTCCACGCCGTTGCGATTAGTAATAGTACGAAACATTATTATCATTATCAGTGCCATATTCTTCGTTACTTTGCCAACTTTATCGTTATATATTTTCATAGTTTTAGCACTAATGACTAATTGCTCATTATATATTATGCACACTATTAAAATAATTTAAGTCAATTATTCAAATAACTTAAAGACTTGTTTATGTACGCTGCTGGTCGTTCTCCACCGCGCTCTTCTGATGACCAGGAGACGGGGAGGGCGAGGGAGCCGAAGCGAGTGGCTATGAAAAAACAACCTGCTCCTTCGGACGTCATTTCCACCGCTACAAACAGCGTTGTCGAAACAAAACAGCTTGTTCCGACCTGCGTGACGCGTTCGGCAGAGGCAGTCTTGCTACATGAAGGGAAATTTCACTTCGTGCAGGGAAAACTTAAGTTCAATTGTAGGGAGATTTTATGAAAATGGGGAAGAATTGCCAGAAAATTTGAAGATGTCGGATTACTGATTTTGTTTGACTTGCAAGTCTGCATTGCTGTTATATTTCTATTACAACTAATTAATTTACGAGATGGGCTTCTCATATCACCCAAAATCCTCAAAAAACGAGTTATATTATTTTTATTGCAAAAACAACAATGGAGCATTAGCTCGAACGGCTAAGCAAAAAGAATCAGGTAAAGTAAAACCAACAAAGTGAAATGGTCAACATTTTGCTCTGTCGGGATTTACAGAGCTGTCCTGTCATGGCTCAATGAGCGTCCCACAATCGGCAGAAGTGGGGTATGGTTGGTGGACTACAATGTGATCCTCCCAGTGAGGGATCCGCTGACCAACGACAGGTGCGGCCCTCCATTCATATTGGGGGTTAGGCGTAGAGCTGACAACTCTGCACTGTAAAAAGACATGTGAAGAAACAGCAATATAAGGCCATGGATGTTCCCAAGGTAAAATATTCCGGAGGTAAAATAGTCTCCCGTTCGGATCTCCGGGTGGAGACTACTTTGGGAGATCCCTGGACTATGGATAAAATCTACATTACGAATAAGGATATTAAATTAGGCACCTGGAATGTTCTGAGCCTTTATCGGCCTGGGGCATTTCAGTGTACAGTTAATGAGATAGTTAAGTATAAATTAGATGTAGTAACTGTCCAGGAAGTTAGGTGGCCTGGAGAAGGGAATTGTAAAACTAAAAATTATGCTTTTTTTATGGTGGTACTGAAAATCATAATTTTGGAACAGGTTTTTTCATAAATAATAGAATTATCTCGGCTCATAAAACAGTAGAATTTATTAATGATAGGATATCATATGCAGTTTCACAGGGTAGGTGGTGTAAAATTATTTTAATAAACATACATGCACCAACGGAAGATAAAGATGATTTATATGCAGAGTTAGAACAGGTCTTTGATAAATTTTCTCAGTATGATATGAAATTTCTGTTTGGTCACTGTAATGCACAGATTGGCAAAGAAGAGACATTTAAACCCACGATTGGTAAAGAAAGTCTTCATGAATTAATTAATGATAATGGTATAAGATTGATTACTTTTGCAACCTCAAAGAATTTAATTGTGAAAAGTACCACTTTCAAACATAAAGATATCCATAAATATACATAGTCTTCTCCAGATGGTAAAACTCATAATCAGATAGATCATATTGTCATTAATAAGAGAAAGCATACTAGTATAATTGACGTTCGTACACAAAGAGGTGCTGACTGTGCCAGTGACCATTATTTAGTAATTGCTAAATTAAGAGAAAGACTCGCAGTGATAAATGATAAGCAAGAAAATCTAAAAGTCTTTAAATTTAATACAGGAAAATTTGCTGTTGAAAGAATTAAGAAAGATTACCAAATTAAACTGTCAAATAGATTTGATGTTTTGCAGGATTTAAATGATGATGAAAATATAAATGACACAGACGTAAATAAGAATTGGGAGCACATACGTAATCCAATATAATCAAAACTAAAGAAAGTATAGGATACCATAAACCAAAAAGAATAAGCCATGGTTTAAAAATGAATGTCATAATCTAATAGAAATAAGAAATCAGGCTAGACTTAGGTGGTTAAATAAATCTGATGATACAAATCTAAGCAATTATAATAGAATAAAGCGAGAAGTTAACCGCACGTTTAGAAGTAAAAAAAGAGATTACTTGAAAAGGAAAATTAACGAAATTGAAACAAACAGCAAAAATAAAAATATCAGAGATTTATATAAAGGTGTAAATGAATTTAGAAAGGGGTGGCAACCTAAAGTAAACTTGATAAAAGCTAAAGACTGTGATTTTTTGGCTGACCCAAGTAATATTTTAAATACATGGAAGAACTACTTTAATGACCTTTCAAATGCTCATGTAGGAGATAAATCAGAAGTAAATGAAGTACACACAGCAGAGCTTTTAGTTCCACAACCTAACTTGACTGAAGTTAAAAATGCTATTAAAAGGCTAAAGAATAACAAAGCACATGGCATTGATTTAATACCAGCTGAGTTAATTAAATATGGTGGAAATTCGTTAATATGTAAAATTCCTAAATTAATTTGTTTAATATGGAATAAAGAAGAAATCTCTCAGCAGTGGAAAGAATCAATAATTGATCCTGTGTTTAAGAAAGGTGATAAAGTCAACTGCAATGATTACCATGGAATTTGTCTACTCTTAACAACATATAAAATATTATATAAATTTCTTTTAACAAGACTAACCCCATATGCTAATGAAATTATAGGTGATTATCAATGTGGATTTAAACGTAACAGATAAACTACAGCTCAATTTTTTCACATCAGACAGACACTTGAAAAAAAGTGGGAATATAATCAAAATGTCCATCAACTATTCATTGATTTCAAAAAAGAGCATAAGATTCGGTCAAAAGAGATAAATTATATAATATATTAGTCAAGTTTGGAATACCTAAGAAGCTTGTTAGTATGATAAATGTATGCACCAGTGAAACAGAAAGTAAAATTCGCGTGGGTATTAATGTGTCTGACAAATTTACAATTCATAATGGGTTAAAACAAGGAGATGCATTATCTCCATTGCTCTTTAATTTTGCCTTAGAATATGCTGTTAGGAAGGTAAAAGAAACTAAAGAAGGACTAAAATTAAGTGTGACTCAGTTGTTAGCATATGCAGATGATGTAGACTTATTAGGGGATGATATAAATACAATTAAGAATAATGCTAAAATAATTTTTCAAAACTGCTAAAGAGATACGTTTGGAAGTTAACAAAGAGAAAACTAAATATATGCTTACAGGCCAAAACCAA
Source organism: Lepisma saccharinum (assembly GCF_977018435.1). NCBI lineage: Eukaryota > Metazoa > Arthropoda > Insecta > Zygentoma > Lepismatidae > Lepisma > Lepisma saccharinum. The sequence continues at coordinate 27,836,994 of NC_139232.1, read as the reverse complement.
ATGTTAGGTAATAATCAAAATCTAATTATTGATAACAAGTCGTTTGAACCAGTTTCCAAATTCAAATACTTAGGAGTAATATTAACAAATGAAAATTACATTAAAGGGGAAATAAAAAGTAGGCTTAATTCAGGAAATGCATGTTACTTCTCTCTTCATAAACTTTTGTCTTCTAGTTTAATATCTAAGAAACTGAAAGTTAAAATATACAGAACAGTAATTTTGCCTGTGGTATTGTATAGGTGTGAAACGTGGTCCCTTACATTGAAAGAGGAACATAAATTCAGAGTATTTGAAAATAAGATCCTTAGAAAAATATTTGGACCTAAAAGGGATGAGGAGACAGGTGAGTGGAGACGGTTACATAATTTAGAACTACATAATTTGTATTCATGTCCAGATATTATTAGAATAATTAAATCAAGAAGACTTAGGTGGGCAGACCATGTGGCACGAATGGGAGAGGAAAGAAGAGTTTACAGGATTCTTGTTGGGAAACCTGATGGTAAGAAACCTGTAGGAAGGCCAAGACGAAGATGGCGGGACAACGTTGAGATAGACCTAAAGGAATTCGGTATGGATAAAAGAGTATATAGATCTTGCTCACGATAAGGACAGATGGAAGGCCTGTGTTGCTGCAGCCATGAACCTTCGGTTTTAGGAAGGCTAGAGAGTTAGTTAGTTATACTGACCCAACGAATATTTCAATTGCGTGTATTGGTTATTTTAGTCTCGCCTTGGAAAGTGCGTATGTACACGTGTGTATATTTGCGTGTATGTGTGTCTAGGTATATGTTGATGTGCATTTCAATGTATTCTCTTAAAATCGTATTTCTCATTTATGTTAAATTCATTTATGGTATATATTGGATTTTTATGTTATATTGTAACATTAATTACCAGAGTTAGGTGGTAGAGCAGTCTAAGGCTGAACCTCGCTCTGAAGTAAGTAAAAAGTATCTTCTATTATATTCTATTCTATTATATTCTATTCTATTATATTCTATTCTATTATATTCTATTCTATATAAGAATTCCTGCGGTAAACCAGGTCACATTGTCAGAATACGCCACTGATTGTTATTAGTATTATTAAGTTATTATTACAAATCAGCACAACCAAAATGATGACACCACACCTTACTGCGCACTAATTCTAAGAGCAACGTAATAATATTGATTGATCTTAAGTACAGAAAGAGAACATATGAAACTGCAGAAAGTGAATAATTAATACGATTTTTCAGATAGTTTCATTAAGCCTATGTGGCCGCGCTGGCTCAGTCGGTAACGCGTCTGACTACCATGCTAAAGGTCCCGGGTTCGATCCCCGGCCGGTTCAAATCCGGGAACTTTTCTATCGATGGAAGCGGCCCCGGCGCCCACCCAGCGTCGAATAACATGGATACCTGGGGGAAACCCTGGGGGTAAAGGCGGTCAGGGGCGTGATGCTGATCACATCACCACCACTCACGACCGGATCAAGAAAGTGTGGGGCGTTACCCCCACACCCCCTATACGCCTTCATGGCGTGGTGCTATGCACAGGGGAACACTTTACCTTTTTTTATGGAACTTTGACTTACCTGTGAAAGAAGAACAAACGTGTAGACATTTCTTGCAACTCTAATTGTTACCATGGTAAGCCTTTTTACGCACAGTATTGTTGTCATTCTTCCATTTAACTCAATTGTTGCTAATGTTCGGATACCTGCACTGGAGTTCTATGGGAGGGTTTGATATGTAGTTAAGTCAGGGATGAATTTATAAAGTTGAATCGAAAAGTAAAGGCAACTTTCAATCCCATGAATTGGATACTTTGCTACCAAGGCTGCCTTATTGTTCTTAGGTAATAATACGAAGTATATAAATTGTTTATTTATGGCAATAATGCTTATATTGTGGTTATATAGGACACCTGTACTTCAGACTAAAGAACAAAAATAACTGATTTTTTAAAACCTATAAAAAATGTTGGTGGTAGGCCTCGCGTACAAGTGTCCCCCCTGAGATCTGGAAAACGTTCAATTAATTCGAATGGTGATATTGTAGCAATATTTTATTACAAATATTGTTTTCTGTGATTTACAGGTTGTAGGTTACAGCAATTAACTGCTATAGCCAAAAAAACAAAAAAAAAATAACCAGAGATCGTTTTTACCAGAAACATTAGAATCATGTTGACTGTCGTAAATAGCGGTGTGCGGGACGGGATTGGGACTGGGAAGGGAAATTTTATAATCGCAGTACAGTACCCTTCGGCATGTAAAGGGGAGCAGATTAAGTGGTCTCTGTTTGATTTCTGTGAATGGTGAAAAAGTGAAATAATACAAAAACTATTCTCAATTGTAGATATTTATTGAAAAAGAGCAAGGCGAATCCAGTTCCTGTTTAAATATTTAAATTGTGGATCCAACCTTGAATTTTAATTACAGTTTTATGATTTGTAAAATAATAATAAACGACAAAATGCAGGAATTTAAAATATTTCGTACTTTGGATTGGCTGACTACCACTTACGTTTTCCGTCTGTTTAAATTTTAAGCATGAAAATTCCATAAAGCACTTGTCCAATCTATTTTGCATTATTTGAAGATTATGTAAATATTTAAATATTAACTATTATTAATTTTAATACAGCATGTAATTTCACTAATCGTTAATTTTGCCGCTGTAGCAATCAGAGGCAAAAAGTACGGTTAACGAAAGTAAAGCTTTCCGTTTCGTGAAAATTTCCATTTCGAACATTGTAGGTACATTGCGTTTGACTGAGAGAACAGGTAATGAGATACTTTGTTTCGGTGTTCCTTTCATTCCAAGTTCCAACTTCTCATTCGGCACAAACGAAACTGTTTAGAATTTGAATTTATAGCAATTCGTTAGCAAATTTCTCGTTCTAAACTAGGTGTGCAATTTCATTTTGAACATCACATACAACAGTGTTCAGTGTCGGTGGGATTTGGTTTGTTGAACTGTTGAATTGTTGTTTTTAATTCCACTTAATGCACAGATTGCTAATCGGAACTGGACCTACACTTTAAAGTAGGTTCCGAATCACTATGTGCCTCTTCCAAGTAGAACCCCTTGGTTACACTATCCAACATAGTTTTGGTATAAATTTGGAGAATGATTTATGTTCCAACCCCTGATGTGTGAATACAGTATAAAATTTTCTGACATGAACAGTTTTATTTCTATTAAGTTTATAAGTTGGGAAAATGCTTCTCTTGCATTATGCAAGCATATAGCACCTAAAACTACCCTGCATTATTTCGTTTATTTATTTATTTATTACAAGTAAGTAAGCTATTTAAAGCAAAACATCAGTGTCAATCACATGCCAATGCTGACGTTCATATTCTTGAAAATAACAGTAGAGTAACGCATATGCTTTGCCTTCTGAAACTGAAAGCAACTGTGCCAGTACGGTTTGGGAACCAAACGTAATATTTTGTTAGAGGTTGCTAGTTTTATTCCTACGATTATTTTCTTTGCGCCAACATGGTAAAGTCAAGGATTTTAACTTGTAAAAATTCGCGCGAGAGTTGTTATTTGTGTGCATCTTTTGTTCCCCGGGGCAGCTTAAGGGCCGGGCGACCTGAGTGACTGTCCTAGGCTGCTGCCTCGGGGGCACCAAACCGAGGTGTCCTCCTTCAGTAGAACCAAAATCTTATTTCTGATTATACATTATAAGCGTGGCTATTTTTTTTTGTTTTTTTGTTGTTTTTTTGTTGGATTTGTAGAGACAAGAATTGCATTTACTGCTTTATAACATAATAAATACTTTGCAAAATAATGTAGCAATTTATGCTAAGAGATTACTGTTATTTCGATATAGTTTTGAAGGTATTATATAAATAAACGAATTCTTTAACAGTAACACTTCAATATATATATATATATATATATATATATATATATATATATATATATATATATATATTTTAAAAAAGTAGGCTATTTTTTCTTATTTTAAAACGTAAGTACGTAACATGGTCTAGGTTTTTATTGGGAGGAACGCAAAAAATTCTTCACCCGGGTGAAAATTTTATCTTGAGCCGCTCTTGTTTGTTCCTAAGTGAAAGATGTGATCTATTGGAGAAACAGTTAAAACATCACACAAGCTGTACGTTGGTTGTGCGATAGGCGATCAGGAGCAGGCTGCGCATCGAGATTTTTGGGGGGGATTTTTTCCCTTCAAATAATGTAAAATTCGACATTTATATACTTTTCCAAAATATATGTAAAAATTTTTCACTTTAAATGCACCACATTTAATCCATTAGATGAAGAAAAGAAAGTGTTTAAGAGCATTTTCAAAGGAAAAGGGAGGGAGAAATATCCAATTCTTACATATTAGGCTTTAATTGACACGTAGGTTCTTGGGGGATTCTGAATTAAACTTTGGGGGAACAGTATTCAACTCTAGGTCTTTGATTATGGCGGGTATTTTAGTTAGTTGTGTATTACTGTTGTCTTAGACTGTTGCGGAAATTCTGGTGTGGAGACTGAGAATTAATTTTTCTTTCAGGAGGCAATATCCACTTCAATATCAACAGTAAGTCTAAAATTGCCATGGAAATTTTAATGGTAGGATTGAGTACTACATTTAAAGAGGGTAATATAAAATAAATAATGATAAAGTGTTAAATCCTAGATTCTCAAGGAATTTCTGTAGTGAAGAGAGAGTTCGAACGTTAAATTTTGGAGACTATATTTAGCGGTATGGTATCCACACGTTTTCGAACCCGAACGTGCCAAAAGGGAAGCTGGAAAAAACCACATATCTCTGGTTCCTAAGAAAGTATTGACACCCCATTAAATTAATGTTCTTGAAAGCCAGCAAAAAAATGGATGTAAATATTTTCTTGCTCGTTTCGCTCGCAATAATATACTACGAGTAGGTATGTGTTTTTGGCGATTTGCTGAGGTGAATGTGAAGTTTAATGCTCTAGCTGCATTATAAGACAGAAGCGATATTTTCGATATTCACTAATAACATCACTTCTTAAATATATAATGCTTAGTGTTGGTATACTGCTTTTACATTTAAAGCAGGTGTGTCGTTTGTAACAAGAAGCTAAGGAAAAAGTTACTTTCATGTCGTAATTAAATACTTTGTAGGGATTACGATATGGGTTGAGAGCGCGAATGATATGATTTGCGGGTTATATATGCTATGTCTGGGTATTCCAGGACAAATAAACGTAAAATTTCGTACCCAATCTTTCCATCTGACATGAGTCCTGTGCCACACGACGACAGTATGACTGTTTCAATTGCTTCAACTGAATCTGTACTTGATGATAAAGAAATGATAACATCGCCAGTCAACTGTCGTTCAGAGTCCTCCGACGAGGGTTTTCTTTGTTATTTGCAACTCTATATCTATTAGTCATTTACATCTTGCTCATCATAGCTTCTTCATACTTTCGGAGATTTGCATATATAGTAAGAGAAACAATAGCCTGAAAAGTCATTGCGCGATGTTCAACTTAAAGTGTAATGGAAATTTTAATTCCCGTTTCTATTGTGATTTTTAGAACCCTGTGCAAAGAAAAACTAAGATCAGGTAAGTAGTATGTATGGTACGTTCTGGAAGGGCCCTTTGACCTACTTTTTATTTTACGACGTTTTACGGACTAAACTAATCTACAATGAGAGAAAAATGGAGAGAAGAAGCTCTGGCATCACTTTTTAAGCTATTTTTTACCTCCTGCAAATTTTGCTCTCGCCCTTTGACCTACTTTTGAAATGACTTACGACATTTTCCTATAAGGCTGCTGTCTCCTCTTACTGTAAGATCCCTCAGTGTAATCTACTACGACCTTGCTCTCAACGTAATCTGCCACGATGTTTTGTTTTTAAAACTCATGTGTGATCTTCTACAATGTGTGTGTGTGATAATCAAAATTATTTTTGTTAAGGAAATCCCTGGCCCCCAAAAGAAGAAAATATCCCGCCAGGGGTGCGTGGTGCCCAACACAGTTCTAATGGCCACGGCTATCAAAGCCATGCCCCCATGACTCCCTACAGAGGACCTCCGTGTGTAATGTGTGTGTTTTTATGATTGAAGAGAAGAAAAATTTTGGTTAAGAATGGAATGTGCAAGAACTAAAAAAGTTTCCGTGGGGGTGCAGCATCTGAAAAAAATAAAAATATATACTCAAATAGTGTACATAATATGATAGAAAAATACAAAAAAAAATGTGTGAATGCAAAAATTAGTGTGAATGATTGTTTTTTTTTAAAAAAAAAAAAAAGTGGTGCAAGAAATAATACGTACTTTTTTGATGCGGAAGTCTAATGGTGCGAGCAGATTTCTTCCTCGTCATGGTATCCCCATTCTCGGGTGTGGATGTTGCAGTCCAGTAGCCTCCATTTGGTGTCATGGGGATCAAGCGCCACTTTGTTGATCGTGGATGTACGCAACTGGTCGATGGTGCTCGTGATCCGATGTTCGGTCATGCGTTGCTTGCTTTTGTCGAACAAGCACGACTTATAATCTTCTACGGTTAGTTTGTTTGTGCTCGAACGACCCACCCCCTTTGCCTTCTTTATTTCGGTCTCATCCTGGATTTTTATTGCGTACATTTTCGCTCGAAGGCCAGCAAACTCTGTGATGATGCGGCCGTTGACTTCATCCTTCATCTTCCCGATCGTCATTTTCTGGCTGTTGTCGAAGAGAGCGTGATCTTTCGGATAATTGGAGACATCGAAATGCTGGCTCATGCTTTTGAGATCTTCGTATAGATCATCGGTGTGGATGTTGTATATGAAGCTGTCCGTGTCGGTGTAAGCCACCTCGATCCCCTCTCCATAGCGTGGTTTCATGATGTCGTAGTGAAATTTGTACATGGCCAGCTTCAACAACTCGAGGATCGCGACTCCTACTGCGATTGGTTTGTTGAATGTTATGTGACGGAGAGCACGTTCGATCAATACCAACGTGTCGCTCAGTATCGTGAAGTTCTTGTACGTGGGCTGAGCGACGAGCTTGTTTATTTTCTTCGGGTCGGAGACCAAGTTGATATTTTTTCTTTTCCTCGCATCTTCCATGCTCTTGCCGTAGATGCTGTTGTTCATCAATTTGTATAGGTCTTTGTCTGCTGAAGAAGAAGCTGATGCTCGACGTTGAGTGTTGCCGTCGATATAGGGTGCTAGCCACCTGGTCTGTCTAAACTTCAATCCCGAGTGCACACGCTTCAAAACCAATCCATGCTGGAGGTAGAATTGTAGGAGACGATAATGCACCACGTAATTCTCTTTGCTCTTGAAGGTGAGCATCAGCTTCTTCTCCGGAGCCGATTCCATCACAGGTGCCATCGCAAATCCATGGTGTTCTTGATGAAGCGATGCAGGATATTCCAAATCTACTTTCAGGAAACATCCATTTTCATGATCTTCGCTCCATTCTAAACAATCTTGAAGTTCCTGCTCGCTCATCCATTCGTATTCTCCGATGGGCAGAGGCTTGGACATGGCATAACCATACAGGTTGTTCATGTCCCAGTATGCCAAGAAGTTTGTCGGTTTCCCTGCATCGAAATCGGCAACATATGGATTGTTGGCCTTGACGTATCGAAGGGGACACTGGACGATTCCACCACGTTTTGCCTCTTCGACAAACAAAAGTTGATTGACGTCTTTGATGAGTTCTATCTTCACCTTCGTGGATTTTAACATCGCCAGCCAAGAATAACCCGGTGTGGTGTAGCTGAAAGCGGGGTCCAAACCATATGCTGCCATTCCTCTCGAGCGATGGAGATGAAAACGGTCGCTCAATAGCGTAACATCTAGTTTTAAATACAGATCATGATAGTCGGCCATGGTTTGACAAGAGAATGTAGACCAGACAAGCTGAGCATGATGGTAGTCCTCTTCGGTGCAACAGGTGTCGCTAAGACGACTGTAGAATGCTTCTCTCGGTGGTAATGATGTTTCTGAGAATTTGGAAGCATCCGTCATGTATTCGTAGGGGTAAACACCCTTGCGTCTCAACAGTGCTAAATGTTGGTCGCCAAAACATTTCCTGGTGGCGACCAAATCATCGTCGGTGAGTTGAGACGCAAGTGTCGCCAAACTCGAAGACAGAAAGTTGTAGGAGTCCAAGAAGAGAATTTCTATGTGATTGCCATTTCCAACGTCCACCTTCTTGCTGAATGAAATGAATTTCTCATTGGTGCGAGCTATGACGCTAATGGGTTGAGCGTCGCATCCCATCTCCTTTATGAAGATTTTGGCGTCGTAGCCCTCCAAATTGTGAATGAATACAGGAATAAAATTTGGTTTTTTGATTTGTAGATTACAGTTGTTACACACGGGGGCCACATATTTTCCCGTGTGATGATTATGGTGGCGAACTTTGACATTTTCGAGGGTGAAGTTACATTCGCACACATCACACTGAGAGGCAAGGTCGTATGCTTCCTTCTCTTCCTGGGTAAGAGGCTCTATTGCTTTGTCTTCTCTTAGTAGAGGAGCGAATTGTATGGCCATCTGTTTCAAGGTTTGAACGAATTTTTGTGGAGCATCATTGCCACGATGTAAAATGCCTGTGTTGTTGACCATCAATCCAAAAGCGCAGGCTTCGTGATGTAGAATTTCGGTAGTGCTCGATACGCTGGGATTCGGTTCGCAGATGGCGAGTGGAAGTTGGAAACTTTCAAAGTCGGCGCATATCATCACGGGATGCCAGAGTAATGCCTTGTAGTTGGAAAATGTCATGTCTCGAAAAGGCATTTTGATAGCCGTAGCCGGATGTTTACTACACATTTCATGATGATCTCTGAGTTATTCATCAACATTCTTTTTTCCTCGACCGTAGAATATACTCAGGCATCTGTCGCATACTCGAATTTTATGGTGATTTGTGGTAATTTGACTTCTTGTTAATTTTGGAAGATTCTGAATTAGACAATAATGATAATTATCATCATCTTCGATCAGGAGTAATCTGATGACATGATTACTTTTAATGTTGCTATGTCTGAGAACGTAGATGGTGTTGTTTTTGTCTAATCCGAAGATGTGTACTGCTATACTTTCGTTTTTATCTGTCTTGTACTGTGCCTCAAATTTACTAATATCTCGTAGATTTACAGGGTAATTAATGCCATCCATAGGTTTTTCAAATTCTGAGAGATATTCTGGCTTGTTGTAGTGGTATAAACAATGCTTATTATTATTGGCTGGGTGATGATCGGCAATGATGCACCACAAAAAGCATCTGTTATCCTCATTTTGAATGTTGATGATGGCTTTCTTACTGGCTATTTCCGGAGGCAAATCGATGAAGCTGGATGCTCCCATCGGGTTGTATCGTGCTACCTTCAAAGTTAAAGTGTGAGGCGAACCGCAAAGTGTCCAACCCGATCCACGTTTTTGGAAAGTCTCGTGCTTGTTCAACAAAGCGTCAAACATCTGGTTGCAAATGGCATCCACCTCATCGACGTCGGTGGCGTGGAGGCTCTTTACACCAGTGTAATGATGGAAAGTTTCTCGCTCTTTTTTTACGTTTTCATAAATGACTGAAACGATGAGGTGGATTTTCAACGAACATTGCAACAAAGCTTCGGTGATAGACGAAATTAACTTGCTTTTGACCGAGCGAAAAAAGTTGTTTAGATCAGATATTTCTTCAGATCGGAAAGTCTCCTCGGTTAAAATATTTCGAATACTTTCGCCGGCACTGTTCTGCTTCTTTCGTGGCGCTTGATCGATAACATCGAGCTTTCTCTTACTTGATCCTTCCCCATGCACATTCTTCCTATGTCTACTCAAGTGAGAAATGGATATATATTTCCCACAGTGGTCACATGCACGTTTCGCTTCCTTCTTCTCCATTTTTTTGCTAAAAAAAAGATGAAGTTACTAAAATATTGCACACTTTTTTGTGGTGTTATTTATATTAGACCCCAAAGCATAAACGATCTACCATAGATGAAGTTACTATTTTGTGGTGTTACTTATATTAGACCCAAGCATAAACGATCTACCATAGATGAAGTTACTATTTTTGGTTTTGTTTATATTAGATACGATCTCAATTTTTCTTAAATAACCAGCATGAATCTTTTTGGTTTCCGAAAACAGATCATCATGGAGACTGTACACCGCACGATGACAGATCTAGCTTCCGTGTTATCTAAACTCAACGATCTACTGATGATTCACCTCAACAGCATTTGGACGAAATTGGATGACGACGTGGGCAAGATTTTTTTACGTCTTCAACAACAATTTACATTTTTACGAAATTCCGATCGACGGGAAACTTCGGATCACCGTGAATCCGGAGAACGAAGGGCGAAAAATCAAACTTTCTAGCGGCAAGAACATTTTTCGAATGAAGCTCGACAAGGTGCTTTCTAACATGGCGTACGATGTGTCTGCAGGAGATTGTTTATACGTGGAACTCCTAGGAGATTACGACAAAACTCATTCCTCTCTTCGTAGAATTACGAATCGTCTATCCTTTAATAAATAACCGTTAACAAAATGCCTAACGACATTTTCGGCCACACCAAGCGTGTAGACCATGCAGAAGAAATTCTCATGTTGGATATTCGAGTTAAAAAGTTGACGAGCGATTTGATCGCTTTGCAGGAGACCTTAAACAAAAGTTTAGAGTCGGAGATCGCTACGCTCCAAACGCAATGTCTCGATCCTATTCTGAAAATCGATTCCGAACTGAAAACGCTCATAAAAAATTATGTTGACGTACCTTCTTACGACAACGTTCAAAATATACAGTTTTATCCTTAAACAAAAATGCGGGTTATGGTGTTAACAGATACTTCCAAGACAATATCCAAAGAATACTGTCACATACGCGAAATGTAAAACATTTTTTTCTCTTTTCTACTACATCCCTGGGGAGTATAAACGGCTGGAGCGTGGTGCTGATCATCCAAAACGGCCGAACTCGAGAATATTCGGGGCTCTACTTCCGCATCCAGTAAATGTGCCTTCATGAGAAGATGCTATACGCACGACGAACTTTAACTAACTAACTAACTCTCTAGCCTTCTTAAACCCGAAGGTTCATGGCTGCAGCAACACAGGCCTTCCACCTTTCCCTATCTTGAGCAAGTTCTATATACTCTTTTCCATCTCTACCGATTTCCCTTAGGTCCATCTCAACGTTGTCCCGCCATCTTCGTCTTGGCCTTCCTACAGGTCTCTTACCATCAGGTTTCTCAACTAGAATCCTGTAAACTCCTCTTTCTTCTCCCATTCGTGCCACATGGCCTGCCCACCAAAGTCTTTTTGATTTAATCATTCTAACAATATCTGGACATGAATACAAATTATGTAGTTCTAAATTATGTAACCTTCTCCACTCACCTGTCTCCTCATCCCTTTTAGGTCCAAATATTTTCCTAAGGATCTTATTTTCAAATACTCTGAATTTATGTTCCTCTTTCAATGTAAGGGACCAAGTTTCACATCCATATAATACTACAGGCAAAATTACTGTTTTGTATATTTTAACTTTTAGTTTCTTAGATATTAAACGAGAAGACAAAAGTTTATGAAGAGAGAAGTAACATGCATTTCCTGAATTAAGCCTACTTTTTATTTCCTCTTTAATATAATTTTCATTTGTTAATATTACTCCTAAGTATTTGAATTTGGAAACTGGTTCAAACGAGTTGTTATCAATAATTAGATTTTGATTATTACCTAACACTTGGTTTCGGCCTGTAATCATATATTTAGTTTTCTCTTTGTTAACTTCCAAACCTATCTCTTTAGCAGTTTTGAAAAATATTTTAGCATTATTCTTAATTGTATTCACATCATCCCCCAGTAAGTCTACATCATCTGCATATGCTAACAACTGAGTCACACCATTTAATTTTAGTCCTTCTTTAGATACTTTTACCTTCCTAACAGCGTATTCTAAGGCAAAATTAAAGAGCAATGGAGATAATGCATCTCCTTGTTTTAATCCATCATGAATTGCAAATTTGTCAGACATATTAATACCCACACGAATTTTACTTTCTGTTTCACTGGTGCATATTTTTATCATACTAACAAGCTTCTTAGGTATTCCAAACTCTACTAATATATTATATAATTTATCTCTTTTGATCGAATCATATGCTTTTTTGAAATCAATGAATAGTTGATGGACATTTTGATTATATTCCCACTTTTTTTCAAGTGTCTGTCTGATGTGAAAAATTTGATCTGTAGTTGATCTGTTACGTTTAAATCCACATTGATAATCACCTATAATTTCATTAGCATATGGGGTTAGTCTTGTTAAAAGAATGTTAGATAATATTTTATATGTTGTTGAGAGTAGAGAAATTCCACGGTAATTATTGCAGTTCATCTTATCACCTGTTTTAAACACAGGAACAATTATGGATTCTTTCCACTGTTGAGGGATTTCTTCTTTATTCCATATTAAACAAATTAATTTATGAATTTCACATATTAATGAATTTCCACCATATTTAATTAACTCAGCTGGTATTAAATCAATGCCAGGTGCTTTGTTATTTTTTAGCCTTTTAATAGCATCTTGAACTTCAGTCAAGTTAGGTTCTGGAACTAAAGGTTCTGCTGTGTGGACTTCATTTACTTCTGATTTATCTCCTACATGGACATTTAAAAGGTCATTAAAGTAGTTCTTCCATCTATTTAGAATATCGGTTGTGTCTGCTAGAAAATCACCGTCTTTATCTTTTATCAAGTTTACTTTAGGTTGCCACCCCTTTCTAAATTCATTTACACCTTTATATAAATCTCTGATATTTTTATTTTTGCTGTTTGTTTCAATTTCGTTAATTTTGTTTTTCAAGTAATCTCTTTTTTTACTTCTAAACGTGCGGTTAACTTCTCGCTTTATTCTATTATAATTGTTTAGATTTGTATCATCAGAGTTATTTAACCACCTAAGTCTAGCCTGATTTCTTATTTCTATTAGATTATGACATTCATTATCAAACCATGGCTTACTTTTTCTCGGTTTATGGTATCCCTAACTTTCTTTAGCTGCTGATTCTATTGCATTACGTATGTGCTCCCAATTCTTATTTACGTCTGTTTCATTTATATTTTCATCATCATTTAAATCCTGCAAGACATCAAATCTATTTGACAGTTTAATTTGGTAATCTTTCTTAATTCTTTCATCAGTAAACTTTCCTGTATCAAATTTTAGAACTTTTAGATTTTGTTGCTTATGATTTATCACTGAGAGTCTTTCTCTTAATTTAACAATTACTAAATAATGGTCACTGGCACAGTCAGCACCTCTATGTGTACGAACGTCAATTATACTAGTATGCCTTCTCTTATCAATGAGAATATGATCTATCTGATTATGAGTTTTACCATCTGGAGAAGACCAGGTATATTTATGGATATCTTTATGTTTAAAAGTGGTACTTTTCACTTAGATGGTTCGGCCATTTGAGCAGAATGAGTGAGACGAGACTGCCAAAGCAGATATGGGAAGCACGTCCACAAGGAACAAGACCAAAAGGAAGACCAAGAAAGACATGGAATATGAGTGTCAAAGAGATTTTGGAGAAACGAAGCATAAGATGGAAAGAGGCACAGGAAAAGGCGATGGACAGAAACGTCTGGAGAACTCTCTGTAACCCCTCGACACCGGCAGGTAGAAGAGGACGCGACTAAGTAAGTAAGTAAAACTTTTCACAATTAAATTCTTTGAGGTTGCAAAAGTAATCAATCTTATACCATTATCATTACTTAATTCATGAAGACTTTCTTTACCAATCGTGGGTTTAAATGTCTCTTCTTTGCCAATCTGTGCATTACAGTCACCTAACAGAATTTTCATATCATAGTGAGAAAAGTTATCAAACACCTGTTCTAACTCTGTATAAAAATCATCTTTAGTATTATCATCTTTATCTTCCGTTGGTGCATGTATGTTTATTAAAATAATTTTACACCACCTACCCTGTAAAACTGCATATGATATCCTATCATTAATAAATTCTACTGTTTTAAGAGCCGAGATAATTCTATTATTTATGAAAAAGCCTGTTCCAAAATTATGATTTTCAGTACCACCATAGAAAAAAGTATAATTTTTAGATTTACAATTCCCTTTTCCTGGCCACCTAACTTCCTGGACAGCTACTACATCTAATTTATACTTAACTATCTCATTAACTGTACACTGAAATGCCCCAGGCCGGTAAAGGCTCAGAACATTCCAGGTGCCTAATTTAATATCCTTATTCCAAATGAAGATCTTATCCTTAGTCCAGGGACCTCCCAAAGTAGTCCCCACCGGGAGATCCGAACGGGGGACTATTTTACCTCCGGAATATTTTACCTTGGGAACATCCATGGCCTTATATTGCTGTTTCTTGACATTTTTTTTTACAGTGCAGAGTTGTCAGCTCTACGCCTAACCCCCAATATGAATGGAGGAACTACTACACAAGACAAACATAAACACATTAGACAGCACAATTACTACACAAACACATTAGACAGCACAACTACTACACAAACACATCACAACTATAACACAATATAACCACAAACCCACCACAACTACTACACAATATAAACATAAACAAACTACACACCACAACTACTACCCAAGACAAACACAATTAGACAGCACAACTACTACGCAAGACAAAATAAACATACTAGACAGCAAACTACTACACAAACATACTAGACACCACAACTACAACACAAGATACATCGTTACATACCACCGATACTACACAAGACAAACAGAAACACATTAGACAGCATAACTACTACACAAGATAAACACAAACACAATAAACATTTGTACAAGAGAAAGGGTAATTAATAACAATAAATAGTGCAATGGGAAAGGACGTGTCATATTCTTAATAACTTTGCCTTACCTTTACTCTACTAACTACTCATGCCAGGAATTTTTGTATTTTTGATCCTTCATTATGTCTCCATTGCTAACCTGGTTCATTCCCAGTCAAGACAGCAATTATTCCATGCAATAAAAATACGTCAAACTTAAAATGAAACAGGTGTCGGCGTGCGCGCGCACACACACATACACACAAACAAACACAAGGAGAAAGAGAGAGAGAGAGATGGATAGACGGGGGAATAGGAACAAAAAATCCTTCCACAAACTGCCAAGACTCCAACAGAAAGCTTGCTGGAAACAAGTTTGCGTGCTGGCCTTGTCTGCTACTGCCCTCCCCCACTTTCTTATCTAAACAGCAGCATTGAAGAGTTTCCAACTCGCTTCTGAGTTGGTAGGAAAAGGGAAGTACATTTCATTTGATCCCGTCTGTACTACACACCCAGCGAATTCAAAACCCACAGACCCATGTCCGTCATCAACACGACGAAGCGGAAGCAGGTCGTGGTCAATGATCGCACCAACATCAAGGTCGTTTGCGAGTTCCACGACGCGCTGCCTGCCGATACTCTATGCAGCGTCATCCTGATTGCAGAGAAGTCCTTCATCCATGACGTGAAGAACGAGAGGGTCACAGAGCAGTTTTAAATATATCGCCAACAAGCAAGAATGGTTTTTCTACAACCCCCATTACAAAATTTTTAATCTAAAACGCCAAGCACTCCAATAGGTTGCAAAGTTTTAGGATCAAAACTAACTTGACAAATCGAATTTCTTAAAAAAACAAATTTGAGGGGCGCTTGCTAGTTGAGTAGTTATCATCAAAACCTATCCAACAAATCCACAATCATCATCCTAGCTCAATTAGGAGCCGAGAAAATCAATGTGTTGGAAAACGTCTTAAGATATTTGTCTTAAGAAAATTTTCTTGATAGACCGGAAGTAAGATCTTAACAGACCGGAAGTCGACTTTCTTAAAGATTAAGATAATTGTCTTAAGACATTAAGTATCTCGACTCCTAAGGGACCTACAACAATATAACCTTTTGGTCTATTGCCTTCACGGATCTCCCCTAACTCTATCGCCTTTTGGATTTCAGAACAACTCGCATATGTGATGTGGTCAGCACCACGCAACCGGTCATTAGCCAAGAGAGACACAGCAGACAGCCCCTGCAATCATAGGCATAGCCTTTGAGCTGAAAATTCACATTCATAAAAAAATCTATAGTCGGCACAGTCGACCATTTCGTAGTACCTCTAAAGCCATAAGCTCAGCAGGAATTGGGGCCTACAGTTTTTTTTTCTGAGCACCTACAGTTTTTTTATCTGAGCACCTACAGTTTTTTTTTCTGAGCACCGACAGTTTTTTTTTATCTGAGCAGAAATGGGCCTACAGTTTTTCTCTGAACATAAAAAAATGGGTCTACAGTTTTTTCTTCTGAACATAAATGGGCCTACAGTTTTTTTCTCCGAACATAAAATTTGGGTCCACACTTTCCACTTGATATCAAGCGCAATAAAAAATGCCTAATAATGTGTCCCGCACACACATTTTTTTCCTATCAACAAACGATACACAAACAAAAAAATCCATTCTAAAAAAAATGTGTAGTTCTGCGAGTGTATTTTCTTCCACAATACGTTAAGGGCTGTTAGGCTTGTTTCATGGGAGTCCCATCCACAATCCCTTCACGTCTGTTTGGCTCGTTTCAAGAATCAACTCGCAAGAACAAACACCATCATGCAAGCTACAAACTTTTTATCTGGCAACAAGAAAAAAATAAACTTTTATACTTTGTGTTCTGCGAGTGTATTTTCTTCCACAATACGTTAAGGGCTGTTAGGCTTGTTTCATCGGAACTTTTCTAACGGTGGAAGCGGCCCCGGCGCCTACCCAGCGTCGAATAACATGGGTACCTGGGGGAAACCCTGGGGGGTAAAGGCGGTCAGGGGCGTGATGCTGATCACATCACCCCCACTCACGACCGGATCAAGAAAGTGTGGCGCGTTACCCCCACACCCCCTATACGCCTTAATGGCGTGGTGCTATGCACAGGGGAACACTTTACCTTTACTTTACCCATCCACAATGCCTTTCACGTCTGTTAGGCTCGTTTCAAGAATCAACTCGCAAAACAAAACACCATAAGAAAATATATCATGCAAGGTACTTACTTTTCTCTGGAACACACACTCAACAGGAAAAATAAACTTTTATACTTTGTGTTCTGCGAGTGTACTTTCTTCCACAATACGTTAAGGGCTGTTAGGCTTGTTTCATGGGAGTCCCATCCACAATCCCTTAACGTCTGTTAGGCTCGTTTCAAGAATCAACTCGCAGAACAGTCGCTCTAGATGATATGGAAGTTTCCATGGCAGAGCTTCGGATTATAAGGGGATGCGAGGAGTGATATGTTGAGCAAAGTGGCGTAATCCGCATCAGAAAATAGTCCCCATTCTATTGTCTGAACTGATCATCACCCCACGTTTTCGATGAAAAGCCAGGAAGTACTCTTCCGCTCTCCTATTGTTCAGTGAACATGCCCTTCACACAGCACAGTCGATTTCAAATACCGCTACAATACCAATTTTTGCATCATGAGGAGAAAAACATCGTAGCAGGGGGCCCAAAACATCGTGGGAGAGAGGTCCCCGTTAGGTCGTAGCAGGGGGCCAGGGATTTCCTTAACAAAAATAATTTTGATTATCACACACACACATTGTAGAAGATCACACATGAGTTTTAAAAACAAAACATCGTGGCAGATTACGCTGAGAGCAAGGTCGTAGTAGATTACACTGAGGGATCTTACAGTAAGAGGAGACAGCAGCCTTATAGGAAAATGTCGTAAGTCATTTCAAAAGTAGGTCAAAGGGCGAGAGCAAAATTTGCAGGAGGTAAAAAATAGCTTAAAAAGTGATGCCAGAGCTTCTTCTCTCCATTTTTCTCTCATTGTAGGTTAGTTTAGTCCGTAAAACGTCGTAAAATAAAAAGTAGGTCAAAGGGCCCTTCCAGAACGTACCATACATACTACTCAGGTAGCATATGCTTCTCATCGGTTATAAGAAATTGCATTATAGTTTAATACGAGGGTCATTTCATAAATAATGCATACTACTTTTTTTTCTTACATGTTAATTGCATGTCAAGCAGCATCTTCTTACAGTCCTTCAGTGCAGTCTCCCTGCTTCTCAAAAACACGTCCCAACGTCTCGGAATATTTGCTATGCTAGTTAGGGTACCATCGTTGTTCCGTCCGCGGATGACGAGAAAATTATTACAGGTGCGGTTCTCCACACATGGACTCCTTCAACTTTGGGGAATAAGTCGAAGTCTGGTGGACTCATGTCTCGACTGGATGGCCAGTGAGTCAATACTTCCCACTTCATAATTGCTCAGCAAATAGGTCACAATCTTCCCTAGGTGCGGGCGTGCAAAATTAATGGCTCATCCCGAAATATGCCAGGTCGGTTTTTGTGTATGCGTAATTTTTGGATCCAAGCACGATAAAATGCTACTTTTACACTACTTTCATGTGAGACTCTTTCCGTCATGATGATTTCTTGGTGATAGTAGGCAAAGGTGATCATTTGCTTCACCATTCCTTGTGTTTATTAAAAGTTTTTTGGTCGTGGTGGTTGTGAGACACCTCCACTCGTTTGACAGCTATGGTTTAAAGTTTACGGTCCACTGTTGCTCACCACCAATTTCGAAAAGCACTGTCAATTTCTTTCTGGTTCTTGCCACGTAAACTTTCAATTTTAATGCACGATTTTTGGTCCTCAACTAGTACCTGAGGCACCAGCAGACGCCACTTCTAACACTCGTTACTTCCAAGTGGCGTTGGCTATACTCTGTTGCGGTAATCTATGGAACAACACTGCGCATGGTGGCAGAGAAGGGGGTGGGGAATCGAGTGTGCAGAGCGAAGCAGTACACGCTGATGCGAATACTGGTCGCTTTCCGTCCTCCACGCAATCCCATTCGCTCTCACATGTTCATTGGTGGAGCCGTCTCGCGTCACTACTTGCGCAGAGAGTTGTTTTCGTTCGCTCGCTCCAGAGATACCCGGGACAGGGCATTGAGAAATGATGCCTTCAACCTCAAGAGGCGTAACTTTTACTCTAATTGCATAATCCAATCCGCACTGTTGCCACTTTGTGCAATAATTATGAAATGACCCTCGTACATTTTCTCCAAATATTGTGTCCGGCCTCCGTGGTGGAGTTGTTAACACAGCGCGCTACGATGCCAGAGGTCCTTGGTTCGAATCCTGGCCAAAGCATGGGTGTTCATTGTAATTGTCCCCTTCATCAATTTAATCATATCATCACTCATCCTTATCTTCGCGATTAGTCAAAACTAGCACAAAAAGGAAGTAAAATAAATCAATCAATCCAAATATTTTAAGGAGTTAAAAATATATGTACATTTAAAATTTCACTTATCTTGCGATGTCAATGTTGATACAATGGAATTTTATGTACTGAATTTGCAATTGCGGTTTTGAGTTCAGCAAAGCATTTGTTTCAAACGATATATTTCCATGAACATCAAATATCAGAATAAATATCACATTATATGTGTGTCAATGTAATATTTGTGACACCCTTTAGACAAAAAAAGTGTGACGTGATCAGAATTTTTTTTTTCATTTTTGGACTCAGTGGGTTGGAATTGTTTAAGAGTGTTCATCATCGTGACTTCTACAGAACAAAGATTAAAATTTATTAGCTAGTGTTACAAGACACGACGTTACCACTACGGCATCGGGGAGTCCCCGTGTCTTAGTTTGTAACAGCAAATATGTGTAGTCTTTTACCTTAGTTCTGATAACGCAGTGATGGCGTCGTCGCCTTATGATCAAGGGGTCCTGGGTTCGATACTCGGTGGAGTCACATAGTGGTTCGGATCCCACTTTAAACTGTAGGTCCAGTCCCAATTAGCCTTACTGCGCCGAAAGTAGACTTAAAACTACAATTCAATTCAATTTTACCTTAGTTCACGTCATGTAGGAAGAGAAGTGACATTCCTCGATGCATGAAGCCAAGGGCAAAATCTATTGAAATTGGTGCCACTGGGGTATGAGGCAGTAAATTATCCATCATCAGTTGCACATTTGAGCTATGGTCATCTAAAGCTCTATTTGCCCATCATCCTGGCGCTACTTTTGCATACAAAGAATCTTGTTGATTCTCACAGTGCCTTTGCCATTTTAATGCTCCCATTCTTTGACGTCATCATCTTTGACGAACAGTTCTTTCGTTTCGGCAATTACCCTTGGAACGCACAGCTGACCTTATGCAAATAATAACCACCAGGGTAATAAATAATGCGATAACTGACACCGCCGTTCAAACATGGGAAAATGAATTTTCAATTGTTTTGCCAACGAGATAACAAAATTCACACCTGAAGGGGTTCTAAACAGGGTCAATTACTGAGTGTGTGTGTGCGCGTTCTCTTGGCATACTCTCACACTGTTCTTTTGCGTGCAGGTGGAGAGAGAGAAGGAGGGAGAAATCGGCGAAGCTTAACACGTGCTTCCCCTCCTTGCAAGAAGTGCATTGGCGCTCCTTCACTCCTACCTTTGACAAAGTGCTTTCACCAGTGCATTGTGACAGTCGGTGCTTGTATACTCGGTAACCCCCGCTTCGCGAAAAGGCATGGAGCATATGTTGTGTTAGGTGCCAAATGAAGGTTAGTCAATATATTTACCAGTGTTGACATATTTGTGTCCTGGACACTTTGGGTGTTCTGTATATTCTCTTCGGCGTATTCAGTGTAGCCATGGAATTTTCATTGGTGATATTCAGTTTCTGAATAATGATGTTATTATATTTTCATTATGTGCACATGAGGTAAACAACCACGGAAAGGAGGAACAGAATGAACATAGATGGGAGTTTTTTTCTATTGGTTCCAATATAAAATATAAGTTTTTACACACTATACTGGAACCAATTCGCTAATTGGAATGATCGGCTTTCAATTAAAACCTGTAGGTGAATTGGATTTAAATGAAACCATTAGGTGTACCCAAGGACATATTTAGGGGGTCCACGGAATCTGAACCCTCTTGAGAGATTTACCAAGTAATAAAATGAAATAATGAAAAATACTATTTTAGCGTTTGTTGTATAATAGATGGTTATTTATTTCCATGATTATTGGAAGGCAAGGATTAAATTGGGATCATATGATTTTGAAGGTCAGAATAACATATGATTTACGTACATTACTGCATATAGTAATATACATAAAATATTAGTCAGAAACTGTATTTTTCGCCCATTGGATCTAACATTTTTTCATTAAATATTCAATTAATCATGTATTTGACATTGATTTCCTAACCAGGGCAGTTGCTTTCATACAAATTTTGGCCATCTTAACTACAGGTACGTTACAAAATGAATACGTGCTGTTATATCTCGAATCTCATACTGTCTCTTTAACTATTCATGTAATAGTTATGCAATATTAATTAATGTACATATCTAATTCATGTCAAAATTTTAATATGATTTAATATAATTAGTTATGTAATCAATTATCATTATTTATTATTATTTCTGAGACATTTGGTTCGGACTCCCCACAAATTTCTATATATGTAGCGGGGTGTACCGGAATGATTCAGAATATTCCTATCAAATGCAGGAAATAGTTTCACTTTAATTAAAAATTGTTGCGGGCGCATCCACATTTACTCAGATATCAATAAATGGATTGCATAGTAATAAATTCAAAACTGGTATGTTTGAAACACATTTTTAAAATGTGTTTCAAATGCATGATGTGTATTTTTACAATTACATTTAAATAAAATAAGGAGCATGTCATTAAAAACGTACAAAAGACGTTAGATCGTTAACTTCCAAGCGAATCCCATTAGTAAATTGGAAATAATGGTAAACATGGTAAAAATTTCCATTCTAAAATTGAGAACATGAGGCTTGGAAAGCAACTATCAGAAAAAAATACAACTTTCCGAACCGAAGCGACACAGCACGATTTGTGATTTGATTTATTTTACTTCGTCTTTTGTGCCACTTTTGGCTAATTTACGAAGATGGGGATGAGTGATGAAATTGATGAATGGACACTCACAAATATCCATGCCCAGGCCAGGATTCGAACCCGGGACCCCTGGCGTCGTAGCGCGATGTGCTAACCACTCCGCCACAGGGGCCGGCCCGACACAACACGACAAGCTGAATGTGTCGCTTGTGGAAGATTACAGATCGAAGGGACACGCGACACATATCACTTGAGAAAGAATCAATGAACAGGAACGTACCACACAGTAGCGGCCTAACAAGTCGTACAAGCCTGTGTTCGAATGTTAAAATCCTCAAGCGACACGTGTTGCCTGTCACTTCTCGATTCGACTTGAATTCTCCCTGTTTCTTGCGTGTCGCTTGGGCTGGGCCGTTTTATTCAAAATCTTGCATCGCGTCGTCTGGATCTGTTGGTAGTGTATGTGTAGTGGATGCGTGCTTTGAAAGGGCCCACGTAGCTTGTCTCTTGTCATTTGGGTGCGAAAACCCCGTGTTACGTGTTCGGCAGCTGCGTGTCGCTTGTCGCTTCGGTCTGAAAGCTCCCGTACTGTTTCTTCATTGCCTTATATACTTCAGGGAACCTTGTGGATTTTTCACCCTCAATGCATTCATTGATTTATAAATTCTCCTCCAGATCCCTTCGTCTAATCTCTCTGAGTGGTCTTCGTGGCTGTGATCGTCCTCACGTGTATAGTCGTTCGGATCCCAGTTTAAACAATTGGCCCAGTCTCAATTAGCATATATGAGCCTCCCCGATGGCGCAGTGGTAGCGTCGTCGCCTTGTAATCAAGGGGTCGCGGGTTCGAGACCAGGTGGAGGGTTCGGATCCCACTTTAAATTGTAGGTCCAGTCTCGATTAGCCTTACTGTGTACAAAGTAGACTTAAGCCAATAATTCAAACGATTCTTCCCCTTCCCCCAAATATATTGCCACCAAACCATCCAGATGTCGCTGAAAATTCATATTCCCGAAAAGTTTTCTCGACATCTCCTAAAATGTTTCCCAAATGCCCAATTTATGGTAATTTTTGCTCTAAATGTACACTTACATCCCCTAAATACTAAATATGAAGTTACACCTCCCCCTCGCCAAGGTAGAAAATTCTGGATAAACCCCTGATCTTACAAATTAATCCACACACTAAAATACGTATATTGCTTCTCACGCGTCATTTGAGATCTAGTTAATGAATATGTTTACATTCAACAACAACAACAATATGAGATTAAAGCAGCCATTGTTTAAATACTTCATTTTTCTTTTCCTTGCACTTGTAGCGGATTAACGATCTGTCTTGGAAGCGGGTGGCAGTGTCATATATTTATTAAAATTATTAATTTATGTTGCTAAATACGTGAAAGATTGAAAGCTTTTCTAATAGTAATTACGTTACTTTTGAAAGGCGTTGATTATGTTTTGTGTTATTCATTTTCGGTAACTGTTTTATAATATTTGAAATTTTGCTGTTGCTATGTAGGCGAAAAATAAGAAACCATGCAATATCCGTGTACGTGACGGACAAGGAATAGAGTGAAAAGTGGGCTGCACCTTCCTTCGTTCTATTTCCATATTACTCATGGAAGTAATATGTTCGTTTGCCTTCGTGTTTTAAGAAGCATTTATTTTAAAATGTGCTAATTGGAGTGACTAGTAACTAAACTAAACAATCGCTTTTACTATTGATATGCCCAGTCTGAATGATCAGATACATGAAACAGATCTGCTACTCCCTCTTCCTGTTGAGTGAATACCTCGGTTGGGTTGCGCTTCCATGCAACTGTTCGCGTATGTCTGGAATGCTGTCTTGTCATGCCACCTGAAACAAGCTACTCATTTCCTTCTCACCTTTTCCACCTCTGGAAACAAACAAAAGTGGATTTCTATTGTGCCTGTTTCCTGGGAAAGGCGAACGTGCGAAAATATTGAGTTGATAGACGCATTTGCAAGGTCAGTACTAGACGATTTTAGTTTTAATTCGTTTCAATTGTTGTTCAAGTCCACTTTATGCACATGTAGGCAAATCGAGACTGTACCTACAGTTTAAAGTGGTATCCGAACCGCTGTGTGACTCCACCGAGTATCGAATCCGAGACCCCTTGATTACAAGGCGACGACGTTACCACTACTCCATCGGGGAGGCCAAGACAATTTTAGTGTTCGCTAAGGTTAGCTTCGATTTCGTGTCTACAGTTTCCTTTGAAATCTTGGGGTGTAAGGGATGATCCATTCCAAAGACTCCAGAAGTCTGCAATCCGCAATATTGAGTAATTTTAGTTTGATTAACATTGATGAAATAGTCAGGACAGCTCATTCTATTTAATCCCTGACCCGATATTATTCGAACTGCAGTCGTGTTGCAAATATGTCTCTTTTATCTGGTTAACTCACATTAGACATGTTCTTCATTTTAATAATCATTGCTAATACGTAACATTTAATTTATAAACAACCTTGCTAGAAGGTTGAAACGTTACGTTTAGTTTATGTTTTAAAATAAAATATATTTCTGCCTTGGTCAGCATATTGAGTTTTTTAATTTATAAATATATTATTTTCTAAGCCTGGAAATATCATAGCTCTTCAATTAGAAGAAAATTAAAGGAAATTTGAAATGTTTATTTGAGGAACACGGTACTATTCAAGTTCTTATGAGAACTGGGTGCATACAATAAGCATATTAAGCTGTACGCCGTGTTATAGTATTTGTGTCAGTAAGAGACTGTGTTGCTGATTGTCGGGTGGGGGGGGATGGGGTCTATCGATAAGTTATTTTTTTTCCCTTTAATTTTAACCATATTGCAACTCTAAAATTGCACATTTAGATCTAGCTTCAATACTACCATAGCTAGAGTATATTGCTGGTCATATCTAACACTCCAACAGTATATCACCGTGACAGAGTGGTTAGCCCAGCATTGTACGTCGCTAGGTGTCACGGGTTCCAATCCCGGCCTGTGCATGGGTGTTCTTTGTCAGTGATCTTTCATCAATTTCATCATATCATCAGTCATCCTAATCGTCGCGATTAGCCAAAAGTGATGTAAAATAACCTAATTCAATAAAAAAATCCAACAACATTTCGGTCTTCTCTTTGTTCCACATTTTCAGATCTGCCCCTCAGAAAAACCTGTTTACCGGCCTGCTTCCACGTAGTACACCTTGGACTGCATTTTGCAGACTAGTGAGGTTCTGGCGTCTGGACTCACAGCCAGGATAATCCTCTGTGGGGCTCGTGTTGTGTTCTCTATGCTTGTGATTATCCCGTTGCCTATGTTATCTTATCACAATTCATCCTCATCTTCGCGGTTAGCCACAAGTGTTGGAAAAGTAAAGTAATTAAGTAAGTCAATCAATAAATGCCTTTGAGATGTTGTGTGAATCATGAACCAATGTTGGGAATGACTGTTCAAAGCCTTCTCGGTGAACTGAGTGATCGACTAAGGATTTCGGCATCAAAGTTTTGCGAGTGTCCTTTACGTAAGTTTTATGTAATCGTGGGCGGCGACAGGATTTGTAATTTACGAATGCGGAGCTTACTGTGAGGTAGGAGAATATATTTTATCTGATAGCCTCTGGCAAATGCCTCTTTTAGTAGGTATTAACAGGGCAGCGCGTCAAAGTTCGATGTATTCCACCAGCAAGATGCCAGATGCAATTTGTAGCACCTCACGATACAGTATCCAGAACTTTTTCTAGCTGGTGGAAACACTTTCAATTCTTGCTGTATCGCTTCAAAGGCATAGCTGACTCGCAGTAACAGCCCGCAGTTTCCACGGTTCAACGGACATCGCTGTATGCGGTGTTGCCACATTCCACATACATCTTTACTGCGTTGAATAAAAATCTGTATAAAATCGGTTTCGCAATGTGAATTGATAATTATAATGTATTTTTTAAAAACATATGCAAAGAGCTTCAAAACAAGACCATTGCGATCGGTCAATCCTATTTTTATTCATATAGAATTTCAAAGAGCGATCGTTTGCAAAACTAAAAAAAAGTTATTTTTTTGTTCTCACGACGAAAAAATATAAAAGGCATACTCGAAAAAAATGTGTTAGCATAGATTAATGTAGAATTGAATAAACTATATTCTGATGTAACTCATTTTTATGTACGTAGGTCTACTGGTTAATTTCATTTGATTCGAAACTCAAGTATCTATAATATTTAATCCTACAGTAGTTCCCATAGCAGATAGGTTAATTCGAACAAAATTAGGTAGAACCTTCCAACAATATTTCTGTCTCTCCGTCTTCGCTTTCGAACCTCTCATCAAGTTCGACAGTGAAAGGTTATGGGCAGTTTTAAGACGGATAACACCACACATGCTCGAGAAACATTCAATCACATTCTCCAGTTGCCACATGAAAGAAAGAAAAAATAGAAAGTTGCGGTTTCTGAGAGTACTGTTCTTAATCCCTCCTCACGTTCATCGCCATTAATATGAAAAGCGTGGAGAATAAATTTCACTTCTGATGACTTGTGCAGAAGAAATCTTTCCATTTGTACAAAGATCGTTCTCCTGTGATCTTGTCGTACTGAGCAAAACCAAGCATAGGCATAACTTGGGGGGGGGGGGGGGGGGAGGGACAAAATTTTCAGGTTTGTTTAAATTTACACGTTAAGGATAATTTTGTAAACATCCTAAGACCTGATAAGCTAAGTAATAAATAATAAGATTTATGATTTCGCAAATGTAATAGTTATTTAGCAATCCCGGACACTACTTTTATGGGATGAAAAACTTACGACTTTGTCCTCCACCCCCCCCCCCCAAAGTTAAGCCTCAAGTTCGTACCTGCTCCCTCAAAGTTAAGTCCCAAGTTGCGCCCATGAAACCAAGGGTCTCTTTTCTTAAAGTTCTGTTTTTGTATTTCACTGATTTTGATACGAGGGCTTAAGCCCTAAGACAATTTATATTATCGTTCTTCCTTTCTTTCAATTTCGGTTATTTTAAGTCGCTTTTCTATCTCTTGGGTTAATCTTTAAGATGAATGATGATCTGATGAATTAGTTGAGGTGACAAACGTCCATGTCTTAACCAGAGTTCTGATTTTGTAGCTCTTTACGCTGAACCTTCTGCCACGGAGACAGGCGACCTTGTAACTAGGGCTCGGAAGTTAATGACCTACAAAATCTCAAAAAATGACCTGTAGAATGATTTTGAAATTATTAAGAAATGACCTCAAAATTTCAAAAAATGACCTAAAAATAATTTTCGTTCTTAATAATGAAAGCTTGAGTTTTTCATAAATTACAAGACTGAGGTAGGTAAGCCAAAAGTATCCCGTGTTCCCAAGGTGGAAAAGGTACGAGAATCATATAAGTATTTAACACGATTATCAAATGGCATTACATTAATATACCCAGTCTTAATATACCATGAAGAAAACGAACCGTCTCGGTCTGCCAGCAGCCATTTTATTTAAGTTATTGTGGAACCCTGGCGTCGCAGGGACTGTGCAGACCAGTCTTTCACCGAGGTCGGCTATTCGTCGTTACTGTACGTAATGCATGTCAACAATCAAAAGTTTCATACCAACAATTTCCTTTAATAAGATGTAGAAACGTGAATAAACATGAATATATATGTTTTCTTGATCACAAGCATCATTTTCTAAGCCAATTATATAAGCCGTGGGCCATCCTTGGGACCCATGGGTCACCTTGGAAACAGATATAAATGTTTTGGAATTCTTTTTTAAGCTCCAAGTAATGTTATAATATATCCATTTGGAACACGTTATTAATTAGTTATTGGAGTTATTTCTTCTAATTTCAGACATTTATCTCTCATTAGAGATTTGTAAATTGCCCTAGAAGCTTAACTATGGCCACCTTTGACTCACCTACCATAGTTGAATAATTTGATAAAATCTGTTGTTTGTGGTTTAAACTACCCAAGCAAAGGAAAAAAACAATTAAATGCTAATGTAGTCTTCTATATTTTTACTTCAAGGTTCCATAAAATACAACGCAAGGTTTTTCTGTACAAGTCATTCACCTCCTTTCAGACTGACCTTTCACTCAATCAGCATCTGAAAATACAGTTTTGTTTAGTTCAGATCAGATTTTAATTTTATAATTTTACTTTAAAATCGCAGATTACAGCGATAATGGTGTCCTGCAAGCCAACCTCAAAGTAGGCTTCATCCAAAGTAAAGAATGTCTCAAAAATATTTTCGTTTTTAAAACTATTAAAATAAATACCTAATTTTTTTGTATAAAGATAAATTTATTACTAAAACAAAGCTTAAACGTTAAATTTTTATTTCTGGAAAAAAGAATTGGACAAATGGTGACCGTTTATGTTTTCACATTCAATTATTCTTGAAGCTCTCAGAAGTTACAGTTTGAGCATTACCGTGATCTTTTTCTGATTAATCAAATTTTCACATAAACGGGCATGTAAATAAACAGAACTGCCGATACTGGGCAGAGGAAAACCCCAAAAACCTTCATGAGACGCCATCACATTCACCTAAAGTTGTCGTCTGGGCTGCCCTATCAAGCCAAGGAATGGTAATGCTCAAACTGTAACTTCTGAGCGCTTCAAGAATAATTGAATGTGAAAACATGAACGGTCACCATTTGTCCAATACTCTTTTCCACAAATAAAAATTTAATATTTAAGCTTTATTTTGGTAAAAAATGTATCTTTATACAAAAAATTTAAGTATTTATTTTAATAGTTCTAAATACGAAAATATTTCTGAAACACACTTTATTTTAAGTATACTGGAAGAAAAGTAAATTTACTATAATAAATTATTTAATCCGTTGCTAAAGATCTCAGTTGAAATAATATTTTGCTCTTGCATTCACAATATTTACGATTAACGCGTTCTTGCTAAAAAAAAAAACTACCATGTTAGGTAATTTAAAAATGCAAGTTAAGGTAGAAAATGCATTTAAAATTCACGAAACAACAGGGGAGGAGAAAAATGAACCCCATAAATGGAGAAAATGCAATAAAAACTGCAAGAAATACTGAAAAATGACTAAAAAGCTAAAAAAATATTAGAAGGCCAGACGAAAAAATGCAAAATAAAAATAACTTTTTCTGTTTCTAACTGAAGGGAAACGGGCTACTATTACAGTAGATTTAGCATTGTCTTCAAGATCCAGAAAAAAAAATAGGATTTGTGATCAACTTCCTAGCCTCACTTATAACTATTATCGCATCTTTTCATGTGTTGAAGTACAATAAAGGTAATGCAAGAAAAGTCAAGTTATTCCGCCCATACAACATACATAAGAGAGTTAGACGAGACATTGTAACATCCCAGAAATATAAATGGAATATAAATGAGAGTGTGTGCTTGACAAACTGGTGCATAACTCACTCCCATATTATCAAGGTCGTTTTTATGAGGACGGTCCAGGGGATCCAGACCCACGCCGAACGACATATCAAGCACTAAATTTAAATAATGAAAATACACATGTTCAGCATTTGTTGATTAATCGAGTGTCTTTTCTTCCCGCCAAACTTTCACGAACACAAGGATTTGATTGGGAACACACGGCTGAATATCAATACCAAACAAGATATATATGTACACTACTAATTATTGTATAATAATATGCATAAAATCAGGAACTTTTCTTTTTGTAAACTGAATTTAATGTACTTTTGTTATTCAATAAATATTTAATTCTTTAATTTTTTGAGATTAACCTTCCTTGTGAAGACAATTGTTCTTGTACAAACTTTAGCGATATTAACTATGCGTAAGTCAGATAATGAATACGTGCTGTTACTATATCTCTATTCTTATACCGTATTTTTACCTATTCATATAATAATAACAATACAATATTAATTTACGTGTAATTATGAATGGACTTATGAATTTCATTAGCATATTAATTTAAACATTTACATTATTATTATTATTATTATTATTATTATGTGAGGCACTTCGTTCGGACCCACGTCCGAAATATATTTCCAGATACATGGAAGATGTACACAATTCTCGATTTTGGTCTAAGTGGGATGGTGTGATCAGTACCACAAATGAGCAGTCGCTACCTTCCGAACAGCCCAAAATAAAAAAATGATGACATCTACCACCGAAAATCCAGGTTCGACTCCTGGTCTGTGCTCCTTTATGAGTATCCCTTCATAATCACCATACAACATGGTCGTCTCAATTTGCAGGATGTGACGGAAGTATGACGTAAAATAAGACACATTGGCGTAGTGGTAACGTAGTCGCGTTGGCCAAGCCTAGTAGCCATGCACTAATACCTGGACCGTATGAGGGTGATGGGTTCGATATCCGATTGAGGCCACTTAGTGGTTCGGATCCCACTTTAAACTGTAGGTTTAGTCCCGATTAGCCATTCTGTGCATAAAGTGGACTTAAAATAAAAACTCATAATAAGAAACATGTTCGAAGTGAATATTTTTATCGGGAGAAAATTCTATTCGGAATAAGCACTCCGGGAATAGAACCGGAGCTTCCCGCAGCCAATC
The DNA here is from genome assembly GCF_977018435.1 of Lepisma saccharinum. Lineage (NCBI taxonomy): Eukaryota > Metazoa > Arthropoda > Insecta > Zygentoma > Lepismatidae > Lepisma > Lepisma saccharinum. Next base: position 27,806,570 of record NC_139232.1, on the reverse strand, counting down.
AGACCACCTCCTGATTGGAAGAACGACAAAGAATGTATACATATAATATGGTAACATTACATACATATAATATGGTAACATTACATATCGCAAATTGGTAATGATGTGTATTATCCAAAAATGGAAGTATTGTTACTAAAGCGCTTGTCTGTTCCAAGCTCCAACTGCTAAACGAAGGTCAACATGGTTAGGACTAGGGAATGGGGGCCAAGTAGAGTACAAGAAAAAAGGGTAAAAGTGTCTATCCAGGGGAAACAGTGGACCTACGATCGTCTCTTCTTGCGTATTTCAAAGCGCTCTCTGCAGGTTAAATAGAAGACAAGACAGTTAGGGGAGAGAGTGCTCGAAGGAAAAGTGCATTCAGAGTAATTAGAGAAAGTGGAATTCTTCCTGGAGAAAGTGAGAGACACGGATGCCCAACACTTGAAGCAAGGAAACGGTAAAAATAGAGACAATTCCAAGCAGGCAAAACAGCAAGAGCGAAAAATCAGACGAAACCACTCATTGTCGACCTCAGAGGCGGAATGGTTATCGCCGCGCGCTACGACGCAAGGGGTTCCGGGTCTGAACCGCGTGTAAGACATGGATGTTTGTGTTTGCCCCGAATGAGAAAATAGAGAATTGAGTAAACCTGATATAAGAACAACAGAGAAAGACAAAGACAAAGTGAAACTACGACTTAAAAAAAGTTGTTAAAGCAAATGGCACGGTATGCCAGAGATCCGGGTTCGAGCCTGCAGTTCTCGCTGAAATTTGTACGTATTCTGTAATGTTTTACATAATTTCCACATTTTGGCCATTTATGGCACCTTCAAAATTCTACTCTACGTTTTTCTATCTTATGGAACGAAGCTCGCAAACTGTTACAGCAAAACGTGGGCTACAACTGGGCTAACAAAACTCTACCGTACGTACTCGTACATATATAATAATTTCGTGTTCAATACAGACATACCATCCCGACCTTGAACGTACGCTGAAAGTACGGCCATAGGGAAAAGTTTTAGATACAATGGCCGTTAAAAAAAAACGATTTTTTTTAAAAAATCAGCAAATTGTAATATTGTCTGGAATATGTGATCTTTGAGGGTTGGGGAAGAGGTAGAAGTCTGCTGGTGCCTAATCAGGGAAGCAGGTCGATTCTGAAACAACAGGTGTCTGGGCCTTTGTCAAAAACTCCCGGGCAACAAGTGAGAAATGAGCACGGGCATTATTTTGAGGAACCATTCACGACTTGCATCTGCAGGTTGACATGTCCTTCCCGGACGTATGAACAGTCTGCTGAAGTACATCATCCCGCCTGATAGATATGAATCTTGGAGGGGAGTTACGAGATTAATGGAAGTGCATGACAGAAAGATTGTACTGTGACTGTGATTTTTATTTGTGAGTTCGTTATGATGTACAACTTTGGTTCTTTTTAAATTGCATAATCAAGATAAATAGATTCTGAATTCATATGACAAAACGTAAGTTCTGTGTTTTTCTGTCTATTTGCTGCAAATCTTAATGTTTTCCCGTGCCCTGGGAGGTATCACGCGTATACCGATATATAGTCTCATGTTACTCATTCTCAATTTGTATTGAGATAAATCTATTCTTATGGTTATTAATATCCTATAGTTGAACCTGGCACGACCGTGTCAATAATTTGGCGCACAGAAAGTGGGGCAAGAACACATTGTGTATTAGCTACGTTAATCTTTGGTAACGTGTTTCAGATTTGCAGTTGACTCAGAACTTTTGATGAGCAACAATGGAAAAGAAAATGTTAAGAAGTGGAAGCAAAGCTTCATGTGTTGATGAAAGCACAGTTCATGTGTTTTGCTGTGAGACTACATCAAGGCTTGATGATACGTTTGTTTGCACTGAGTGTCACAATACTTTTCATTTGAATTGTGCAAAGCTAAATTCACCAAAGGAAGGTAATTCTCCTGGTGAATTAACATGTCTCGCATCCAAGGAAAAACTTGCAGTTCCTGTTGTTCCTGTTACTGCTGATTTGCTCGCGTCATTGCAGCGAATGTTGGAGGTAAATTCCAGCAACCTGGAAACTAGAATCCAGGAAAGGATTACGGAAAATGCTAATAATCTAGAATCTAGAATGCGGGAACATTCTGATAGCTTGGAGGCTAAGTTACACGAGAACTCTAGGAGGTTAGAGTATAAACTCCAGAAAAATATGAATATATTGGAGCACAGTTTACAACTAAAACTAGAAGAAAGTAGTAGAACTCTTGAGTGCCCGCTAGAAGCAAGGATGGAGGAGAAACTGTCCCATAGTTGTTCACAACTCGCTGCGTCCAATTCAGAGATGGGACGGAGGATCGAACAACTAACTCTGCAAATGTCTGAGGGACAGCAGAAATTGAACGAAAGCCTTGAAATTGAGATGGTGAGCTTACGTCAAGCATGTCAGTCAAATTCTCAGCAGCTGGAATCTAAACTCTATGAAACAGTTGTTCTGTTGAGGGAAGAAGCTGAGCAGACCAAGGAGGACTTCCGAAAGGAAATCACTGAAACGCAGAGCGGTTTCAGGGAAGAAATGTCCAGAGAGTTGGACAACCAGGTGACCAGTATGGCATATCAGCTGAGAGAAAACTTGAATTTGCGAGTTGTAGAGACGGTGGCAGAAAACCTTAAAAGCAGCACGGAGGGTCCTAGAGAGAATGCTAAAGAGTGGAAAAATGGTATGGAATCCAAACAAGGGAAGCTTTCTTCAGACATGCGTAATCTTCGTGATGAAGTGGCCCAAATTTCAACCCCTTTAAGCAAGTTGCCACTCTCCGGTGAACCAGAGTTACCGCGGATGGACCAGCTGGCCGCGCCTTTTCGAAGGTTACTGTCTCCTAGTCGTTCTGAGGTCTCTTCGGGGCAACGAAACCGTACACATGTAAAGAAAAGACGCCACAGAGAGTTCAGTTCTTCAGGCAGCGAGTCGACTTTATCGGAAAAGAGAAAAGAAAGAAAATCTCGAACCAATGCTACGCGTGGTGGGATGACTCCCCGGATGGTTGACCTGAATTCCATGCGGAAATTCGACGGAAATATTATAGCCACTTCGGCTGAGATTTATCTCAAAGAATTAGATACCAACCTTGAGATCCTTCAGATCCCGCATAGATACAGGCTGGAGATTATTCCTCGTTTACTAACGGGCATGGCTTATCATTGGTTCTACTCTCATAAGAATGATTTCCACACATATTCAGATTTCCGTAGGGCGTTCAAGAGGCGTTTTGCGTCTTCAGAGGCAAAAGAAAGGGAGTTGGCATCTGTTAGAGCAAAACGGTACAACAAAAACAATGACAATAATTTGGAAGAATATGTTTGGTCTGTATACTCTGCTTACAGAAACCTGAGCAGCCACTACACAGAGCAGGAGGTGGTAAACCTCATAATCGGCCAATTGCCTTATAGAGTGAAGCAATTGTGTATGACCCACGCTCCCGTAACTGTTGATTTGATTGCAGATTTTGTTAAGAGATACGAGCAAGCGGAAGAGCAAGATGCTTGGCGAACTGCGTGGAGGAAGGAGAATCCTACTCACCAGAACAACCGAGATATTCCAGGCAACTCGGCAAACAGAAACCCGAGGGTTCGTATGGTCCAGAGGCAGAATAATTACCGTGAAAATCGCTCTGCAGGTCCATATAGAAACGGCAATCGTTATCGTCAACAAAGCCAAAATAGGCAGAGACGTGAGTATGCTGCTCCCAGATACGAACCTTGTGAGAGACCACGAAATGAGAACCGTTCATCTTCACCGGAGCACAGTGAACCTTTGAGGGAAGGTCGTAGCTCTCCACGATTGCAAGTGACGAGCAGTGGCTTACAAACAGATGCTGCAGTGTCGTACCCTAGTAACGAGCAGCAACAGAGCGTCGAGCTGACCAGAAATTTTTGCTGGGAGAATGGAGCAAATCTCGACCAGGTGCGGGATTTTACCCCACGCCTGGCATAGAAACGCCCCCTTCTGATGTCGGGCGGTCTGCAGAAAATATTTCCCAGTCTGTAAATAATGAACTGAAGCTGGTGTTTGTTATTAATCATGAAGAGAGTGAGTTTCTTTACAATTTGTGTCAGGCTAGTCAGTCTAAAAACTTTGGAAGAGCGCCTGAGTTCAAGGCACGTGTAGCAAATGTTGATATAACTTGTATAGTGGACACTGCAGCTGAAATATCTGTTCTGAGTATAGAGATTTGGAAGAAAATAAAGCAAAATTTGCCAGGGGCTATGTTACAAGCTACTCCAGAGGTGCGACTTATTGATTTCGCTGGAAAAAGTCGAACTCGAGTTGTGGGAAAGCGCAGAATCATGCTGGAAATTGCTGAGAGCACCATACCTTTAGAAATTTTTGTTGTGAAGGATTTGCCTTCAGAGTTATTCGTTCCTGCAGAAATATGAAGCAGAGATCAATCTCAAGCATAAAAAGTTGTATCTAATGGTGGATGGAGAGCCAATTGAGCAAAAGCTACATGATGATGATTCCGTTGATAAGCAAATGAGCGTCCGGAGGATTGAAGCTAGCTACGATAAATGGGCTACACCGCTAGAGGAAATAAGGGAGAAGATTGACTCCAGTGAAATATTGGATAAGGAACAAAGCGCCGAATTGTTCGAGATATTTATTGCACATAGTAAGGTGTTTTCAGAGGCGCCTGGCACTGCCAAGAACTTAGTCTGTGATATTCATTTGTCCAGTACCGTTCCAGTGAGTCAAAAAACGTACCCGATTCCAGTGGCAAAAAGGGCAAAACTAGAGGCTGAGCTGCAAAAATTGAAAGATTAGGAAATAATTGTGCCTTGTAACTCTCCGTACTTGAACCCGCTCATTGTTGTGGACAAATCGGATGGGTCTGTACGTCCGTATGTAGATTTTCGGTTGTTGAACAAGTTTGTTATTGTTCCTAGAAGTTCTGTTGAACCAATAGACGAAGCACTCCAGGAATTTAAAGGTGCCAAGTACTTCACTAGTTTTGATTTGGTATCCGGGTATCTGCAGATTCCTGTAAACCAAGAATGCCAGTCATACACTGCATTTTCTTATAAAGGAAGACAGTGGATGTTTACAAAAATGCCTTTCGGAATAGCTAACGCAGTTTCAGTTTTTGTTTCGGCTATGCATTCTGTATTTGGGCCCGAAACTGATTCATTTCTGACCCAGTATATCGACGATTTATTAGTGTTCGATTGTGATTTGCAGAAACAGTTCCGGCACATTAATTATGTTTTGACCAGACTAGAAGAAGTTGGAATGACGGTGAAGTTGAAGAAATGTGACTTAGTTAAGTCGGAAATATTATATTTAGGCCATATTGTTTCTGGGGATTCCATCCGAACTGATCCTAAGAAGAACGACGCCATTTTAAGTTTTCCTAGACCTAGAAATAGAAAAGACGTTAGGAAATTTTTGGGACTTGCCGGTTGGGGGAGAAAGTACATTGAAAATTTTGCAGAGAAAGTGCAACCACTTACTTATCTTTTGTCCAAAAATGTGAAGTTTCAATGGACAGAAGTAGAAAATGAAGCTTTCGAATTGACGAAACTTGATTTGGTTAGTGCACCTGCGCTATCGCAACCAGATTTTACTAAAGAATTTTGTCTACAGTCAGATGCATGTGGAAAAGGGCTTGGTTGCGTTTTGTTCCAGACAGATGGACATGATATTTTCGTTATCCAATATGCTAGCCGAAAGTTACGTAACAATGAACTTCATTTTTCTGTTCATGAACTTGAGTGCCTTGCTATATTATTTGGAATAGAACGCTTTGCAGTCTATCTTAAGGGGCGAAAATCTAAAATTTATACTGATCATAAAGGACTACAGTGGCTGCAAAATAGTAAAAATTGGAATAGTCGATTGACACGTTGGGCTTTGAAAATCCAATCATATCAGTTCGAAATAGTGTATGTTAGTGGAAAGGAAAACATTATTCCTGATACGTTATCTAGATATCCTGTGAAGGCAGATACTGAGAGCAAGCTGGAGTCTGATTGTCTGCATTACAATATAAATTTTCTCTGGGAAGAAGAAGAAGATGAAGAAGTGAGTGATTGGAAAGAAGCCCAGGCTAAAGATTCTTTTTGCAGTGAAATGATTGCTAAACTTCAGCAGCCTACTGAAAACGAAGATGCAGGCATGACCAGGTTACGGAAGTCCTTTAAACTTCATCATGGATTGCTGTTTAGAAGTTACAGTGGGGAGGCTCCACAGTACAAGTTGTGTGTTCCGAATTCCAGACGTCCCGAGCTGCTGAAAAAATTCATGATGACGGCGGTCATTTTGGTGTGGGAAAATGTTATAGGCAATTGCAATCCCGATATTATTGGAAAAAAATGAAACCTGATATTTCTAACTATATCCGTGATTGCCTGATTTGTGCAAAAGTGAAGCCTGACAAGTTAGGTATCACTAAGGAAAAGCTGCACATCAGTGGAAAGGAACCTCATGAGATGCTTTCCATTGACCTTATTGGAAAGTTACCGCCTTCTTCAGGGTACTATTATATTCTCAGCCTTATAGATGTTTTCTCCATGTTCGTCACAGTTTATCCTGTGCGGAAGGCTAGTACCGTTGAGATAATTCGCTTAATGAAGGAGAGATATTTCGCCCATTATCCAGCTGTTAAACTAATTTTGTTGGATAGAGGATCCCAGTTCACTTCCCGGTCATGGCAGAGTTTCATCGAATCCATGGGAATGAAACATGTGTGCACGACGCCCTACCATCCTCAAGGAAACTTAGTAGAGAGATCAAACCAAGAGATAACTCGTTTACTTAGGGTTTATTGCCAGCACGATCACCAGATTTGGTCCAAGCATCTTTATGAAGTTGCCTGGTTAATTAACAATTCTCTTTCTGAAGTTACAGGATATTCACCCATTGAATTGTTTTTCCGCCATTCAGTCCCACCGCAAGTGCTAAGAGATTTTCCATGGCCTGTGTCAGAAGACGGTGAGAAAGACTGGCAGAATAAGGTTGTTCAAGTGCAGTTAAGGGAACGATATGCTGTGCAGAGGCGGAAACTGAAGCAGAAGTGCCATGCTTTGCAGTTGAAGGAGGATGACCTGGTGCTGCTAAGAAGTCATCGTCCAAGTTCAGCTGTTAACCGAACCATTTCCAAGTTGTTTTATTTGTGGACAGGACCGTTCATAGCTACCCAAGTGAAATTCAACACGGCAGTGTTATTGGACATAAAAACTCGCAAGGAAGTGTGCAAGGTAAATATCGACAATCTGAAGATTTTTAATTGTTCTCCGGACATGAAGAATATACTTTTAGAAGGTTGAATCCAAAATCTCCTAGACTGTGAGTGCTTCCACGAGTCGTCGTCGATTTTGTTTCTCAATGGAGGGGGCGATTGACATGTCCTTCACGGACGTATGAACAGTCTGCTGAAGTACATCATCCCGCCTGATAGATATGAATCTTGGAGGGGAGTTACGAGATTAATGGAAGTGCATGACAGAAAGATTGTACTGTGACTGTGATTTTTATTTGTGAGTTCGTTATGATGTACAACTTTGGTTCTTTTTAAATTGCATAATCAAGATAAATAGATTCTGAATTCATATGACAAAACGTAAGTTCTGTGTTTTTCTGTCTATTTGCTGCAAATCTTAATGTTTTCCCGTGCCCTGGGAGGTATCACGCGTATACCGATATACAGTCTCATGTTACTCATTCTCAATTTGTATTGAGATAAATCTATTCTTATGGTTATTAATATCCTATAGTTGAACCTGGCACGACCGTGTCAAAGTTGTCCGTCAAAATCGTGTGACACGATCCTATACTGATGTTCAGTTCAGAAGCAACTTCACGTACAGTGAGACGACATTGAAACAATGTAACTGGTGTTCCCTCTACCAATATAGCCTGGTACGAATTATAACAGTGTTGCCACTACGTTTTATACAGCCTTTGCTATATATAAATATGTTAGTGACACGACAGATGACCAGGAATCCCTATAATAATCGTCCAGAATGATGTTATGTAAAGAATGAACGACTAAAAACAAAGATCTTCTAAATTAGACGATGCATTGTGGAACAATTGATAACTTTTACATTCACAACAAATTACAACAATCGGCAGAGTTTAAGGAATTATTAAAATATGAAATTATTCTACAGAATTGAAATATTATTTATATTCTGACAACATACTAACTGAGAAGGGGAGAACGTAGGAGATTGTTGATAAGATTAGCTTATATCTCAGGTATTTGGCATAGGCCCCTACTCAAATAAATATACATACACGAATATTTTCTATAAAGTAATGATGAATTTAGATAGTGCAACACTTACTGCTTAATATGTAATAATTTATATAAAGGAATTCCCATAATATAAGTGAACGATCCAGGAGACAAAAATATTTCATTTGACAAGCGTGTACGCTTTAGGTGTGCTTAGAATTTGGCAGAGCTACAGATAACTGCCAAAAATTCAGGACCTACGATCTGAAGTCTTTAGAGTATCCACATATCTCAGACGATTACAGCTTTATTGTATTTTTGAACGAAATGGAACTTGTTTCAAGATAGGGGATTTTCTGTCTTTATTCATACAAAAGTTTGAAAATGCACTTAGCTCGGTTGATGAGGGGTGGTTCTTGAAATTCTCTTAAAAGGATTCATTGAATACGCGAGGATTTCGTGTATCATTAAGAAGCTAACTTACGTAATATAAAGCTTTCAACAACGATGTAATCGAATCGTAAATTTCATTTGTGTGGCTTAAAACCGCAATGTATCGCACTGTCTTACTCTTGCGTGATGTGTTGTCAAGAATGCGGTGAAATGAAGCGACCTTCAAACAATTTCTAACCAATCCAGTCGGCAGTAAAAGAAAAAAAAAAGGAACAACAATAAAAAGTTGTCTTAGAAGCACTGTAGGTGATAAAGGTAGTTAAGACCTTCGAAAGCAAATAGGAAAAAAAAAAATCGCCGGAGTCGCTTCCTGATAACCTTTCAAGTAATAATAGTGGACAAAAGTACTGGGGACTTTCTGTCGCAATATACCTTATTCTCTACGTAAGTTGTAATATACTTATCGGAAGTAATGTACTAAGTGACAAATGAATTTTTGCTATTTAGAAGTCATAGAAATAACTCGCAGAGTGCCAGAAAGCAGTGGAGGATAAAATCGATTTTCGGGTAAGAAAATTTTTGTTCTCCTTGAATGTCTATAGACACTATAGTGAAACAATGAATAGATACAACCTCTGTGCAAATTAAGCTTTTTGCTTTAGAGTGGCATATTTGTAATTTCATTTCCGGTGTTTTTTTTTGTTTGTTTGCTTGCAAATTTGTATATGTTGCCAGTTAGTAAACTAAACTATTGCTTTCGGATCTAAGTACAGTTATCCTATGATAACATTTACACGTAATTTAAAACAACTTACTACATTATCATTCTAAGAAAACCCAAACACATACACAAACGAGCTATCGAACTAATAACACCGAAAACTTGGCCAAATTTCTAATCCTAATCCTAAGTTCAAACTTAATGTCTGTCTATCCTACCTAACAGTTGGGCTGAAAAGTTCGTAGGCTAACATAGTAAAAAATATTTTTTTGACAAAATTCGATTTTATTATTCAATATAGTTGCCTTCGAGGGCGATACAACGATTATAGCGGTCATACAATTTTTCGATGCCATTTTTATAGTACGATTTCTCTTTAGCCTCAAAATAGGCCTCAGTTTCGGCGATTACCTCTTCATCAGTGCTAAATTTCTTTCCAGCGAGCATTCTTTTAAGGTCTGCAAACAGGAAAAAGTCACTGGGGGCCAGATCTGGAGAATATGGTGGATGGGGAAGCAATTCGTAGTTTAATTCATATAATTTTGCCATCGTTTTCATTGATTTGTGACACGGTGCATTGTCTTGATGAAACAGCACTTTTTTCTTCTTGAAATGGGGCCGTTTTTTCGTGATTTCATCCTTTAAACGCTCCAACAACGCTATGTAATAATCGCTGTTGATGGTCTGGCCCTTTTTGAGGTAATCGATGAATATAATACCATGCGCATCCCAGAATACTGATGCCATAACCTTGCGAGCCGACTGTTGCGTCTTTCCACGCTTTGGATTCGGTTCATCACGTGCAGTCCACTCGGCTGACTGTCGATTGGACTCTGGAGTGTAGTTATGGAGCCATGTTTCATCCATTGTAATATATCGACGGAAAAATTCGTGTTTATTACGGTTGAATATCGCTAAACATTGCTCCGAATCATCAAGATGTTGTTGCTTTTGATCGATTGTGAGCACGCGCGGCACCCATTTTGCACACAGCTTTCGCATGTTCAAATATTCATGCACAATATGTCCAACACGTTCCTTTGATATTTTTAAAGTCTCAGCTATCTCGATCAACTTCACTTTACGATAATTTAAAATTATTTTGTGGACTTTTTTGATGTTTTCGTCGGTAACAGCCTCTTTGGGGCATCCACTGCATGCATCGTCTTCGATGCTCATTTCGCCTCGTTTAAATTTAGCAAACCACTTCTCAACGGTTGATTTTCCTGGTGCAGAGTCCGAATAATGTTTATCAAGCCAAGCCTTGGCTTCAACAGTATTTTTTCTCGCCAAAAAGCAATGCTTTATTAACACACGAAATTCTTTTTTATCCATTTTTTCACAATAACAAAAGCTGCTTCACTCACAATGCTATATCTCACGAACTAATTATCCGGCAGCTGTGAAATTTATACACGTATCTTTTGAAGGTTAGTACTAAGTAAAAATCACATGGATTTAATTCTAGTAACGCCATCTATGAGTCAGCCTACGAACTTTTCAGCCCAACTGTTACTTGTGGACGCTTCAATACATGTAAAATGTCAGCACTGCCACGAAAAAGTACGAACATGCTGTTGTCTCGGCCCGGTAAGATTGGTCAATTTCAGAATGATGTCCTTCCTGGAGTCAACGTGGTTGCGTGGATGACACATTTTTTGTTCTGGCGCCTACCTGATGTCATAGTGGTAACGTCGTAGACTTGTAATAGGGGGGTCTAGAGTTCGATACTCCGTGAAGGCAAATAGTGGTTCGGATCCCACATTAAACTGCAAGTCAAGTCCCAATTAGTCCATCTGTGCACAAAGCGGACTTAAACAAAAAACTTCAGTTTTAAGAGTATATTGTTCTTATATATATATTTTGAAATATTGTCCCATTGTACAAGTATCTCTAATTTGATAGTTCCACAATGACATAATTTATTCAAAGCTGTAGAATGAGACCTTCAGTTAATTGCTTAAAGATGGCCGCTATGAAGAAAACTAGGCACATCCACACTAGGTGATAGTTAATGAAGACATTTAAGCAGTGGTGACTCGTGGCTTTTTTGTGGTGTAGGAAGAAGTTATGATAAACCTGCAGGCCCATGCACAAGGTAGGCAAGGGGCCCTTGCTCCGCCTGAACTATGAAATATTTTGATGTGAACGTATAAAAACCTTCAAAAATAGGATTGACGATATTTGAGATTTTGCAAGAATTTTGATTTTGATCCCCCCCCCCCCAACCTTTCCTTCCTCCGTGTCGTTGTGTGGATTGAAAATAATAAAAAGTTCTGCTAAAACTCTGAAATTATGCTAAATGCCTGTAAATTGTGCTAGGATTTATTATTACATTTTTTCAGATAACTTTAGTTTTAAGTTCAAATATGGATCTACTTTTCGAGTTTTGAACTTGATTTACTTATTCACTAAATGTATGTAATATTGTTAATTTCCCCACAAAATTGTGTACAATGGCTCAACAAACAAAATAGATTCAACATAGAACTTGAAACGTTTTGGGAAAATTGTGTGTTTACCCCCAACCTTCTACAGATTTTCTGCCATATAATTTCCTCACGAACAAAATCGGGCAGGATAAGAAAAATATAGAGGATGGATCGTTGCTTGGTTGTAATAAGCTTGTCGCTGTGTAGCCATATAATCCCATTTATTTGAAACATGTCCGCTGGTGAAGTAGAAATCAGATTTTTACATAATTTTATTTTTATTTCCTGAAAATATATTCTTTTGAATTAGATTTCCCTCTCCCAGAAACTCACGTTTGCAGGTTGTGCTAGATTTTACCATTATCTGAAAAGCAGGGTGCTAGGTGCCAACAAAGATCAAACTCTTCTAGGTTTAGTTCCTTTTGGCTTGGTTTGGCATCACTGACTGAGGTAAGGCTCGATGCTTCCTCGCTGGGTGCTTTAAAACCGCAACCTTCCCCCTGCCCTTTTTCCACTTCTCATCCATCTGTTTCTAGTGATACAAGAGAGATTCCTCAAGCGGGGTAGCCAAGCCTGTGTGTCCATCGTCTTTGGGTTGCGGCTGGAGCGAGCGACAGCAGTTAACTCTTGACAGTAGCTAACCTAGTCAATTGTACGTACATAACTCCCATAATTTTATAACGCGCATTATTATTATTAAACTACTAAAAAGTTGAGAACTGGAAGCAAGTATAAATGAACTATAGGAAGTTCCCCACTTCCTATATGGAGGAATCGCCCCTGCATTTAAGGTTAGCCATTCAAATTAGTTGGAATTACAGAAGTGCAACATCAGTGGCGTAAATAACATCCTCCGTTTGGAATTTTAGCACACTGCGCTGCGACGCCAGGGGTCCTTGGTTCCTTGTTAGTGTTCCTTCATCAATTTCATCATATCATGACTCATTCCCATCTTCGTGATGAACCAAAAGTGGTAGAAAAGCTAATTGCAAAGATTAACTTGTTCAAAACTTGACACTGCTCTATACTCTGTCCAGGGAATCTCTGGAGCAAGGCCGTGCAATTCTGTTCCGTCTCACGCGTTTATTGGTCGAGTATTCTCAAGTTACTACCTGCACAAGACACCTGCATTCATTCGCTCTCTCCGGGGGATTTCCGGGACAGAATGTAGAAGAGGAAGGAAGCTTTCAGATGGAAGCAGCACGTGTCTCTTGGAAGCTAATCTTAAGAAATAAATGCAACTTTTCAATTTGAAACTATACGACAAGCTGGACCACGTTCTCAATAGCACGCATCTTTGCACTTTGTTATTCACACATACACAGTGAATGTTTTCCTTTAGACTAAAGTAGGCCGTGTCATCACTTCGGTTTGAAATCCTTGTGTAGATTGTGGCCTGTAGCTTTCGCTTCCATCTGAAAGCTCAGGACAACTGTGATGATCTTGTTCATATGTACTTACAATAATTCTTGCTAGTTGAAGACAAGGGATGGTTTGGTTTCTGACAGTAGCAGAAATACAGACATTATGTTCATTTGTTTTATATTAAATATTGCAAAATCATTGTTTAATTAACATACATATATTACCACTTGAAAACACATTTTCAAGAAAAGTTGTTAGAACATTTAGAATAAAAAAAGTATAAAAAGATAAATTAAAGTGCTCCCTTGTACTTTGCATCACGCCATAAAGGCGTATAGGGGTTGTGGAGCTAGGGCTCCACACTTTATTGAGCACGGGCGAAGTTGAGGGTCATGTGATCAGCACCATGCCCCTGGCCGCCTTTACACCTCAGAGTTTCCTCCAGGTACCCACTTTATACGACTCTGGATGTGCGCCAGAACCACTTGAACAGGTGGAAAAAATCTCCGTTCTCCCCCGTCGGAACGAAACCAGGTCTCCTGCATGATAGTCAGACGCCCTAACGACTTTTTTTTAAGAATATCCCTACGCGGTAGTATTTCCCGTCATTCACCATTTTCTCAATTTTTACACATATCACGTTTTACTAATATTCTCGGTTTTTCTCATTACGGACATACACAAACATCCAGCCGGGATTCGAACCCGAGATCTCTGGCATTACAGCGCGCTGTGCTAACCACTCCGCCACGGATGTTGACAGGACTGGGCTACCGCGGCTGATACATTTAGATTAGGTATTTTAATAAGAAATAAGCCCTCAAGTTACCTTGTAAAAACATTTCCTTGTCTTTCGCTCTTGCAAAATGGAGTGGAAAAAAATTAGTGAAATTTGTAGCTCCATTAACGTCCTAACGGTGCTTCCTAGAAGAAAAATGGACAGAACATGTTTTTTAGAAAATTTTATGTAAATTATTTTCTGTCATGACCTCTTTTGCTGTTAAGTGCTTTCCAAGCTAGATATTTGCAAAAAACTGATTTTGTACGCCATTTTACAAAGATGGCAGCCAAATCTGGTGTGGTACAGGGGTGCAAAATTAATATGTTATTATGAACCCTTCTTGGAAGATAATAAAATTTGTTCCAGCTTTCCCCGATTTTATTTCCTTATTGGACCCCAAAATCATCCTTTGTTGACTTGACTAGCCTAATGGTGTTTAGAAGGAATGTTACGGAACGGAGGAAGAGGGGGTAGATAGTAAGGGAATGTAAAGTAAAGAGATATCTAAACAATTGCACAATGAAATTATATTTTAAAAACTTTGAAATTTACCATAATACTCAATTTATTCTCAAATACCACCAATACAGATGATATTATCAAAACTTGGCCATACATATATGTTCTTCCAAAGTTCAATAAATCAAACCATTTGCGTTTCAATAGATTTTACATTGTTGGTGAGAGCAACAATAAGTTTCATAAAATAACGTATAGACTAAACGTTTAATGAGGCACCTGTGGTTACATTTTTTTGCACTGTTTTCTTATTTCAGGTTCAATTGATGATAATTGCAGGCGAATGTCTGGTTCTGCATTTAAGCGGCTTCTGTATTTTGTTTTGGTAGCTGTATAAGCCGTATCCCGCCTCACAGAGAGAGTTGGTGTTTTTGGTGAGTTGGTGTTTTTGGTGAGTTGGTGTTTTTTTAAGTCCACTTTGTGCACAGTAAGGCTAATGGGACTGGACCTACAGTTTAAAGTGGTATCCGAGCCACTATGTGCCACCGTCACAGAGAGAGATATGTAGTTGAGAAAAGCAGCAATATAAAAGGCATTTCATGAATTCCATTCAACCATTCTCTTTTCCTCTTAGTGTTACAGTACAAGTATGACATGTACCATGTGAGGCACGTGGGCGGTCTTGATCTCCCAGTGACATCCAAAGTAGTACAGTCGGTGCACTATCTTTACACAATGTGTGATATTTTTACATTACAATTTTGGAGTCCATTGGTCAGAAATGTAACAGAATGTGTTAGGGTGATATACACAGCTAAGAGGTTCTTTCAGTCGACATATTTTATCACAGCACAGTCCACCGTGTCACTGAACAAAGAAAAATGAGTAGCAAATACGAAATCTGCATGCCGAAATTAGATAAAAACACCTACAGAGGATACAAAATGGCTGTTCCATAATGTTATATGCGTATGTCCATTACCATTAGTTACGGAGATATAGGTCAGGAACTAGTCTGACAATCTGTGGCTTGAGTGGGGGAGGGGCGCTGGGTAGAAAACACCATAGGAGGGGCGGAGATTTTTAGCATTTGCGCTCCTACTAGTAGTCGAAGAAGTGGCCAAAATTCACATTTTAGATTTTACGGAATTACTTTCGACATTCGACTTTTCTCCCCTTTATTCAATGGACTAAACGATGCCTATGTTCTGAAAGGACAAAAATAAAGGTGGAGTCGAAGGTGGGAGACGGGAGGGAATTAAAGAAGAATGGTCAAGATCAGTGGCGTCGATTGGATTGCAAAACAGACCGGGGGTGTCTAAACTGCTGAGCAAGGAGAGTTTACTTTTTCCTTGGTAGAAAAGGTTTAGCATAATGCAAGGGCAAAAGTGACAGAAAGTGGGAGGCAACTGCCCCTTACGCCCCCGTCTAATCGCCGCCACTAGTTAAGATCGACCTGATCTTGGTGTGTCGCTGCAGCAATGAACCTTTGGATTTAGGAATGTTAAAGTGTTAGTAATGGAAGTTAGAAATATTCATGTTATAGCATACACACGAGTCTTAGATTTGAACACAGATTCGAATTACGTGTTGTTGAGAACGTTGCGTTGAATAGTGTGATATTTTCATGTTATTAACACCTAAGCAGAATTCAAGAATGATCACGAAAAACAAAGTAAAGGTTTGATTAATAACAACGAGGGCCAGAAACGAAAAGATAACAAGTTCGTTTCAAGTTGAACTCAGAGTAGTGAGTGGGTCAATTTTTCCAAGTTCGTTTACTCCAGCGAACGCATAAATGAACGTCTTGCGTGTCGCACAAGTTGCGTACAACGTTTCCATGACCGCACGATGTAATTTTCAAGGTCAGGGGAACCGTTAGGAAAAGATAAACAAATATCTTCTGTTTCATAAGCACGACATACGGTAAACTCTTCGTGTCTCACTGCAATGGCCCAGTTGTGTAGTACCTGCAAACTGGCATTCAAAATTTTAAAATGTAGATCACTAATACTAATTATGATTTTTGGAACATATGTTTGAAACGTTTGAAAGTGAGCTCAAGCGAAGACCGTGCAGGAATGGAAAAGCTAGCGTCCCCCCTCCCACCCCCTTCCTCAAAGCTACTAAATCTAAAAAGTTAATGAATTTGAAGTTCTGTCCTTCTATTAACGAACGACCTCGTAACAGTGTAATTAGTTATTTATTGATTTATTTCGTCTTCTTTTACACGGCAAAGCTGTGGAGCCTTTTCGTCCACTTGACCATGTTTACAAAAAAAATGTGAATGTGGAATATTGAAATATTGAAAAAAGAAAGAAAGAAAAAAATATATAAAAATTACAGAGAAATAAAAAAATACAAAGAAAAATTAATATAAGAATGGTAATCTAACCAATAGATACGGGCACAAACACTCACACTCACACATACATATTTTTGCCCTTACACATACACACGTACAGTCACGGACACTTCTGGGTTGGAACGATTCCATTGAAATTTAATGGAAATGTTACAACTAGACCTCGGATTTTTAGGTTCTAAAAAGTGTGATTTTAGGTTCCTAAAAATCCCAAAATAGGTTCTAGAAATCCTATAATAGGATCAAAAAGTCTTAAATTAGGCACGAAAAATCCTGAAGTAGGTTCCAAAAGAAACTTAAAATGCTTCAAAATTCCTGAAAAATACTTATTTTTACATCTTCAAAAACAAAATTTCAAAACAACCATAAGAAATTTTAATAGCTATATGTAACAACCAAATATTAATTTTCTAACCAAATTTTCATTTGCATACATCACTTTCAAAATTATCCATAAATTATTGTAATCCTATATTTGTGTTGTTAGCAAAAGTTACTTGTTGATCTCAAGAAAGAATTAAGTATCTATGATTTGCTGCACAATACCAGGGTGGCTAGTCACTGGGAATTCCTTGAATTCCGGGATTATCCGTGAATTATCCAACTTTTATTAATCCAATTCTCATTGAATTTATACATATAAATGGCCTGATGCTTTTCACAGTTTAGTTATTATTTTTATCGAAGAAGGAAAGGAAGAGAAAGCTGCCTGGAAAGTAAAGGAATGGAAATTGACAGAAAATATGTTTCAGAAAATGCCTCTGCGAGACATAAAACTCCTAAAAAACCTTAATATATATATATAAACCTAAAAAAAGGGTTTCATTTAGGCGCATAAACCAAAAATAGGTTCTAACAAGCAAAATAGGTTATTTTAGGCACTATAAAACTTCATCAGATGTTTCTTTTTTTTAATAAAACGCTGACGTCATTTGTTATTTCTTACATACCTGCAAAGGAAAAAATAGGTTAAAAACCTAAAATCCGACGTCTAGTTACAACCCAGGAGTGTCCGTGACTGTAGAAACAAATACATAACATTACACTTACTTAAGCACAGTCCAACATTACACTTACATAAACACAGTCCAAACTTTGACAATAATTCATCTTAACTCTTACGTTAAATCATTTTTGTGCCTTACGTCCTTCTATGTATCATTCTATGCACCCGCCACTTTATTAGGTAAGTCAAACATTTAATTTTCATTATATAATATGTGTAACTTGAACAATTTTTTGAACGTCGCAATCGACGAAGAGACGTGAATTTCAGGTGGCAACTTGTTCCAAAGGCCTGCTGAGGTAACAGTAAAATAATTTCCATAAAAGTTGGATTTGTGGAGTGGAATGGAGAGCAGAGACCTTTCGCGCGATCTGGTGTTGCGGCTGTGAAAGTCGGATAGATGTTGAAAACGGGTGTAGAGATATTGCGGGTCTTTTATTTGGAGGATTTTGTACAGTAAAATTAACTTAAGAAAATTACGTTTATCGCTTAATTTAAGCCACTCGACATTCGCAAAGTACGGTGTCAAATGCTCTGAATATTTTAGGTCGAAAACGAAACGAATGCAGGCATTTTGAATTCGCTGCAGTCGTTTAGCTTGACATGCAAGAAAGCAATGTCGCAATAGTCAACAATGGGAAGGACAAGAGACTGGACCAGTTTACTTTTTATGAGTCCAGGAAGGAAGTTTTTGAGCCGATAGAGTGAATGCAATGCACCGAAAGCTCTTCTAGATACCGAGTTAACGTGCTCTGCTCAGGTGAGATGGTGGTTGAATATCACACACAGATTCTTAACCGGCGATCGGTCACTTTAAATTTTAATGAAGTGCCATTTTAACAGCATTTAAAATATTGGCCTGTGGTGCTCTCTAGCTGACTTTTAGAGTTTCACGAGCGACCTGATCACATTTTTATGAGATGACGTAAACTGCATTATTAGAAAGACCATTATTGTGAAAATAGTGTTGTCAGTGTGCGCTAGGAGCTCACACGCGACCGATTATGTTATATATATATATATATATATATATATATATATATATATATATATATATATATATATATATATATATTACATTTGTGCATTATTTAGTCAATAGGTCTATCCTGTTTCTAGTGAGTTTTCGTACCTATATGTTCTTGTCGTGAATAGAAAATTCGAAAAGTGTCGCAGTGATTTTATATCATATCAGATTTCTGGAGAGGAAATGCGCTTTTTGTTCACGCTGAGACTTGTTGGCTTCGACGCTGTACTACGCTGTTTGAAAACAAATAAACATTTTGAAACAAAAATGTAATGAATAAGAAGGATTATAATAAACAGATAATTACAAGTACAAAAATAAATTTTTAAAAGAATAAAATACGGTGAAATATGCCTGAAAAGCAAGTGTGAGCGCCGCGCTCACCCGCGACCGATGACGTGACTCGAGTGAGCGCGACCGATCGCGGGTTTTAACAGTAGTAGAGAAGGGCAGATGCGTATGTATCATTTACGTTGAGTTTAGGGAGGCTAGATTTATCTATTTGAGTCCCTTATAATTATAAATGTAATATATTTTCATTGAAATGAAATTACTCGTATGAAATTTTCATTCGCTGTCCATAAGAGAAGAGCATGTGCACAGGCAGCTATTTGAAGTTATTTCTATACTCTGTCCCAACTATCTCTGGAACAAGCTAACGAAAACAGGTAGGTCTCTGCGCAAGTAGTTACGCGAGACGGCTCCACCAATAAACAAGTGAGAGGGCAATGAGATTGCATGTGGAGGAGGAGCGACTGCAGTTACAAGCCTTCACAGCAGCGTGTACTGCTTCGCTCTGCCCACTCGATTTTCCCCTTCTCTGCCGCTATGCACGGCCTTGCTCCAGAGATAACTGGGGGAGACTGTAGGGAGTCAGAATCAATGTCTGCTTAAGCAAAATGGAGGAAGTACCTGTGATTTGACCTGGATTTTGCTATGATTAATTGATTGATTGAATTAGGTAATTTCGCACCTCTTAATCTGACACTTTTGGCTAATCGCGACGATGAGGATGAGCTATGATGAAATTAATGAGGACACTTCAAAAATAACACTCATGCCCGGGACGTCTGGCATCGTAGCGCGCTGTGTTAACCGCTCCATCACGGAGGTCGGCAAAGAAGAAAGAGATAGAGAAACAGAGGAAGGGAAGGAGAAACATAAGAAGAGAAACTTAGAAAGAGAGAAAGAAGGAAAATGACTGGGAGAAAGAATATTTAGCAGCCATGATCACCGAAGCAGAACCTAAATGAAAATATTAAGTCCACCGTTGAGCCTCCGAATAAAATTCTGTGCTTCAGACGGCCAGATTCACACGATTCGGCACGTAACCGATGGCAAAGAAAACGCAAAAACCAAGACAGCAGACACTGCTTTAAAGGCGGATCTACATTGTTTTCTTCTGGAAGGGTCACATTACATTAAGACGGCAGGAATATTTAATAGAAGAGTCACTAAAAAGCATAGCTTTCTCTTCCACTATACTCCTTCTTCCATTATTTATATCTGTACAGATCGGAAACCTGCCGCACACGTTGCGAATAGCCGACGAAAAACCAGCTACGAATACATGACGTAGGCTATCAACATGGCGGATCGTGTTTTGAGCGCAACTTTGGAAGTTTCATTTTTGCCTTAAATTGAACGTAGAGAGACGCGAGAACTTGCAGGAGTTATTTTTCTATGGCGTACTTTTTAAAATTGCTGTAACTAAGATTTAGTGAAAATATCCATTACAAGGATTCGCTTTCGGTGCAATTTGTTGTCAGGTAAATCAATCGATACTTTACCTTCAAAGTGGAATCCGAAATTCCACCAGAAAGCTAACCCAGGACCCTTTGATTATAGGGCGATGAAATTTCTAGATTTTTTAGAAATAGAAATAGTCTGTTGTTTGTATTAACAATGATTACAGAAAGGGATACGTTTTAGAATTCACTTCCTCAAGCGAAAGTGTCGGAAATATTGGAAATATTTTACCTTGAATGTCTTCGATTTGTGTCCATCAGTTAACGTTATTGCCTTGTTCCCAACAAGCCCAAGATTCGATTTTCGATGTTGGCTTATTTAAGTGTCTAGTAAACCTAATCCCGGTTAATGTATTTGTGCAAAACGTTGTTTTATTCTATATGGAGAACCTCCCCGATGGCGTAGTGGTAACGTCGCCGCCTTGCAATCAAGGCGTCCCGAGTTCCCGATATCCGGTGGAGGCAAAGTACACATTGGTTTGGATCCCACTTTCAACTGTAAGTACAGTCTCGATTAGCCTATCAGAGAATAAAGTTGACTTAAAACAACAAATCAAACAATCAATCTACTATCGGGATAAGGATTACTCGAATATCTTTTGTTCGTTGTACAGGGTGAAGCAAAAGTCAGGTTATATAGGAAAACAAATACTTGCTTAATAATATACGCATGAATTATATGTAAAGGTTACGTGTTCAATATACGCATCATCTGTTGGAATGCATGCTTCAATCCCAGACACATCTCCTAGTGTGGTGATGGTGATTTCGGAGATGGTGGCTGTGATTCTTTCTTTTAGGTGGTCTAGGCTGTAAAATTTCTTACCGTACACGATGGCCTTTTCGTGCCCCCTCAAGTAAAAATCCAAAGGTTCTAGGTCTGGCGACCGTGCTGACCATTCACCAATGTAACCTGACTTTTGCCTCACCCTGCATAATACAGGGTGAGTCAAAAGTCCCTGACCACCCCTTATAAAATATAAGGGAGTGTAGATTGCAGCAATTAATCATGGTAGTAATACGTATGTTAGGCGTAGGGGGAAACTTTTTTGGTACATATCATGACAACGTCCGCCATCTTGGATTCACCTTCATTTCTTTAAATGGAAAGGGGACATGTTGGGTATGGTTTTGGGCTAGAATTTCACCAGGAATTCAGTGGTGAAGTCAGATTTATGAAACTTTAATGATAAGCAAGTTATGGGCATATGAAAGTGATAATTACGTATCATTTGCAAGTGCTGAACCATGCCATTGACCAAGGCCGAACGAATCCAGATAATCAAGCTGTGGGAAGGGGGGAGCAGAATTGCCCGTGCTTTAGCTCGTGATTTCAACGAACGGGACCCTTAACGGAACCCAGTGTTGCACGTAACAGTGCTCCAATTGCTGATCAGGTTCGAAGACAGCGGTACAATCCAGGACAGGCCACGATCTGGTAGGCCCAGAACTGCCAGTGACGAAGGAACAGTTACGGCAGTGCTAGCTAGCATCGTTTGCCAAGTCTCGGCAGCGCAGCACACGTCGAATGTTTGTGCAATGTCGTGGTGCTGGGAAGGTTATGGTGTGGGCCGGGATCTGGAGGACACGTGTCATTGGCCCATTCTTCATTCATGACAATTTATATGCAGAGGGCTACTTGCAGTTGTTACAAGAACTCATTTTTCCGTTAGTTTTGACGAGGATGGCAGCTTCCCCTCATATTTCCATCAGGATGGGACACCACCTCATTATGGGGGTCAGATTCGTCACTATTTGGACCTCCACTTCCCTGGTCGATGGATTGGTCGACGTGGGCCAGTGGAATGGCCTCCCCGATTACCAGATCACTCGATTTTTACCTGTGGGGTCATTTGAAGTCAATCGTGTATGCCGAAAAGATTCGGAATACTGGATGCATGTGCACAAATCACACCTCCATGCCCTTGCTTCGTGTCCATATAACATCGGAGAACCGTCTCAACATGTGCATAAAACAAGAAGGACAGCATATTGATCACAGTGTGTAACTTCCATATGCCCATAACTTCCATCATTAAAGTTTTCATAAATCTGACTTCACCACTGAATTCCTGGTAAAATTCTAGCCTAACACCATACCTCACGTGTCCCCCTTCCCATTTAAAGAAATTAAGTTGAATCCAAGATGGCGGACGTTGTCATAACATTCACCAGAAAGTTTCCCCCTTGCCTAGTATATTACTACCATGACCAATTGATGTAATCTACACTCCCTTTCATTTTATAAGGGGTAGTCAGGGACTTTTGACTCACCCTGTATAATGTTATCAATACTTTCTGAATTAGAAGGGGCATGTGCCTCCGAACCCCTCCCATTGAATCCGCCAATGCACTGGGTGATCTGCTGCTGGATTCGAAAGCCGGAAAGCCTGCTAAGTTCTCCTCCTAGGAAGTGACAGGCTAGTTGTCAGAATGACGACCCTGACCCGTTACACTGGAAGCCAACGAGAGCCGGTCATTCATCATCCACAGAACTTCGTCTTACGTAAACAACCAGAAAATAATCTCGGTTCTTCGCACAGTCATCGTCGGCAGAAAAACTGTTATTAGACTGCCATTAGTTCAGTTGCGTAACGGAAGCTCTTACATAAAATTTTACCTGAAAGTATAAATCAAGAAACTGACAATATTAGTGATAAGTTTGTACAAAGACAAAAGTTCAAGGTAACTTGTGTTTGATTCAGTGACTTTGTCTTTCCAAAGTGTTGCAAATTGTGTTGCTCCAAAAAGTGCTTCCAGTATAAGACATTTTCCTTTAAATACAGCGAAATTAACAAAAAGGTGAATACATACAATAAGGTGAATTCATGTTATAAAATTATGGATATTTACTTACTTTAAGGAGATCATTTCAACACGTTTTACATTCATGAGCTATGCCATCAATAGGAATTTAAATAGATGTTACCCAAATAACATATAATATACTCAAGTATGTATTTAGGAGGTTCAGGGACTCAGCACTCTCCTCCAAAGACTAACCAAGTACAAAATTAAATAAGCAAAATACTTGTTCTGTTTTATAATACAAAGTTGCTTTATTCCCACAGAACCTCAACGGAGGTAAGGATTAGATTTTAAATATTCAGCTTTGCGTTAACAGTGCCTGTGATTCATGCTTATCACTACTACTAATAAAAATACACATAAAAATAATGATCAGCAGCTTTACTTTTCATCAGCTGGACGTTACGTTATTCAATAATTCCATTAAAAAAATTATTGACACTAATTTCTTTGTCAGGGCAGCTGTTTTTATACAAATGTTCCAAGTGCATATAGCACCGTGCTATGAATGTACATTTAGAAACTGTGGGGGTAGGACCCCATACATTCTCGATTTAGTTCATTTTGGAGGTGACGTAATCAGCACCATGCTCCGGCCGCCTTTACCAACCAGGGTTGCCCCCAGGTACTCATTGATTTGAGGCTGGGTGAGCCCTGGAGCCGCTTTAGTGATCTTATCTCCAGATAATGTATACATGCTTCTTTTTATCTGTTATTGCAATAATAACAACAATAATAACTATTAATTTACCTATTTTAATTTTATTAAACCATTGATTATAAACGTTACTACTACTACTACTATTACATGTGAGACCCTTGGTTTGAATCCCCCCTTCAAAATGTAGTTCTAGACACTTGCCTGCTTATACTGTCGGTACAACCACCACAAGTGCAACATTGCACCCAGTCTTCAAAAGTTCCACAGATCATCATGATGTAGTTTAAGATGCAGATGCTTTCTTTTTAGAGAAGTTGTTCTCTAAGATTGACTTCTGTTCCATTGACGCTCCAAATCGCCGTGCAGAACATTCCATGTGTGTGGGTGGCGCTCTGAACCGCCTTTCGTTGGGAAATTATAGCAATAGCCTTTTGTTTATCTCTGCAATGGATCCCTGACACTGATTTTTCCCATCAGCACATTAGGCTTTCCATGTTTTCTTCATTTCGTTTTCCTTCTACACAGTGGCGTGCCCAGGATTTTTGAGAAGAAGCATTCCCTATGTATGCTTTTTTTTTTTTAATAGTCAGTGCTCATTTTGCCAACTTTTCCTGCCCTTGACGTTCTTCTTCTTCATTTTCTTCTTTTTCTGTTTCTTCTTCTTTTTTTAAGGAATGCTGGACCAAATGGGGAACATGGCTCTCAACAACTCGCATTGAGCACCCTACTGCTTCTACACGTACTCCTATTCAGATAGGGGCTCGCCGATAGCGCAGTGGTAGCGTCGTCGCTACCAAGGGTTCCCGGGTTCGATACACGGTGAAGGCACATAGTGGTTCGGATCCCATTTTAAACTGCAGGTCCAGTCCCGATTAGCCTTACTGTGCATAAAGTGGACTTAAAACACCAAATCAATCAATCCTATTCAGATAAACAAACTTCTGAAAGAAAATTACGTTATTATTATGCTAGTCACGGGAATTTTTTTTCTCTCCTGTATTGGGAACACAGCTAGTGTCCGGTACTAGAGCCACGCAAGAGGTTAGAAGAAATAATTTCTTAATGTCAGCTCATTATCGTATTGTCTAATCACATTGAATCAATCTGCAATAAGATGAGGGTCAACTAATGGGGTAAACGTTAAGTGTGTAGTGCATACCAGGTGTCGTGTACTTCTCAACGAATTTCTCCGAATTGGCAAGGGCAAATATCAAACGGCACTAAGACGACATTCGGTTGTTTTTCTCAAGTCTATTACTACTAAGTGTGACTGCTGTCTAACATAGGAATGCTTAAACCTCTGCGATCTGGTATTGGGCACTGTCTGGTAGTGACATCTCTCCTAACCTAAAATTTATTGCTAGAAATTACCAAGTATACTTTTATTAAATGCTTTCCAAATCATTGCTTTTATTGGCAATAAATTAGTAAATTGCCCTCTAGAACATATTGTTGATCCTTTAAAGAGTTAAAATATAAACCGAATTTATATATTTGGGTGTGGAAAAACCCAAAGAAAAACAATATTTCGCTCTCGTTATTTGCTTAAATACGCGTACGTTCATACTAAATCGCGTTACATGCTTTCGCTTCTAAGAAAAGCAGAAAATGGCAAACAATAGCACACTACGTAAGCTCTAAACATAAAGAAAGAAAGTTTTTAAACAAATACCACAGGTCTTTCAACTACTTGATATGAACAAGACAGGGCATCACAACATCAAATTTCAAAATTTATAATATTCGGTAGCACAACTAGAGTTCAGTCAATTTCCAAGGAGGAAAAGTTATTTAGCTCAAAGAACTAAGTATAAAATGCACAAAGAAGGTCATGTTCCACTCTCTATAGAGTAATGCTTCAATAAATAACTTTGTGAGTTTTCAGAAATATATAAATGATGTTTGCATGTCAGAGGTCATACAATGTGAACTTCATGACCAAAGTTTATTCTCTAACATCCAAAGATTTTTCTTGAGCGAGGGGTGTAAAAGTTTATGGAAAAATATAACCACCATTTACTTCAGGGAACCGAACCAGGAGTCCCTAGTATTACTAGGCCACTGCGTTACCACTACGATATTGAAGAGGTCCACAAAAAATCTGGCGGCGTACATGGTAACATCGTAATCAAAAGGTTAATTTTATCATTATCAGTATCGGCGATTTGGGGGAGCAGTTTGGGGGAGCAGCACACACTTTGCCACTTTTGCCCCCGCACTATGCAAAACTTTATCTACCAAGGGAAAGTAAAGTGTTCTTCCCCCCTCCCACATGCCCCCAGTTTTGGCACCTTGCTCCCTAGTTTTGGATTGATTGATTGATTGAGTTGGTGTTTTAAGTCCACTGTATGCACAGTAAGGCTAATCGGGACTGGACCTACAGTTTAAAGTGGGATCCGAACCACTATGTGCCTCCACCGGGCATCGAACCCGAGACCCCTTGATTACAAGGCGACGACGCTAATAGTTTTGGACCCAATTGCTGCCATTATGAATGGGAAGAATGATTCGAACACTACGATAACTCACGTTCTGTAATTAGCAAGTTAGCATTTATCCTTGACCATTCACAATTGCTAATTATGAGCTCGCTTTCGTGGTCGGATACGAGTAATCAACGTTTGCGCAAGTTCTCTTGCGAAGATATCACGAACGAATTTTCTGAGCTCTCAGACAAGGAAGAAACAATCGACGAAGGCACGAAGAACTACGTTGACAGCGCTTGAATACACTGTGAATGCCTCCCGCGCTCACGTTCGCAAATGAAAACACGAGATAATTGACATTTCTAAAACCCTCGAACGGCATGTCCGATGTAGCATTATGTAAGGTCAACAATGAATTTCCCCAGGGTTAAACGAAAGCAGTCTTGCTTGAATTAAAGGTAACCAGGATATTTATAACGAGAATGTAAGAATGCGGGACAATTTCCTTTAACGTAATGACTCAACCTTTGTACTTTCCTGAAAACAGACACGCTAAGCGGATATTTACCTGATTCTTATATTTGGTTTACAGTAATTACAAAGTGAATCATTATTGTCAATTGTGATCCTGTGTTGGGTGGTTGCATATACCCTGGGTACACATATCCTGAATAATATTCCGTCTTTCGATTAGGAGACCGGTGTTGGTTGTAACGGGGGTTCGTTGTAACAAGCACTGTTTCGTGGAAACTATTAGTGATATTCATTTGTTGTTGACACTGGTGGCTCATTGGCACGTGCATTTCTTATCCATTATTTGCCAGTTGTGTGCTTCTTGCCAGAGAAGAGTTAGGTAAGTGTTTTTTTCCTTGGAATTTTTAGCTAATTTCTCTGCTAAATATTATTTATTTTCTAGTTTTCAATGTAACCTCAAGCAGCAGTAATATATCCTGAGAATTATAGTATTATAGTCAGTATGTGAGAGATTTTGGTGTAAATTTAAACTTGAACTTGATATTGAAGTGACAAAGTACATACGGGGCTAGTTGTGAGAAAAGTAAGCTGAACGTTGTGACAGCTGTCACAACCAACCTCGTTTGTCTCAACTAACTCCATTAGATACTTGAGCTAAGTTATTTAAAACTTAATTCCCATGCAGTAGGCTAACTGTTAAGTGCTCTGTGTGCATAGCAGTTCTATACTTTATATATATATTTAGGGCCTCCCCGGAAGCGCAGTGGCAGCGTCGTCGCCTTGTAATCAAGGTGTCCCGGGTTCGATACCCGGTGAAGGCACATAGTGGTTTGGATCCCACTTTAAACTGTAGGTCCAGTCCCGATTAGTCATACTGTGCATCAAGTGGACTCGAAACACCAACTCAATCAATTTATATATATATATACACATTTTTTTAAAAAAATCTCCTTCTTGGGATTTATGAATCATTTTATGAAACAAACCCATGGCTCGAATCAACATCGTGTCCTATTCTTTATTATTCAACAACCACGATTTCCATGTCTCGGTGATAGTAATTCAATATGCGAAAGAAAAAGATGTTGCTCTGTTTTCCACCCCATAAGCAGGGGCGGCGCCAGGGGGGGCGAGAAAGGGTGCTTGCGTAACCCTCAATTTTCTTCCGCACCTCCTTCAGCACTCCTTTTTAAAACCTATGTTCAACCGAAAACACTTACAGTGTCATATTATATCATGCCGTCATATTGAGCACCGAATGTTAGGTACTGAAGTGAGACGGGTGTTCTTGCCTCTCTCTGGAAAAAAAAACCTCCGGTCGTCCATGTATGTCATTGGCCTCCATTGAACAAGATGTACCTTTCAAATGCCTATGCATGTTGTTGTGCTAAAATCAAGTGAAACTGAAGAAAGTTGCTACTATTCATTAATTTCATTGGCATGTTATCATAGATGCCTGCTAAAAGTTGATTAGTATTTGATTTAGCGGTTGAAACGTGCATGCATATTTATTTTTTCTTTGTTTTTACCATCACACCTCCCAAATTTCATTCCGCACCCCTTTAGCACCCTTAGATGATTAAATCTAGGGCCGCCGCTGCCACAAGTCCCGTTAATTACAACTTCTGGACAGATGAGTCGACCCTTCTTTTCAGAAATGTGTTTCGAATGCTAGTGACGGGTGGATGAAAAATAATTCTGGAATTAACATTGACGACATTCCTTCCATTATAAAAGTAGCATTTTCTCTTGGTGTAAATCCAACAAATATTCAGGCTGGATTCCAAATCACAGGTATATCCTTTTAACAGAGACATATTCACGGATAGTGATTTTTATACCATCCTATGTAACCGATAGTTTGGTGGAGAATGAAGGTTGTGATCACTTAATGAAGATCGTACAGGGGACTTTGCTGTAGGTCTACAAGAACCACATCACTCATCCACGATGAAGTATGCTAGTCAGCAAAAGGATCGACTTGTGCCACTCCCTGATACACAGTGGTCACCAATTCTTTAATTTTTTTTGCGACATGGATGAAAATTTACTTTACTTCATCAATCCATGATGCTGAACACGAAACTGACAATGAAAATGCCACACGACTTCCGGTTTAAGAATTATACGAGCTATTGTCGAAAAATCGGATTTCTCAATGTTGTAACTTAGTGGAATGACGTTTGCTTGGTGTGCATGTGACTTTTACGCTTTACCTGTATTATACGAACAGTACAAAACATGGGTACATTTCCATTTGCCTTTTCCAAGTAAATTCATGAATCAAAGTTTTTACATTAATCACAAAATAAATATTTTATTCTATACTAGTGTATGGTTTGTTCTTTACTACTTACGAGGGATTAAATCCGCTTCCTCTTTGCTTCCCTCTTATAGTGAAGATCAGGATCATCCCTGGTTACTGTCCAGCAATAGTCGGCAAGCATTCCTGTACTCCATTTCCCTTGGTATCTTTTCTCCATTACAGATATTTGTTGGTGGAAGCGTTCACCTTGTTCATCACTTACCTCCCCACAACTTTTCTGGAAGAAATTGAAATGAGAGTGTAGAAAATGGAATTTAAGGGACATATTGCAACCCATTTTTTGATAGGATGAAACCAAATTATTTACAAGTTTTTCATAGTCTTCAGCACGTTCGTTTCCCAAGAAATTGTTTAAGACTTCTCTGAAAGAACTCCATGCACCTTTTTCAACATCACTTAGCAGGTGTTCGAAGATCTCATCCTGGTGAAGTTGACGAATTTGAGGGCCCACAAAAATTCATTCCTTGATCTTCTGTTCACTGATTTTTGTAAATTTATTAAGTAGATATTTGAATGCCAAAGAGTTTCGATTCAACTTTCTGACAAAGTTTTTGATCAGTCCAAGCTTTATGTGAAGTGCAGGAAGTATAATATTTTCAGATTCAACGAGTTCATTTTGTACATTCATATTTCCAGTTTCCATACTTTGACGTAATGGCCAATCCTTTTTAATGAAATGAGAAGCTCTGTCTCTGCTATTCCATTCGCAGAGGAAACAGCAATATTTGGTATAGCCTTGTTGGAGTCCAGTTAAAATAGCAATGACTTTCATATCTGCACATATTTTCCATTTGTAGTTGTTGTGTTTAATTGATTGAAGGAGGAATTTTAGGCTATCATACGATTCTTTCTTTTGCACAGAATAACCAATAGGGATTGACGGCAATTGATTGCTGTTATGAAGCAGTATAGCTTTTAGACTTAATACCGATGGATCTATGAACAACCGCCACTCTTCACAGATGTGCTTAATGTCCATAGCCCCCAGTAAACAATTAATATCACTGCAGTATATCAGATCTCCTTCGGTAGAAAAGTATTCTTCCAACTTTTTCTGACGGTCACGATAAAATGACACCTTGACATTACTAGCCATTGTTGAAGTCTGGAGGCTAATAACTCCATGGCTCTGCCTTGGCTTTTGAAAGTTCAAGATCTCTCACTAAATCATTCATTTCATTCTGGCTAACCTTGTGCTGTTCTGTAAGTTTAACATCACCTCCAAAGTCCGGATCTGTAGATGTGGAAGGTTGTGGATCGCACGGTTCGTCTTGTGAGTCTACGGAATAGGATTCAGGAGGTGTTGGAACAGGTAGTTCATTACTATGCCCGACAGGACAAGTAGCAGAACGAATATTTTTTAATACAATTGTCTTCTTTTTAGTATTGGACATACGTTGTATTGGTGGAAGCATACAAAAAAAAACAATCGTCTGTATGATTAGTGGGCTCCAACCAAAACATGGGAATAGCAAATGGCATCGATGGTATTCTGTGATTCAACCAGTCCAGCAGATTCGTGTAGCAACAGAAATGTGGAACCCAAGTCTTATCTTCATCTCCGAATTTGCAGTATTTACCGAAATACATATTCTATTTATTGTCTTACAGCAGGGGTAATATTTCTCCGCTGTCCAGAAAACACAATTTGACCAAAAACATAACAGAAATTGTTAGCATTGTTAATGCATTTGCATGGCATTTTTTCCCAAATCACTCAGCAATTTAATTAAATGCCAACCTTACCATAAACGGACCACGTAATAAGCAAACACGATCTTCGATAAATGCACACACTCAACTTAGTTTTATAAAGCCACAATCACGTCTGCACAAATGAACACCTCACAAAACAATGAATAAAGAGGTTTTGTGGCTGGAATTGAACAGTTCCCCCTTTCCTTACAACAAATAAACAAAGACAAAGGCGCCGATTCCATGGGGCTTTGGGGGATCGAGCCCCCCAATGTTAATGATGTGAGGGCAGAGCCCCCAAAATAATTTGCTTAAGAGGATCTAATATATTACTTTGCTTCTCTTGTAAAGTTTACTCTGAATTGTGCCACGTTAACTTAACTTTAAATACGCATTTGAAATGTTCTAGACCATCAACGCTGGGGGGCTGAGATTCCGAACAATGAGGACAAAACTTTAAAGAAGGGAGGAAGTGAGTCATTCATTAATTTATTTCAGTGATCAGAGCCCCCCAATAATTTTGACAAGTCGGCACCCCACAAAGATAAGATAAAAAAAGAAAAACTCGACATTTACTTCTCACAGCTATGCAATACGATATAGAGGGAACTTCTCCAAATCAACAATGCCCTGTAACTCAATTATAATTAGTCCATTGCGATTTTTAACGACAGTTTCAAATTTAGGAGACCAATATTGACTAGAAATTGTATATATCAGTAATGTCGCATTTTGGTTGTTGACCAGTGTAATATTCAATATTTGTATAAAAGGGAGTGGATAGTAACTTGAACTGACTGGTGAGGGGCTACGGACAAGAATTCTCCAGTGGATGTAGCCAAGCACCAAACAGCAAATACATCAGATCAAGCTTATCTTATCGTCCCATCTTCACGTGTTCTTTCGTCCTGTTCCAAAAACTGGGCCCAGGAAACGAGCAAGAACAAATAACATGTGTCAGCAATACTCACTGATAGCTACTCCTGCAAGAAGAAACAGCCAGAACTGCCAAAGGATCAAACAGTGGTATAAAACGTCAAATTACAGATATTTATGTGAAAAAGAGAAAAGTACTGAAAATGTGACGTTCAAAGTTCAGATAATGATG
This sequence comes from Lepisma saccharinum, assembly GCF_977018435.1. NCBI lineage: Eukaryota > Metazoa > Arthropoda > Insecta > Zygentoma > Lepismatidae > Lepisma > Lepisma saccharinum. The sequence goes on along the minus strand of NC_139232.1, from coordinate 27,774,565 downwards.
ATGATTGTTTTTGACTTGTGTGTATGGAACCATTTCCATTTCTAAATATCGGTAGATGTGAGTCCAGTGCATTGAGTGTAACAGTGGGTGCGTGATGCTTGTACTGAGGGAAAACCTGATTATATCCGTCAAAGTTGTGACTTGGTTGATCATAATATGAAGCACCTTGAATTGTACAATTCATTATTTCATTGTATTATTATGTTGTTAACGATTATTACATCTTTATATTAGACAAGACTTACACCATAATTTTCTTGATATGGTGTTAAAGATATCACTTTATTAATAATTATAATTAGTAAATCAGATGGCGAGGCAACTTTTTCATCCTAATGGTGTAATTTATGATGTATCTAATCATTGAAATTATTTTTACTGCACAGTGATGATGTGTAATTTGTCTATACTAATATGTACTAGTATGTAATTCAGAAGTGGTTAGATACTGTCACAACTTGCCCCCGGCATGTCCCAACTAGCCCCACACCGGGGCATGTTTGTGAGAAAACACTTTTTACTTTTTAGCACATATTTTTCTTATGATGTAACTTGAACAAATATAAAAAAATCATGGTAATAGCTAAACGTATATGCTTACATTTAAGATGAAAAAATGTGAAAATAATAATAGTGTTAAGCGAAAGAAAATATATCCTCATTTTGTCACAACGAACCCTGGTCTCCTCTACTCATAAGTTTCAATTTGATTCGATTTTTGTTAATTAGCGTCGATTTTGTGCCATTTTTTGCTAATCGTGTCGATGAGGATGAGTGATATGATCATAGGGTCCGGCTTTAGGTGTGCAAGGCACTTTCTGCCTCCTCAAAATAACGTAGGACAAATTTTATGTATATTTACATATATGTATATGTATATATAGAGTATTGTTTATGCCGATCATTCCCCCCCCCCAAATAGAAATTTACCTTGCTACCCCAAAAATTTATCTTAAGTTGGATCCTCTGGATATGATGAAATTGATGAAGGGACACCCCAGAATCCGAATCCGAGACCCGTGGCATCGTAACGCTCTGTGTAATTACACCACGGAAGTTGGCTAGTAGCGTCAAAACGAGGCGTCAAACATAACTAACTAACTAACTCTCTAGCCTTCTTAAACCCGAAGGTTCATGGCTGCAGCAACACAGGCCTTCCATCTGTCCCTATCTTGAGCAAGATCTATATACTCTTTTCCATCCCTACCGATTTCCCTTAGGTCCATCTCGACGTTGTCCCTCCATCTTCGTCTTGGCCTTCCTACTGGTCTCTTACCATCAGGTTTCCCAACAAGAATCCTGAAAACTCCTCTTTCCTCTCCCATTCGTGCCACATGGCCTGCCCACCTAAGTCTTCTTGATTTAATTATTCTAATAATGTCTGGACATGAATACAAATTATGTAGTTCTAAATTATGTAACCTTCTCCACTCACCTGTCTCCTCATCCCTTTTAGGTCCAAATATTTTCCTAAGGATCCTATTTTCAAATACTCTCAATTTATGTTCCTCTTTCAATGTAAGGGACCAAGTTTCACACCCATATAATACTACAGGCAAAATTACTGTTTTGTATATTTTAACTTTTAGATTCTTAGATATTAAACGAGAAGACAAAAGTTTATGAAGAGAGAAGTAACATGCATTTCCTGAATTAAGCCTACTTTTTATTTCCTCTTTAATATAATTTTCATTTGTTAATATTACTCCTAAGTATTTGAATTTGGAAACTGGTTCAAACGAGTTGTTATCAATAATTAGATTTTGATTATTACCTAACACTTGGTTTCGGCCTGTAAGCATATATTTAGTTTTCTCTTTGTTAACTTCCAAACCTATCTCTTTAGCAGTTTTGAAAAATATTTTAGCATTATTCTTAATTGTATTCACATCATCCCCCAGTAAGTCTACATCATCTGCATATGCTAACAACTGAGTCACACCATTTAATTTTAGTCCTTCTTTAGTTTCATTTACCTTCCTAACAGCATATTCTAAGGCAAAATTAAAGAGCAATGGAGATAATGCATCTCCTTGTTTTAACCCATCATGAATTGTAAATTTGTCAGACATATTAATACCCACACGAATTTTACTTTCTGTTTCACTGGTGCATATTTTTATCATACTAACAAGCTTCTTAGGTATTCCAAACTCTACTAATATATTATATAATTTATCTCTTTTGACCGAATCATATGCTTTTTTGAAATCAATGAATAGCTGATGGACATTTTGATTATATTCCCACTTTTTTTCAAGTGTCTGTCTGATGTGAAAAATTTGATCTGTAGTTGATCTGTTGCGTTTAAATCCACATTGATAATCACCTATAATTTCATTAGCATATGGGGTTAGTCTTGTTAAAAGAATGTTAGATAATATTTTATATGTTGTTGAGAGTAGAGAAATTCCACGGTAATTATTGCAGTTCATTTTATCACCTTTTTTAAACACAGGAACAATTATGGATTCTTTCCACTGTTGAGGGATTTCTTCTTTATTCCATATTAAACAAATTAATTTATGAATTTGACAAATTAATGAATTTCCACCATATTTAATTAACTCAGCTGGTATTAAATCAATGCCAGGTGCTTTGTTATTCTTTAGCCTTTTAATAGCATCTTTAACTTCAGTCAAGTTAGGTTCTGGGACTAAAGGTTCTGCTGTGTGTACTTCATTCACTTCTGATTTATCTCCTACATGGACATTTAAAAGGTCATTAAAGTAGTTCTTCCATCTATTTAGAATATCGCTTGGGTCAGCTAGAAAATCACCGTCTTTATCTTTTATCAAGTTTACTTTAGGTTGCCACCCCTTTCTAAACTCATTTACACCTTTATATAAATCTCTGATATTTTTATTTTTGCTGTTTGTTTCAATTTCGTTAATTTTGGTTTTCAAGTAATCTCTTTTTTTACTTCTAAACGTGCGGTTAACTTCTCGCTTTATTCTATTATAATTGTTTAGATTTGTATCATCAGAGTTATTTAACCACCTAAGTCTAGCCTGATTTCTTATTTCTATTAGATTATGACATTCATTATCAAACCATGGCTTACTTTTTCTCGGTTTATGGTATCCTATACTTTCCTTAGCTGCTGATTCTATTGCATTACGTATGTGCTCCCAATTCTTATTTACGTCTGCTTCGTTTATATTTTCATCATCATTTAAATCCTGCAAAACATCAAATCTATTTGACAGTTTAATTTGGTAATCTTTCTTAATTCTTTCATCAGTAAACTTTCCTGTATCAAATTTTAGAACTTTTAGATTTTGTTGCTTATGATTTATCACTGAGAGTCTTTCTCTTAATTTAGCAATTACTAAATAATGGTCACTGGCACAGTCAGCACCTCTATGTGTACGAACATCGTAGTTTTTTTTTTTCCATCTCCCGATTTCAACATCTCATCTCTTATTCTCCCAAGTTCAGGGTCCTCTTGTTGACGATTTGGCAACTCTCGCATGAATTCTACCAATTCAGGCGATGGCTTGAAGTGTATGTTCGCTATTACCTCGTGCGGCTCCTTTATTTCGTGAACGGTAGCACTCCTTGTGCCGCTAGGGTAACGCGAAAAGAAGTCCGCCATGTTTTCTTCACCCTTGATGTACCGGACATCAAAATCGAACGACTGTAGGAACAATATCCATCTCGCTATTCGTGGGTTTGTTAACCTGCATGTGAATAAGAATTGTAGCGCCTTGTGATCCGTTTGGACAGTGAACTTTCTTCCCAGTAAATACACGGCGTTTTTCTGTATGCCATAAATAATAGCTAATAACTCCTTCTCCGTTATTGTGTACCTCGATTCGCAGTCGCTGAGGACGCGGCTGTGGCATGCAATCAGCCGAGGACCCCCTCGATCTTCTAACTGGTACAGCAGACTGCTGACAGCTTTGTCGGAAGCGTCTGTCTCCAGATACAGCGTCTTTCCAGGGAGAGGGCTACGGATTATCACATCCTGCAAATACGCACGTTTTATCTTCTCGAATGCTTCCTGGTGCTTAGGCAACCAGACGTACGCCGCTCCCTTGCGAAGAAGTTCGAGAAGGGGCACCATGAGCTCTGAATGATTCACCTGGAAAATCCTGTAAAACTGCAAGTGGGCTAAGAACGACTTCAGTTGCTTTGCGTTCCTTGGCCTGGGAAAATCATTGACGGTCTGTAGTTTCTCTGGGTCCTTCCTAATCCCGTCGGACGACACCTTGCATCCCAACAATGAAGCTTCCTGCCTCACAAACTGGCACTTTTCTAATTTTAGCGTTAACCCTGCTTCTTTCAGTTTGGAAAAAATGACTTGCAAATGCTGCAAATGGTCCGAAAAATCATCATCGGCAAGAGAAATATCGTCACAGTAGGCCGCCATGAAATGACAAGTTTCATCATCCAACACTTGCCGCAAACACCTTATAGCGCTCGCTAACGCTGTCTTCAACCCAAAGCAGAGTCTCTGAAATGTGTACACAATGCCCTCGTACATAAAACCCACATATTGCTGGTGTTCTTCTTTAAGGCCGATTTGGAGAAAAAATTGCGATAGGTCAAGGCAAGAAATATATTTCTTCCCTTCAAATCTCTGAAGCCCTTCTACTACGGAAGGGGGAGAGTCGTATTCTGGCTGTATTCTCAAGTTGGTACCCCTGGAATCGAGACAAACTCTGACTGATTTTCCTCCCGGTTTTCTCACGCAAACAAGTGGATTCACGAATCGTGCCTTTGCTCTTTTGATAATCCCCCACTGTAACCACTGCTTAATTTGTTTGCTTACATCCTCCCGGTACTGGTAAGGAATGGGATACACTTTCTGAGTGAAAGCTTTATCATCTATTATGTCGATTTCATGCTCGTATCCACGGACCAACCCTGGTTTGTTATCAAATATCTCGCGATATTCGAAAAGCAGCTCTCTTAATTTTCTCCTTTGTTCAGGAGTCAACCCTTGCGCCCTTTCTACGCTCTCGTAAATTTCGATGTTGGTAGCCCTAGTTTCTTCTATCGCGTGGCTCTGTGATTCTTTGGTCCCTCTCTCAAACCTTCTTAACAAATCTAGCGGCTGATCTTTATTCACGGAGTCCCTCTCGTATAAAGCTTCATTTGAAATTACATTCACCTTGTGTACATCTCCCTCCATTACATTCTCGAAAGATTCTCGTCCTCCTTTCTCCCTAACCACCGAGTGATTTTCTTCGCAAAATTGATCTCCCTCTACTAAAAACGCAGGCTCCTTCTCATGCCGGCAGCTACATCCTTCAGCCCCGCACACGTTTCCTGTATTCGGACCCACCCCATTGTTGACATAACTTCGTCCCCACAACGACAAATAGGCTCCATACAAGAGTAAACTATTCGGAAATTGTGCAACTCCTGACACGCCGCTGGCTCATTAAATGTTGAAAATTCTATTTCTGTGTACCCCTCCTCAGTTCTTAATTTTAAAACATGCTGCTCATAATTCAGGATTGCATGGTTATCCTCCATGAAATCAGTGCCCAACAAAATCTGCTTTACTAAATTTCTTATCACTAAGCAGTTTACATCTATTCCAGTCCCTCCAAAATTCATATTTAAATACGTCTGTGTGATTACTTTTGAAGCTTTAGTCCCGAATGCCGAGACAACTTTCAATCCGCCTACGGTGAGGCAAGGCAACCGTGGGTTAATTTTCAATAGCTCCAGCCATAAACTCTCGCTAACGCATGAATGTGTAGCCCCCGTATCCACGACTGCATCATAATACTTTCCTTCTATAGTCACATGGCGTAACAATGAATCACAAGAACATTGCAATCCCTTGTGTAGATTTCACTCTGAAAACAGATGGAAGGGATATCGTTTTTGATGATGGCTACAGAGGATTTCCTACGAACAAGGGCTTAATTCTCAGGAGATTCTACATCAAGACTAGTAGGAATGATCATTTCAGCGCCGGCAAGAAAGAACACTCCCTAGCTAATGAATAAAACAACCAAGAAATTATTTCCCTTGCAGGTGAGATGATGTAGAAGCACCGCGTGGTGTGTACAACGCAGATGAGGATGCTCGTGTAGGCATCATTCGTGCTGCAGTCTCATTAGAAAATGCAAGTATTTGGACAACAGTAAGAGGGAAAATGCCGAATTGCTTCTGTACCATGCCAAGGACAATGGTTTCAAGTTGTACTATCGCAATGACATAGGACAGGGACCATCTCCCAATACTGTGTACAATATCCTCGAAATTCAATCATTGTTCGGTCGACACATCCACAAGCTGCTCCTCTTTCTGTATGTTTTGACTGGCTCTAATACCACACCCAGAATTTACCTGGCCTCCCCAATGGCGTAGTGACAACGTCCGTCGCTTTGTATTTAGTGGGCTCAGGGTTCGAGGCGTCAAACATACAAATGTAATTAAGGAAAGTTGTTTTTTGGTCTTCATGATATACATACAATGCGAAAGTTTGTGCGATGACATCCTGTATATCTTGTTCATGTTTGTATCGTGTAGCAGTGTTCACGTTACAAGGATGTATATAAACTTAATATTTTCCTTTGTTTGGTATTTATAATTTTTGGGTGTTAATGGTTAATTACCAAGAAAAGTGGAACCCACCTCGTATATAGAGTATACATCCAGATGTTAAATATAAGTTCAAAGAGTTTGTTTCTTTCTGCCAGCAAGCTGAGCTGGAGTTTCTTTATCGGTGACAACAATGCGAGAAAACAATCGCTATTGTGTAGAAGCCAGGCAGACTCAACTTTATGTAAACGTTGAAACCGGGAAAAAGACGAAAGATTAGGCTGTCTTTCCCACGCTATATCTGTCGTGTCCCTTGGCGGACAATAATTTAACTAATATCATATTAATCCCTGATTCTTTACTTCAAGACGGTGTAATCAGAATTTAGTTACGTTAAGGTAAACGAAAGTTATGCCCGCGCAAGACAAAACCTGTATTTAAAAGAAAATTTTGCTTAACATTTTAACGTTGTAAACTTTCTTTCTTTTCTTTGTTGTCTTTTCGCGTGGCCGTTGCAGGGAGAGAGGGGAGTTGGAAGAAGCCTTACTCACTAGTCAAATTAAATGCTGAGTGTAACAATTAAAATTATATTGCATGTTTAATATCCACAAAAGGGTAAAAATAATAATTTCTGTATATAGCTAATTATGTTCCTCTTTGATATTTTATTAATATGTATTTTATTGTAATGTAAAATTGAGGTAAAGATAAAAGTTGGTAAATCCTTCACGGCACCGAGAAATCCTATATAAGCAACAAAGCTCGGTGGCCCGTGGCCTTTTGTATTCGAACTCCAGATAAATACGGAACTCGTATTACCGTCTTTTCTTTTCACACCCGTATTTCTACGTCGCTACTAGGAATTAGTTTATTCTGGATTATCGTTAGGACAATTACTTAGCTCTTCTGTTCAGAAGGCTTATGTTCTCTCGGTTCTATGCCCCTGGTCAGGAGATATAATTGAGAGGATTGTGATTGTCGTAGGATACACCAGAATTCGGGATCGGTCGATAGACTGTTAGTAGTCAACGTTTGTGTCCCTGGTCAGGGAACACCTTTTCTTATTCTGTGGTCGCGGATTAATTTTCAGTTCTCTGGTCAGAGGCTGAAAAGAGAAAAGGAAGTTGGGTACTTAACTGAATATCGACAGAACCTAGTGGGAAAAAGGATTGTCGATTACTTATAGAATCTTGGTCAAGATCTATAAGTACATTGAGAACCTTTGACCTAGAATTACGAGGGACCTTACATCGAGGATTGAAGAAGCCGGAATAACCCGAACCTTGAGCCGAGGAGACCCAAGCCCCGAAGCGATACTGAGTGTGAAGCCGAGGCTCAATAGACCCATCGAACCAAGTACGATCCAGGGCGGATCCTTACATGTTATAACTATTTCGAGACTCAACGAGCCTCGACTGAGACTGAGAACGAGACAGGCATTTTCAACTCGAGGCGAGACCGAGACACTGCCAAATTTTGTTTCGATACAATCTTAAAAAGAACACTAATAACAGCATGTATACAATTTTGTTATTACTTATTCTACAAAACCTACATAACCAGTAGTGGCGATTGGGTACCACAACGGGGGTATAAGGACAGTTAACTTTTTCTTGGTAGGCAAGGCTTAGCATTAAGAGGCCATAGTGCGGGGGCAAAAAGTGGGGGGCAACTGTCTCACGCCCCCCTGATCGCCGCTACTGTGCATAACCAATTCATGCTATGAATATTTCCGGTGACATAACGGTAACACTGTCATTTTGCTCCCGAGTTCGATTCCCGGTGAAGGCACCTTGCGCAGTGAATAATACTTTATCTCTCTATTTATTCTAGATCCAGTCCTGATTAACCTATCTGACGTAAAGTGGACTTAAATAAACTTTTGCCAGAAAGAGTGCGCTGCAGAAAAGCAACAAAAAATAATAATAACGAAGAATATACAAATCATAAGCAGGGTTAGAATTCAAAACCATGTATCGGGGAGGGGTATGGAGGTGAAAACGTTTTTATATCCCTGTTCCAATTTTGTTATAGAGTCAGTATAATTTGATTGATTGTGATAACAGCAAACGAAGTGTACTATTTGTGGTATATTAACTAAAATATGCAGCACATTAAAAAAATATATCACTGATATAGGTATAGCTTATACTTCCACGATTTTCATTTTTTTTTTATTGCCGTGGTGCTTTGACATGTCAAACTCCAAATCCTTGTTGAATAATAGTTAAGGAAATACTCACTAATATAGCACATATTATTTCCCTAGTTGAGAACGAATTAGAAACGCGGAGCTCCTGAAAGAAAAATCTCATTAGGGAGAAGTTCCCCAGTTTCTCCTGCAATTGGAACTCTGATGATAAGTTAATTGAATAAAATTAGACACAATACCGCGGCTGAGTTGCCGCGAACACTCGTTGTCGATGCTTAATTTGTGAGGAAAGAAGAAAAACGAGGAGATCAATAGGGGATAAGAAAAAATAGGACAAACAAAGAAGCCTGACACGAAGAGGGGAAGGCAAAGGCGTTAAGAAGTAAAGTCGCGATAGACAGGGCAAGAAAGAATGAACGGAGACCAAGAGGGAGAGAGAAAGGAAAAAGAAGAGAAGTACAGAATCGAGAGATAAAGATAAATAAAAAACCAAGTGAGAGGGGAAGTAAAATAAAGGAGTTGGACAAAGAGATAGAGAAAGAGAAAGAAGAGGGGGAAAGTGAAAAATAATAAAGAAGACAGTAAGACAGAAAACAGAAGAGCAAACAGAAAAAGAGATGATCATGAAGAAAGGAAGGGAAGGGAGCATAAAGAAAAGGAATGATTATCATACTTTTATCTTATTCCTATTTCGCACAATACGTTATAATAGTTAATTTCGATACATATAATTTTTAAATATTTTTTTCAATGATTTGATGAGACCCGTTGCTGCGTGTTTTTGTGTGCCGTCACGAGAATGTTGAAGCTTGAATTAGAGCCTGAATTAGATTAGAAATGGATTAAACGTTTTTCTGAGGAAGAAAAAACGTCACTGATGAAGAGAGGCCAGGGCATTCAGTAACAAGCAGAAATGGCGAAAACCTGAAAAAATTCATCGAATTGTGCTTGAAAATCGTCGGCTGACTGAGAAGAAAAGCAGATGAAGTAATATAATCGGTAGAGAGAGAAACAGGAATATCTTAACTGAATATCTTGTCATGAGAAAGGTATGTGGAAAAGTGGTCCCGAAGGACCTCACCGATGAACAAAAGCAAAGGAGAGTTGAGGAATTCCAAGACCTTTTGGAGAGGCAAGACGATGTTTTGAGCCGTGTTATCGCTGGTGATGAAAAAGGAATGTCCCCCCCCCCCAATGGCTTTTTTCTTTACCCGAAGATAAAAGAAATATTGAAAGGAAGACATTTTGATGACATTCAGGAAATCAAGGGCAATAGGACGACAGGTCTTATGGCCATTCCAGAAAAAAGAGTTCCGAAATTGCTTTGAATGGTGGACTAGTCGCTGGCGTCAGTGCAAGTGGAGTACTTCGTTGGAAGGTGATATTCAGCAGTGAGGTATGTAGCACTTTTCCTAGGATGAGTTCGCGAACTTAATTGTCAGACCTCGCATTTTCACACGTATATTCATGATAAGCGAGATATGCACCCAATTTGAACTTATTCTTCACTACCACGTTTAAACACTACATCGTCCTCAAACCAAACTGGTGTGGCGAATGAGACACAATAGTAGCGAAGGGATTTTCACGTATGCGTGACTTGCTGGGTCAGACAATGTACCTGTACACGATGGGATTCCTTAGGAAGAAGTTTGTGTGTTATAATTAAGACCGCATCACAAAGTTTCAGCACATTCATATGGCGAATGACTGGACACTCGGAAGGAATCTTTACACGGATATCAAAACATGTATGTTTTTTTTTTTAATAACACGTGAACATACGAGATCGCATATCTCATGAATAGCACTGCTGAACCAATGTATATCCAGGTTTGGAGATACTCTAAATATCCAGGATGGGAAATCCCCCCGACGGGAGATCCTCTGGATATCCAGGTCGAGAGATTCTCTTGATATAAAGAACGGGATATCCATGAAAGTCCTATGGATATCCAGGACGAGAAATCCTATGGGTATCCAGAATCGGATATCCAAGGTTGGATATCCCATGGGCGTCTAATGGATACCAATAATATCTATGATCCTGATCTGGACATTTGTAGATATCCTTTGGATATCCCTTGGAGATATGTAGGTATATGATGTCCTGCTCAAATCTGTTCAATAATATTAAATTCTATGTTATAGATTGCTGATATGAAAACAAAATGGTGTATGCTGTATGGAGTTTGACTGACACGCGGGAGACCCAGTTTGATTCCCAGTTGGGTGATCAGAGGAAGTACGTAATAATCTTTCCGACAATGTCTCTTCATAAAGCGGGTCTGGGGATTAACATCTAATCAATGTATAACGTATAACTGGGGTGAACCATGGGGGTAAGGAGGGCCAAGCATGGTGCTTGTCACGTCACTTCCACCGAGATACGGCAGTGACGGGCAGTGACCTTGTCACTTGTGGTAGCAACTGATTATGGTTAATATTTAAAGCTCGCTTATGGGCTCCCCCTCACCCCCAAGAAATGCATAAAACAGTATTATTTTAATACAGACGAACGACTTTACCTATTTCAATGGAAAGGAAATTATAATTTAGGATGAACCTCATTTTAAAAATTAAACATGATTTGCATCTAAGGTTATTGTAGATAGGATAAAAGATTAACTCTCGCCGTTGCAATTGAATATAAAAAAGGAATGTTAAATAATCAAATGGTGTAAGGTGGTACATTTTAGATCACAAAAAATTAAATACAATATATCTTCAAAAAAATAGACAGCAAAATTACAGTTTTTGTGCCAATGAAATGTTTACCTATTACTAAAGACGCTGGAATAACATGACATTTTTAGTTCTGCTACTGTAGACAGCAGAACGAAATTTCAGTCGGATAAAATTTGATTAGAATTGTACCTAGGTAGGTACAAATTTGATCACCGTGCGGTACAATTTGGATCAACATTGAGTGAAGAAACAGTATCCTTAATGTACACTAAAAAGTCAGCGCTTCTAGGCTTTTGTGGCTCAGATGATTGTCAAGAATCAAGACAACTTTGCCTTCCGTTTTGTACCTCGTAAAATGTTGTAACCATTGAACAAATACCTTGTCATTGATGTACCCTTTCTTGCTCATGGCTACCAGTGGCGTAGCATGAGCATTTCGGATGGGAACGCCAAGTTAGAAGGAAGGGTAGGCCTTTTTTTTTTTTTTTTGCTTAAGAGTTTACTTATGGAATTAGCCAACATATGTATTGTCTATTTAAAATCACAATCTCATTGTGTTTATTACATTAAGTCAGCCGGGTTCCGATAAAACATGATCCATGCTTGTTTTATGTAGAAAATAAGATTCCTCAGTGTGCAATAAATGCTTGGAGCACTGTTGTTCTATACCATTTTTAATTAGATTGCTCAAGTCAGAAACACCGCACACCATTCGGAGTATTTTGCTCCACACGTAACACATGTGTAGCAAAACAGTATTTTATAATCAAGGAAACCTTAAGGCATGACGCAAGTAATTAAAAAACCTACCGCAATCACAAGCGCCTTTAGAACAACAGTAGACTTCATTGTTGTGGATGATACAACTATTGAATGATTTGGTTTATTTTACTTCGGTTTCTATCACTTTTGGCTAATCGCAAATATGAATATGAGTGATGATATTGATGAAGTTGATGAAGAGACACTCACAAAGAACAAACATTCGTAGGCTCGGGATTCGAACCGGAAACCTCTCGCGCTGTGCAAAACACACTGACACGAAGGGGGGTGGATGATCCAACATTCGTACACTCTATTGACGTAACAGTGCCTATTAGTAGTAATTCAGAGTTTCAGACCACTGTTTACTGTATCTTGAGAATGCTGATAAACATTTTAAAATAATTTTGTCAAGAGATCATACAATGTTAAGAGTTTTGAAACGAATACTAAACATTTCCACTGGCACAATATTAGGCAGTTAGATACTAACGAAAAAATATATTTTTAAATAAATAGTTTTGTGGGTTAGGTGGTACAGCAGCCACAGGCTGAACTTCTACCACGAGGACTTTATGAACTTGTTTGACAAAAACTTTTTTGTTCTTTTAGTTTTTAATGCACTTCACTGTTCTTGCGATAAATTACACGATGCAGTGGTCATTAAAGAAAGATACGTCAGTCAATATTGCTTATTGTAGCATCACACAGCATGAGCAGAGGCACGAGCGCGAAAAACCGGGAATTCTACTTCTGTCGTCTACATCGGAAGTACAGCGCCTTGAATCGGAAGGCAGGAAAGGTCACATGGCCCCTAGAACCAATCAGGTCTCCGTACGCCCGCGTATGGCGAGAGCATTTCGACCGTGCTGTAGAGATCCAAGCCATAAGCTTTCCCTCCTTCCGATTTTCTTCATACATTTTACACAGGCAAGGTCCATAGAGGCACCAAAGGGGGTAGTGCAGGGAGAGTCTTAATTCCCCCTACTCTCATTTGGACCTAAATATCTTGAAAAAAGGTCATTATAGTTATTTGCTCCATTTTCTACCAAAAATTGCATTCAAAAATACTTCTTCCGCACCACAGTGGCGTATGCTGGTTCTAACGAGTGGGTAATCTCCGACCCTTGATCATCAAACTCCAAACGTTTCCGTGCATTTTATATCAGGATCCATATGGGATTTAGGAATATTTTGTGGGAATGTTTGTCTTATTGTGGCGACCACAATCAATTAATTCTCATTATTGCAGTTTAATATACGTGTATAATTTCAAATAATAAAACAATACAGTATTATAAAGCAAAATAAAAAAAAAACGGAAATATAAAATGAAAGACATGCACTAGTGAAATAGAAACCTTCATTATTAATTTAAGTGCAAAATTCAACTTACCCCAGGACCCGATTACTTGTAGTTGAACTCCAGTCTTCTTATTTGAGAGGTGAACTTCCCAATAACGAATTCATGAAATGGAAAGGTGGGGTTGTTCCGAAGATTACATACATTACAACTCCTTTTCAATTGATAGCAGAGCAAGTCCACTTAACCTGTCCTGTCCTTGGTTGGTTGATTGATTGATTGATTTAGTTTATTTTACTTCGCGTTTTGTGCCTCATGGCTAATTTGCGAAGATGGGGATGAGTGATGAAATGATGAAATTGATGAATGGACATTCACAAACAACCAAGCCCGACCGGGATTCGAACCCGGGACCCTTGGCGTCGCAGCGCGATGTGCTAACCACTCGGCCACAGGGTCGGGCTCCTGTCCTTGGGTTGATCTGCAGAATGATTTTATTCTTTTGAGTGCCGAAAAAGAACGTTCAACAGAAGCTGTAGTGGATGGTATAGTGAGAATGAGTGTTGCCAAGTTATATACTTCTGGCAAGGCAACAGTTAGTTTGTTCTTTACCATATTAGAAACTATCTCGTAAATTGGCTTCCCAGTAAAATTGAGATCTTGAGATGCATAGAGAACGGTGAGTTCATTTTTCAGCCTCACAGAATCAAAGTGTGCACCATATTTTTCCAATACAGACATGAAAGTTCTTTCTGGAAAGTTACTCTTAAACACTGGGAACTGAAATGAATCCAAGAGGGAAACAAAGTGCAATGTATGAAAATCGCCAAATCTATCATAAAGTTGACCATGTAATGTGTCGATCACTTCATTAAACAATCCTCCACCTGGCTACGTGCCTGATGTGTTTGTTCCTTATATGTTTTAGTCGTTCATCTTCATCACTGTTAATCTAAAAAAGTGGAATAGTAACTTCAATTAAGTAAAATATATATAATTTATTTATATCTTTTCCTTTAAAAAATGTTCAGTTCCGTGAAGGAAGCACTCTCGCTGCTTTTGAAGATTAGAGAGAAGAAACAATCACTATTTTTGCAAATACAAGAATGGGGGGAGTCAGCTTATAGGTGCATTAATTGCTTAAGTTTTGAATTTTAATTTAGTTTGCTTCATCTTCAATATTTAAGCTTCTTCCTTTTGATAAATTTCTATGTAACAGACATCAGCAGGACAGAAGTAAATGTATAGTGAAAATTAGCGTAGAATTGGTTTGCCTATGTTATTCATATTTTCCTGTTCTTCGCACTTTACCGGGTATGTTTTCCCTATTTCCCTTACAGAAGGCAATTTGTGAACCCAAAATTCCCGTTCCTGAGAAATGTCCCTGCCATAAAAAAAATAGTTTCTATGTTTAGCGACGACATAGCCTTCGGGAGAGAATTGTGGAGGAGGGTTGTAGGAGGTCAATGGTCGCCAGCGGAGGGAAAGGCAAACTCTAGGGGTTGAGACCGGTGGACTCTCACCAGAAGGAGCTTACCCTGGCCACGGAATCGCCGCGCCTGAGCTGAGAAGCAGAGTTTCCTCCCCCTCTTTTCTTTCTCTTCCCTCCTCACCAAGGGTTGTAAAGGAAGCGGGTGGAATGACGTCAGGGTGAGATTCCCTAACGTCATTCCACCAGCTGGAGAAAGGTTCCCGGACATTCAGCGGCAAACGGTTGGAAGCATCCGCGGCGCGCTGGAAGCAAAGAAATGTATGCATCGAAATTGGTTTGGAAGAATATTGCGAAGAAATGTGTGTATATATATATTTTTTTTAAAAAAAAAAAAAAAAAAGAAAGAAATACAGCCGGGTCATCTGCGATTACCTAGATGACCCAGAGTATACGCCGCTGCCGCACCATGATCCCCTTCAAAACTTTCTGGTTGCACCTATGCACACTAACACATGAGCGTGTATGCGCGTGCGCGCACACACACACACACACACACGCAGAGAGAAAGAGACAAAAGCTAATTTTAAACACGCGCTAATTTTGGAGCACAGCATGAATGTCCTCCATATTTCCATGAGTTCGTTAACCATTTTATTGTCGTGATTAAATTTCAAAACCAGAAAAGTGATGTGAGAAGGTCAAAAATGCAATTTGGCACAGCAAAATAAAAGGTTTTGTGAAATATGCACAATGTTTATTTTACTTTTTCACTTGAACACTATTTTACTACAAAGTAAAATACCATCTCCAATCGTTTATGCTTATCAAAATGTATTGATTAGCTATTGAACTTTTGGGCAAGAGATTAGTATATTTAAAGAAATGCTCCTAAAATGAAAATGACAGAGGTCTTTGTTATATTTTTTATGTATTAAAATTACCTTCCTTACTTAAAGAAATAAAATATTTGCAGTAATTTTTCCGCATACAAAATATACGCTTTTCATTTTAATAAATAATAAAAGTTGAAGCCATCTGAGGGTATCGTGCTATTATATATAAATATAAAGTGTAAAATTTGTTGTGGTGTAAATATTGTAATCACTCCCCTTAGTTCATCTGAAGAAGAGAAAGAGAATCGAAGGAAATGAATCCAGGCTCCATAGGTGATAGACTGGAGTCCCTGAAACCTTGCAGCATCTGGCAGGTTGGAGATAAGGTGATAGAGAAGTAGAAATGGAAGTTTCCTTTCTTCCTTTCGGCGGCAGTCTCTACCTGGAACTGCTCAGGGGGTTGAAAAGGCTGCTAGAAAGGCTCCTTCCAGCCTGCCTGTTGATTTATTTATTTATTTATTTGATGCTACTTGATCATACAAGTACAAATTGCACTTCGATGTGGGATAGGTTATCACTAGGGCTAGGATTTTGATGACCTAAAAATTCGTAAAAAATGCCCTTAAAAAGATGCATTTATGACCTAAAAATTGCCAAAAAATGACTTTAAAAATTACCTAAAAACCGTTAAAAATTCCAAAGTAAAATTTTATTTGCACTTCAAATTACAGCAACTCTAGTATGCAACTTTTGACAAATTATGAGAGGTTACTGTTCAGTTTTGAGTTGCAGTGTGTAACGAATATTTTCTGTAAATTTTCAAAACGAAATGAATGACGATTGTCAGCTAGCACACTTTTATACATAGAAAAGCTCCTTTCAACATCAACAGAGGTAATAGGGGCATATTTAAAACATACAATGTCACTTGGTTCTAATTCGGTTTCAGAGTCTGGCAATGAAAACGTTTTCCCACACAATACGTCACGAATAGAACATATTATTGTGTATCCTGCATTTTTCCCTAGCACTTTCTGCATCTTTTCTCTCACTTGTATTCCAACAGTACCTGGAACTGCTTCCAAATTATCCTGAACTTTGTTAAGGACATTAACTTGATCAACCAATGTAGCTCCAGATGTCTCGAGTGAAGTTATGGCAGAAGGTAGGAAGCCAAAGTTGGACTTTATATAGCATAATTTTCCCTGCATTTCGGGATCAGATAAGATTTCCTTGTCTTGTCTTATACACAATGCTTCACTGCTGTCGAACGAGGTTACAACTTCTTTCACAACTTTATAATTTTCACAATAGTAACCACAAGCCTCTAACCTTGTACCCCATCTAGTAAGAATAGGAGCTGGTGGCAAAGGCACATCAGGTGCATGAGACCTAAAAGCTAACACTCATGATGGGGACTTGAGGAAAATCTTCTTAATGTTTACAATCAGTTGGTCTACATCAGGAAAGTGACTTCGCAGTTCTTCAGCAATACGGTGACATGCATGTGCAAGACATGTTACATGTACCATTTTCGAGTACAGACCTTTCAGAGAATTCCCTGCTTTAACCATGTACGGTGCCGCATCTGTTACGAAAAGCAACACCTTGTCATATTGAATGCCGTCGCCCACAATAACTGCATCGCGTTATTGAAAACTTTGCTGATCGTTGAATAATTCACTTTTTCTAGACATTCACAATTTATTAGAAACACTT
The DNA here is from genome assembly GCF_977018435.1 of Lepisma saccharinum. NCBI lineage: Eukaryota > Metazoa > Arthropoda > Insecta > Zygentoma > Lepismatidae > Lepisma > Lepisma saccharinum. The sequence continues at coordinate 27,757,169 of NC_139232.1, read as the reverse complement.
GAGTAGACTCGGATTCCTGCATCGTACCAATCACTACATTTGCAATGTACCGTCCGAGTGAGTCGGTACTTTCGTCAATTGACACCCATATTTTTTTACCATGAATTTTCTGCTGAATTTGATCCATTGTTTGGTTGTAGCATTTCTTGACATAATTTTTCCTTAGCGTGGAAGAATCTGGTATCGATTTCCCAGTATGTTTTTCCAAAAATGCTCTTAGTTTAGGATTATTTAGTTTACTTAGAGGAATGTCAGCAGAAATAAAAGCGTCGCACAGTTCTTCAGAAATAACAGAGGATTTGGAGGAACACTCACCCATTAATAATTGCACCGTTCTCTTCTGATCTTGAATTTGCTTCAGAGCTGCCTTGCGTTTCTCGCGGTTTACATGTTGCTCCACCGTGAATTTCTTTTCCGCAGCAACTCTTACACCACAAAGCTGACAGAATAATACTGATCCGTCTGTACTGAACGTATTTTCACCATACTGGGACACAAACTGTTTTAATTTGTACTGTGTACTTTGCTTAGTTTTTGGCATCTTGTCCAATGCTTCGAAAACCTGCTCTACTGAACACTGCACCAAAGTAAAATCTCGCAATAAACAGGAACTTCGACAATGGCCAGATCACACGTTCCATCCATTCACTTTCAAGGAACACAACAATTGGTCTGAGCAGATTTGAAGATAAGATTAGGCAGGGCAACGACTTTCTTCTCCTGGGGCAAAATTGCGAGCTGTTTTGAACTTCTAACAATTGAATTTCATTGTAAGGAAATCATTATATTCATGTTGTTTATTTTCTTCTGAGACGGATGGAAGGTAGCTGCGGTTTCATATATTTTAAATTGTCTAGGGAAGATATGAAAAAATAGGATATTTATTCATCTTAATCCTTTCACATTAATGCTGCCCATGCACTCGCAGCGCACAAGTGCTCTGGAAAACTAAGAAAATAAAAAAAAATGACCAAAAAATGACTTAAAATGCCAAAAAATAACTTATACAAACAATAGTGGCAAAAAATGCAAAAAAATGCCCCAACAAATAGTGCTTAAAAGTTTCAGCACGACATGAAACATATAAATATTGAAAGATTTGGGTTTCTTATTCACCAGAAAAAAAGATGCAATTTCATCAAAATCCTAACCCTAGTTATCACATTAATGTCTAATTTTGAATACAAAGAAATTAACACATACTAATATCTATAAAAATAGTAAAACAATAATATAGAGAAATGTAAAAACAATAATACTTAGGGCAAGTTACAAAGTAATTTAATACTATAAAAAAAATTAATGTCCATTAAAGAAAAATGTGACCAATGTAATATTCTGTACCATAAAACAAATATTTTCTTAGAAAGCTCTTTACTGTCATTTTAAATTTATTTGGATTGTGATTCTTGAATTCCTTTGGCAACCTTGAAATCCTAGACTACTTTGTGTTTTGGATGTGTGGACAGTTGAAAGGTGTAGGGAGTTATGCATATGAGTGCTGCCCAAGTAACCAAAAGTGGTTTGCTCAACGTTGGGCCAACCGTACTGAAAATGGTTGGCCAACGGTTGGCCCAACTCAAAAAACATACCATTGGCCAATGGTCATTTTGGCTGTGGTTCCAACGTTGGGCTAATGTGTAGTTTTTACGTTGGGCTAACGTATGGTTATAATACATTGGCCCAACATACTGAAAACTAAAGAATTGATGGGTTTGTTTTCTGATATATACATAATTTATTGTGAGGCCAAATGTAAACAATAGTTGAAGTTATTTATGAAAAAAAAAATTCACAGCACTTTCTCAGTCACATGGTATCATTGTTTTCAAGGCACCATACCTTCAAGTGGTAGCACAAAACCTTATAGAGTTCACTTAGTTTTCCACCTTTCATAGAATTTAGGCTGCACATAACACCTTCACAATAATATCTGTAAGAATGTTCTTGTTTTACTACAGCAAAAGAGACAAGCAGTAAGCAATTCCCAACACATCTTTCATCCATGGTAGCTGACAAAGGACTGGTGAATGACTGCAAGATAAAAATAACTTGTACTTTCAATAAAAATATATTATATTTCCAGTATGTGCTGTGACTGAAATATTCGAAAAGAAAGACTTTTACATGTAAATTATTTTACACTAGAATTTTCAGCATTCTCCTGAAAGTTGCCTTATATTTAAAAAGTTGTTTATAAAACTGATTTTGACTCACGTTTCCATGGTTGAGAAAACGTTGGCAACCACCGTTGGCCCAAAGTAAGACCAACGTCAATTTGCCAACCAACATAAAGCCAATCTTTTCCATGTAAAAACTGGCATTGGCCCAACGCTGGTGGTTACTTGGGGTACTTGTGTATATCCATATTGTTCGAGAACATTTCAGAATTTCTACGAATAATGCACAATGTTTCTAGTGTACTAACATGAAAGCAGTGCCATTCCCAAGGGGGGTTTGTTGGAGGTTATAATCCCTCTTTGGCCCATTTTTTTTTTAAAGAAAAAATGAATGTCAAATGTAGGAAAAGATGGCAAAATGAGGGATGATTACCAAAAATAGAGTACATAACTGCTCCCTTTTGAAAATCCTGGGCACGCCACTGCATGAAAGAGGTAATATTTGAAATTCACTGAAAATTTATTTTGTTGGGCCTGAGAGGGGTACATTGTCCCTTATTTTTAATATCTGTTTTTACCAAATTGAAACTTTCTGCATTTTGGATGAACTGCCATAGAAAGAGATACCATATATGAGCACAGGTTGAATTTGTCCAAAATATCCTGATCATACCCAGAGGTGACAAGCACCTGAAGAAAGCATTTGCATATGAACTGTGGCTTCGACAAATATTGCAATTAGATAATAATATAAAAGATGAGATCAATTGATCTATCACTACTAAACTCACTACTCTTCAGTGCACATCACTGACATTGGTAATGTATGGGACCTTACATCCACACCTCTATGTGCCTCCATGGCATAGAGCATATATATATATTATCAGTCAGAAGTAGAAAAAGAACTAGTAACTGAAATATTCCTCATAAGAACATTATGAATCAGTTGAATTAATTTGAACCAAATTCAGGAGATTTAGAAAGTTAAAGCTGGGAAAGAGGTATGTACATGAATCCATGAATCTAATTATTTCCCAGTCTCCACTCTAAAGTTACATTATTTTCAGACCCTATACAAGTTTCAAAACGAAGTAATGTAAATAACCTCTGTTGTTCTCCATCCACAGGTATTTCACAAAACTAGGTGGATCGAGTAGCCCTCGTCACCAACAAAATGGATCCAGAGATACCAGACCTGACGAAAAGGTTCGGCTGGCCCGACTACCTTGTGTTTGCTGCCATGCTGATGATTTCTGCTATCATTGGAGTGTACTACGGGTGCTTTGGTGGGAAGCAGAAGACCACCGATGAGTTTCTCATGGGCAATCGACAGATGGGGACATTCCCCATGGCCATGTCTTTGCTTGCAAGGTATATAAATTGTGCTGCATGGGTTAATGCTAGAAAACAGCCTAGTGCTCAAGTTGGAGCATATGGGAAGATACCACCAATCCTCCCTTTGTCTAACATTCTCCTACCTATATCATTGTTCACTGTTTTGAACTATGAACACACTTTTTCATTTCTACCCTAAAGTATTTCAAGCAAATTCCCCAATCCAGGAGTGGTATCGAGGTCACAATAACGTGGATTTCATTTTTTCTGAGAATATAAATTCATAAAGCTTCATTTGAATATTCATAATTGGAATGAAAAAATTTAAAAAAAATTAAAAATCCTGAGAGCACCTATGCCCCCATGTAACAATTTCCAACTTGAGCATTAGTGTTTCTCAACATAGAAAATGTTTGGCTGTACAGTGATTTGTAAGTTAGTATCTAAATGTGCAACACTTGGAATTATTCACAGCATCAGGTATTTAGAACTGTGACTGAGAGTCTATTACAAATTGGAATATGAAATTCAATATGCTAAAATATATAATAAATTCCAGTTATCTTAGTACAGCTTGGTTCTAAGTAGGCATGACTTGATCTATGAGGGGGCAATCATTTGCAAGTTAAGAGTTATTTTTCCTATGTACCGAGATATTAATAAGTTTGCATAACTTTAAGCAAAAAAAATGCATGTTTGCCCAGACTTGAATCTGGGTCTTTGGCATACTGTGCCATTGATCTGATCTACTGAGCCAGCTATGATTTTGCCTGATTTTCACTGCTCCTGTTTTATCTGTGTGGAATTATCAATAAAGTAATGGCACAGGAAAAATTATATCAGATTTAAATGTATGTCTGAACACTCTATCACATTGTATTTAGCTCAAAGACATTGGTAATGGTCATGGGGCACGTTTATGTACGGTGCGAAATCATTCAAGACTGGTGAGGGGGAGGAAGATCTTAATCCACATACACACACAAATAGAATGATATACATATTTATAAAGTTATTAAATATAATAGAAAATTACTAAATATTTAAAATACATTATTATTATATACATATAAAGGAATTAATATGTTACTTCTATACATATCAGATATTTATAAAGTTTAAAACTAATTTCTTTATAAACTGGTGAAAGGTGTCAATAGATTACAAAATAGTTGAAATAGTTTTATTATGTATAAATTTTTGTAATTTTTGCTTTCTATTAATATTAATCAATTAGATTTCATAGTTATCTTTTATTCTTGTTTTACTTTTATTGTGCGTGTATTGTTGTTGGTGTTGATCTGTTAATGGAGAGAGAAAGCATTCAACACTCACAACCACACTATCTTTGTGTGTGTTTTCGATATTATCCTTAGTAAAGTATGTTTTAAGTCAAATCTAATTGTTTATCTTCTGTTGTTATAACAAGAACTCTCCCCTTCCCCTGGGAATTTTTGGTGGGGTGATTTTAGAGGCCAAGATTGTTGATGGGAGAAATACCACCTCTCCCGATGGAATTTCACATCCCGAGCTTGTAGTTTGGCTGTGGGAATAGAAATGTGATGGCCCAATAGGCAGCTGGCAGGATGTGGCTCAAGATAAAACTTTTGCCCAGATGCTTTAGATTTTAGTAATTAAGAAAATAAATATTTATTTCATGAAAACCCCTAACAAAGGGCCAGTTAAGATGAAAACTGAAGCTGAATTTAAGAAGAGAATTAGATCTGCTTTTGTATTAATGCATCCTGAACTGTGTTTAGCTGACAAGCGAGGCTTTGGCGTCTGGACTCACAGCCAGTATAGTCTTATGTGGGGCTTGTGTCGGTTGTCCCTATATGTTTGTGACTGTCCCTTCATCCATCTTATCTTACCACCATTCATCTTCATCTTCGCAATTAGCCAAAAGGACACAAAAAAGTGAAGTAAAATAAACTAAATCAACCAATCAATAGCAAAAATTCTTGACCACAAGAAAAATGTATTGCCCTTTTATTGACTTCTGGACCTACTTATTTATTTCTTTACTTTTTCTTGACTTCCATGACTTTCTTGACTCGCAGACACCCTGAATAGCTTTGTTCTCTATACCCCTGCTTTACAATTAAATTATATTGAATATTGAATAAGAATGGGCAACACCTCGTTCCATCAGTATAAACCCTAAGGCAAGAAATTCTGTTCAGGCATTGAACAGTGAAGTTATCAGAAAGTGGTCCTAAAACTTTGTTCATTAATTGCTTCCGTTTTCCCGTTTGTTTAATAGCAGGGCATTTTTTTTTTTTGTGCAATGATTGAATCAAAATAGATTTCACTATTGAGTTTGGAAGCGCAGTCCATAGACTTGTAACTTGCATGATTTTTTTCTGTTACGTATTTTCCTAATTAAATTTATGTGACGCTCAAAATGTAGGACACTTATGATATTTTTAAAATTCCTCCCGGACGCCGGACATAATGCTCAAATGTAGGACATGTCCGGGAAAAAACGGACGTCTGGTAACCCTACATAAAATGGACTTAGAAGTAAACTCAAACAAACAAATAGCCATGCTTATGTAATCAGAAATAAGGTTTTGGTGTTAACCAAGGGGATTTGCCACCCCCAAGGGCAGCACCGCGGGCAGTCGCCTGCCCAGTCGTTAAGCTACCACTGGCAGCTGAAGCATGATTCAAATCACACAACACCTATCTACACCTGTGATCCTCTGTCCTGGCTATCTCTGGAGCAAGCAAACAAAAACCCGTCTCTGTGCAAGTAATGACTTGAGATGGCTCCACCAATGAACACGTGAATGGAAATGGGATTGTGTGGAGGGCCGAAAGCGACTGCAGTTACCAGCCTTTGCAACAGCATGTATTGCTTCGCTCTGCCCACTCTATCCCTTTCTCTGCTGCTATGTGCAGCCTTGCTCCAGAGATAAGAAGATAGAGTATAGTTTGTCTCTCTTTCAATTTCATATATTTCATGTTGCTTTTCTACATTAGTACGATGAGATGGTGAACTGCTGAAAATACATAATGTGAATGAACCCATATCTTACTCAGAGTTTATAGCATGTTATTCTGACCATTCTGATATGCAGGCTAGCAAGATCAGACACTTTTTAGGTAACATGATTAATAAAAATGAAATTTTAATACTGTAAAATATCGTTAATCCAGACTAATGGGGGGGGATAATTTGACCAGTTTAATGAAAGTCCAGATTAACTGAAATAACCTAAAAGAACAGTAGAAAGTGCATTATAACTCCGTTTATAGCAACAAAACACTTTTATTATGGTGTCTTTAAAGGGCATAGGCCTAAATACACTATAGAGTACAGTAAATGTAAAGCATTACTGTACATACAATGCAGTACATACATACGTATCTTGAGCAACCCAACAATGACACATTCTTTTTTACCCCAGTAAGTAGCGAACAAGTACGTAAAATTTTTAACAAAATGAAATCAAAAGCGTGCGGTTATGATGGCATAAACCTAACTATTTTACAGTATTGCATCCCCTTTTGCTTAGAAGCTCTTACGCACATTATTAATCTTTCCCTTTCCAAAGGTTGGTTCCCTCAAGAGTGGAAAAAATGCGAAGTAACACCTATACCTAAAAAATCCAACCCCACAGAAATAAAAGATCTACGACCTATTAGCATTCTATCCACAATGTCCAAAATACTTGAAAAAGTAATTTATGAACAAATATTTTCACATATTCAAGGTTTCCTACCACACTTTCAATCTGGTTTCAGAAAAATGCATAGTACTTGCACTGCGCTGGTAGATATCGTAGACAATGTAAGTAAAGGAATAGATGAAAATGAAGTTACACTGTTAGTCTTGTTGGACTATTCAAGAGCGTTCGACTCGATCAATCATGAATTGCTATTGGCCAAACTGTATTACTATGGCGTTACCGGAAACGCGTTAAATTGGTTTCGATCATATCTCGGCAACAGGAAACAACGTGTGAAATATCGGGAACCGGAAGTCACATACTCTAAATGGTTAGTTGTTCAACAAGGCGTCCCTCAAGGAAGTATATTGGGTCCACTACTATACATAATTTACGTAGCTGATTTCGACCGCGCTGTCCAATATTGCCACTACCATCAGTATGCTGACGATTCGCAAATCTATATTCAGTGTAATACAGAAAAATACTATGATGCGATGACCCAACTTCAACTCGACCTTGATGCTATAACAAATTGGTCACGGAGAAACTCTCTTCAATTAAATCCATCAAAATCTTGCTTCATGACCATAGGAACTCATGGTACCCTTAAGAAACTTCACAAAAACGCACCTTCTCCTCCAACTCTTGGCAGTATACCACTAAGCGAAGTGGATACAAGCAAAAACTTGGGAATTGTGTTCGATAGACACTTAAATTGGGAGCCACAAGTCGAATTTATTGTGAAAAACTGTATGGGGAAACTTAAATCTTTGTATCATTTAAAACATACTCTGGACGCAAATGTTAAAGATTGTCTTATGCAAACACTCGTCCTATCCACATTAGACTATTGCACTCCAGTATACAGTAATATATCCCAGGGCCTAAACTATAAACTTCAAAAAATTCAGAATTGTTGTATACGTTTCATATTTAACCTAAACAGAAAGGAACATGTATCCCCCTATTTAAAGAAACTTTCTTGGCTAAACATTAAAAATAGAAGAAAATACTTAACACTCACCTTGATGCACAAAATACTTAAGAGTGGCTCCCCAAAATACATATCCGATAAGATCTGTTCTCGTAGAACATCAGCCGAACATAATATCCGCAAGAAGCATAATCTAAAAATCCCCAAACATAAAACCGCCACATATAAAGAGTCCTTCATTGTTACAGGGATCAGGGAATGGAACAAACTGCCTGACTAACATTATTTGCCTTCAAAGTTTTAAGAAAAATCTGAAGAACTTACTATTGTCCCAACAACTTCATTAACCTTCATATGTTAACAATTGCACCTGCACTTATACGTCATATAATGCATACCTAACCTACCCCCCCCCCCCGCACACATATTGAACTACCGAAGACTTATTACTTATCTTTACTCAACAGTATATATACTAATCTATTCAATGTATTATTTTATCATTGTATAATCTTTATATTATCTTTATTGTATTATCATTATCATTATGTGTTTTTTTTTCTTTCTTTTTGTTTTTATTCATTTATTGTATCTTTGACAAGGGTTGGTTGTAAGAACGGCCCATGAGGCCGAAACACGCCTGCTTAAATAAAGACCATTCTATTCTATTCTATACGTGATACCCATATTATGATGATGTGCCCAATGGACCTGGCTCGGCATCACTCGAAGTTGTGATGTTGGAAGTTGGAAGTTGGTTTGAAGTACATGTCTATATTCTGTTGGGACAGTTTGGAATGTATTTCCTTCACTAACAATTTGTGGTGCATCTACTTTTTTTTTTTTTTTTGCCTGTCCAGATTAAGCGAAGTTTGACTTATTGGGGTCCGGATTAATGAGGTTTTACTGTATTTTTTCTTTGTATACCTTACCGCTATTTTATTTATTTCTTTACAGTTTTGTTTCTGCTGTGGGACTATTGGGCATACCAGCAGAAATATACAACTTTGGAACTCTGTACTGGTTGTGTGCTTTGTCCAACTTCCTGGTTATCCCAATGGTTGCCTATTGTTACATGCCAGTGTTTTTCAACTTGCAGCTTACTTCTGCTTATGAGGTATGTAATCAGAAACAAGCTGAGGGAAATTCAACACTTCTTTTTTTGTTTCTGTCTGTTTACTAGAGCTGAGCCGATATCCGTTGCATCACATGTTGCACAACAAAAAAGAGCATGGCAGCTGTGGAAAGGTTTCCCCAATCCCCACACACACACAACACTTTCAAAGCACTTTGTAAGCATAGTAAAGACCTTATGGAACAGAAATACACAGAATATGTAAACACAGTCACAAATGAACTCCTTACTAATCCGAAGAGATTCTGGACATTGATAAATTCATAGAGACAAACCAAACTCATCCCTTTGGAAGTAACACACAATGGCATTTCAGCTGTTGGTAATGATAGAGCTGAACTATTCAATCAAACATTCCAAAAAAAAAATTGTTTCGAATGATGTTTTAGATCACCCGCCTATCAAATCTATCTGTTCTCACTCTCTTTCTACCGTCTTTACAGAACCAGCTGAAGTCCTGCACTTCCTTACCTCCTTTTCTTCTCACCGAGCATCTGGAGCAGACAATATTCCTACTATTTTCCTTCAAAAAACAGCTCACTCACTAGCCACTCCTCTTGCAATATTATACAATAGGTGCTTCTCAGAAGGCTGCTTTCCCACTCAATGTAAGAAAGCAAATATCATTCCTATTTTTAAATCTGGCAATGCAAAAGATACTACATGCTACAGGCCCATTTCTCTCCTCTCCACACTTGCTATTGTCTGTGAAAAAATTCTAAAAAGTAGACTTCTGAAATTCACATCCCCTTACGTTAACCCAGCACAACACGACTTTCTTCCAAATTCTTCATGCCTTACTAATCTGTCTGTCTTCTATGCAATCCTATGCCATAAACACAATTACTAATTGTAATCAGTTGGATGTTGTGTACTTTGATCTGTCCAACGCTTTTGATTTAGTGGATCACCATTATTTACTGCATAAATTAACTGACAGATTTAATATAACTGGAAACACGTTAAAAATATTCAAAGCCTATCTAAGTAATAGACAACAACGTGTTATACTTCCTGGAACTCATTCTAACTGGCTTCCTGTTATATCTGGTGTGCCGCAAGGAAGCACTCTTGGCCCTCTGTTATTTGTATTATATATGGATGATCTCACAGACCTCTTTAATTCTCCCATCTCAAGCACAATTCTAATGTTCGCCGATGATTGCAAGATTATGAGAGAAATAAAACAGCCATCAGACATGCGACTTCTCCAAAATGACATAAACAAATTTTCTGAATGGTGTAAGCGATGGAAACTATCCATAAACTCTTCGAAATGCTCTTACATAACAATTTCATTGAAGCAAAACATTCTTGAAGGTAATTATACACTCACCGACATCCCTTTAGCAAAAGAAGCACAACACCGAGATCTAGGTATCCTCATAGAGTCTAAACTAACTTTCGATAATCACATATCAACCATCACAAAAAAGGCAATGCGTATGCTAGGCTTACTTTACAGATTCACCGAAATCCAGAACCCTAAAGCACTTTCCATTTACTTCAAAACTTTTGTGTCCCCCATTCTAGAATACTGTTCACCCATCTGGAACATGGATGCACCTTCTCATACCTCCAAGATCGAGCGTGTTCTCAGCTTTTTCCTCTCCATCGTTCGATATAGAGTGCTGGCCCTGAAACACCTACCTAAGAAAGATCTGCCTGTAAACTTAAACATAAATACTTCAGAATCACGTAGATATGTTGCAGATATGAAATTACTATACAAGATCATAAATGGAAACCTAAGATGTAGCATCCCACTCCACGAACTCTCCTTCAGAGTGCCCAGACATAAAACACAGAGCAAGGAGACTTTCCACACTGCAACTCCCAGACTATTATTCATGCGACGTTCAATATTCCATAGGCTACCGAACCAATTCAATATCATCTCATACCAAGTAGATATTTTCAGTTCATATTCGTCTTTTATCACCAACTTAGAAAAAAAATGTACGTAAGTTATACCTTGGTACTGTCTTGGCTTGTTTATGTTTATATTTATGTTTATATTTTGTTTATTTTATTTTATCTTGTTTCATGTGTTCTTTTTAACACTAGGCTACTGTTTTTACTGTTGTGTCTTTCCGGTTTAAAATGGCTTCTGCTATACTGGAAATTGCAATAAATAAATAAATAAATAAACTGATAGCCATACCGATGCCAGTACTCTTTAGAATTCCCACCAATACCAATATCAATGTTTGGAAATTGTACTAATTAAAAGTTCTTCAAAATGTTGATTAGTCTTAGTTCATGGGTATTCCATTCTAATTGTATGCATCTTGTATCACAAGTTTTGCTTTAAAATGTACGAGAATTACATCAGAATATTAAAATGCACATTATGTAACCACAAACTTCAGGTTTTCATACAGAACTGATACAAAATAAAAATAAATGTTAAAATTGCTTACTTTCCTGGATAATTAGAATCTGCAAAATTATCATGTTGCATTTTTGCAGATCCCATGTAAGACCAAAATGCCGGAAAAGTATCAGCCAGTATTGGTAGATAAACACCAACCTACACTTTCTGATACAGATACCAATCAGTATTAGCTTAGCCCATGAAATAAACCCATAAATTTTATACATGGGTAGATTAAAGGGAAGGAATGGAGAAATTCATTAACAAAAATAACCTCTTTTGACATCAATAAGGTGATTCATCACACCTTCATAAGATTTAAACTACTACTAGATCGTCAATTAACATAGGAGTAAATAGTGATAGCCTTTGCCTCCCTTTGATGTCTAAAAGTAAGGGATCACCCACACCTCTCCAGGAAACACTGCCTAAAATTAGGAATATATCATGAATGAATATCACAGGTAACAGCTTTAGTAAAAATGTCAATAATCCGCCACTGATTTTGTAAAGCTAAATGCATATTTTCTATAATTGTATTTTTTTAATATGCTGAAAATAAGTTCTCACTTATCCATGGAACTGATTTTTATTATGCTTTTTTAATTTCAGTGAATGAGTACTTCTTTTCATAATATTATTTGCTACCTAATCTGTCATTCCACAAAACGTGAATAAATTTATTTTATTTTATCATGATGCACAATAGTTTAATTTAATAGAATATTTTTAATTTCCTACTGTCTAATTAAAAATAACAGTTTTCATGTATCACCTGACATACAATTAAAACATATATAAAGGTAAAGTGTTCCCCTGTGCATAGCACCATGCCATGAAGGCATATAGGGGGTGTGGGGGTAACGCCCCACACTTTCTTGATCCGGTCGTGAGTAGGGGTGATGTGATCAGCATCACGCCCCTGACCGCCTTTACCCCCCAGGGTTTCCCCCAGGTACCCATGTTATTCGACGCTGGGTAGGCGCCGGGGCCGCTTCCACCGTTAGAAAAGTTCCCGGATTTGAACCGGCCGGGGATCGAACCCGGGACCTTGAGCATGGTAGTCAGACGCGTTACCGACTGAGCCACCGCGGCCACTAATATATATATTAAAACATATATATTTTCAATAATGAAAGTGTGAGGCAAGAAGATAATGTTTAAGAATATATTCCTGAAATACTTATTATTTAGAAGACTTGCTTAGAGAATTTGATCGATTTTTTTTATTTATCTTCGCATTTCTGCCACTTTTGGCTAATCGCAACAACGAGGATGAGTGATCATATGATGAAATTGATGAAGGAACACCCACAAAGAACACACTTTGCTCAGGAAAAGATTCGAACCCAAGGCCGCTGGGCCATCATTGTGCACTATGCTAACCACAGAGGTCAGCGCTTAGAGAATTTCTTGTCTTGAAAAAAAAAATATATATATATAATGATTATTATTAAGTAAACTTAGATGCAAAATTAAAAATACATATTTTTTTATATGAGCATTCATAATAATTCACACACATTTTATATTGCTTTCACTCTACTTTTTCAGTACCTCCAACTTAGGTTCAATCACACCATACGCTTAATAGGATCCCTGCTGTTCACACTGCAAATGGTGAGTATTAACTTAGATAATAGTAGTTTGTGATATTTTATATATATATATTTTATAGCCCAAGTATATAAAAAGCTGAAAGCAAACTAAGTAGTACAATTACAGTTCTGGTTACATAAAGGCCATTGAGATAAGAGCACTATGGAGTAAGAAGGTAAGTTTTAATGCTTGAAAGAATATATGATGTTAAAAATCTGGCAGGGTATATGGAATTTTTAATACTTAAGTTTCAGTGAATTAAACTTTTCATTTATTTTTAGGTACTCTATATGGCTGTAGTGGTATATGCTCCAGCGCTAGCGTTAAGTCAAGGTAAGTCCCATTGATTTAAACTTATCTTTTATTTCTGGTATTTATCTATGACATGCCTAATTCTATGATACCATCTGACACATATCTAGTGCGGTTGGTGGCCAATATGCTCGCGAAAAGTCTAAAAATAAAACACATTCAACTATTTGATCATGTTTTCGATCAAGCCTTGTATGTGCCAGAACTCAACGGTAGCATCAAAAATAGTGTCAGACTAAACACATGAAATAATAATAGTTCAATTTTTGACAATCTTTATATGTACAGAGTGTTTCAAAAGTCTGACACCATAGGACAACTGCATTATTAGTGCAGATGGCGAAAAATGGAAAGAGAGGAAAGTTGTTGGAAATATGAGGTTTTCAATGTAATGTGCTTGAATTTTTAATGTAGCATGCATGCACTGTTGAGGCTGTTCGCTGGTACGAGCTTCACTGAGAACTGACATTGCCTTGTAGCCACCCCCTTGGGCATGCCACTGATTGCTACCCCAAGTGTTGACGTCACCGCACGTCACTGTGAATCAGGAAAGACATCTGGTACAGTTCATCAAAAGGAAGAAAGCAGTGGAGTGGACCAAAACCAGCAGAAAAAAAATAAAAATGGAATGATTTGTGTGTTACAAGTTGCTATCTTCTGTCATCATGCTACTTCTCCTCCAGATGCCTCTGGCACACAGCCAAAGGGGCAGTGGCATGCATGGAGTGCGTCGATATCCATATCCAATCTTTAGTTTCATTTTTGGAGATACTCTGGACAACTGAGGACCTTAACCTCTGCTCGTTATGCTGTCTTACCTTGTCCCCACACCTTGCTTCTTTGAACTACCTTCGAGGTGTCCTCCACTGTCACTCTCCGGTGTTCTGACCCCACAAATCTATATATAGAGGATGCTAGTATATTTGTTAGCTCCAAAAATCCTGAAGCATTACAATTACAAATGGATAGTATATATCATATATCAGTGCTTCCCGAAGTGTGCACCATAGCACCCTGGGGCACCAGGACTAGCTTACACGGGCGCTACGAAATGCTCCAATATTTTCACTGGAATGACAGTGATTGTTTTGAATATGATTGTTCTAATATGTGCTTATTTAGTACTTTTTACATATAAGAAAAATATGTGTGTTGTCTAAATTAAGACAAGCAACCTAACCACACTAACTGAGCATTATAAGTGTTAGATACACCTACATTCTGACTTGGGCACTGTGGAAATAACTTGAAACACTAAGGGCTTCATAAAACGAAGAAGTTTGGAACCCCTGGTATAGAAAAGAAACTGAAACAATGGCTACAGGAAAACAAACTGACATTAAGCACAATCAAATCAACATTCATGCATTTAAAACACTCTCAAAAGACAGACCACAACTTTTAAGTGAAACTTAATAACTTTAATATAACAGAAGTTCAAGCAGCACAAAATTTATAGGAGTATGGATAAATTCAGAACTAACATGGAATAATCACATCTAAATTATTCCAAATAAATTGAGTCAAATGTGCAACATGATCAGCGCTGTAAGAAATATTATAAATAAGAAAACAGTACTCATGCTACATCCTGCTTATGTAGAATCAATACTTATATGGGAATACTCACCAAAGACAAAAATGACATTTTTAAAATTTAAAAAAACATAATAAGAATCATTGAATTTGTGCTTAGCTTCACATACTATAAACCATTATTTGGTTCACTAAGAATCCTGACAATCCCCTACATATTCATTAGAGAAAAACTCAATTTCATTCACTTAAACCAATCAAATTTTGCTAAAAGCCATAAGTACACAGATATCAAACAAGAAGTTCTCAATGTTTTCATCTGGAGACACACAAAACAAACTGCTCAAGAAACAGTATTTATCATAAAGGAATTGTAATGCACACCATATTACCTCAAAATTACAAATCAATGAATGTCATCGATTTTAAGAAAAACTTAAACTGTTATTAAAACATTATATTTATTCTGTAGCTGAATATCTTGATGCACATCTGTAAGGATATTCACTCATTTTATTTCAATCCATCCTTGAATATCCATCTATGTGTATATGTGCATTCATTCATTCATTCCTTTATTTTGAACCTAACAGCTTTTATGCCGTTTTTTGTTACAATACACATATAAAATGTACATAATTGTTTTACATTAAAATTATCAGTTTCCCCCCTATTTTACAGATGTTAGATTAAAAGAAAACACTTTGCCTTTTATACTTCCTTAAATATGATAACAAACTATAACCAATCCGCACATCTGGATTAACAATCAAACTTAACAAATTTGTTGGAAACTGAATATTTAGATTATATAAAGTTTTATAAAAGATATTTCTCTTGTTATTATAACTATCTACTAAAAAGTAATTGCACACCTATGATGGTGGTTAATTTAGTATCTAATTTGAATCATTTAGTATCTAATTTGATTTGTGTGGCCTTCATGTTGTTCCATGAGCAAGAGAACTACTTGTGAAAGAGATGGTGCATAGTGCAGAGCTATCAGACTTTGATAAGGGCCGAAATAATAGGTCTGTTTTATGTTGTGGATATTACACTCCACATCCAACACCTGATTCACTTTTAGATCCATCTGTGTATATAAAATAATAACTTTCCCCTTGAGCAAAATATTCCAATATGTGCAAATAACGAGGGAAATTAATATTATCCAGAGGATGTTGAGGATAATCTAATGAAAAAACAGGTCGTGAACGCATCTGCAAAACATCCTGGTATTCTTGAGAAAACGTGTTGTATATTTGTATCCAAACAGTATTGTTTCTTTTTGTTATATTTCCTGTTTCATGTAAGTGTAACATATTTTATAGAAACATTGTTGAAAGGATGTTCACAATATGTGCATATCATTTTATTTGAATCCATATATGTATCCAGGAAATATAGCATCAAAATCACTATGTAAAAATATATTGTAGAAAAATATATTTTCCTTGTAAGAATTTAGTATTGGTACAATTTTAGTAACAAGAAAATGATACTGTATTGCTTAATAAAATGTTAAAATTCATGTAACATTGATAAAACCATGAGCCAGCCCCTGTGGCAAAATGGTTAGCACATCATGTTGCCACGCTAGGGGTCCTGACTTCGTATCCCGGCCTGGGCATTGATGATTGTGAGTGTTCATTCATTAATTTCATCATATAATCCCTCATCTGCATTTTCACAAATTATCCAAAAGTGGCACAAATAGCGAAGTAAAATAAAGGAAATTAATCAATCAATAAAAACCATGGATTACTGTAATCCATAAAGGTGAATAAATAAATCAAATCAAATCACCTTATCATATACGGGGTGTTTCCATGACCATGTTACAGACTTTCAGGGATGAAGGAGGCGGCATAAGCACCAACATGAGATAACAAACCCCTGTCCGGAAAAACCTCATTCAGAAGTTATAAGCCAAAACCATTGAGACAAGAGGGATATGCAACTTTACAAAAGTATTGTGGACTAGCAAATTTAGTGTGTGTTTGTGCATAAGAGATAAGGAATCCAGGTCAAGAGCAGTGGCACCAACTTATACTACGATGAATCAAAAAGTAAGTTACACCCGACCCGTGTTCCTGTACCAAGAGAGATAAAATATCATGCTTGGTGGCAACACTGTCGGGAATGTTTTCTTCACACACCAGAAGCAGCCGTGCTTCAGCTGGTTTAGTATGCGAGTAGTCACAGTGTGTGTATGACACGTTGTATTGAGGTTGCATCCAACATTGAGGTGCGCTCCATCGTCCGATTTTTGTGGGCACAAAGGCATAATCGGAGTGAAATCCATTGCCAAATTGTCGAGGTGTATGGTGAGAATACGATGTCATGCCCCATGATCACAATATGGTGCCAGATGTTCGAAGAAGGAAGATCGAACATGAACGACGAACCGCATGTCAGGCAGCCTGCAACTGTGAACACTATTGACAACCCGGAGCATGTGAATGCAATCATTGTTGCTAAGCGCCGTGTGAAAATTAATGAGATTGCAGGTGAACTGAACATATCCTATGGTAGTGCGTCTATGCTGATTCGTGATCAGATGCTTTCTCGTAAACTGTGCTCTCGCTGGGTGCCACGCTTGTTAACTGACGGGCACAAAAATCAACGTTTTGATGCTGCACTGTCACTTCTTCGGCATTATTCCATGGATGGTCTGCAGTTTCTGAGCAAAATCATCACAGGAGATAAGTCCTGGGTGCACCAATACACTCCCGAGACAAAGAGGGCATCCATGGAATGGAGACACAAGTATTCGCCACCACCAAGGAGAACCATAACCTGTCCAATGGTTCAAAAGGTCATGCTGACAATCTTCTTCGATTCCAAAGGCATTGTTTACAGTGAGTTTTTGCCCCAAGGAACAACAATCAATGCCGCAACATACTGTGAGACTTTAAAGAAGCTGAGAAAAGCCATACAGCTGGTGTCACACAGGATTTACTGCAGAAATTCAAGTAGAAAGTGTGGTCTCACCTTCCCTATAGCCTCGATTTGGCACCCTGTGACTACCACCTTTTTGGTCCTCTCAAACAGGACCTAGGGGGTCAGCATTTCGTGTCAGATGAGGAAGTGCAGGAAGCAGTCTCAAAGTGGTTCAAAGAAATTGGACGGAATTTTTACACACTTATGATTCAAGTTTATGAGCCCACCCAATTTTTTTTAAAAAATTGATGTTGGTGCCCATGGTTAAGAGTTATGAATCAAAACTGTTGTTAGAAGATTCTACACAATCCCTTCTTGGATGCAACATTAGCGCAGTGGCTGTGACACTATGTCTGTAGGTCCAGTCTGGATTAACCCATCTGAGCATGAAATGGTCTAAAAAAATCAAAGTTTGGGATGCTTATGAAAGTGGAAAACACTTAAATATCTCTGTTCTTATCTTTAATAAGTAAATTATCATCTGCTACCATTACCACACCATACTTACCAAGAAAGATGAATACATATGTAGAAATTGTTCAAAATTATGTTCTCCAGCTTCAATGCAGGTACAACAATTGCTTCTGCTCTAACATCCCTGGAGTCGTTCTGACAATAACACAGGTAACAAGGATTCTTTCCATGAGTTCCTCTTCATTATATACAGGTGTCTTTTACACAACACTTTTTATGTGATCTCACAAATAAAACATTCAATAGGGGTCAGATCAGGTGAATGCACTGACCAAGGAACAGGACCTTTTCTCCCAACTTTGAGGGAATGTCTGATCAAGATATTCACGAACACTAGATACAAAATGGGCTAGGGCCCCATCATGTTGAACCCATATGTGGTGATGAACAATTAGTGGAACGTGTTCCAAGAACTTGGGAGGATGTCTTTCAGACACACACTGTACACTGCTCCAGTTAGTTAAGAAGAAAATGGTATCGTAATTGATTGCTAACTATGCCCATCCACGTGCTTACACACTATTAAGTACCTCGTCTCTAGTGAAACAGGTTTCATCAGTGAAAAGCACATTGGCAAAGAACTGTGGTTTACCACACAGAGCTGCAGTAAACATTCGCAAAGCACGAAATGAGGTCCGAAGTCAGTGGACACAAAGTGCAGACCTTCTGTAAATAATGAGGGTGCAGTTTCTGTTCCTGCAGTACTTTCCACACAGAACTGTGGGCCACACCCATTTCGTATGGTATTATCCGAGGGCTTATTGAAGATTGTTCTGCCACACGATCATGCACTGCTACTTCAAAATCACACATTCTTTTAATTCTGTATCCTTCTAGCTTGAGAAGTTAAGGTTGCAAATGTTCCGTTTCCTGGAAATGTTGGAAATGTCTGGAAAACATGGTGTGTGATTGATGTTTCCACCATGGATACATGGTCTGGTGCAACCTTTCTGCTTCTGGCTTCTCCATCAATGAACACCCTATCTGTCAGTCCCTCAAGAATGTACTTCATTTCACTGTTTTTGTGTTCACTCATCAACAAGTTGCATTTGTAACACTTGTACCTCATCACTACACACCTCAAGACTGACTTCATGCCTTCTCCAGGGCCTTTCATGGAAGTTACTTCTCCTATCCTTTTATGAGCTCCCCATACATGTTTGTGGGGTTTCATACTCTTCTTGTCACAATGGTGTGGGCTTACAACTTCTGAATAAGGTTTTCCATCATCCCTGAAAGTTTGTAACTATTAGGTTAATGAAGAACATTGCAGTTTCTATGCAGATAATTTTATTAGACCATCTTGCTTGGACGAACACAAGTGCTGAACAAAAAATCGAGAGAACTAAACAGTTGAACATTGATAACCATGTCAGCTTCAAACAGACTACAGACTATGTAGTATGTATATCAACGCATGATTCTTATATACACTCTAATGTTTTTTTATATAATACAACCTACACTAACACAGTCATGGAAAATGATGTTGATCACACAACTGCCACAAATAGCAGAGATTGTGAATAAGTGGGCCCATACTTCCATGCTCCCCTTTATGCGTTTACAGCATGTTTCAATGTGTTAGGGGTATATTTACCTTTACCAGAAGTGATAATGTAGAAAATAATGTAAAAGAAACAAGAAAGTATCAGCAGACAATCTGAATTTAAGTAAATCATGGTCTTAGTTGAAACCTCACTGCTGTTGTTGGCGGGAAATATTTAAGATTTGAATAGCTGGTGAGCATTTCTAAGCAAACATGTTTACTACATTTCAGTGCATTAACACTAATAACTAATTATAATTAATTACCTTTACAAGCACTATAAAATTACGCTTTTAGCAATGAAAACTTTTGCTCTTTTATATGCACAGTAGCTGGGAGGTTTAGTAATTATTTATAATCTTCTTACTAACATTAATTTAGTCGATTTTATTTGCACTGTTGTTACACGTTTATCCATTTTGTTTTCAGTGACTGGGATCAACACATACTTAGCAGTGACAACTGTGTTTGCTGTCTGCATATTTTACACATCCCTGGTAAGTTCCACAGGTGTTAGGCTTGAATAACATCATTCATGAAAGCTAGTCCATGCCGTATGCTTTTATTAGACAAGTAAGAAACATTCACTCCAAGGTGAAAGAATATTTTTTTCAGACACAAAAGCACAGAAAAATAAATAAATTTCGTAGCACATTAGGCATATGAACAGTGAACTTAATTTTAGCAAATAATACTTGAGGAAGTGCTTGAAGCTTGAACCAGGAGTGTAGTCAGGATTTATTTTTCAAGTGCTGCCAAATCCCGGATATAGAAAAGTGTGTTTGAAAATTGTTAGATGAAAATAGTGTTGAGACAATGCTTTTAATTTATGTACCTGACAATAAATATCATTGGGGTTACTGTATTCCTAAAATACTACATTTCAATGTAACATTAATACAGTTAAATATTTTAATTGTAGTTTAAATTTGCAGAAAATTATGTCCATTACAATAGCATGTATCTGCTTCATGATTTTACAAAAAAATTAAAACATATGCTTGAGCTGTAACCCCACTCATGCAGTCATCCACAGTAGCCCATTAAAGCATTCTTCACTGAAGGTGATGCTTAAATAACCTTTCACTAGCTGATTACCCAGCATTGCCCGGGTGTTTAATGAATTCTAACTATAGTGTAAAATGTAACTAATTTTATAATAATAATAATAATAATTTATTGTCATTAAGCTTGTACAGCAATAGACAACATCAAGAACAAAATACATGTGAAATATATTATAAAATAATATAAAATTATAACCGTTTTATGTTTAAGTTGCACTAAAATACAATATTTTTAATTTCAAGAAATTCTTGAGTTGAGTACAATGGTGTAGCAACTAACAAGGCATACAGTTTATTTTTAAATACATTCATAGGCATATTTGTCTGCAACGTCCTCACCCTCTTCATCACACAATTACCACACTCTAAGCACTTCAAATTAGGAGGATGGCAAAAGTTTATACCCATATGTGCTAACTTCTTATCAGTCATAGAACATAGACTCAGAATTATCTCAGGGCTTGCTGGGTGTAAAGAAAGGTTATACCAGGTTTATATATATATATATCTGTAATGTTTATTATAATCACAACACAAGGATGTCCGTTAGCACACTTACACACATGTCTTTACCTGTAACCCTTACGTGCATTTACCTGTACCACGAACCTGTATTTACATGCACCACTTTTGGTCTCTAAGAGATAAAGGGGGCAGGGATCATTCAATTCATTCCTCGCAGTGAGGTGCCAGGGGGAGTATGGGGACCTAATTTTATTTAGGGCCTTGGTCGCCGCTGACGTCACGGGTTGCCCTGTAAGAGAGAGTAGGTTGTGCATAGTACCCCCAACCACAGCCGGGAATTGGCCGAAACCAATTGGTACCCTCGAACAGTGGGCGCTGGGTAAAAGGATCAAAGGATGCCGTGACACCCTGCGTTAGCGGTGAATTGGCGAGCCAACCAGTGTCTCCTATGCAGGGACGGCAGGTTAGGAAGGAAAGGTCCTGGTACTCCCAGACAAGCTGGGCACGTAGAACCTGAGCACCTATCAGCCGAAGCGATCGTACCAGGTAGGTAGGTTGCTGCTAGGCTTTTCTTCTTCTTTCTTCTTCCTCCTTCCTTCTGGGATGGCTTCTAGTCTTCAGGCTGGGAGGCTGATTAACCCTGGATGTTTGCCCGTTGACATCAGGGAGCCAACTGAGCTCCGGGCCTCGCTGCACTGGGTTTATACTTGCGGCGGCGCATGGGCGATGAAAATTCTAACTAAAAGTACACATTGCCAACTCATTTTTTTACATATTGCAAACTCCGTACTGAGAATTATCAAGGTTTTGATAATGATAAATCACTAGTGGGAAAATCACTAGATGCACGTGTCATAATAAACTAAAACTGTGTGCATTCAGACAATACAATTAATAATGAGTCACGCAGGACTCTGCAATACTAAACAAAGAGTTGAATAGTGTAAATGACAATAATTGATAATGTTTACAGAATACAGTGACCACGCAGGGTCTAATAATAATTGAAGCTAATAAACTTGGAGGTGGATCCGTTAATGTTTACAGAATACATTTAAACTAAAAGCATACACCTCGCAGGGACATTCTACTTAACTCTTTCATCTAATATTAAAAAGAATATAGCGACCACGCAGGGTTTAATAATAAGTGAATGGCGACCACGCAGAATTGTTACATGTCACATCAAGAGGTAGCTTATTAAATAGTCTTAATCCTAGAGCTTCATAACTATTCAGGGATTTTGAGAGTCTATGATAGGGTATATTTATACGCCTGCTGTTTCTTGTTGTATAGGAATGTACATCTTGTCTACTTTGTAGATGTCGCAAATTTTTCTTTACATTCAACAGCACAGTGTAAATATATAGATTTATCACAGTCATAAATTTTATCTTAATGAACAGTGGCTTACAATGAACTAATTTGTGTGAGTTGGTAGTTATTCTCACGGCTTTTTTCTGCAGTATTAAAATTTCTTGTACATAACTGCAGTTCCCCCAAAGTAAAATTCCATATGAAATAATGCTTTGAAAGAAAGCGTAGTAAGCAGATCTTACGTAATCTTCAGGTACATGACTGTTTAGATTCCTCAACAAATATATATAACCCTGGAGAGCTTGGCAGTTATGTATTTAATATGTGCCTCCCATGATAATTTAATATCAATAACAATACCTAGAAATTTCACATTGTCTGAGCTATTATCGATCGGGATGTCTCTAAGACTGAAAAACATATGTTGAGTTTTACTTTCATTCAGCAAAAGACCATTAGCTCTGAACCATAAAGAAGATTGATATAGGGTATTATCAGTTATGGCTTTAAAAGTGTTAAAGTCAGAGCTGGCATTAAAGAAGGTAGTATCATCTGTGTGAGCAGTGAAGCAAAATGGTAAATCATTCATCATGAGAGCAAACAATAAAGGTCCAAGAACCAAACCTTGAGGTACACCTCATTTGACCTCAGCTACATTTGACCTCTCCATTCCTATTCAGACAATTTGTTTATGGTTCTGAAGGTATGAATGAAATAGTTTAAGATCTGTACCACCAATGCCATAGTATGTCATCTTTTTTAAAAGTGTAGTGTGTTCTACAAAATCAAAAGCCCTGCTCAGGTTACAGAAAGAGGCCTGAGCAAAGTCCTTAGTTTCAAAAGCCTTAAATACATTTTTGACTAGAGAGTCCATGGCATCAATTGTTGACTTACCCTTCCTGAAACCAAACTGTGATTTGCAAATTAAGTTATTATGGTCCAAGTAATTGCATAATTGAGAATGCATAATTGATTCTAAGACTTTTGAATACACTGGAGTCGGTGAGATGGGACGGTAGCTGGCTAAACAATTTTTCTCACCTTTTTTATAAATTGGTACAACCCTTGATAATTTCAATACATTTGGAAAAGTTCCTTCCCTAAGACATATATTTATACCAAAGGTCAGTGGAAGAATTATACAATCTATGATATTTTTCACAAAATTACTGGATAAATCATAGATATCTACACTATCTGATGGTTTCAGCTTTATCACAACATCTATAATTATCTCTGGAGTTATTTCAGAAAAAAAACAAATTTTATTTCAGAATTTCTTACGCTATACTGTTCAAGTAAGTCGGAAACTGTTTCAGAGTGTCGTACAATGTTGTTACAAATTTCCGCAACAGAATTAATACAAAAATTATTAAAGTCATTAGGGGAGATTTCTATAACATCTTTTTTGCTATATTTGGCAATCGAATTAATTAAGTTCCAGGCAGTCTTGCGTTTATTCCTGGATGCTTCAATATTAGTTAGATTATAGAATTTCTTTGATTCATTTATAGCCCATTTGTATCCCTTTCTTGCCCTCAGGTAGATTGATTTAGCCAGATCTGTCTTATCCCTCTTAAATAAATCTAAGTATAATAAAACCCTACATTTCATACCAGCTAACTTAGGAGTGTACCAATCAGCATTCTTTTTTGGTATTTTCTTCTTATTAACTTTGAGACTAACTTTACACTTTTTCTGGGGAATACTCGTATCATAAATATCTAAAAATACCATTAACAACTTTTCAAATGTTACATCAGACAATGTGTGTTCTGTATCCAAGGACTGAGGTTTACTTAACAGATCTAGCCAGTTTATATTACAGAGCAAGTTCCTGAAGTTTAATTTTTTATCATCCGTTATTGGTCTTGAGATCACTATTTTAGATTCCTTACAGTTACAATCAGATGGTTTTAAGTTAGGAATATTTAGCCAAGGAGAACCATGATCTGGGTATGCAAATACAGTCACATCACATGTTATACGAGATGTTTTTATGTTTGTAAATATATTGTCCAGGCATGCTGAACCCCTAGTGGGTTTATTATTCATATAGTTAAAGTTAAACTGCCTAAGCAGATTTTTATATCCAGTCACACTTTGTTTATCTTCTGTTACATCAAAATGAGAGTTTAGATCACCACCAATTACGATACTAAAGTGTTTCCATTGAGACTTACTGAAAAAATCTAACATTTCCTCAAGTTTTTCAAGAAAAATAGTACGATCCCCATTTGGTGATCTATAAAGCACAACTATTACAATTTTGAGGTCCCTGTGGCTTCAAAGTTTCATTCACTACAGAGGAATTCAAAATCTAGCTTATGACTAGCATGTACAAATGCATTTTTTTTACATATATTGACACTCCACCATTTACAGGTATTTAAAAGTATAAGTACATTATACAAATTATAAAGTAATATCTTTTACAAATTCATTATAATATAAATTTAACAACAATTTATGAACAACATTTTTAGTTCCACCTCCAAGAACAAGAATAAATAAATTAAACGGCATTGGGAGTGTCACTATTCATCTTAGCGACCCCGAAAACTATGGATTCCACACTAATATTGGTCCTCTTACATGTTACCCCCTGGTCACTCCCTCCCCTAGGGGTGCCAGAGGTGTCTTGGAGTTGAACGGCATTGGGAGTGTCACTATTCATCTTAGAGACCCCGAAAACTATGGATTCCACACTAGTATCAGTCGTTTTTTATTATTTTTACATGTCACCCCCTTCTCACCCCCTCCCCTAGGTGCCAGAGGTGTCTTGGATTTAAACAGCATTGGGAGTGTCACTATTCATCTTAGCGACCCCAAAAACTATGGATTCCATACTAATATCAGTCCTTTTACATGTCACACCCTTCCCACCCCCACCCTAGGGGTGCCAGGGGTGTCTTGGAGTTGAACGACATTGGGAGTGTCACTATTCATCTTAGAGACCGCAAAAACTATGGATTCCACACTAATATCGGTCATTTTCGATTATTTTTATATATCACCACCCCCTTCCCACCCCCTAACCTAGGGGTGCCTGGGTGTCTTGGAGTTGAACGGCATTGGGAGTGTCACTATTCATCTTAAAAACCTCAAAAACTATGAATTCCACACTAATATCAGTCGTTTTTGATTATTTATACATGTCCCCCCCTTCCCACCCCAACCCTCTAGGGGTGTCAGGGGTGTCTTGAAGTTGAACGGTATTGGGAGTGTCACTATTCATCTTAGCGACCCCAAAAATAATGGATTCCACACTAATATCAGTCGTTTTAAATTATTTTTACATGTCACCCCCTCCCATCCTCATCCCTAGGGGTGTGAGGTGTGTCTACCCCCCACAGTATTTCTTTCAAGATTGCAAGTGATACGTGTTCCAAGTTTGGTTTAAATCGCCCCAGCGAGAGTTACGCCGGACCAAACACACATACACACACACACACACACACACACACACCCATTTTTATATAAACACACTTCCAAAAGTTAAGCACGCGATGGTAAAATCAACAAAAATGGAAAATAAAGCTTTGATTAACACAAAATTGCACATGATGGTAGCAAATGTGTTTATGCATTAAAGAAAACAAGAATTGTGTACAAAGATGAAAAAAAATACTTTTCGTAAGTTATATGATGATGTCACATCTGGGTCATTAACATAATGATGTGTAAAGGCAAATATACCAAACAAAACTTACAGTAATATGGTATGAGACCACCCCGGACCTTCACACACACTTTACAACGATTTTCCATGCTTTCAATGAGGCAATAATTGATCAACCATCGCAGATGCGAGCAATAGCCATTCCTCCATTAGGGCAGTTTCCAACTCTCTTAGGAGGCTGGCTGAAGGAGGTAAACATGCGGAGACAGTACACCCGAGGGAATCCCAAAGTTTTCAATGGTATTAAGGTCGGGGGAATTTGCCAGCCACTCCATACAAGAAATGTCCTCACTTCCCAGGTACTTGTCAATGATGTTGGCTCGATGGGGACAGGAATTATCGTCCATAAGGAGGAAATCAGGACCAACTGCTGCAGCGTGGAGTCTCACAATGGGGTCTAGGACTCCATCCCGATACCGCACAGCCGTCACAGAACCGCCCTTAATGATTTGCAGCTCGGTGCAATATCCCATTGAAATTCCATCCCACACAATGATGCTGCCACCTCTGAATGTGTGATGTTCCATGATGTTCTTGGCCTGATTGCATGTGCCTCATTCTCTCCAGACTCTTACACGCTTATCATCTGATTCCAGGGTAAATATGGACTCGTCCGTGAACAGGACATTGCACCATTCTGAGACAGTCCAATTGACATTTATTACGACATCACTTTAATATTGCTTCTCTGGGTTGGACGGTTAGTGAAACACAAACACGTGGTACTCGAGCACACAATCCCTTCATGTGGAGAGTACTGGTAGACATTGACTTACCAAGTGCCGCTTCAACCATGGATGTAACAGTTGTGGAGGTCGCTCATCGATTCCGCTTGACTACTATAGCAATATATCAATCATAAGAGAGAATGGTAACCCTTGGACGACTGGGCACAAGTGTCCGGACAACTGTTTGACTTGTTTGGAATTGTTTCCATAGTCGAGAAATTACCGAATGATCAATGCCAAAGAAAATAGTGACATATTTGATTGACTGTCCTGCTTCAATGTATCTGACAGTACGCCAGTGCTCACTACGTTATTCATCTTCTTTCAGCCAAAGAAACACGAATTTTATCAAAAATAATTCTACAAAAGTTATAAACACTTTGTATCAGCTTTTAAATGCACCTCAAACCCTTCAGAATGCTGGGCATCTTCAACGAAAGTGTGATGATTCTTGCACGAAATCGCCGCTTTTATGCTATTTCAAGAACACAGATTAAGCACCTAGGTACAGATGATTCACTCTCTACTTACAAAAAGGAAGCTACACATAAAACTGATATTTACATCCGCAGCGATTTTCAGCCACTCAAATTCAAATATGCTTTTGAAAATTTGCATTGCGTGCTTAACTTTTGGAAGGGAGTGCATATAGAGATTTATGAATGGTGAAGAATAATCTCATTGCTAAAAAGGTGATGACAACAAGAGTTGAAAGCATTGTCAGGCATTGAGGAATAGTGTGTCTAGCAATTATAGATCACTTAATCTTACTGCACTCATAAGTTTTAATTCTCCATATTTGTTGCCTTGTGAATGACACAGTTAATAAGCAATACCCTTTTTCACATGCTTTTATGAACCTTAGTGTGACTATGCAGACTGGAAAGAGCTTGACTAGTTGGGCTGATAGGGCCTCCCCGATAGCGTCGTGGTAATATTATTGCCTTGTAATCAAGGAGTCCTGGGTTTGATACCTGGTGGAAAGACATAGTGGTTTGGGTCCCAATTTAAACTGTAGGTCCAGTCCCAATTAGCCTATCTGTGCATAAAAGTGCACTATACAGGGTGTCATTTTAATGGCGCCCACGGACCACAGATTCGTGTAGAGGACATCGAAACAAACAACTTTTCTCAGTAACATTTTTCACGTTGGTGCGTCAATTCGACGCTACAACCGTTCAAAAAAGGCAGTTTTGCTGCCTGGATGCTGGCAACCCAACACAACATTTGATCGTATCTGTGACGTCATTTCCTGCGGCGAAACAGTGCACGGCAGGGTTGCAAGGAACACAAAAATGACAAATTAAAACGAAGCGAGAAACGCGTCCAGTAAACCGAACTCATAGCCTACCAGCCAGAAGATCAGCAGTCATCTCAGGGGAAGGGGAAAGTGAACCAACGATATGAGAAATGGTACAAACGTATTTAAAATGAAGAGTCAATATCTGATTTTGTCTCAGCCTACATGTCAAATATCAACAACAATAAATTTTATTGTACTTACAACTTAACATGTGGCTGTTTACGCCCAGCTACATGTCAATTATATTTGCAAATCTCGTTGCAAGGTTGATATCTACAGGTTTGTGTCCAGATGCCTTGTGGTACTTTGTGTTGATAACGGAAGTATCCGAGGTTCATGTTGTTACATTACGGCTGAAACACGTACAACCACAGTAACAATCTAATGATGAATCAGTAGCGAATATACTGCCCTGTTCAGAGTTGCAAACTATTACATGTGTATCCGGTACGTAGATAAACACAATCGTTGGAGAGTTTGTTTTACTACTATTTATATCCCTGTATTTTCAACCATTTTTGTCACTTGCCTCATAATGCCCTAAATATACATTATATTATGTGTTGCTTACCTTTGGAATTTTGAGTTCTTTCATTTCTATTTTATCATCTGTTCAGTGTGTCACAGACAACTAGTATCAGAAGAACGAAGTGGATAGACTAAATTGTAGATACCAACTTGGTAACTAGATTTGCAAATATTTGACATGCAAGATGATACAAAATTCGATATGACCACTTCTACTTGAATTCTATTTTCTTTCTACCATTTTTCGTATCGTTTGTTTACTTCCTGTTAGGTTACAGAACGTGTTTTCTCGTTTTGTTTGACGGTACATAATGTGGCTGATTGTAGCTATGTCATTTTTCACAGAATATGAGTGTTCCTGGCAACCCTGTAACGCATCGCTTCAGGGAGCTTATTATTGAAACTCGTTACGGTAGCTAGCTGACGAGTTGGTGGCTGAAGTCGGTTGCAAGACAAACGACATGGAATATACCGTATTATCGAAACTCACTCGTTCACTGGCTCTCGAGTCGTTCCGTTCGCTAGCACTCGGTAGCTCATACCCAACCAAGATCAGTCGTTCGGTCGAGTCGTTTGCCATAATTGTCGAAGATGGATGTATATTTATGTTTGCTTTTGGTACTTCAGACAAGGATAATGTGAGATGCAAGAGAATACTTACATTCCGGGCCATCTTAGGGTGAGTATGTTACGATTTGTATTATTATTATTATAAACTTGCACATTAAAATAACAGTAATCAGCGATGTAAATATGCCGTTGTTAGTCAATGCATTTTTTTCGATTTCTTAAGGAAATATTGGTTTCCGCGTACGCATGCTTGACTTTGTTGAAGACATATTTGTCAATGTATATTGTATTGCAGTAGTACAAGGTGTAAATAAAAATATATTTAAAAAAATACAATAGGTTTTTCCAATGTTCTTCTAAGTTGCCTTCATGACACGGTGCTATATCCACGGAAAATATTACCTTTGCCCTTTTCTTGTGTAAAAAATAATATAAAAGCACTTTAATGCTCATGGGGTAAGGCGTTAATATATGATTGTCTCATCGTATATATGTCATAAGTTCGCAGTTATTGTCGCGATTGATCCATATGATAGAAAAGCGGCGCAACAAAAATTAAATTGAAAATACAGAAGCACTTTAAAGGTCATAATTGAGAAATAGAACACTAGCAGCTAACCTGAATTATGTTTAACTACGAGAACACGTTTTGTGTTGATCAGAGTTACAAAATGTATAGAGAAATTTTGAAATAATGGAATGGATATAAAATGCAAATGTATACACACTTACTACTGAGTACTGATAATGTAGAACTAAATTCAAACATTTTTAGCATGTTTAGTGATGTTTATATTTGCTTTTTTGCAACAGGCAGCTACTAGTTGGCAGTGGCAAGAGATTGCAGAATTTCCATTTCCCAGGCCAGAGTCAGGAATTGCATGAAGCAAGACTTTCTCCCAAGAAGGGCAGAATACAGTGGAGAGGGTGAGTGTCTTTTTTAACACATTTATTCATGATTTCCAAAATTTAAGAAATGTTATTTTTGCAAAAGAAATGTAGAAAAAACTTATTTACCACACATGGAAGCGAATGTAGGCATTCTATTTTTCATTGATATGTGGTAAAATTTACATTTAGAGGTGTTCCACTAATTTATAACCATTGGTCCAATACTGACAATTTCAGAGGCCAACAAAATTAAAAATTAATATATACACATCAGTAATGTAAGTACTAATATAATCTGCATTTTTAAAAATATGTAGCAAACAAAACATTGGAACGTCAACTTATTCCTCTGTGTCTGACACATATACCTTGTATTAACAAAACCTTCCATGTCATCATCACTAAAACCCATAGCAGCCTCCCCGATGGCATAGCGGTAATGCAGTCACCTTGTAATGAAAGCATCCCAGGCTCGATACCTGGTTGGAGGCATATAGTGTACAGATTCCACTTTAAACTGTAGGTCCAGTCCCAATTAGTCTATCTGTGCATAAAAGTGGACTTAAAACAAAACTCAATCTCAAACTAAAGACCTCTAGCAGTTACAATTGAATGTATTACATAAATCATGACACCAGTATTCACTAGACTTTAAAAACTGAAACAAAATAAACAAGAGATAAGGTAACGTCAATGTCTGAACTTATTCTAAGCAGTTAAGAACATGGTTGACTGGAAGATACTGAGAATCCTCTCTTCTATGACTATGAGACTGAACTAACTAGTGTTGCCCGTGGGACAGGCTTTTAAAAATTCGAGACGAGACGAGATTGATCATTTGTCCCGAGACAAATAAATATTTTTGAGACGAGACAGGCCAAAGTCTCGTCTCGTGGGCAACACTAGAATTAACATGAAAGTTGGATGGTTAATGTAGCTACATAACAAGTTAGTGAATAACCACTGATTGAGATTTGCTGTGTTTATAACTGACAATACTTTGCTGCTAAAAAAAATCTGCTTCTAAATAACAAATTTCTTGCTGATTTACAATATCGGAGATGAAATGCATGACATTATTTTAGAAAGTATTTAGAAAATTGCTCTGTGGAAGTGACTTCCCTTTTGAGGTCCTTAAGTTATATTCAATCTTAAGATTTTATGTTCATATGAACTTGATGCACACATAAATTCCCCTTGCCTTAACAATTTGTATTTACTGCGCATGTAACCACAGTTAATATATATTTTATAATGTCAAGTTTCATGGATTTACAAGGCCACAATTCTTGTTCTAGTACATAATGACACACTTATGCCATAAATGATTCCAGTAAATGTTTGAAAAAAATCAATTTTTTAACACGGTTGTGGGGATTACGGTAGTGATCCACTCGTTTATTTTCACATGCTTCTGTAGTTTGGCAACACTAATCACTTTGACTCCCAGTGTACAGTGGGATCCATGAGTATTACCGTGAAAATTGTCCATGACTATTTTAATTAATTTTTCTCTTACATCCTAAGTGTTTTTAAGCGATGGATTTTCATGTATGCTGGTGCAGAAGTTGTCAACAGCTTGTTTTGACTTTTCTTTTAATTCTTGAAGCTCTCATTGGGTCAAAGAAAGTGAACGAACATGGCGATGGACAATTTGCACGGTAATACTCATGGATCCCACTGTGCCTTCGTGGAAGAGTGCAGAAAGTCTGTTCATCCATTATGTGAAATATATCCATTGTTGACTTGTTATAAAGCTCACATTTCAGTGGAGCACAATAGGGATCCATGCAACCATTAACACAGACACACAGTATTTCTACATATACTAGTAATAGTTTCTAATATCCGTTATAAATGTATGAAATCCAAAGTACGAAAAGCATGAATGAATTTTGTAGGGAAAAGTAACAATAAATGTAACAAACTAAGTTGTTATTTTCATCATATTGAAATGTACTTCATTAGATTTAGAATTTCCTTACCTCTGTAATGTATTGAGTGAAATGACTTTTTTTGCTAACGAAACCAGAATACTATTCATAGGACATTATTGCTGTAAAACCATGCTAGCATTTCACATGCTGCTGTTATCAAGCTGGTGTGTGTGTTTCTTTTTTTTTAATAATCCTGTGTAAACAAAAATGAAAAATCCAGAGAGAAGTGGGAAAGTTTCTTTTTCCCATGGCATGACGGGTCGTGACGAACCCCTGATCATTGTCGTGGGTTTCCATGACCAGCTTAAGCTACTCTTTCTTAGCTCCCCAATTTCCTCACGATGGCTGGTGGCCATGGGTTCCATACACAGGCTGAAATCTTGGGAAAATTCCGGGTTCGAATCCTGGCCGCCTCATTACGACCCCGATGCCACGAGAAGAGGAAAGTGGAGAGGGGGCAGTTGCCCCCCAAACAAGAAAAAGGAAAACAGAGAAGAGCGGCGGGGTCGTAATGAGGCGCCATTTCACTCCTCTCTCTCTCTGTGTCCGCGCCTCACTACGACCCCGCCGCCTGTGCAAGAAAGGGGGAAAAAATAAGAGAGCTTCCCCCAGGAGACCCAAACCTATGCATATCCCATAGTCAGAGCCAAATGCATGACACAGTGCAGATTAAACTTTCTTTCCATTTATGTGTACGATATATATTTTTATAATCACAGTTTGTTACGAATGGGACAGCCCTAATGGTTAAGCATTAGTAGCAGCCAACGTGAGCATATCACATTGGTCCACCCCAACCATATATATTTTTTTTCCATTTTTCTCTTTGTGATACATGTACTATTTATACTCTTTTATTTTTTAGGATTTGAATATATACTGCATGGAAGACAGACATGACCCTGGAACATATTGACACTGTGATGTCAGATTACAGGAACTTGCGAAGTATTTCAAGTGTCAAAAAGCAAATTTTACTGAAGACTTTCAATGAGAGTGCAGCTTTATAGTGGTCCCAGCAAGTTAACCATTTTAATGGCGGTTTCCCTGTGTTGAGTGTACATGGTAGTTGTTCAGCATCCTGAATAGTAGACAAGTGGTCAAATGTCGTGTATATACGACTTTCTATCTGCAATACACTAGGAAACTGGCAAATCTCAGAAAACAAGTCGAGCAGGTGATTGGATGTTTGTTTGATTACAGAAAATATAGTATCCTGATATCAACAATACCTGCCCAATTTGTCAGTGCTAAACCAGGTGATGTAACACAAACAAAATTTTTCAAGTGTGTTGTGCTTTAACAATTTTTTGTTTGTCAATGAATAGCTACGAATGTTGTTATGACAACAGTGGAATTGCTAAACCCATGCAATGAATTCAAACTAATCTATTCTCTAAATATACTATTGTGTATGGTGCAGTTTGGTTATTCACAGATCAACCCATACGCATAAATATTTCTAATAATTGTAATTTTTTTTCTCTGGAAAGTGTGTATGTCTCTCCATATGAAATATTTTTGGATACAAATAAAGTACTATTATAGAAAAGTAGGATTTATTAATTTATATAAAAATAATAATCCTGTGCGTAACAGCCCATGAAGGGCCTTGGCTTACCTACCGGCCTCCCTCCTATGCTTTCCTTCATCACCACTAAGTGTGGAGATCTTCAACCAAGATTGGAATAGTCGGGGGGTCAGCGTGACGTATCCCCAACCGTTGTAGTAGGTCTTCGTGACCGGATTACGCTTACTCTTTCGGAGCTCCCCAATTTCCTCATGATGGTGGATTGCCACCGGCCGAAAATTCCTGGAGACTGAACTTGGGATCGAACCCATACCGTCCCGCAGCTGCCATCCAAAGCAAGGTGCCTTAGAAGGCACGGGCACAGAGGAGGACTTAATTTATATACGTTCACAAAATTAATATAATTGCAGTAGATTACAGACTAGAGAAACATTGGATTGGTAAAAATATCTAATTTTACTTGAGAGTATAACTGCTCTAATGAAAGTTGAGGTTGGCAGTGTGATTGGTATCTTCTGCACACTAATGTAAGTTATTTTTTTCTGTAAAATATATTTAAATATGCCCCCAGCATGGCAGTCAATGTCAAGGTTTAGTTGTGTGTGACCAAGAGCGGCTCTGCTGTAGTGCTTGTTAAAATATTGACCAAAGTGCTGCCTACAATGAAAAAAAGCAGGTTTAGCTTAATTGCTTGTCAGTTTTGATTTGGTGAATCCTGCAATAACTGAACCGGTTACACGAATGCTCCCTTCATCAGACATTTATTTTTGAATAAATGTAAATAAAACTAAAAATAACAGTCTGATTAAGGGAGCATATGATCTGCTGAAACGTCACAATGAAAAACTGTGTTTTTATGCTTGTAATGACTGTAGACTACAAGAGAAATAATTCTACAATGCAAGCAATGCGTACATACAAGAAAAAATATTTTCCAGAATATAGTAGTGGCACATTTTATGAACAGATGGAAAAGTTTTCGGAACCATGGAACTTCCTGTTTGAGGTAAAATGTATAACATAAAACAACATGGGTGATAATTGGTTTTCTTGGGATATCAACATGGGTGATTGTTGTGCTGTTTCTGTGGCATTGGGTTTTTGTTGAATACAGCATTCATTGTGTGACCAATTCACCTCATGCAATTAAATTTCAAGTACATATACTCAAGAACCTTCATTTCCTCTCAGTAGACCAAATGAATATGTTACGTTTAGTTGTTCATAACCAAATAAGAGCCCTTCAGCTTCTATGGTGCTTTCCACAACCATTAAGACTGAAGGGTGGCTGTGTAAACAATGCTAACTGATAAAGTATCAGGGGGAGGGAAATGGTGACAGAATTAACTTTTGCTAGCCAAGTTAGGATGAAATTTCATTTCACATAGACGATGGTTCACCAAGTAAAATTTTAAGCAAAAAATACAGGCACGACCAGGACTCTATCAGAGCTACCGAAAGAAAGGTTCACCATGTATGTCAACCTCATCTGTGATAAATGTCAGCACCTTAATTGTAAAGTACATTTCCTTCCTTTTGATGCACACAACAATCACCACCAGAGATCTTTCAGAAAAGCCATTCACGAATGTCTCGCTTCTCATGCCAGCAGCACAAATACATCCAAGCAGATTTTCATCCGCACCCATAGGATGTCAGCCAAAGGGTTGCAGGAAGCTTTGAAATATATTTTGCTTGTGAATTATTGTATGTTTGAAAAGAAATTGAGAACACTTTCAAGCACAAATAGAAACATTTCTTATAATTGAAAGGAACAGTCCACATAATTTGTCCTTTCAAGTTCCAACAAATGAATGAAGGTAGCTTTGTTACAGAAACCACTGTCACCAGAAAATAAGAAGAAATGTACTTTTAACCACTGTACCCCTTCAAGAGTTATCCTTTTTTAATCAACCAATTTTGATGCTTTACGAAATATATAATTGATTATTGCATGCAGAAAACACAAATAACAGATATTTGAACCCAAATTATGGCCAGCACAAGTAGAAACCTGCCATCTCCGAATACTTTTGCTGCTTTTTATTAGTAAAAAATGCTTGTATGCACACTAAAATAATGAAAAACATGGAACTTTCTATAAGCTCCAAACCTAAGGCCCCCAACATAGTTGTGGAATGTCTTGTTGGGTGCTATATTCACTGCCGGGAAGTCTTTGGGCTGTGCTCCTTCACAGTAAAGTAACACGTTAAGGTATCAAATGTACTTTACTTCACAAAAACATGTTTCAGAGAGCTAAAAACAACTGAAAATGTTCACAGCAAAACATTTCACAGGTACAGAGGGTTAAGGGTACCAAACATATTTCAAATGAAGGATGAAAATACCCAAGCAAAATTTCTAATTTAGCAAACACTTTTATTGTATGTAATAAACTAAGTAGAAAAGAAATTTTTTTGAAAAATTTACTGTTTTAGTTATGCACGTTTCTGCACTTTAGTTTATTTTTGTGGGTAGACAGGTATCAATTGTATTTATTTTATTTTGTTTCAATGAATGTGATGGTCACATAAAAAATCTTATGTATTAATAGCACTGTTGAAAAATTGATTGAATGGTTGCAGCAACAAACTTAATTTTAAAAACAGTTTTCATTTTTCAAACATCATCAGCTAAAGTGAACATGTTAACAGCTCAAGAACATTCTTGTGATAAACAAAGCAACTGAATAAATTCACATCATTCCACTTGAAATCCCAGAACAAAACTGGAGCACATGCTGCATTAAGTAGATGCTCTAATTTTCTACATTACCGAAAACTATGTAAACTCACATGTATAACAGCCAGTCTCAGTGGCGGAGTGGTTAGCATAGCAAGCTACAATGCTAGGGTTGTTGGGTTTGAATCCCAGTCAAGGCATTGGTGCTCTTTTTTGAAAGTCCCTTCATCAATTTAATCTCATTACCATTCATCCTCACCTTTGCAATTAGCCAAAAGTGACAGAAAAGCGAAGTAATATAAACCAAACCAATCAATCACATATATAACGAAAATGAGCACTATACTTATTAATATCTATGCATGTTTGATTTGGAATGCCTGGTCTTTTAGTACAGTACACATTTCAACATCCCCCAGAATCCTACATATGAACATTTTCTTCTCTGTAAATTTGTGTTTGTACCTGAAAGTAATAGGGATAGTCTAGTTTCAACTTCATGAGATCATTGTCTTTAGTTCAGCAAGATGATTTCACAGAGCAAATCTCATTCACAGTAAAGTTTCTCAAACTATGGGCACTTTATTCCATATACTCCCTTCCCACAGCATCAGCAAATACTATTAACCATTTCATCTAGTATTTCGCCCATGCAAGGACAATTTTTGTTTAGGAATAACAGACATGTAGACATTAGTAGTAAGACCTTTGACTGTGTTCATATTCTCTCATGGGTTATACCTTAGTTACAAACTTCAGGAGAAAGGAAGAACTTGGTCTCAGTAGCTTAAAAAAATAGTGAAACAGATGGTGAAACTACCAGTTGTTTGATACAGTGTTCATCCCTGATTTGTACTGAAATCACTTTGAACTTCCTGCTTGACCACAAAATATAACTACATTTATTTTCCAACTCTGAGCACAGGTAGTTTGAGTGCAACCTGGCATATTAAAGCACTTTTGATCACTAAATTTTGGCCAGGTGCCTAAATTGAATAACGTAATTTTGAAGAAATACATCTCACTAGTCTTTTGTAGGTTTCGGAATGTTTACAAGAGACTGATATTTCATCGATGATTTCGGTATCACTTATCATGTCCAACCTTCTTTTCTTCTGCACGGAAGCAACGAAGTCCATGATACTTATTGAAATGGTTAGTAGTGTTTACATATGAGGAAGCAGCCATGCATTTTCTTTTTCAATGCATGATAAATTATCCCTTTTTTGTACACCAGGTTCAAGCATGAAGATGATTGCAGCAAGATGAGACCTCTCCAATACCAGCTGTACACAAACACAAGCCATATGTTACTTCCCCATTGGAGTTCTGGGAATGCTTAATCTGAAACGCTGAAAGAAAAATGAAACGAATTAGAATGAAAAATATATACTAACTATCTGAAGTAATACACTAGCCAACATAGTAATGAATCAGATTGTGTAATGAAATTTGCAAGTTGTACAGAAAGATAAGAAATACATTTAGAATACTGAAAGTAAATTTAGAGAAACTGGTAACAGTTTAGTATATCGGAGACACATTTCTTCAATTTTACAGAAGAAACTACTTATGGAAATGAGTTTTTCCAAGGTTTACAATGTTCGTCAAGGTATTTTCTTTCATCGTGGAATATATTTGAGCAAGAAATCATGTATTTTTAAGAGAAATATATCACCGATGCACAATTGCCATTGCTTTCATTTGCTTGCCCTACGACAACCGGATGCTGCATACGTTTGATAACGTAAGCCCCTGTCAGTGTTTCCAATCCCTTTTTTTTTAAATATGCTTGCCTAACCTAACCAAACCTAACCTTATAGGAAATGGTTCGTGGGGCTATCCGTCAGCTACCCGTGCATAATGTACAATTTGCACAAGTGACAAACATGACAGTAGGTATTTTGGTGAAGAAGGTTGGAAACACTGTATACCCACTACAGTAGTCAACCTCAGCCCGCCATATTGTGTGTTACGAAAGCGAAGAAATGAATCAAAAGAAGTACTCTGTATGTGAAAATATTATTTTTTTCTTTTCGTGTAAAAAGCATAATGGCACCTTGAACTATGTTCCGCAATACACAATTGGTAAGTACGAACCATTCCAAAACAAAATATTCAATTTAAATGTGTCTCCGATATACTAAACTCTTACCGACAAACTAATTTGTACATTTTAAATATGAAGAATGCATTAATTCATGAGGAATTGTTGTGAAAAGTAGCTTGTGCAGGCTACTCTGCCACAAATCACTGATGTATGAAAAATGTTCTATATTTGTGTAGCACATCAAGGAACATGTGGAAATGTTAAAGTATCCAAACCCACTTAAAATGTAAAATTAGTAATACTGTATGTGTATGCACATAGGAGTATAATTATAACGCTAAGGGCACCAACCCTAACCTACTGATGTATGCCTACAGAAACATGTTGAAAAATCGATCTGCACATAAAAACGAGTTAAATAATAATGAAACATGTTTAACATGTGCTTATAGTGATGTACGGAATTCGATTCAAGTAGAAAATAATGTGTATCATTATAACAATGGAATTGGAAAATTGGAAAACACAGTAACAATAATGAAAATCATCCTTAAATACAGGTGGAGATTCAAAGTACGTAATACAAGCTTTCACAGTAGAATAACAAAATTATGCTAAAAATGAAGAAAAGTGGCTTAAAATAGAAAAGAAGCAAAATGCAGACACACATAAGCACAAGTTGTATTTTTTTTTGTGGTTACTTTCTGCTTGGAGTATTTTGGTGTCGAGCAATAATAGAAATGAGGTCTGTGAGTAACACAACATCCAGACCTGATTAACTTTTGTGTACCAAACTAAACTTTTTCACCACTAGGCACCGTTTTATTAGATTGTGCGTCTTCGCACAATTTCGCATGTTCGCAACAATTTAAATTAGATTAGATCGAAGACATCCTTGCTTATGAATGGTGCATACGGTTTTAATAAACTCATAACTGTGATTTCCATTCAACAAATACAATAATTATTTTTATATTAAAAATAGAATGGATACTTGCCTTTACGCAGCAACAGAACTTCACTTATTCTTCATATCTTTGTCAACCGTGGAAGAGTTTTACTGCTATTTCCAGATGGCACAGCACGGTCATTAATTGTATGCGATGTCACCCACATTTTACACTTAACACATTCGTGCATTAAGATCATACGTGAAAAAGAGTATCGATACATCTCATTCTGTATTTCATTGCAGACGAAACAAAATTGTCCGCGATCAGATGTGCATGACCGAGATGGAAAAAGTCGCAACGCCATTGGCTGATGGTACAGTAGCCTCTCTTGCCAGCCAACATTTCACTCGCATGCAACTCGAGACCCCGAATCCGTTAGCTGCTCAACTCGTTTAGTTTCAATAATTCGCTTTTCGGCTGGCTACCGAACGAGAAAACTCACTCGTGAGCTAGGTGTTGACTTTCAATAATAAGCTCCCTGGACGGGATATGACGCCACAAATGCAATCAAATGTTGTGTGTGGTTGCCAGCATTCAAGCGGCAAAACGGGCTTTTTTGAACGACTGTAGCACCGAAACTACGCTCGAACGAGAAAAATGTTATTGAAAAAAGTTGTTTGTTTTGATGTCTTCTATACGTTTCCGTGGACCGTGGGCGCCATTAAAATGACACCCTGTATAATGTTAGTTGCAGGTCTATATTATTGGGCTACTGTTTTTCATTGTTCAGGACTACCCTTTGGGCAATGTTCAGAAATTTGCAGAGAAAATCATAGATTTATGCCAATCGTTTTTTGGATTTGAATATAATTATGTTTGAGATAGATAATTTGAATTGTTAGTTCTATGGCATGCACATATATTTTTTTAACTTTCAGCAATTTAATGACTGTTTAATTATGACTACAACTTGCATTTATTGTTCCAGGGTGGAATGAAAGCAGTCATGTGGACTGACACCTTTCAAACAATTGTTATGTATGGATCAATCATTGCAGTGATTGTAAAAGGAAGCTATGATGTTGGTGGAGTGTCTGTTGTATGGGAAAAGAGCTTCGAAAGTGACCGCCTGGAGTTATTTAAGTATATATCACTAGTTGATTTTGGCATTTGCCTTTAGATGCAAAAGACTTCCCCATTCTATACCTTAATTGCTTAATGAAGAATGTTTAATATGGATTTCCATAGAATTTACATTATTGTTTATGTACATTTCAAATATAGGGTGTCTGGAATAGGACTGACAGTTTTTAAAAGTTTGTGGTTTTAATATGGATAGAAGTAGATATAAAGAAAAGCAAGCATTTTGAAGAAAAACTCACCAAGTTTTATTGGTAGCAATTACAACTCAGCACAGCTCAGAATAGCTCCACATGAGCTCCTTTTGTGATACAGAGGATGTTCAACCTGAATTCAATTTCTCTCCACATATTCTGTAGCATCAGAGACATGACAGAAGCTATCACATTCCTAATTCAGTCCTGCAGTTCTTGTAGGTTTCGTACCTTTGGGCCAGAATACACAATGTCTTTCACATAACCCCAGAGAAAAAGTCCAGAGGGGTAACATCAGGCGAGTGTGGTGGCCTGGAAATTGGCCCATCATTGCCTATTCAACGATCAGGAAATTCCCTATCAAGATACTCCTTCACTTGTAGGCTCCAATGTGGCAGGGCACCATCTAGTTGGAATATCACTGTAGGTTGTAAATAACGTAATTGGGGAACTACAAAGTTTTCCAGCTTCTCTAGGAACATATTTCCTGTTATTGTTTGCTCCACGAATAAGATTTGGCCTATGACTTCATTATGCGTTAAAGCACACCAAACATTCAATTTGGGACTGTTTCGGATATGTTCCACATACGCATGAGGATTCTCAGAACCCCATATTCTAACAGTGGCGTTCAGTGACATTTAGACTAGGGTATGCAACATGGGCCAACCGAAATGGGTAAGCCCCCCCCCCCTCCCACACCATCACGTTATTCAGAAAACTACTTTACTTTTCCACAATTTCATAATAGAAGTTTCTCATCCTTGTATCAATATCCAAATGTAATGAGGTAAAATATATGTATGATATTTTATATTTGCAAATATTCTGATAGTAGCTATGTAGAGTCCAACAATTCAACTTCAATTATTTCCTTCATGCAGTGCGATGAACATTGAACGGGAACGAAATGGCACAAACATTTTCCATGCTTTCAAATTGCATGGGATAAATTTGATAAATCTCAGCATCCTACTATTTCACAACACTTTTCTCAGATGAAACCAACAAACAAGGCCAACAATAAAATTTCACTGTTTTCCTACTCAGTCAACCACTCTGTAGAGATTTTTTTTTCTCAAAACCAACAAACAAGGCCAACAGTAAAATTTCACTGTTTTCCTACTCAGTCAACCACTCTGTACAGATTTTTTTTTCTCAAAATGCCTAATATACTGCTTACCATCATTTACAACTCCTGCCTGAAACAGGAACAGATCTTTTATTTCAGATTGTTTACACTTTTTTCGTAAATGCCGAAAATCCCTTCTCCAGAATGTCATTAATAACTCCCAGTCCCCCTTATTATATCAATCCACTGCACCAACAAACAATATAGATCCTGTAATGTAAATAATATGAACGAAACACTCACTGCAAATTCCACAGGACAGAAGAACGCAAAAATCAACCTCCCATGGTAACAAGTGTCTGCTATCCCCAAAAACCACGCATTCTTGTGGACGAATGAATCGGAGATGCCAGTCGACAAAATGTTTTGTAGAAGGGACATAATTAAGCACATGTGGAAAATATGTCAGCATGTACATCCCAGAACACTTCAAAACCTAAAATAAATTATGTTAGGAACAATATAACATCCAACTACATCACTTTGCAATGTCTGCAGAGAGGGAGGAACTCAAATAAAATTTTGATTCCAAAAGGAGATAAACAGATACTCTTGTACTTTGAAAATTGTGCAAAACTTGCAAATTGTTCACATATTTACCCTCGACACAGTGATGATGCCAAAAGGGGGTTCACAAAAGATGCAATCCTCAGTCGGTTAGTCCATTCTGGTCCTCGCTTCCCTATCCGGAAAAAAAGAAAACTTGCTAGTGTGACTTTAACACCATATAAATATTTATATGTGATAGTTTACGCATATATTAAATATGATCTTCCACCACTACATATTCTTACCCTCCTCTCTGATTCCTGCATCAACAATAATTTTTTATAATGTATTTTTATTGCAACCCAACACAGTGATCTATCTAAGCATGACTGCTAAATGCTAGTAAGCTAAACATTCCACAAAAAAAATATATGTTGACTGCTGCCAACACTGCAGACACTGTCAAAATCTTTAGTACCCTCGATGCTTAGAACAGGGAAAGAAGTGATAGAGGGGGTGAGTGCAGGCAGACCCAAACATGTGACCGGGGCTGATCTCAGCCAATGGGTTTACCTTCCAAATTTGTAGGGTACCAAACAGAATAAACAGTATCTGCTTACAGAAATTGGCAGAAACGTGGCTCAGGTGGGTGCAGACAGGCCCAAAGTCACAATCGGGGTCATTCGGGACTGCCTTCAGGAAAGCCAGGCTAGACTACACAAGACAGAATGCAACATCAGCATCTTTGCGTGGAAATAGGAATTTCTTGCAGTGGAAGCGCCTTTGGAGTGATCATTGTTGAATTTTCATGTTTGGGGAAGACGAAAAAATGTTGATTTTTTCTTACTGTGTTGTGGGTACGCATTGTGTACCTTGCATACCCTGAATGCACGCCGTTGTATTCTAACATTGTGTCTGTTAACACAACCAGTTGCTTCATCTGAGAAAACAATTGTCGATAGAAAAGTTGGGTCATTATCAATCTTGAGCAGGATGTTAATTGCAAAATTTTGTCTTTGTGGCTTGTCATTTGTCTTAAGTAGTTGCCTCCCACTTTTGCCCCCACACAATGCTAAATCTTATGTATGCAGCGAAAGTAGGTAAACTGACCTTGCCCCGCACCTAAATTTGGAACCCAATCACCGCCACTGGTAGCAGACTTCAGACTTCAGTTCCAAAAGCCAGAAAACGTGGCAATAGGACTTCTGATCATACAATGAAAAGCCACACAGCAGGATGGACTGTTTTACTGTGGAATTTAGATTAGTTTTTTAGTAAATATCACTAGTAAGATTGTAATGTGACTGTAAGAACTCTAGGTGCATATGCCATGGGATTTGGTACAATTTTTTCTCCAAAATAGTTTTTCTGTATTCTTAATTTGTTTTATAACTTAGTCAATGTACAAAACAAAGATAAACTCAGAACATCAGTATTGTCAAAAATTTCTAGAAAGTTCTTGCAATTTCCTACATCTAAGCTCTCAGTGTGTTGTGTGTTTAAAATCTAATGAAGCATGTACAAGTTGTAAAATATATATGTTCCAGCTTCAACATTAACCCAACAACTCGTCACACATTCTGGTGGGTTGTGATTGGCTGCTCTTTCCTAATGCTTAGCGTATATGCTGTAAATCAAGCCCAAGTGCAACGGTATCTAACAGTGCCATCTATTGAAAAAGCTCGCAAGTAAGTAAGACAAATAAGTTTGCTACTAAATTGTACAAACATTTTTTTTTATATTAAGAAATCGTTACAATACATATCTTATTCAATGTGGAGGTAACCACTAATTTCGGCATAATATTGTCAATTAAGAAATAGCTTTTAATCTAAAAAATAATTTCCTACAATTTCATTACAAACCAGTCAACACGAAAATTCAACATTTTTATTGAGCAAAATTAATTTGTGGGTTTCCTCAAATAAACTAGTAATTTTAGAAATACATTTAAAGTGACATAAATACATACAATTTCAGAAATTTAATATTGAAATGGTAGTTGCTCCTTATCAGACTCCACCTAAATAACAACTTTTGTTTCCTTTCCTTCCAGTGCACTGTGGTTCAATGCAGTAGGCCTTCTGGGTGTTCTAACTCTGTGTTGCTATGCAGGATTGGTCATTTACACAAAATATGCAGATTGTGATCCTCTCTCTACAAGGGTAAGAACTTTTTGACAATTGT
The DNA here is from genome assembly GCF_977018435.1 of Lepisma saccharinum. Classification (NCBI taxonomy): domain Eukaryota; kingdom Metazoa; phylum Arthropoda; class Insecta; order Zygentoma; family Lepismatidae; genus Lepisma; species Lepisma saccharinum. The sequence continues at coordinate 27,712,389 of NC_139232.1, read as the reverse complement.
AATGCAGAACTGATAAGCTGAAAATGCTATATGATATAATATAATATATTCTGAGAATTACTACCCATTACAGCTGTAGCTTATTTTCAGTCTAAAATATTATCTGTATATAAGCATTTGGCATAAGTTCACTGCAAAAATAGAAGATGGAATCGCTGTGCTATCACAATTACTTCAATACGCCAAAGGTCAAATTGGATTCCAATTTAAGAAAGAAAAGTAATGCTTAAGTGGTGGAGCAGCCACAGGCTTAACTTTGTCCATGAATAAAAAATTTCTAATTAATATATTTAAATAATTATTTAAGATTTTTGTGTACAATAGAGGCAGATATGTGTATACTAGGCTAGCTAGGCTATCTCTGAAACCCAAACCAAGAGCCAGGAAAAATCCACTAGCAAATGGGACTGATGATTCACTTTCACATAAGTACTGTGATAAAAACACTAGTTTATGGGTGTCTTTATTTAAACTTCGTGACTTATGTATGATGATTTCCTCCATTGTAGCATGGCATGGCCAGGGTATATTTGATGGTAGTGTTTAGCACAAGCTCTCTAGGCAAGGGAATCTTTGCTCTCTGTAACGCCTCTCACTCAGTGTTGCCGAATGGAATACAAACCTGCTTAAACTGCAATCCATTAGAAAGTTGCTAAATCATATTATTATAATAATATAAAATATATTTAATTGATGGCAGAGCATATTTTCCACATTGATGAAAAGTTCACATTTGTATAAGAAAACATTTCTCTTCGGAACATAATTACATGGATGAAAGCAAGCTGTAGCACTTTCTGTACCCACGTACAAGATATACATCTGTACGTTATTACTCAAATTCACCAGGTTGGTTTCTAATGTATGCCCAAATAATAAAATCGTCTTTATTAGCGGGTGTGTTTCAGCCTGTCAGGGAGATTAATACAATACAATGGAATACAGGGTATACATTGAAAGAAATAAACACAAACTTAGGTTTTTTAAATGGAAACCCCATTTTAGTTTCAGCTCATTTGAAAGTATGGAAAAAATCATTAAGAATGGCATTTGTTACATTGTAATACATCAAGTAGTTCTCAAGTAAATGTAACCTAAAGTTGAGCATGAAGGCACACCCCTCACTATGCCGGTCGGCAGAGCCGAGCACAAATGTTGTCACACATACAGCCTGCACGCATGTGCTGCATTTTTCCTACACTCGCCATAGATAAGTATCATCCCGGCCTTTTCAGAGTCTGAAAATACTATTTTCTCAGCACCAGTTCTGACGTACGTACACTATTACAAATGTCTGGTTAATCAGTGTACTTTGTTATGCCCTTGCTTTATTTGATAAATTTGATAAATCAATTTGAAGGAAAAATGTATAAGCTGCAAAGTTTCAAAGTTGAAAACTTAAAGATTTGTCGTGATCAAACAAGAAGAGTTGATTGTTGCACTGTACTAAAAATTATGACGTAAATAAATGAATGCCAATTAAAAATTAGAAAGATGTTAATGTACTAACATTTATGTATGTAACTGATGGCAGAATGTTTAAACTTTATACTTTTTAAAAAACCCTTATTTGATAACTCAGAAAGATGTATCAGAACCTTTTAGATAATTTGTCAAGAGTTTACTTATGTACAACCCACAGTTGTTGGGAACTTAACAACTTTCCTAAGCACAGTGCATAGTATGCAGAAGAGTAACATGTTTGTTACGATATACGAATGGCGTCAAAAGGGGGATATGCATGTTATGACACACGAATCAACTTGTGAGAATGTTTTTTTCAAGCGTCAACTTCAGGTTACATTTACTTGAGAACTACTTGACATATTACAATGTAATAAATGCCATTCTTAATGATTTTTTCCGTACTTTCAAATGAGCTGAAAATAAAATTAGGTTTCCATTTTAAAAAAAAAACTAAGTTTGTGTTGAAAATCGTACTTCCTTACGTAGTTGAACGTATTGTGTCAACTAATTTCATGAGCCCCTCTCATACCTATATATCTGCGAAAGCAGTTTTTCAATATTTGTTGTTGTTCACGAAGTATTTCAGGTCGCAATGTTAGATGAGACACCCTGTATATATATCTGGAACAATGAGTAATACAATAATAATAATAATAATAAAGAAGTGAAATAAAATAATGAAATGATAAGTTTAATATGCACACAGTTGCTAAATGTTACAGTGGGTATTTTTATGATTGAAAAGTTGCTTGTGATCAAGTATTTTGCTGCCTTGCCAGTAAATACTGTTTAAGATTCTTATTAAATAGCTTGTGTCTTTTGATGGATGTAAGAGTGATTGGGAGGGAATTCCATTTTTTAGTGGCAGTTACAGTATATGATTTTCCGTAGCTGGTCATATTATATGCTGAGACTGACAATAAATTTTTTCATGGTCTTACATGTTCATGTCTGCTCGAAAGTAGCCAGAAGAGTGCTCAAAGTGGAGGAATGCTTGCAGTATATTTATGCAAATTACCTTAACTGGGGGGATGCCTTGTGATAATTTTCTAAATGTGGGGTATAGCATTCCCTTGAATCCCCCCTCCTCCTCACTTAGAGCACTGGTGGTTGCTTTTCTATGAATTTTGTTGTAAAAAAGCATTAAAAATCCATCAGATTCAGCAATTTTCCACTGAAGTTGGCATCTATGTTCCCACCGCACCTTAGAATTCCAGTTTTGTTATTTGGATCATTTCGACGTTGTCAGCTGTGTTGCCAGACAAATAAGTTTCTATTAACTATTATACGTGTATATATGTTATACAGGGTGGCTCAATAAGTCACTTAACACCCCCAGTACAAGGCCACTGCAGCGCGCAACATGGAAATGGTGATGACCAATCGTTATCAGGCCAAGGGGGAACCACATTGATGCCACCTACACGGTCGGAGGCCATCTTGATGTCCGCCATCTTGAATTCAACTTCACAATTTTAAATGGGAAGGGGGTCGTGCGACATATCAAAATGGGCTAGAATTTCACGAGAAATGCAATGGTGATGGTTTTTTCGACGTATCTTTAACCAGTAAAAAGTTATGACTGAATTCTTGTACCAATTTGCTCCTTTTCGAGGTGTTAGAAAAATGCCTTAAAATTTGTTTAGCGCTTCGGTAATGCATCGAGATCAAAGTGACGTCTATGGAGAGACGTTCGCATGCCATTGCACATTATTTTAATCGGATACATCCATGAAGAGCTGTGCATGAATGGTTGTCGCGAACAATTTACAGTGTGACGCTTCCATTGAATTAAAAGTCCTTCACAGTGACAAGGCTAATGTTTATGTTCATAAGGAAGTTCATAAACAGAATATGTGACCCTTGTCATCTGATAACTAACGTTGGACAAAAACTGGTTCATAACGTTCCCATAAGTGTTCTGGTGTTCTTCCCTATTGAAAAAACTCTGTAAAAAGTACCTTCTTCCATAAGCAATGATGAAAAAAACTGTTTATTTTTACAAATCCAAGTAGCCCTAAGCATTTAAGGTTCCGTTGATGGAAAATTGACTAACCAATCGTGTTCCACACAGCACGCCACACCATTAACTTACCAACACTAACCATTCAGCTTTGATCTGTCGCAAATGGGTTATCAGATAAAAATCATTGAATTGAATTCTGTTTATGAACTTCCTTATGAACATAAACATTAGCCTTGTCACTGTGAAGGACTTTTAATTCAATGGAAGCGTCACACTGTAAATTGTTCGCGACAACCATTCATAATGCACAGCTCTTCATGGATGTATCCGATTAAAATAATGTGCAATGGCATGCGAACGTCTCTCCATAGACGTCACTTTGATCTCGATGCATTACCGAAGCGCTAAACAAATTTTAAGGCATTTTTCTAACACCTCGAAAAGGAGCAAATTGGTACAAGAATTCAGTCATAACTTTTTACTGGTTAAAGATACGTTGAAAAAACCATCACCATTGCATTTCTCGTGAAATTCTAGCCCATTTTGATATGTCACACGACCCCCTTCCCATTTAAAATTGTGAAGTTGAATTCAAGATGGCGGACATCAAGATGGCCTCCGACCGTGTGGGTGGCATCAATGTGGTTCCCCCTTGGCCTGATAACGATTGGTCATCACCATTTCCATGTTGCGTGCTGCAGTGGCCTTGTACTGGGGGTGTTAAGTGACTTATTGAGCCACCCTGTAGTAATCTCTGTATTTTTTTTTTCATTAATGGCCTCAAACGTTTTACTTGTGGGGGCCACAAAACTGTTCTACCCCACTGTTAACATATGTGAATACATAGAGAGAGTAAAATATACATAAAATTAATGAATTTTTAAGCAAAGCTGCTTCCTTGTTCCATCATAATAATATAAACATAAGAAGACTTACATACAAAAAACATAACATGCATGTAGGCTAAGTGTTCATGCATTTATTTTATTACAACTAATAATCAATGATTACGTGAAATTTGTTTGCAAGAAAATTCCTGAAACAAGCAACTTTAACTCAGCTACTTTTAAAAATCAACTTTCTGAACACTGCCCTGGTCTTGGACTCAGCATATTCCACTGAATATGGTAGAGGATCCCCTCTTCCCTATAGTCAAATGATTAAGTTGCACTAAATTTTGCACACAAAATTTCAGTATAGATTCAGAACGATGAGCACAATTGGGAAACGACTGGAAATGAATCAGCAATGAGCTCCAATTTATGAAGTCAGGAAACAGCAGTGATTCGACTCGGTGCACTGACTATGTGATGTTCAGTGAAAATTTCTTGGCTGTTGGGCTATGAGGTTAGGTTAGTTTAATATGCCATAGGGAATTGATTGATTAATCAGTAGGCAATTGTATTTCAGTCAATCATTATATATTTGTAAACATTTTGACAGTAAAATATAATAGTTGTAGTAGTGGTGCAGCCAGTAGGGCTCTTGAGCCCAGGTGATTTCAGATGGGAAGGTTCCGACAATGTCTCTGCAAATCTGAGGCTTGCCCAGCCTCTAATCTGTGAGTGTCTGGGGCTAACAGTGGCCAGAGCATACTGTTCATGACATCATGTCCATGATGGACAAGGTTAAGGATATGATATGTATAGCCCATCCTCCACACTCACTTGGTCAGGGACGTCGGAACCAGGGGGGTGGTGGGGGCAATTTGCCCCCCACTCATCAACGAGAGGGGGCATTATGGTATTTTTGCCCCCCCCCCCTGTTCGTGGCCTAAAATATGAGACTATATTTTTCTAACATTTTTGATTCTGAAGAAATTTTGAGAAAATATTTTTGTACTCGTTAAATAAACCTGGACTTTAGTTTCTGCTAACATAGAGAACAAGAAGTACAGATTACGAATGGCAGTTTGGTCTCTTCAAACAAAATGGAATGTGAATTGTCTCTCCCACCCCTTCCCCCTAGGAATTTGCTACTTCTGTTTCGAGTTCCTCCAGGTTTTGTACAGGTGCACTCGCTTGTAACAATACTCTGGGGAGGAGCAGAGCTCGACGATGCACTCAGATAAGAACTGCCTGTAGTTCCTAAATAGATACGTACTACCTGGCACATTTCTGCGAAACAGGTTCCATGGAGGAACCAAATGTCCTTTGATGAATACTGGCCTCCCTCTCTCTACATGCTCGTGCCCGGAACCTCTTTGGCAGGAGAATATGAAGGTTAAGTAAAAGCATATGCTTTGTCTGGTGTTGCGTTGGCCAGTTACAGTCCGTTATCTATGGTGAATCGCCTGGTGCATCAAACCAGCACGTCCGTCGACCCCTACGTCGTAGTATCATTATTAATACAGTCAAATTTTGATTACAAAAAGGTGGTTGCAGGGGAAGAGTGAGTGAACAAAATGTCTTTGTCCCATGCCAGATAAAAATAATTGTTTGTACCCAGTTTATTGTGGGTTTATATGACCTTGGCTTGGTGGTTCCAATAAAGCAACTAATTTGATTTTTTCATAACTTCATGGGTTGTTTTGACATCCAAAATTATTTAAATCATATTGTAAACAAGTATTAAATTAAAATCGGGTATTTCAATCAACTATTGTTCATATGCAATATTCGTTTAATTATAGAGCCAAGTCAGGAAGTGGAAATGTTATTTTATTATGAAACAATATAAATTCGCCACAGCATTAAAATTCAATGAAAAGGAAATCAAAAGGAATTATGATAGAGAAATGTTATTGTATATGATTAAAATTTGCCACAAACAATAGTTTGATATTGAACACAGAGTTTTGTAATTAAATATAATGAACGTCGAACCATGAAAAGAAACACCAATTTACAAGCTCACATAATTCTTGGTTTTAACCTTCAACATGTTCAGCTTATTGCTTTTAGGTAGTAGCACAAAATTGTGTTTTTATAGAACACCTGTACGTCAGACTAAGGAACAAAAATCTTTGATTTTTCAGACTTCTGAAATATTTTGGTTGTAGGTTTCGGTTGTATATTGTATGCCCCCACCTAGAGCTGACCCTGGAAGAAGTTAAGTTTTGCTTTACAAGCCTTTCCAAGCACCATGTGGCTATTAAAAAGTTTGAAAAAAGGAACATAGTTTTTAAAGATAATTAAGACTATTTTTAATCGATTGTATCTTCCTTTAACTGTTTCTTTGAAATAATTTAGTGACAGTTCCGAGAACAACTATATATTACAAAAACTGGCTGTTTACCGTCGATAGCATAGTGGTTAATTCATTAAAGGGACAGGGTTTTCGATTCCTATGGAGAGGGGACAATTTCACAGCTTTGGAACCCAGCTCCAAATAATATGTAATGTTAATTACAATTGACAATATCTGTAAGTGACATTATTGAAAATCCATGACGTCACTTTTTAGATTTTTCTAATGTCACTTTTTTATAAAATCAGATTAACCACAAAGGTGACTGAAAAGCAGTAACTCTCCAAAAAAGGAGTGAGGAGGTAGGCGACGAGCAAGACTATTTTGTGGGTGGAGATTCCAATTATACATAGCCCACATTCCTAAATATCACATGAAAATTTCTCTTTAGCGGGCGAGAGTCCATTTAAACTACCAGGTTATTTACTACTGGAGTCTTCCCTGTTGAAAACCCAGCAATGAAACAGGAGAGAAATGCACCTGTCTATTAATTATTAAAGGTGTAATATCAACATAAAATATAATTGAACAGTCTAACATTTTTAATCACCTGAAAGCCATCGGTAACAATTTAGAATGATTGTACCCATATGGAATCTTACAACCTGCAACTCATGGAATCATATACAATACCTGCAAGGTGAAATGCTATTCACATGCCTAGCAGTTACATTATACCCTCTTCTACATGGAATATGAATGCAAAATTGAAACCAGACAATTTTTTTTAAATTTTAGGTCTTGCGTATATGATTCGCAAAAATTACATAACAGTAATTCCACTTCATATTTCTTGAATTTAAGTAGTGTTGATAAGAAAATTCCTTAAGTTCCAAAGAGTATAGCCCTCATGAATTTCGAGCTTTGAAAATGCATTCTTTTTATAAATAATTTGAACATTTAAATGCTTGTACACATAGCAAACTGCTTGTAAGGAACATGCTTTTATTGCCTGCAAGCAAGAATTTGACTTCCCTTGCGCTTGCATCTGACATTTTGAAATCAGGGAGGGGAAGTTTCAGGTTCGAATTCTGAGCCACGCATGAGTGTGTTATTGTTGTTGTAGCAATAAGTATTGCTACAACAACATTAATCTAATCATCATTCATCTAATTTTTATTCATTCTAATCATTATTCATTCTCAATATCACGATTAACTCAAGAAATAAAAATGCGACAAAAATTGAATAAAAATATAATTTTCCCTGGATGTCAACCAGACTAAATAAATAGGCTTTTGAGAGCTACCTCCATTCTTATCATCAGCCCAGAAAACTTGTTAACATCCCCACAATGATTTCTTGGTAATAATCAGCATCATTCAGCAGCATTAAACTTCAAGACTTATTTTAGGTAATACTTTTCTTTGTACTGGATGTCCCCTAAAATTTATTAATTTTAATATGATAATCGGGAGTAATGCTACAGTATAAATTGGAATATTACGGTACTTCTCACTGGCAAGTTCTTTTTACCTGCTGTTGAACCAGGGATCATTTAATTACAAGGTGATATCTGTAGGATGTCCAAAGGAAAGTGCAAAGGTCACTTGACCGCTGTACAAGGAAAAATTACCACTTTCTTTTCCCAAAAAGAATCTGGCGCCTATATATATATACACAGGGTGTTACTAAAGTTCGTTTCCAACGCTTAGGAGGTGATTCTACAAGTGAAAATAAACACAAAACTGCATGTGACGAAATGCCAAAAACGGCACCCATTCAGAGTTATTGAAGTGGGAAAAAGTGGGAAAATTATGTTTACAAGGAAATAGTGGCACAACGGCCAACCATATGACTGTGGCGAAGGGTGTTCCACAAAGAAATGAGGCATGCTCTATTCAAAATAGCACATGGCAGATGTGTGAAGTTGATGCGCAAGGGATTCCCCAAAGGAAGTGAATGGGTCTGTTGAAGTCATGGGGGTAGGGAAGGGTTTAGCGAGATGTGTTATCCACGGAAAGTGATATGTGGAGACTGACAACTAAGAAGAAAGTGAATATCCATAGTGGACATCACCATTACGTAGAAAAACAAAGTTGGTGGTGGTGCTGTGCTAGGTTGCATATGTGTGATGCAAATTTTGGTTGAAATGTGGTGGTGCACCATCGTGTTGGAACCATAGTCCTTGCCTCAGTGCCAAGGGCACGTCCTCCAACAGTTCAGGCAAAACATCACAAAGAAATGCATGATATGTACCACTACACAGGCAAACAAGGAAAATGTACAGCCCAATCAAATGGTCATGCACTATCCCACACCACACTTTAACTGCAAACCTGTGCTGATTGTGTGCCACGAGAATTGCATGTGGATTTGCAAAATCCCAAACGTAACTGTTTTTACTATTGAACACACCCGTTTTGGTGAACATTGCTTCATCGGTCCACAACACCCTGTTCACAAAATTCGGGATAGTTTCCATGTGATGCAAAAACCATTGGCAAAACACCACACGTGGGTCAAAGTCCTGAGGTAAAAGGTCTCGTAACTTTTCTAGTTTGAAAGGGTACATCCCCTCTTCGGATAGGATGCGGAACATATTAACATGGGAGGTGTTGTGGGCACTGGCTATAGTGCACATACTGGTGTCAGGATGGTCCCTGACAGCATTTAACACCGCAACTTCACATATCTGCCATGTGCTTCTTTGTATAGAGCATGCCACATTTCTTTGTGGAATGCCCTTCGCCAGCAAGATCGCCGAACAGCACTCCCCAGGACTTCTTTCTATGGGGAGAGATGAAACGCCTCGTATACGAAAAAACACCTGTCGTGTCAGCCGAGGAACTCATTGCACGCATTAATGTCGCCGCAGTGACGATAGCAGACACCGTGGGGTTGTTTGCTCGCACTAGACAATTGTAGATTTGGCATTGTCATCTTTGCGTGGAAGTTAATGGCAGACAGTTTGAACATCGTCTGTGATGTGATTCCCTCAGCACCTCCACTCTGCACACAGTGAACATGTCAACACACATGCAACCTAGCGCAGCACCACCACCACTTCCTTTGGGGAATCCCTTGCACATCAACTTCACACATCTGCCATGTGCTTTTTTGAATAGAGCATGCCCCATTTCTTTGTAGAACGCCCTTCACCATGGTCATATGGTTGGCCGTTGTGCCACTATTTCCTTGTAAACATAATTTTCCCACTTTTTCCCACTTCAATAACTCCAAATGGGTGTAGTTTTTGGCATTTCGTCACATGAACTTTTGTGTTTAATTTCACTTGTAGAATCACCTCATAAGCGTTGGAAACTAACTTTAGTAACACCCTGTATATTATGTAGGTTTATATGTATGTAGGAAAATAGATTGTAAAAATTGATTGGTGGATTTAATAACTTCCCCCGTTCCACTCTGAAATAAGTTCTGACGTCCTTGTCCTTGGTGCCTCATGGCATGATGCAATACATGGATTACAGCTCTTTGTGTACAATAATTCATCCATTGCAATATTTTTCTATGAAGTATAACAGCACTTACTTTTTTTACAAAGCAAAACACAGTCATGATCACATGCATTCAGGACACGGACATATATTGTTAGGTTTCTGGGATATCCATTTTTTAGAGACTGGGTGAACCCAGAGCTGTTCCATGTAGGGTGATACGTCCGCTATCAGTTTTTAGTAAATTTTATATTGCTATTCTATTAGACTGGATCAAATACAGAAAGTCATTTGGGAACATCACAAAATTGTGAAAACTGAAAGTCTCAAACACTCACCCACAGAACAAGAGATGAATAGGAATAAGTACATATAATTAAATAATATATTTTTTTTCAGCTCATCAAATCATCTGATCAGCTATTTCCATTGTTTGTGATGGACACACTTGGAGCAATACCTGGGATACCAGGCCTTTTTGTAGCAGGGATTTTCAGTGCTGCATTAAGGTAAATTGTTACTAGAATTTTAGAAGAAAAATAATAAGTTTTCTTTATTTAACAATACTATGTATGTCCATACTTCTGATGCTTAGTGCATAGTAAGAACAGTATGATTAGCTTCCTTGCAAAATGAAGGCTGAAGCTGTTAGTGAATCTATGTATGATTGGTGGATATGCCACAGGATAAAAAAATAGAACCTGATTGTTACATTTTATTGATGCTCAAGAAAAGATGTATTACATCTTTAATTTGGAATGTAACTATTCTGCACAAGGCTACAAGGTAACTACAAACTGTAGAATTGATAATGATTTTCAATTCCTGAAGTGAGAACTCTGATATTTTCTTTGCAGATACTATAAGAATAAACTTTAGAAGAATATAGATAGCATAAAGGTATATCTCCTAATTGTGTAAAAGTCCATTTTGTGCAAAGCACTAGCCTTTAATTAGTTGGAAAAAATAGCTTCATATTCAAATGGTAAAGATAAAAAGTAGTGAAATAAACCAAAAATATCCACTTCAAAAGTGATGGACAATAAATACAGTCCCATACTAGATATTTTAGTGCCCTAGGTAGAACTCTGCTTCCCCCATCCCCCTGGCATTACCAGGCACAAACATTTTATGTGCATCCTTCAACATTTTCTTCTTATGCCATGATTAGGGATTTTACATCCTACAAATTTTGAAAGGAGGAAACAAAGAAAAAATTGTTGAAAAATAATATAGGCGATATTTATAGATTCATAATTTACATTTCTGATTTTAGAAAAAGTTTATATATTTAAGAATATTTTAGTTATGTCTTAGTCTCTAAAGAAAATGTTTTAAAATGTGCTATTACTGCTACTATGGCAAACAGAAACACAAAATGTAAATTTCTCGGTCAAATATGCTGATTTTGTTGTATTTCTAAAAAAAAACATTGAATGGAGTCCTTTGTGTATGGTACCCCTAGGCTGCACCCCCCATCCCCCTAGCCTACCCCTTGATATGGACCTGCACAAATATATTCAAAAAGTCAAATCTAGATATTTTTTCTACTCAGAATTTTGTTTCTCTTTTTCCAGTACTCTATCAAGTGGACTCAATTCACTGGCAGCAATATTCTTGGAAGATATTATCAAAGACACGTGGAAGCTAGAGATGAGTGATGAGAAGCAAGCCAAAGTGTCCAAATTACTGGCTGTCCTGTATGGACTGCTTTCTTATGCACTAGTCTTTGCTGTTGAGAATTTTGGAGGAGTGTTGCAGGTAATGATCCTTACAGAAAATTGCTTCAATATGTTTTGACAAAATAATTTATTTAAACTATGAATAAGTTCTCGAATTAAAGTGGAAATTACATTTCTTGTCATAGACAAATATATAATTGTTTTATGCTTATGGAAGTACTTAACCCTTTGTTAGTATATATGTTCCAGAGCAACGTGGTTGGTATATGGTGAGTGTCGCACTCACATATGGGTTTCTTTCCTTTTTGTCATTTTCTAGAATATCTTTTTACAGTAATTATATCAAAAATAGTTTAAAAAATATGTATTGCCTAATATATATATAACTTGTAATTCAAAATTTATATTATTTATTATATAATAACAAAATTATATTCTTTATCATTATCATCCTTTGCCGTTTCCTGCCTCTGGCTGGGTCGGCATAGAAGTCAAGCCTCTCCATTTTTTTCCTGGCCTTCCACCGCTCCTCTCTTTCCACGGTGTTCCAATCCTGTCTTCTTCTCCTAACACTCTTGATATGATATATAAATAATAAAATGATATATCGTGATATTACTCATTACTCATTGCCTGTTATGAAAAACAAATTATCAAGAAAACACAACAATGTTTATAATTTTATTTTGAATTTAATTTTATATAAACTAATTTGTTAAACTTTGTAATAAATTCAATAATTTATTTCTTGTTGTTGAGAGAGTTTCTTCCTGCCCAGTATATTGAGGAAAAAGAGCAAGTAAAAATAGACTCATCTTCATAAGGAGATTGATCTGTGTTGCTTTCATTATCATGGGGCATTATCAACCTGCAACAAGGCTCTCTTCCGACTCATCAATGTTGGCCACTTCTTAGCATTCAGGGACCCGGTGCAGTTATACAGCTTAAAGGTTCTCATCGACAGCACCACTGCCTGGTATGAGTTCCCAGAACACTGGACCTTCAATATTCCACTATGTGCACAACATGACCTTTTCAACCCATTTCCTTTGAATAAGTGGCATTGCTTCTTGCCGTGGCCACCAACACTGCTTACCACTGGCAGAATATTTTAGAAAGATCCACTTTTTCGTCAGCTGTGACAATTTGATGCCAAAACTTGTCGTTTTGTGGATTTTGAAGCAATTGCTGACCAATGAAGACTCGTCATTGTTGTGTGTTGTGGTGTCAATTTGTGGGGAATAAGATGAGGCTGTCGAGAGACAAAACCCATTTGATGAAGAAAGAAAACCTGTCGTGCCACTTGCCGTGTACAGACGCTTGCATCGGCTGTCATGTGCTGCAGCAGGCATCTGCATCCATGGTACCTGGTCTCTCACATTGGAGCTTGTCTTCCACACTCATGTCCACAGACGAGAACTGCTTGAACCATTTCTGTGCTGTCTCAATGTTCACTGTGACCTCACCAACCACCACACAGATTTCCCTTGAAGTACTTCCAACTTCCACAGATTGTTAATGCATATACCATTGCCTTCAAATGTTACCAAAGATCCAAAGATGTTAGATGAGGGAAACTTGCAGACTGTTCAACAGGTACCTGACTGAAATCCATCTACTGGGATATTTAACATGAAGGAACTCTCTCATAGTTCCCATAGTGTGATGGAACTCCATCCTGCTGAAAAACTCAGGAAAAAGTACTGTATTCCCGATTCCATAGGCAAAGGTGAAAATCCAAATAGTCCTCAGCATTTACGTTTGTGTTGATGAAAATGGACAAACCAATCATGTTTCTCACACCACATAATTATCTTACCAGCACCAACCATTTGTCTGGGATCTATCTAATGCAGATTATCAGATGACAAGTATCACATATTCTGCTTCTTAACATCACCATGAACATAAATATTAGATTTGTCACTGTGAAAGACTTTTCATTCCAAAGGAAGCATCACATTGTAATTGTTTGAGACACCATTCACAATATTCATGCCGATTAGAGCCACAAACAATGGCTCATAATCTTCCCTCATGCCTTACTTATTCCATTTTAATTTCTAAAAAGAAGGAGAAAATGATTACATGAATGGACTTATTACTGGTTAAGATACGTACATTGAAAAAACATTTACCATTGCATTCATCTTGAAATTCTAGCCTGATAAGATATTTTGCATCACCCCTTTTTCATTTTAAATTTTTGAGTTGAATTCAATATGGCAACCAACAATGTGGTGGACCTCCACTTGACACACACAACTAGAGTTCCCCCTGGATCTAATGTGTTTCTACCATGACCAATTGTATCCAGCACAACTCCTATACTTTTTATAGAGGGTATTAAATGGCTTTGACTCAAACTGTATCTCATCTTCCAAAATTCAAACCTTTGAGAAGAGTTTAAGAGGTCCACACCCCACTCATTTGAAATAATTTTTAAAATATAACTTATTATTCAGAGGTGGTCTGCCGACATAATGAATGACCTTGTATCTTCATGTACAATAACTGTATTTTATTGATATCTTCAGAATAACTGTGTCAGCTTTCAAATAACTCATATAATTAAAAAATACCTAAAAAAATTGAAAATAGAAATCTAATGAAAAATATTGATATTGTAAATATAATTAGTGTGTGTTGATATGCACAGTGAAATATTTTGAAATGTTAATTCAAAAGTGTTTAAAGATAATCTTAATGTAATTAATAACCAGTTTAGTATTAGTGTTAAATGTTACTATACTTGGACTACTGAAAATGAAACTCCTCCCATTATTTTCCTATAAATACGGTCATGATTATGCTTATTTGTTTGTTTATTGTATACACAACATGAAGAGAAGATGAGACTATAGTATGCATATATATACATGTATATCCAACTATTTATTTTTATTTTAGGCAGCCATTAGTATATTTGGAATTACAGGAGGACCTGTATTAGGCGTTTTTACATTAGGAATGTTTTTTCCCTGTGCAAACAGCAAGGTAGGTTGATTGATATTTAATTGTATAATTTTTAAAAAATGTCATTTGGATAGATAAATCATATTTGTTGTTATTCACTAGGGCCAAATTGATACTGACGTATCACTCAATGGCATATTCTGAAAATTTGACGTTTTCTACAACAACAATTCTTATTTATTCTATATATTCATTATATATTAATTAGATATAATAGAAATAAAACACCAATGCAGGCATGGAAGTAAAACAAAAACAGAAGTCCGACAACTTCAAATTTTCCATTAATGTAGTAATTTTCTAGTATCTACAGGGTGAAATGTGCCGTGATCACTCTCCTTTCATTTCCTTTCCTCCAATTCCAGGGGAGTCCTTTCAGGGCTGCCAATATTCCTATCAGTACATATCAACAGGTGAATGACTATGAAGAGCGATGCATAGCGTTATGCAAAATTAGGAAGGAAAACATAACAACTGATGAGGGAAAATGCTCAAAATCAAAATAAAACAAATACCATCCTTTTAAAATCATCATAGCTTATCTGCATGGCTGGGGAGAGACCTGTGCTCAATCGCCAGCTCAAAACTTCGAAGGAGATGAAGAAAGTGAGTGGAAACATCCATCGCGACACTTTAGGCTGCTCTCATACTGAACTAGGCTTCGTGGCGGTTCCTCTCTCGAACCTTTAGGCCACCCTCTGACGTCAGCATCCTCGAGCATAAATCACCTTCGAAAACTATACAATCGTAGCTATTACATTAAAAAAATCACGAAGACAAAGCGTCCATCCTCATCTTTACCTTCCTATTTCCTTCAATCACCTTTCAATATCCTATGTCATCTGTTTCTTTACCTCGGCTAAAACTCAGTGGGCTAATGGGATACTCTGACCCCTCTCAGGTACGGGTATAGTAGAACAAATACATGGGATATGAAGCTTCAAGTGTTATGTACTAAATCATTTGATAGGCTATGGAAAAGGGAGATTTTATAAGTGAGTAACATCTGTTTCCGAAGAAAGGTCTGCGTCTTCAATAGGCTTCTTTATGGGCAATTATTTTCCTGAAGATGGTTTATTTTCAAGATACTTTTATAAATTTACATCTTACTTACAGATCTCCATAAATAAAGGACAGAACAGTTGTCTTTCTTATAATTAAATCTACACGACTTTTGCAGTTTATTTACATAATATGGATCAAGCTGTCATATCAGTTATATAAAGACGACCAGGCGCTTGCTTGGAACTTTATGAACGCTCCTTGACATAATGAAGCATAACTTTGACGTGACTGGCGAAGGTTTTAAGTATTGACTCCGATTTTAATATAAATTGGACATTATGGTCTGGCTTCAAGATATATGCAGAAATACAAACTGCTATAATTCGTAAAATATTAGAGACATCGACTTGATATCGGGTATGGCAACATGTTAGCATGTTTACAGGGCGAAACCTAACCATGCCAGATATCAACAATGAATAACCTGATAATCAAATAATAATCATGGAGATGAAATAATCTGAACTTATTCTTCCGTATGATGGCATGTTAGCATGCCCACAGGGCGAACCTACTCATACGGCAGAATAACTTTAAGTCCTGTTGCATTATGCAACAATTCAAAATATATTACATATAAGTTTCGAAGAGATGAAACTGAATTATCACAAATGTTGAAAGAAATCGTAAATTAACTTATTCTCACACATGGTGACATGTTAGCATGTCCACAGGGCGAACCTAACCATGCGTCAGAATAACAGTAAGTTCTGAGTCGAAATTTAACATTATTTTGCTAAGATTTTATTTAAAAATTTCAGAAAAACTTCAAAATAAAGTTTAAATTAACTTATTCTTTTGTATGGTGACATGTTAGCATGTCCACAGGGCGAACCTACCCATACAACAGAATAACTATGTCTCTAAGCTAATTTGGGAAGGAAGACTGAGTTCTTGAACCCTCCCATAAAGGGAGCTGAGTATTTAAGATGTTAATCCATTGGAGTCGGTGATGAAAATGCCCCTGAATTAGGTTCCGAAGCTGTATTTATACACCCGCATGTCAAGCAGAGCGCCTCCCATGACACAAAAGATAAACATAGCTACAGCTGTGATATTCAGAACTAATTTGTGTATAATGGCAATATTCTAAAGATTAAACAGTATGTTCCATAAGGTTCATTTTTCTATGTCTAAAACAACAGTTATGATCCTTAAAGTTTCTATAATATTCTCTACTATGAAGTTGTCACATTCTTAAAAACTTCTTTCCAATGTCCATAAGGCTTATATTACTAATAACTCCAACTGAAATTTAGCTCTTATGGCTTTCATAATAGTTCGATTCTAAACTGAGAACACATATTTTTGCCTAATTGTCAACAATGAAAGATTTTGCTTTCAAGAAGCTTGCAAATAACAAATTCTAAACTTCTCGAATGACAGAATTAGGTCATTAGTTCAACTATTAAATATCTCATCTTTCATAATGTTTTTATAGTGAATATAAAAGTAAAAATAATTAAGAATAATATTAAATATGACCGAATCTTTGATATGGTTTTGGAGGATCATATCAAGGGGATGGACAAAAATATGGAAACACCTGCAGAAATGCACATTACCTTCATTAATATCGAGTAGGACCACCTTTGGCATGCAGAACGGCCTGCAGTCGACGTGGAATGGACAAATACAGGTCGTGTATGGTTGTCAAAGGGATGTTGTACCTTTCTTCCTCCAAAGCAGCTGCAAGTTGTTGTATAGACGCTGGTGGTGGGTAGCGGGCTCGCACCTTGGTCTCCAAAACCGACCACAGGGGCTCAATAATATTGAGGTCTGGCGATTGTGGAGGCCATGGCAGATGTGACACTTCATCTTTGTGCTCATCAAACCAGTCCTGGACGATGTGAGCTGTATGAACAGGGGCTCTGTCATCTTCAAACACGACATCACCATCTGGGAACGAAGTTTGCATTTTGGGATGCAGCTGGTCACTCAAAATGGTTACGTAGTCACTGGCAGTGAAATGTCCATGCAGGGTGATGATGGGTCCGGCAGAATACCAGGAGATGGCGGCCCAAATCATCACTGAACCACTGCCATGCTTCACTCTCAGTAACAGACAGTCTGTATTGTACGCTTGTGCTGGTGTTCTCCACACGTACACTCAGCCAGCAGTCGGAAACAATGTAAAGGATGACTCATCCGACCAGTTTACAGTCTTCCACTGCTCCATTGTTCAGTTTTTATGGGCATTGCACCACTGTCTCCATCTAGCAGCATGGTCAACAGTCACGAGTGGTTTGGGAATTGCAGATCTGCCATGAATACCCTGCTTGTGGAGTTCTCTTCTGACTGTTTTGGCGCTAACAGGGTTTGTAAGCACTGTATTCAGCTCAGCAGTGACTTTTGGAGTCGTGGTGATCTTCTGCTTGGTCACAATCCTACCCAATGTGCATCTGTCTCTGTCACGCAACACACACTTGTGTCCACACTGGTGCTTCGCTGATGTGTTTTTTTCCGAAAGTCTCGTAGGCAGTCATGATCTTCGAGACTGTGCCTCTTGATACACCAAACATTTCCGCTACTTTCGTCATGGAAGCTCCCACATACGTGCACCCACAATTTGCCCTCTTTGAAACTCTGTCAGCTCATACATGATTCACGACAACCTGCACGGACCGGTCGCTGAACTGTAACTGGCCCATCTGTCAGGTTGGCCAAGGTGTATACCTCACAGGAAGTGCCAGTGACCACAACGCCACCTACCATTCAGAAGCAAATCATGTTTGCAATGCCTACCTGTTTTATACCAGGTGTTTCCATATTTTTGTCCATCCCCTGTATATATGTGTGGGGAGGGAGGGGGTGAAAAAAAATTGGTTCACCACTGATAAACACCACTATGGCCCAATATGCTTAGAATTATACAAACTAGAATTCTACACCAAAATTGGCCACCACTGCAATGAGTTAGTTATACATGAAATAAAACTTGTGATATTATAC
Organism: Lepisma saccharinum; assembly: GCF_977018435.1. Lineage (NCBI taxonomy): Eukaryota > Metazoa > Arthropoda > Insecta > Zygentoma > Lepismatidae > Lepisma > Lepisma saccharinum. Next base: position 27,693,694 of record NC_139232.1, on the reverse strand, counting down.
TTGTTTTCAACAAACCTATAAATAAATTTAAGTGAAAAGTCAGTTCTTGTTGGAAATACATACCAGTACAACTCTGTTTTTATGAAGTCAGAATATTCATAACTTCAACATCATTGATGTGCAATTGTTTCTATTAATAATAATAATAATAATAATAATAATAATAATAATAATAATAATAATTCCTTTATTTAGCGGGCGAGGTTCAGCCGTAGGCTGCTCTACCACCTAACCCTTGTCATGAGCTACATAAGAAATATAAGTATATATAATATAATATGATAATATATGAGTACAGATGGAAAAAAGCTTGATTACACTAAAGAGAAATATAAAAAAAATCACATTACCTACAATTACGAATATTCTCATTTCAGTAATATTAGTCATAGGATTATATAAATGTGAAAGAACAAGAAAATATTAAAAAAGAAAATAAAAATACAAATGTGAAAAGAAAAAAAAATATAAATGTAAATGTTAACATAAGGTTGCATTTAAGTAAATAATAATAATAATAATTTGAAGATATTAATAAAATTCCAATAGTTACAGTTATAGAATATGAGTGTTTTGTCGTTTGTTGAGTGCCAGTTCATTTCTAGTATGTGCTACTGTTCTGCTGCTGTTCCTGTAGAAGCATTTCTTTCAATTTAATTTTGAAACTCTTATTGAGTTTTATGGATTTAACATTTGTTGGTAGTGCATTCCATGCTTTCGGGGCAGATATAGAAAAGGATGAGGTATATAGCGTAGTCGAATGGTGAGGAATGTCAAATTCGTTGTGACGACGTGTTCCGTGTCTGTGAATTGTGTTGCGATTACATAATTTTTCAAATAGGTACGCGGGTTTACATTCAGTTTGCAGATCATGAATGAAGGATAGATAGTGTAGTAGCCTCCTGTTGGCCATTGTTAAAATATTATGTCTGTTTAAGGTGGGAAGGATGTGATCGCGTTTATCCAGGCCAAAAGTATATCTGATGCATGCATTTTGTGCAATTTGAATTTTTCTGGTGAGTTTTTTCGCAAGTTTGGACCCATACACAGTGTCACAATAATCAAATAGTGGAAAAATTAAAGATTGAACTAGTCTAAGTTTACATTCTGAAGGTAGTTGATCTTGGAAACGGTAGAGATTTCTCAGAATAAAATATGCTTTTTTACATTGTGCATTGATGTGGTCCATCCAGTCCAACATATCGTTAACAATCAAGCCAAGATTTTTTGCTGAATTTTTACATGGAATGGTTTCATTATTAATTTTAAGTTCAATTGGCTCAACAATAGAATTTTTTTGCGATTGTTTCGTTCCAATTAGCATATAAAGTGATTTTTCAGGGTTTATCTTAAGTCCGTTTGATGTACACCATGTGTAAATATTATTTAAATCGGTGTTGAGTGAGGAAATACTACTTTCTAGCGCTGTACGTCTATTCGAAAAATACAGTTGTGTATCATCTGCATAGAAATGTGGTGTGAAAAATTTTATAACTTTATTTAAGTCTGCGGTGTAGAGGGTGAAAAGGAGAGGCCCTAAAATTGATCCCTGCGGAACCCCTGCTCTTAAAACTACAGCTTCGGAGATCTGCGAGGGTGAATTTTGAAGTAATGTTCTCTGTTTTCTATTAAGTAAGTAGGATTCAAACCACCTTACGGCTACAGAGTCAAATTTATAGTATTTGAGTTTAGATATTATCAAATCGTGTTGGACTGTGTTGAAAGCTTTACTAAAATCCAGTAATACGAGAAGTGTGGAGCAACGGTTGTCAATTTCGCAAAGAATATCGTCTGTAACTTTTGTTAAAGCTGTTGCTGTGCTATGCCGTGTACGGAACCCAGACTGAACTGTAGGTAACAAGTTGTTCGCGTCAACATAACATATTAGTTGCGAAAATACAATTTTTTCTAGTACTTTAGAGAGTACTGGCAATAGGCTTATGGGCCTTAAGTCATCGAAAGAACTGATTTCTCTTTTCTTTTGAAGAGGCAAGACTCGCGCTTCTTTCCATGTTTCTGGAAACACGCCTTTAGACAAAGAATAATTGATTATATGAGTTAATGGAGTCAGTACATATGGTAGTGCAATCTTTAACATCTTAGTGTTTATGCCATCTGCTCCAACACTGTTTGATTTAATTTTATGCACTGCTTTGTGCACATCAATTTCGGCTACTGTGTTAAAACAAAATAATTTATTTTCATCGGTAAAGCTACGGCTTTCAAAGTACTCAATTTGTTGGGTTTTTAGTTGAGTGGGAATACTAGATAGATTGCTAATTTGCCCAAAATGATTATTGAGAGCATCGAGCTCGTGTGCTGTGTTCACAAGTGAGGATAAGTTATCATTGACATTTTTATTATCCAGCACGCCCCACTGTTTTAGTTCACGCCACGTTTCCTTCTTATTTAATTGAATAGCGCCAAATTTAAAAGAGAAGTATGACTTCTTTTCCTGTCGGATAACGGTAGTCGTAAAATTTCGGAGTTCTTTGTAGTGGTTCCAATCGGCAACGTTGTTTGTCCATTTGAATTTCCTCAGAGCGTTGTCTCGAATACGCATTAATAACTTGACATTAGGAGTTATCCATGGAACGCGCTTCCTCTTAACTCGGGCGGTTTTCATAGGTGCATGGCAATCAAATATTCGTACAATATTGGAGCTAAAAAAGTCTACTTTTTCGTCAACGGTATCAAGTGATTGCAGTGTTTCCCACTGAACGTTTGTTATGTCTTCGGCAAAATTGTCTATATCGAAAGAGGAGAAGCTTCTGTAACTCAAATATTTTCTCTCATTAGCGGGTTTCTCGTAAACTAAGTCGATGTACGTGACACAATGATCCGATTTACCGATAGGCACTGTGACGTCGGTTGCATGCATTCTGGTAACGTCATCTATTACTATAATATCTAGCAGCGTTTCGCTAGTTTCAGTTATGCGCGTTGGTTTTGTTACAACTTGTGTTAGCCCGAAAGAAGATATTATCGATTTTAGAAACCGCGTTTCTGATTTATTTGGTTGTAAAAAATCGCAATTTAAATCACCGAGCAACAAGAATCTATCGACGGACGGGTATATTTCAGACATCACCTCCTCGAGTACCGACAGTTTAGAGTACGCTACATTGGGTGGCCGATAAACAGCGCACATGCCAAGTCGCACATTTTTGTAGTATAATATGAAACTTAGGGTTTCGACATCATCGGTGTTCACTCCGATCTCTATTTTCTGTATCTTTAACCCATATTTGTAATACACAAGAATTCCACCTCCCCTCTTGTTACTTCTGCTTTGTGTGATTACTTCGTAGCCCGGCAAGCGAAATGCAGACTGTGGTGTGGAATCGCTTATCCAACCTTCCGTGATTACACATACGTCTAAATCCAACTTACGTATTACATAATTTAATTCATCCAATTTCGGAAGCAATGACCTCACGTTAGCGACTCCCGCACGGAAGAAGGAGACATTTGGCAACGTCTGCGCTGGCGATGGGACAGTGTCGCCTGGAGGGTTGAGCGACAAGAGGGGTGCCTTGTTTACAGTTTTGGAATTGCAAGGAATGCAGGTTGTCTTCATGCTATTCAGTGCTACCAACTATTGAGTGAAAAAAAAAGAAAGAAAAAAAAAGATTAGGCAATGGGGACTGGATGTTTGGCTCTATGGGTGTGCACTTCAGTCTCACGTCCAAAAGAAGTGTAGTACCACCCCTGTCTAATACTCGCACTCGTTCTTGCAGACATAATGATGCTAAATGTATTGGCAACCCAAGTTTTGATCACCTTTCACTGAAAAGGAGGCTATGACAGAGTTATATATTTCATGATTTTTTTAACACGGATTTCTTACAAATTTAAAATATTTTGGACATTTTCCAGCTAGTCACAAGAAGAGCGATGTTATTGTGCAATATGTAATTCAACATTCGATAACCTTACAAAATCACTCAAAACATAGAAATACCGATCTACAATATCAACACTATTGTCAATTTGCAAAATATTTCGTAAAAACTTCCTCCCCCGCTCCACTGATATTAATGAACAAGGAGATTAATAACATTGTTGTAAACCAAAGAAGCCGATCCAACTACCACATGGAGAAAATCAGTTGTAATTTATCTATATGTTGTTTAATTCTAATGACAGACTGATTGATCCAAGCAAATGAAGCGAAATCAAGAGAAAAATAAATCTTGAAGAAAATTACAGTACTCACTCAGTCCACACTGCCCTGCTTCGCACTTCAGAATTTTTCCTTCCCTTCTGCCGTATCTATATATTTCTTATATTGCTACAGGCTTTGTAGCTAAGTTAACTCCAAAAAGTTAACAACGTTAAATATGAAGTCTCTGTGAACTATGTACAGTGTCCCTATTCATCATGAAATCAAACACTTTGCACTGAAACAGGAACGACCTTTTGACTACGATTTAAACAATTTTGCAATGCAGTAACAGACACACAATGCAAAACATCTGACTGATTGATGTACGCTCCCTCCACACGGGTTGTGGCTACTGTGCCACAGGGACCATTTATTTTGGTCAAGATGCACTAAGTAAAGGCAATACCAGAAATGTTTAAAACACCAGTTTCACTTTCAGTCCCCCACCTCCCCTTCCCCTTCTTTCTTGCTTGGAACAGGATGAGAGGGACAATATACAATCAAAACTTTCCTTTTCTAAAAGAAAAAATCCCTCAATTTGCAATCATGTATGGGTTCCTTCGACTCCGACACACCATCTCGAATTGAATGGGTTTGCAACACTACATTTCTTAAGACATGTGTTCATGGGGTTTCCTTATGATGCAAAATCTCCAGGCATGGGCCCCAAGCCAGAAGACCCAATCAGCATTCTCTATGCGACTGCTGCAACAGCATCATAGGGAACGTAACTCGCATAGTGCGAGCCACGAGCGGCCCTCGGTCTACGTGGGTTGAAATCACTTATCGCCTGCTTTTCCACCACCTCTGTTGGTGAAGCGGCATGGGAACACTTGATGTTTCGAAGGAGACATAGTTCAATGAATAAGTATAATGATCATGATTTGCATTACAGATTTATTTGGGTGTGCACAGGCGAACGTGCAAATAGGCAGAAGCCGCTACTGTGGTTAGGGATGGTTGATTAATTTCATCTAATAGATATAGTAAGCACAACAGGTTAATATAACAGAAATTAAAGTAATTGCTGATAGGATTGTTCATGATGATTGTAGGGTTTGCCTTTCTAATAATATTTGGTATCCGTGATGAATTCTATAACCCATCTACCACACACTTTTTAGTGGTTCACAAAACATTGGCAAATAACAGCTTTTGAGTTACCTCTATATATTCTTTAGACAACTATATTTCATTGCTTTCAGTTGATTGATTGATTGATTTGCTTTATTTTAATTCACTTTTCTGCCACTTTTGGCTTATGACGAATATGGGGATGAGTGATGACATGATGACATGATGAATTTGATGAATGGACACTCACAAAGAACACCTATGCCCAGACCAGGATTCAAACCCAGCATTGGCATTGTGACACAATGTGCTAACTACTCTGCCATGGAGGTCAGATCATTGCTTTGAGATTGAAAATTAAAGGGTCTGGAAAAACTAACACTTTAAAATTGCTTTGTACAATTGCATATTAAAAACTGTTATTGATTTTATAGATTTTCTTCACTATACAACTATGCCAACTAGCAATTGTCAGAGATTTAAACAAGGGTTGTAATTTTTTAAAATGTTGCCTTAATTTGACAAACATTATGCCATTTTATTGAGTCTTTTAGTTATGCATTTCAGATTATTTGAATAATTTCATTAAACATTTTAAGGATTGCAAATTTTATTTTCAGGGTGCCCTTGTTGGAACACTTGCTGGCTTGGCTTTGACCTGCTGGTCAGGTTTTGGATCTCAGGTAGCAGCTTCTCGCCACCAAATTATTCACCCCAAGAAGCCAGTTGCTGTTGATGGCTGCATGTACAACTACACTCTAATAGAGCCTCCAGTAAATACACTGTAGGTTTACAAGTAGAATTCGTAATGAAAAATTCTTACTTGAGACAAATCAAAAAGGAGGAAAACGTAAAGCACAATGGCATAATTCGGGGGAATAATTGATTGATTGATTAAGTTGTTGTTTTATGTCCACTTTATGTACAGAAAGGATAATTGGGACTGCACCTACAGTTTAAAGTGGGATCTGGACCACTACCTGACTCCACTGGGTACAGTGGAATGAGGCTACCACCCTGCCATGGGGAGGCCAATTAGGGGGAATAAGATGGTTGGTTAGTGCACTGCATTTGTTACAAATCAGAAGTTAAAAAAAAGAAAAAAGTAGTTCACCTGGTGACAAGAGAAACGTAATGTTAATCCTTAAACGCATAGCGCTACCATATGCTAATGCTCAACATTCACACACTTTCGTGCTAGAGGCTTGTCTATATTGAGTGTGTAGGCAAACCTACTGCCAGAAGTCACTCTAAGAAGCATTAAGCTTGTGTTTGAGACCGTTAGTTTCATTCCAGGTAACGGCATTGTTGTGTGAGGATGTATTTATTTTGACCTTCGATTCTTTTATTCAAAATGTCATACACTGGAAACTAAATATGGTGTTTTTATCTGATTGTTTTTCATTATGGAGTTCTGAATGTTTTCAGCATTTAGTAAACACATGTAATTTAAAACGAATGATGTTTTCTGTTCAAGAATTTGCATCACTTGTTCAATTTTTGCTCATAACGGTGACTTTATGATATGGGAATGCAATGCAGATACAAAAGCTACCAGCCTTTTCAACAATTACTTCATTTATTCTATTATTATTGCATGTAAACCAAGAAATTTAATTTGTAAAGCCTCTTGCCATCTTTTGTATGGTTTCTTTTTTAATATTGCTTATAATTTATGTTATTTTAATATTAATAATAAATATAATAAAAATAATAGTAATAATAGATAACCATTTCATGGAACATTTTGTGCCTGTTCAGTAGCTCAGCTTTGTTGAGTCTGTGATCCTGTATTATGCAAAACATTCCTACAAGTATTTATTAGAGGTAAACCCGAAGCCTGCCTGGTGCTTGAAAACCTTCCGTGGATGCCTCATTTGTTTTGGTATCTATCAAGGCAAGAGTATAAAAAGATTCCACTGACATTGAAAACAAATTTAGAAAGACTGCAGCCCCTCTTATGTATATTCTACAAGAATTTCAGAGGCAAAAATTCTCCCAGCTTGGATTTGGATGGAAATCACTCAAAACTATGTGGCATCATTTTGTGTTACACCTAAGGGGGCGTGGCAGCCCATTAGAACACAAAGGAAGGTTTTGAAAGGTGTGTGGTATGCTTGTGGTCCAACAGGAGTGTTCTCATTGAACATGTCAAATATGTGGTTGGACTTCGTGTTCCATGTTTCATACGTTTCTATGATAAGGGCCTCTCCGATGGCGTAGTAGTAATGTCGTTGCTTTGTAATCAAGGGGTCCCGGGTTTGATACACAGTGGTTCTGATCCCACTTTAAACTCTAGGTCCAGTCCCGATTAGCTATTTTGTGCATAAAGTGGATTTAAAACTTCAATTCAAATCAATTCAAAGTTTCTATGACAGGAGAATATTCAAGAGTGATATACAATATGTGAATAAAGAGTAATCATTATGTACTAAATAGTTACCTGAGCGCCTTTAGCTCAGAAAATGTGAGATTAGTGTACAATGGATCTATAATATTTGTATTATTTAAAAAATAATCAAATTTTGAAAGTAATTTGAAGGTTAATTAAGAAATTTCCAAGTTTTCAAATATAAGTCAATTTATAGGGGATGAACGCATAGCGTTACCATATGGTAATGGGGCATAATTATAAAAGAGAGAATGAAAATTTTCAAAAAATGATTCAAAATCGCTTATTAGTACACAACAACAGATATTAGACTAAAAAACAAGAAAAAATTGACAAAAAATAATTCATGCATTTAAGGATTAAAATAAGCATAGTTAACAGTACTAGACAATGCATAATATCCAATTAACATTGTGCATATGTATCACTTGGTGGAGACCTGTAAAGTTTCAGTCATAGGTTGTTTGGTTGGAACACCAGGGCTGCTTCTGTGAAGGCCACTTTTTCAATGTTGCGGCAGAATTATTTTCATATGCAAAATATAGGTTTCAGTAACAACTTTTTTCCACTAGTCATAATCCATCCAAATTGGGACTCATAGTATTTCATTTATTTTTCAAAAGGTGTCTTCAACAAGAGACAAGCAGGGAGAGGGGGAGGTAGAGGGAGACCAAAATTACATACATTACTGAATAAAAACTAATTTCACGCAAACTGTCTACTAATTTTTAAATTGAGAAGCTTTCTGTTCCTAATCGTTATTAACGATGCAATTGTTCTTTCTTTTGTTTTGCAGAGGAGAGCCATTTCCACTGTACAAAATATCCTACCTCTTGTTTGCACCCTTGGGATTTCTCGCAGTATTACTGGTAGGAGTTGTTGTGAGCTACCTGACAGGAGGAAAGGATCCCAATGAATTAAATCCTAAACTACTCTCTCCAATAGTTAGGAAGCACTGCCCATCAATGTCTTGCAGGAAAAGTCAGGTAATACAGCTTCTATAAAGAGTATGCAATAGACAAAATTTACATTCAACTCTTGTGCTCTAATGTTCGATAATCTGTAATCAGATAGAACAGTTGAATTTTACTTTTTTTCCTTTGGCTATTATTAGGGAATGAATTTCTAGTTCCATACCTACTTTTTTGTTATGTTTTTGATGTATGCTATCTAGAAAACTTTGTGTTTCATGTGCACAGCACCCCTCTGCTGAAATTCTACAGGACCGAATGCCTATATGAACTATATATTCCTATCAATGCCTAACAGCCCTATTTTTACCAGAGAAAATTAATTTTAAACCTTTCACATAAGTTCAAGAATAATTTCTATTAAGAATGACCCTTGACCTTGAGACCTTGAGACCTTGAACGAATCTGAGTGGCAAGTGCAACAGCAAGATATGTGAGCATTTGTAAAAATTTCCCCAATCTTCCAGCCTGCATCATGAAATTGAAAAAAATGTTGAGCGAGCTGACTGGATGGGGCATTCTCCGTTGTTGAATGCTGTATTTCCCAGGCGATTAAATGAAGCATAGATGTAGCATCCCAAACAAAGATGCAAGCTGTTTTGGCACAGGATCCTAGCTACAAAATCATTCAGTTGTTAAAGTGTAAGAGCACGGGAAGATACCAAGAATACGCTCATCTGATAGGCTGTGTGATGAGTAGGCAAGACAGCACTTCATCCTCCACCTCCCAATTTGTATCTCTTATCACCTTCACCCTGAATTAATCATCTTGGTGAAAATTAATGATGAAATAGTCTTATCTGGAATTCGACAAACCAAATGAGACCACTCACACAAAACCATTGGGTTATGTCGGAGCTTTCTGTATGCAAGAGTAATTACAATTTACTATAGAATTGTAGTCCATTGAGGAGACTTTCTCATCTCCATAGAATGGATATTGAAGTTCTTGGAGTGGATTTGTGTGTTATATATCCCTTTTTAAGGAACCAAACTTTTCTGTACATAACCTTTTCCTTGGTGAAAAAGAGACTTGAACTTTATTTCTACTTGATCATAAAATTTTCTTCGAAGTGATAGATCTAACTTTCTCAAGGTATTTATTTTTTTAAAATAATATTTACTGGTAATACTTGCAGCAAAGCTGCTTTCTTCTTTGTGGAACCTTCGTTTTGGAAATGTTTCATTATCTGCTCTTTGATGACTTCACCAAACTTAAAGTATTTTTTTCAGTTTCTTCAATGTTATTTGCTTCTAGCAAATTCTTCACTTCCTTCCTTAGGTAGCATAAAAATAGATTTGCCATATGTACTTTATAATTTTTGCAAGCACTTTTGGTAATTTACAACTTTCTTTCATTATTTTTAATTTTCCTTTCCCAAATTAGTCTTCTGTTTCAGAAGTTTCATTCAGAATTTTCTTGCCCCCTTTTTACCATTTTCTAAACCACTTGTTGAGGTGAAACCTGACTATGTGTAGTAGTTTGAGTAGATGAAATTTCCATCTTCTCTGGGAGTTCCTGGTATTTTTCTGTTTCTTGACATTTCTGTCTTACCGTCCTCCATTCCTTCCTTCATGCTCGTTTACCACTTGATTTAACTAAGGTATTTGGAATTGGAGCAGCAGCACAAATAAATTACATAAAGTATAATTTTCATAAGTTATTTACAAATAAGCCATAAAATTACAGTATGGTAATGAGAGGACTACTAGGAAGTCTTAATATATTACACAATTGCTTATCAATAAGTTAGCTTATTCATTTGATAAACAAGAAATACAAAAAAGAAATAAATATATTCGAATGTACAAGAACTCACTTTAAAAGAATAAGTAGGTCTAAAATTACAAATATTTTTATTGATTCAGATTCAACAAATGATAAAAACATGAAATTGTCCTCTCTGTGGACAGCACTATCCCCTTCAGTCGGTCCACAGAGTGAACATCCATGGAGTGGATGAAATGTTTTTCATTATTGTATAACTCCATGGAAATACAAGTTAGGCAAACATAAATTTTCAGATAAGTTCTGCACATAATATGTATCATTTAAATCGTAATAATTCATGATTTGCCAAATTTCTCATCCTGAGAATCCACAGAGTGGACATATGATCTCAACAAAGTTGGAATATCAGAACGTTTGTGACGTCCCTTTTGGTGCATGATGCCTGGATTACTACATCACGGTAGTTACCCAATTTTCATTGCGGCAATGTTATGAGACTCTCCTTAATGTTATGCTACACTGAGCACTCTCAAGACATACAATTAGAAACAAAACCAGCTTCTTGTCATTTTACAAGTTTTATAAAATCTTTTAACTTTAAACATTCTCTGCAAAGTAACACAACTATACTCACAAATACAATCACATTTCAGCAAGGTGTGGCTTTTTTTTTATAATAGCGTTTTACACAAAATTCACATCAACTCACACAAAATCCAACTCCTTTTAGTTGCTGGCCCCCGTGGCAGAGTGGTTAGCACATCGTGCTATGACGCCAGGGGTCCCGGGTTCGAATCCTGGCCTGGGCATGGATGTTTGTGAGTGTCCATTCATCAATTTCATCATATCATCACTCCTCCTCATCTTCACAAATTAGTCAAAAGTGGCACAAGAAGCAAAATAAAATATAGCAATTCAATCAATCAATCAATCAATCCTTTTAGTCCTTTTACCCACTGTTGTCCTGGCAATGGATCCAATAAAAGATGGGACAGTTCTACAAATGTCTATAAACAGGAAATACTTCTGCTTCCGTTATCACTCTTAATCACACATAAATTTTAAAAAATATATAAATTTGATAACACAAGCCAATAAGAACAGATTAATGTGAAAATAAACAAACAAATGAACCATATACATATTGAAAATAAACAATGCGTATCACGTTATCGCAATAATCTCATACAAAAGATAAAGCAAGAACCTCCAACTGTCCCTTGAAATCACAATGGCTTCCATTCCTTTCAATTTTCTGCTGTGAAGTTTCAGTGTTGCACACTCTGGATTTTATTAGGAACTTTTTACTAGTGTCCTTGGAGTGAAAAATTCCCCATGGAACATTATATTTTAATGTTTTACTTAACTATGATATTTCATAAAATTATTTTTTGATGTTCGGGCCTCCCCGATGATGCAGTGGTTGCATTGTCGCCTTGTAATCAATGGGTCCCAGGTTTGATAACCAGTGGAGGCACATCGCACAGTGGTTCAGATTCAACTTTAAACTGTAGGTCCAGTCCCTTTTAGCCTTGCTTTGCATAAAGTGGACTTAAATCACTAACTCAACAGCAGCGATAATTTTTTATGTTCATAGGGGGTTCCAATGTGATTACTTAATTAATCATAATATATTAAATCTTAACTTGTGTAATGGAAAATATATTAAAATAACACCAGCCTGCAATGGCTCTGTGGTAAAAATGAAAATTGATGATACAAATAGGCATCAATGACCTAAATCCGAAAATAACAACAGTTTTTGTGTATCACGTCCAATTATTGCACAATTTAGGTTTTTCCTTTATATATGCCTTCATGGCGTGATGCTAAGCACAGGGGAACACTTTACCTTTTTATAGCTACATTGTATGTGTATCGTAATAGTACAACCGCATGTCTCCACATTACACTGAATATGAACAAAGATCTTGAATGAAAAAAAAAATGGAATGAGAAATACATTAGATAAGATACACAATGCACTGTTGAACATTTGTGGGTGTTATATGATCAATAGGAAAGGTACGGAAAATAGATTAATTCATGAAGAAACTGTACTTCTTGTATTTCAGTGTGAAGGTGGGTGACAAGGATAAATCTTTTACCACATAGTGCATGTAACATTTGTTTCAAGCGACTACGTTATTGGTATGAAAGAAAATGGAAGGAAATGCCTTTTGCAATACATCTGGTGCAGCGCGAATAGAAAAATCATCATGATGACTGTTATTTTGTTTGTCCCAAGTAACTGGTTGCAACAAAAAAGAAACATCACGATCTGCCATCAGCTAGGTAGGCAGCCTATTATTCATGGACCTGACTTACTAGTGCCTAAACAACCAGAAAACATAAGTAACAATGAATTTGAAAGCAGTTCCTCATATTCAAGCAGTGATGAAATGTATCCTGAAACAAAAGAGTTAGACACTTCACAGAAACTATTTACCCAACCAGAGGTGAATGATTTGGTGCTACCTAGGGCTCATGAAAAGAATCTCTTGGCTCATGTGGTTATATTTTCTTGATACAGAAATTGTGACAAACATTTTCGGAAATACTCCTTCCCACATTACACATAAAACTTGGAATTATACAACAGTTTGTTAAGGCAGTAGACAAAAATTGCCCATGATTCCAATACTTATGAAAACATTTATTTCGCTAAAGTCAGAGAAGGTATATTTGATGGACTGCATATGCATAAGATGATGATTGATGATGATTTTAACAAGACAAAATTGATGAAGATGCATGGGAAGCATTCAAAGAAGTTGTAAGGAAATTTCTTGGTAATGTGAAGGACCACTGTGCAGACATTGTACATTTAACGTAGAATATACAATTTATTATATGTATTTAGACACATATATTACATAATAAATGTAATTATATTTTATTTTTGTGCACTATATTACTATATTATTATAATTTATTGTATTTATCTTGTATTTGCCATTTCTGCACTATTTCTAAATGTTGTTGTTATCGATAAATTGATATAATAATGAAATTACATGTTGTGAAATACGCTGACATGATGCAACAAAATAGAATATATTTTCGAAATCAGCATATCACAATTAGTAAAAGTCACCTATTGTGGTTCATACCACAGGCTAGTGTAATCTATACCCATAAATTTTGAATGTAGACAGTTCACGAAGGGGAAAATCTACATATTCTGTGTAAAATTCAGAAAAGAGTAAAAATTATTTCTGGAAAAAATAAAGCTGATGGATCTTATAACTAATGACTAAATTAATTCCCACTGAAAAAAAAAATGTCTAAATATTTTTAAAACATTTTTTATGACTGCTGGACAAGGTTTCTACCCCATTTTTTTGAGAATGACCCACACCGAATGGCACGTATCAATTTTCAAAATATGTTCATCAATTTTTCATTTCATATTACAGCAAAGAGAGACTGATCTACCAGAAGCAAAGGTGAGAAGGAAAGGTTTGGACAAGAATGGCCAAGAGAACAAGGCCTATGAGTCCTATCCAGAGCATGAAAACACAATTGTGACTGGACTTTGATTGGTATGTTAACAAGTCAATTGTAACAATTTAAAAACTGTAATGAAACAAAATGCTCCCATTTCATAATTATGCAGAAGTGCAGTGAATTGCCTTGAAAACAAATTAGTTTTCAGTGTACTCAACATATTCTGGAGTTTCAATGGTCAATGCATGGTATGAACACCAACAAAATAGTGATGCATTCATTGTTGTTCATGATTGAATATTAATAAAATACAAGCAAGTGAAGTGGAAGACAAATTTGTACTTTCAATACAGAAAAATCCATCAAATATGTGAACTTTATTCAAATACTGAACTGTGCCACTTTTTCTTATATCAAGAAGCTGCAATGTATAGACTTGTATATTGATGGAAACAATAATATTGTCCACAACTAGTACAAATAAATGTTTTAAAATTATGTACAAAAATATTCTGATAATTGTTACATTTAAATTTTTTTTTATGAAAGTGTAAAAATGTTGCTGAATGTCATTCTTTAATTCTTTTATTTCATTTCTATATCATACAAGTTATTGTAAAAGTAATATTTTTTTGCTAGTTTACGGACATTTGTTTAAGTCCAAATTACGTAAGAAAACAACTTATATAATGTGCAATGGAAATATAACTTTAAATTGACAATTGACACACAACACATCAAATTGTAATAAAGCAGTTCCAAGACATGCAGTTGATTGGTCTGTCCTCATGGGATATGTATGTAGCATGTGTTATTCCAGTGAGAAATCTCCTTAAAAACCTTCCAACGAAGAGAACAAATGAATGAATTGATTCTTATGTGAAGTAATAGCATACTAAATATTGTAATTATTGTGTAGCAATAATGGAGGCAATAAAGCAACACTGTAGTTTCTTTATCTATGTCGAGTAGTCTAACTGCTTTAAAGTACAATTAAATGCAATACCTTTCTCCATTAATCTAAATTCATTGGACTTGGGTACTCTTGCAAATTTTGAACAAAATAACAAATATTTTACAAAGTTTCCAGTACTCTACATAAGCCTGCTGTGGTCACATGAAATGTTAATCATTAGGGCTCTTGAAAATACTGTACCATATTCAATTATGATAATATGTGTGTACATATTCTTGGACTGGGTCAAAACTGATGTATCCTCAGAGTATACAATACTGCAGCACAGCACTTTCATGGAGTCCAAATATCCTGGAAATTATGCAAAATCTACAAGTTTTATAATTTTTGCAACAACATTTTGGAGAGATTTTTAAACTATTATCTCAGTTGAAATTAGGAACATTTTAAAGTAAAATTCTGGTATAGTTATGTGTATGTTAAATGTAATAAATATTTTGATATACTTTGATTTGTTTCAAGTTTAAAGTATTAAATGAATTGATATTTGTATTGGTGGCAATCAGTAAAAGTATCAACATCGGCACTGATTCAAAATGGTATCAGCATGTGCATTTATAATTATTTAACCCATTTTTTGCTGCAATTTTTTTGTCTGGATAAAAGTAATTCAAATTTATCTTAAGCTGTTTGTACAGTGTCTCTCAAAAGTTTTAGGACAACGACATTTTAAACTAGGCAACCCAATTTACACAAGTCGTTGGTGGGTTGCGTGCAGAGTTTGGCTCAATTTCAGGGTTGCCACGTGCACAATAGATATTTATAAAATACGCGAAAGAAATATAAACAATTATTATTGTATAAAATTATTAAAAATATCACTATTATATCGCAAATGACAAAATTCTTTCTGAAAGAAAAAAATAGGTTTCTAGTATTTCATCGCTGATGAGTCTACAGTAAGGAAAAGAGGTGAGAGGAAATGAAAGGTTACAAAGGAGAGGAGAAAGAGAAAGCGAAAGGAGAAGAGGAAAGGTAGAGGAGAGAAGAAAGATAGGATAGACAAGGAGAGGAGATGTAGTGAGGAGAATGGAAAAAGATTCGAGGAGAGATGAGGAAAAAGAACAAAGAAGAGAAAAGAGGAGGAACACGAGAGGAGAGGAGGAGACGAGAAGAGGGAAGTGGAGAGTAGAGTAAAGGAGAGAAAAAGAGAAGAACGAAAAAAGAGAGTGCAGTGGAGTCGGAAATCTAAGACAGGAAAGGAGATAAGAGGAGTGGAGAAGAGTGGGATGAAGATAAGATGCGAGAAAAGTAGGGAAGGCGATATGAGATAAAAGCAGAACAGAAAGAGGTGTAAGGAGAAGGAACTGGAGAGAAGAGGTAGTTGCAGAAAATATCGTCTGAGCGTCAAGAATGGATGCATTGGTCAAATTATCGACATGAAACATTCAATAACATTTTGAAATGTATTGGAGAATATATTAGATCGGTGCGAAATGCCTTTTGGCTGAGTTCAGATCAAATTAAAAATCTTCCATGTAAGATCTTTGATTTTACCTGCGATTACACCACTAAAAAAATGAACGTAATTTTTAATATTTATAAGAATTATTCATTTTTTCTCCACTTCTCCGTTCGTTGAAATTGGGATTTTGCAATTCAATATTTCCCCTCCCCACATCGTTAATTCCAAACTGAATCATTCCGTTTCACACGGCGTGGACAATGAACACAATAGGATATGTCTAAAACTTACGAAAATTTTCTGCCACCGGAAGGGTTTGAACCTACGACCATCAGATTGACAATCCTGAACGGTAGCCACTACCCTACAAGCTTTCGTTCCTTAAACCGGGTAGAAGAACCGCTGCACCACGCCTTTACCTTCGAATGAAACAACAATTTTTTCTAAGTATTCTGTCCCTTTAATATTGTAAATGTCGTTTGGTATACGTGTAGTTGAACTTTTACTTTAATTTTGATTTGCTTTCTTGTAGTATAACCGATATCTTCGAGAAATAATTTTCGAAGTAATTAAAAACGAGAATATTGGTAGTTGTGAAAATGCGAGTTATTTCTTCTAACTTATTATTGTGATTAGGCATTACTAATGGAAAATATCTAGAGGCTTGAACATTACAGGACGATGTTCTTTTCCTGTGATGCTGTAACAGACAAAATGCTTGTTAACTGATGCAAGTATTGTGTCCAGAACAGTCTTATGAAATGTATTTGCTGTTGCGTAAGGTAACACGAAATAATTACACCGTGTGAGAAACTACCAAATGTGTGCAACGTTATCCGTAAACAGGCGGAAAATTTTATTCATAAAATCATGTCACACTTGACAATATTAGTCAAGAGAGACTCGTGGGACACTGTGTTAAGGTGCTGGACTAAATCCTTCTAATTTTTCTTACTAGAAGAACAACAATTTCTAAGGAAGAGCAACAGTGATGATCTTTCTTATTTCTTTTAAATGCTTATACTTTCCTTTAATTGGGTTAAAAATAAATAAGAATATTGCTTGTATTTCTGTCATTGACGTAGACCAGAGAGAGAGACAGACAGATAGACAGATGTTACAAAATAGTTCAAATAGTGCGAGCGCCATTAAAAAGTCATGATAATTCTATGTTGCGTACTTAGAATTATTCATACAATAAAGAACATGTCTAATTGTGAGTTAACAAAAAAGACAATAATAAAGAGACATTTTCGCATCACGATTGCAGTTCGAAAAAGTCGGGACAGGGATTGAAAGTAACGCACTGTCCTGACTAAATCGGTAAATCGGATGTCTGCTAGCCTTGCATCAATGATTATAAAACTAAAACCACCCAATATTGCAGTTTGAAGACTTTTGCGCAAGAAACAGATTCATTTATGCAAGAGCAAAATTGAAATTTTTACACATTTCAAAAATCGACGATGTTATTTTCGTATTTATTTATTTATAGGTTCACATTTAAATATTTTAGGGTTTGAGGGGGGAGCATGGCCCACATGGACCCTCCCCTGGGTACTGACCTTACGTAGACAGTGAAAGAGAAATTTTGGAGTACCTTTCTATTAAATTTAGTATTTACATTCACCTTATGCTCAGATAGATTAAACCGTTTATTGACAAATCGTGAACTTTTCGTTTAATAGATAATATTTGGTTTTAGACGACGGGAGAAAATTGGTCGAATTTCCTTTCTTGCTCTTTTGAGAGAATATATACTTCTACAATAGCAATCGCGTTCGGAAACCGTGAAAAAAAAGACTTGGTTTTCAAAGGCAGACAAGCTTGGTAGTCTAGCTTGCTCGCGATCAAAGTGACTCACTCACGCTATTCAAGGCCGCTTCTTATCACAAAACACTGTGGTTCGATGCACAGTGTCTGCACCCAGCACGTTACAAGTGACCAGAGTCGACTTTTAAAGAGAATCTGAAGAATGGTAGATTTCATCAGAGGCGGCTAGGTAGGCACCAGCTCAACATGCAATAGTTTAAGTGATAATTCCTGACAAACAAAAAACCGTATTGAATAATTATTGGGATAGTAATACGTGTATCCGCTCCTTTTTAACAATGTAAGCTCGAAGACAATCTGTATTCCATTTATTTATATTGGCAACTTGGTCAACCGGAGGTTATTTTATCTCCTTCGATGATCGATTATTTTTTGTTTACCCAGGAACATGCCCCATAGGAGATTTCCAAGACCGGGTTACGCTACTCACTCGTAGCTCCCCAATTTCTTCACGATGGTGGGTTTCTACCGGTCCCATACACAGGCCGAGAACCTAGAGAGTGAGCATGGGCAGACTCGAATCCATGCCGTCCTGCAGTCCGAGTCCAAAGCACAGCTCCTTTGACCGCACTGTCACGGAGGAGGACTTTTCTTATCTTACCTTTGGCTAATCGCAACGATGAGGATGAATTATGAATAGAAAAATAAAGAAGGTCACGCACAAAGTAGAGGACGATCTTCAACCTCTTGGGATGACGAGTTCAAGCCCTTAATATGAGGATTTCAACCTTAGACGACCTCAATTTCAAAATTATAAACAAAATGCCTACTTACACTAAACTTCTCATCAAGGCCAAAATAGTTTGTAACTGTGAAACTACCCCTGAATACAAATTGACATTTTTTTTCCATGTGAGTAAGAATTCAATGTGTGGCATACAGACATAGATGATACCTTTTGAGAAACAATTAACTGTACCCTGTCCCAGGATCTCTGGAGCAAAGCCGCGCATAGCGGAAGAGAAGTGGGGAGAGGGGATCGAGTGGACAGAGCAAATCAGTGCACGCTGCTGGGAAGGCTGGTAACTGCAGCGGTTTTCCTCCCTCCATGCAATCCCATTCCTCTCTCACGTGTTCATCGCTGCTCAGATACTTTTTTTCGTTCACCTGCTCCAGAGATAAGTGGGACAGAGTGTAGTTCGCATACATGTAGCAAGTAACGTATCCCAGAATGAAAATTCCACGTAGTTTTAAAACGTTTGTTTAAGCAATGAATGACTGGAAACGGATCACACATAATTCCCTTGCCAAAATCTAGTGGTCGAAAATTAATTTCAAGACATTTCATATCTATTCACCATATTCCAAGTTATAAGGAACTATTTCGTAGATGTTCGTGAAACAGTTATAAAATTACAAATAAAATATATTCACAAGCTTAGATATACCAATACGAAGAAAGAAATTCAGAGTTAAATTTCAAATGCATGTGTATAAAGTAATTCTAGAAGTACAGAGCTATATCTGAGTATTTAACTTCTTTTTTGCAGATAACGTTTACAATATTGAGGCGACAGAATAATTAGGAACTGTAGCTCCAAGAAAACAAAGGGCGTAGGGTATTGGTTAGAGTTCTTGAAAGCA
Organism: Lepisma saccharinum; assembly: GCF_977018435.1. Lineage (NCBI taxonomy): Eukaryota > Metazoa > Arthropoda > Insecta > Zygentoma > Lepismatidae > Lepisma > Lepisma saccharinum. Next base: position 27,674,109 of record NC_139232.1, on the reverse strand, counting down.
TTGCGGTCCCACGTTCGATCCTCCATACTAGATGTTCCTTAAAAAAGAATCCCTTCCATTAAACAAGAGCATGGTAACATTATTTGTAAGAGCAGTATATAGTGGATGCATTGTTCTGCATATGAAATTTATTAAAAAAATAATAAACAAATAAATGAATTGACACACATTCAACGGGATATTTTTATATATAAGATCGTGAATTATGACACTCTAACGATAATTGTGTACTGCTTCAAAGACATTGACAAATATTAATGAAATAACTATTTATATGTGTGGCAATTCAGGACATGCTAATTTTACCCCTTTTCCCACTTGAGTTCAGTGCAAGGATACCTCCGCAAATATCGAATGAAAAGTTCTCACCATGTGCAATTCTCCATTAAATGTTTTTGCCGAGTCTTACTGCTTTCGTTTCCTTTGTTACAAACAATACTTGTTTGCACGTTACATGCAGGAGAGTTGCATCTACATTTCACATTGGTCAGCTCCTTCTACCTGGCTTAAGGAGCGAAAGATTGTAGGGTAATGGCTACCGTTCAGGATTGTCAATCTGATGGTCATAGGTTCAAACCCTTACGGTGGCAGAAAATTTTCGTAAGTTTTAGACATATCCCATTGTGTTCATTGTCCACGCTGTGTGAAACGGAATGATTCAGTTTGGAATTAACGATGTGGGGAGGGGAAATATTGAATTACAAAATCTCAATTTCAACGAACGGAGAAGTGGAGAAAAAATGAATAATTCTTATAAATATTAAAAATTACGTTCATTTTTTTAGTGGTGTAATCGCAGGTAAAATCAAAGATCTTACATGGAAGATTTTAATTTGATCTGAACTCAGTCAAAAGGCATTTCGCACCGATCTAATATATTCTCCAATACATTTCAAAATGTTATTGAATGTTTCATGTCGATAATTTGACCAATGCATCCATTCTTGACGCTCAGACGATATTTTCTGCAACTACCTCTTCTCTCCAGTTCCTTCTCCTTACACCTCTTTCTGTTCTGCTTTTATCTCATATCGCCTTCCCTACTTTTCTCGCATCTTATCTTCATCCCACTCTTCTCCACTCCTCTTATCTCCTTTCCTGTCTTAGATTTCCGACTCCACTGCACTCTCTTTTTTCGTTCTTCTCTTTTTCTCTCCTTTACTCTACTCTCCACTTCCCTCTTCTCGTCTCCTCCTCTCCTCTCGTGTTCCTCCTCTTTTCTCTTCTTTGTTCTTTTTCCTCATCTCTCCTCGAATCTTTTTCCATTCTCCTCACTACATCTCCTCTCCTTGTCTATCCTATCTTTCTTCTCTCCTCTACCTTTCCTCTTCTCCTTTCGCTTTCTCTTTCTCCTCTCCTTTGTAACCTTTCGTTTCCTCTCACCTCTTTTCCTTACTGTAGACTCATCAGCGATGAAATACTAGAAACCTATTTTTTTCTTTCAGAAAGAATTTTGTCATTTGCGATATAATAGTGATATTTTTAATAATTTTATACAATAATAATTGTTTATATTTCTTTTGCGTATTTTATAAATATCTATTGTGCACGTGGCAACCCTGAAATTGAGCCTAACTCTGCACGCAACCCACCAACGGCTTGTGTAAATTGGGTTGCCTAGTTTAAAATGTTGTTGTCCTAAAACTTTTGAGAGACACTGTACATGATCAAATGAATCATGAACAAGTCGTTGAATTGAATGTTTAACTTGACAATTAAAAGTTGTCAATTGAAACTGCATTCCTATTGGAAATCTTGGATGGACTGAAATTGCACATGTGCACAATCAAAGAAAAATAGGACAAGTTCACATTTTATCAAAACGTGGCAGTGCATATGGCATTAAAAGAAATAGAGTAGTGATTAGTCATAACAAATATGATAATTTTCTATCCAAAGGAAGACGTAGGTCATATGAGAAACTTGAAAGAAGTGAGTGTGATATTGATGTATTTTCTCAGTATTATGGTAATAGTCTATATGTAATCTAAGACACCAGAAAAACAATGTGAACACAGCAAATAATTTGATAAAAATCTCATTTCTACAAACATACATATAGTTGTTTTCAATAAATTCATCTAAATTTCAATTGAAGAGCAACACAGAATTGTATGTATTATGGTAGGTTGTTGAATATATTTTATTATCACATTACTCACTGCTGAAGTAATGCATATACATCATTCTCAGTTGTATAATTGCAATTCAATAAATACAGATGAGAATGTTCCACCATTCCTCCTTTCCTTTCTCGCAAGTCACAATTTATTTATTTATTTACATTTTACTTGGGATTACCGCTAAGCAGTTTTTCCCATATCTATTCGCAAGTCACAAAAATGTGTTTACACTTTCCACGGCACTTTCTTTTCAGCACAGAATAGAAATAAATAGTATTCTGTACCTTAACGCTTGTTTCTGATAAACGATTTCAATAGCATGTGCTCTGATTGATTGACAGTCAGGCTCAATAGAAATTCTTGGGCCTAACCTTGCATCCAATAAGAAATATGATGTGGTCTCTGATATCATTTTCTTTTTAAGAGTTTAATTCAATGACTTTTCATGAGTCATTTCATCATGTACAAACAGCTTTAGAATAGTATTTGAGACATCTATAATGCAAAACCAATGCAATTTTGTTTCAATATACAGAGTGATTATTCAAATTTGGGAATTGCATACATGTTAGCATAATAAGGTCTAAAAATTATAAAATGAGAAAAAAATTATTTGCCTACTCTGGGATGATTGAATCCTCACTGAAACATATAAACTTATTATTTGAGTCAATATAAAGGATTATTAACTCATGTAAGGGGCACTAAATTGAAATTTTTATTTCTTTACAGCAATAGTAACACTTTGAGCACAAATTGTAGTTTCAAATATATATTTGGGTCATTCCATGTCAAACAAACCAAAAAATAATATTTTTGAACCTTTAGGATTCAGATTTACAGGATTTTGTTTATCCATAGCACCTATCAAGAGGACAAAAACTGCCAAATTTCAGATTTTTTCGGCTCTTAGTTTTTGAGTTATTGACTTTCAAAAAAGCAAAAATCCCAAAATTTTACGACATTCCGAAATCTTTAAATAGCTGTAGATCAAAAACTATTTGAACCAGAGAGCTAAAATTGGTGTCATTCTCTTCTGCTTTTAATGAGCTTTAATTTGAAATGCAACACGACTGTGCTCTTTGAATTTTGTAATTTTCCAGAAACCTGAAAAAAAAATTAAATCTCAAAAACACCTCTTTTAACTTATTTTTTTTAAATATATGTTTTGAAGACATCAATTGACTATTTGGGTGCAGAATTTCATAATGGGATGGGTTCATATGGAAATTATTGTTTTTGTATTGTATGATGTGTCAAATTTGTGAATTTCCATGTTAAAACCATAACTATAAGGTGAGTGGTTGATGTTGAAGTCTTCATGTTAGTCTATTATATAATTTTTGGACTACAAATAATATGAAAATACCTGAAATTTATCACTTTTAATATCAGATAAGAAAATTTAAAAATGTACGAGGAGAAGTTATTAAATAACAGAAATTTTATTCTAAACTTCATGGAGAATTTTTGGGTGTGATTGCACACCATTGCCATACTTATCCTTCACTCATGTGCATGTCGACCATACCCTTTGCATGATTCTCCATGAATTTCGGCAACATTTTGCCTTTGGCATTAAGAAATTGAATCAGAGACCGTACTCCTTGACTGGAGGATTGTGTAAACATGCAGCCATTTTAACACACACTAACAAACAGCTGACTACCAAAAACATGATTGCTCGGTGGCCAATGGACTAGATAATATTACTTGGCAGGCATGATCTAATTACTGTTGCCAGTCACTTTTTATAAGTAATTATTATAATATGTTATTATATATGTTAAAAACCAAGTGTATGAGCCTTCCCTACCTAACAACTTACCTGAACTTCGAGTACGCATCCAAGAAGCAGTTGTGCCCATTGACTCGGAGATGTTGGGAAGTGTGTGGCAAGAATTTGATTATCGGGTTGATGTGTGCCGATTTACAAAAGGCACTCATATTGAGCACCTTTGACGTGGAACATAACACGTATGTATGTAAAAAAAACTTTTTGAGTTTTTCTTTTATTTAAAATAATTTGCATGTCATTGTGACTAAATAAACGTGAGATATTAAACTTGGAAATCTGGAAGATCATTTAGAATAGCCCTGTATATTGTAATTGGCTCTTATTTTTAAATTTACCTCGTAGTATATCAAGGAGCTTACTTTGAATCACTTTTCTGTCACTTTTGACTAATTATGATAAAGATGAAATTAATGAAGGGACACTCACTAAGAAACATCCATGTGTACTGCTTCAAATGTGAAAAGGCTACACGGAAGCACATAACACAGCCTGATAAGCAGGAAATTGATAGCTCTTTGCATTCTTTAGTTGTGAACTATACTTGAATCTTCATTTTAACAGGCAAGACTAGGAAGATCCCATGCCTCATGTTGCTGTTTCATGGTAGTTGTTTACACAGGGCAGAGTTGTCAACTCTACACCTAACCCTCCATATCAAAGGAATACAGGACCTGTCATTGGTCAGCAGATACCTTGGATATAACTGGAAAGGCCACATGGTAAACCATCAACAGTACATCATCTCTGCCATTGTGGGATGCTCAGAGCCATAACATGTTGTTGCCACACACACACACACACACACACATGCATGTATGTATGTGTACATGTGTTCAAAGTAAAATTCTATAAAGTACGAGGTGATATCTAAAATGTTCGAGACTGGTGCTACCAGCTGGTCAAAAGGTCACCTTGGATCTATTGGCTGCCATCAAACTTGCAGTAGACCCTTTTCCACACATACACACTGGTCCTCGCAATTCTGCTGTTTCTTTAAAAAAAAGCATCCCAGAAGCCATGTTCTGTGGTGGTGTAACTTTAAACCAAACTCTCATCACCAGGGTTATCATAACCCTGCACCCTGCAGGAAGGTGACGAATGGTTCAATGTCAACCCACATGAATAAACTGTTAAATTTTGGCAACAATTTTAGGTGTTGATCGGCTGAGGGGGTCCCCTTGCATGTTCATCATCTTCAATGGATGTCCAACCAATCTTGAACAAAGCATACCATTCAAACATCCATGCATGGCTCATGCTTTCTTCACCAATCACTTGTGTCATCATGGCTAGGGTCTCTGCCACACTTTTCTCAACAGTGCACAAAATTTGTTACACACTAGCTCTTGCATTTTTAGGTTCCTAGCAAAATTGCCACATACCACGTACAAGACTTCAAATAAAAGGACGTAAATCATCATCACATTCACCTGCCTGTGTGATTTTTTTACACTAACTCCCAAGATATGCTAGTACTATTATCTACCATTACACCATGCTACCAAATCTGCTGTCTATATGGCAGCACCAGTCCCAAAAGATATTTCCAATCTTTGGGTGAAGAAAATTGTCTTCCATGCAAAACATGAAAATAAAAGTAACTGTTAGTTTTCTTACTTGAAAATGTAATGGTTTTAGTTACAAAGTTCCAAAAGTATCTAGTTAATTAGCAGAATAAACTCGTTAATTTTATATGAACAATGAAGTAATAATAATTGTTTAAATTAATTTACTTTTCTCTATGTTTTGACAGTAATACACAAAATTATTGATTGTGAACCAATGCCACCCCTGTGGGGATTCAACCTGTTTTAGTGGCAAAATCATTGGTCAACCACTAAACATTACAGTCACCTAGGTGCCCATCAATGTTACTGGAAATATTCATTGCGGCAAATATATAATTCAGGTATCATCGTTCTTTTATGTATGTTCTTTTCTGCTCCAGTAATCAACAACTATATAGTGGTTTTGTGCATTACATCACATCAAAGCATTACTTTCTTATTCTCCATCCAAAGACCATGCACTTGAAATAACTCTGTACTTTGATTGATTGATTGATTTGGTTTATTTTACTTTGCTTGTCTTCCACTTTTGACTACCACAAATTTGGCTATATTAACACACATATAACACAAGTGCAATAAAAATATTAATAGAAATTATTCTCTCATTTATTCACATAAAATATATCACAAGTTAAAAATATTTTTTACATTCATTTGTACATAATTATTGGTTTCAATTTTTTAAATGAAACCAATTAATTTGAACAATAAAATTATGCAATTAATTTGTCCTTGTACTTCTAGTTAAATTGTAACTACTCAGCTGCTTTGTCAATTCTTGCTTGTCTCATCTTCAGTCACCAGTGCAGGATTTTCTACACCAACAGCTTGAGAGGAGGGATTTTTCTCATTAAGATTTAGTTCTATGCTGTTTGAACTTTTAGTCTGCAAAAACAAACACATAGAAATATTTGAGAGCACAAACTTTAATGTAACAATGTCAAAAGTTTGAATTACATATAGACATTGCATGAAGGAAAACAATATATCTATTCAGTTAAAGGAAACAAATGCAGGAGTTTCTCCAGATAAAGCACTTTGAATCTACAAATAAATTATGAATAGACATATCAAGTTATTAACAAACCTTGTTATCCTTGAGGATAGAAAGAGACAGATTGCCATGAAGTGGAGCAGCGCTGATTTTGAAACAATAACATTTTAGAGCTTTGACAACAGACAGTGCAGAGTGGTGAAGCACATAGCAAAGCATTGCAGAATGCTCATTGTAGGAGTAAGATAGTTTAATTTACAGGTGCGAACAGAGCAGTAGTCAACAATCTTGTGGTTGATATGATTAAGTGAATCCACTACATTTCTAAACTACTCATGAACATAGAGAAATGTTTGCAAAACCAAATCGCTCATTGGATGTATCTAGTTAAAGCAAATTTAGAAAGCAGTTATTGCAGTCACAAAATTAGTGACTTTTTCCCTACCCTTCCTAAACCACGCACTATATTACAGAGTTTTTATAAAAACCTCAGAGCTTAGTCCTGACACTGCTGAGACTTGGGTTTCTTCATCTATTAAATGTAACCTAGTCAAATATGAGCATAATTTAAAGATCTCCCAATACAGGAAAATCAGTTTTTGCCTACCATCTTAAAATGTGGTGACTGCTTTTGTTCAAATATAATGTGAGACTAATCCTCCAAGTTATCTCAAAATTGTAAGAACTGCTACTCAAAAACTTTACATTTATAGCAGTTATCATAGTAAAAAGGTTTGTGATATTGCCACCACTCATATCGTAAACTACCAAATATAATTTTAAAAGCTTTATTCCAAAATTGTGAACTGACAAATTCTAAAAAATGGTTGAGCTTAGTTCCTTACACTCCGAAAATGTATTCTAGACACTTCTGGAAAAATGTACAGCATGGTATACATGGTGCAACATAAAGAAAAACATATTTTCATCCACAATCTTGAGCATGTCCAATTTCACTTACAATACCATTGCAGTATTTCGTGTTTTCTAACTGCATGTAGGGAAAACTGGGCTGGGCCCACCTGACTGTGGTGTCATATAGATAAAATACTGACTGACATGGTATTGGAAGAAACACTCCAGACTGCTACAGTTCTAGTCCACCACTTTTCACTGTTCCCATCCATATCCTTCTCCACTCCCTTCTGTTCTGTGAGTTTCCACCCAAAGTTTCATCAAATTATTTTGAATCACAGATCAAGTAGATTTAAAATTTGCAAAGAAAAGTTGAAAAATGCTACGTGATCTATTTACAACTTCTACAAATATTTCTTCACCAATTTGTCATGGGCCATATTACATTATGCTTGCACTAAAAAATAATACATCAAAATAAAATTATAGGTTTATCAGTGCTTGGAAAACCAGATGCAGTCCATGTTGTATTCTTAGCAAGTATTTGCTGAGTGCTACATGTGAGTTGATTTTGATGCTCATGTACAGAAAATGGCAAAATCTATGATTTTCTTGCCTACCTACACATAAAGCTAGAAAACTGTCTGCACAACCCCTGTCAAAATATAAAAAATCACATAGTGTTCATACTTAATTCAGGGTAACATCCAATTATTTTGTTCACTTTCCATGCAAGCTTCTTGGAATTATCTCAAGCCAAAACAGTAAAAACTTAATTTTCTCAAAGATAGGCATGACACATGAAGGGATTATAGTTAGAATCCAGCATGTTGACCACTTGCTTCAATTTTCACTCGAGTTTGAGCTTTGAATTTAGGTCCACTTTATGCACAGGGAGACTAATTGGGACTGGACCTACAGTTTAAAGTGGGATCCAAACCACTTGTACCTCTACCAGGTATTGAACCTGGGATCCCTTAATTGCAAAGTGACTACATTACCACTACGCCATTGGGGAATTTTCACTAGAGAAATTCCAAGAAAATTTTGATGAAACTTCACAGAAAAGGATTATTTGACGAAATTGAACCTTAGTCATTAATTACACCTCCACTAAGTCAATATAATGGCGAAAGGGGGCTATATTAAAGTGACTAATTTAAGTAGTGAAATCTGTAGAGAAGTGCAGAAACAGTGCACAGAAAAACAAGGAAATTTGTATTTGCACTATAATAAATGCAGAAGACTGATCCTGTATTGGGATCTAAAAGAAAATCTTACCTTTGGATAATTTTTGCCTTTGTAAAACCTTCTCAGAAGCCAATTAACAAATGGTGCTAGGAGATCAGGATCAATTTCTTCGACCTTATGTGGCCCAGTAACAAAGCTCACAGCCAGCCCTACAACCAGGCAAGTTAAAACACCTGTTGCTGCATACCACAAGTAGGATAGGTTATACAATGGAAGTGCTGTATATTCAGTACTGTAATAAAAGAGAGGGAAATATGAATAAGGGATACTGCAATATAAATGAATGTCCATTAGGTACAACAACAACAACCACCTATGGGTCAACAGGCCTTGAGGGCCAGATCCTACCTACCAACTGCTGGCCTCATTCCCACACATATCAGCAGAGGTGGGTGATCATCCAACTAGTTATGGGGTGATGTGTGCTCAGCACGACAAACTCCCTTTGTTGTTGTAGGTTTCCATGATCAGGTTATGATACTCATTCGTAGATCCCAAATTTCCTCATGATGGTTGGTGGCCACTGGTCCCATACATAACAAAAAATTCATAACCCATGGCTCTACAGCCCTGGAAGCACCTTGGCCTATCTCCCTCCCACAATCCTACCTAGAGGTGTGGAGATCTTCAACCGGTAATGTGGTGTCGTGGAGTCAGCACATCGAACCCTCAGCCATTGTAGGAGATTTCCCAGGCAAGGTTACACTACTCACTCCTAGCTCCCCAATTTCGTCATGATGGTGAGTTGCCACTGGTACCATACACTGGTCAAAATCCAAAATCTCAGGGGAAAAGTTGTAATACATCCCTCCCAGGAGACTTAAACCAGCAGGGTCCTGCAGCCAGAGCCTAAAGCCTGATGCTTAGACATCATGGGCACAGTGCGAGACTATTAGGTATAAGAATATAAACTGAAAACTGTTATGCTACATACAGCAATGCATTGGTTCGGCATGCTTCGCATGTTAAGTGATCAACTTTTGATCTTGCTGCAGAAGTTCCTAGGTTTAGTCTTGGCATGAGCATGGGCATTTCTTGTATTTGTCCCTCCATCAACTATATCCAATCATCACTCATTCATTGTCGCGATTAGACAAAGGTGGCAAAAAAGTGACAAAAAATACCAAAAATACAAACAAAATTGTGAGTTTTACTCTTGATGTTTACAAACAAAATTTGACATTTTAATTTACGAACTACTTCAATTTTTTTTCTTTCTGGGGGACAATACTTTTTGCAAAATCTGTATATCCATGTTGCGGGCTGGCAACTATGCTCACATTACATGGGATTGAATAGTCTGTGCCGGTAGTATGGCGGTCTCGGGGTGAAGAGGCTATAGAAATTGTACAACTTTGTATCTTACCGTTTGGCAGTAATTAATTGTTGTTATTGTTAATTTATGCATTGTCGTATCTGTCAAAGATCCTAGAAACGGAATAAATGTATTCACATGGGAAACACACTGGACAAAATAATAGATATCGGTGTGGAAATGAAGAATATAAATATGGGTGGGAAGAAAAGTGTTGACGAATATGTTTTGAGAGCACGAAACATAATGTCAAAAAGTGCTGGATTGGGTCAACCAATTACTACACGAGAAGTATTGTACCATATTGTATGGGGTGTTCATCAAAAGTATGATAACGTCACAGCAGTATTACGAGCACAAAGGGGTGCGACAATTGAAGAAGTGCAAGATACCTTAAAAGAAGAGGAGGTTAGGTTGCATAAAATGAACTACAAAGACAAAATCTGAACAGGCATACAAGACATGGGATAAGAAATATCGGAAGAAGAAAGAAGCTGTGCGAAGATGCTGGACATGTGGAAAAGTAGGACATTTTTCGAAAGAATGTTGGCACAATAAAGAAGGTGGTAAAGGTTAAGCTAGGAGACCTTTTACGTCTACCTTTACATCTACATCTCCTAAAACACTGAAGGGAAACGAAACAGGCAGGATTCACATGGAAATACAACATGGAAGCTGCTTACAATGTATACAACATTCAGGAAGATAGAAGAGAAGTGCAGGTAAGGTATATAGATTCTGGATGTACATCTCACATGACAAATAAAGAAGACTGGCTGATAAATAGAAGAGAAGTGCAAAGTGAAGTGCATCTTGCAGAGGAAGGAAAATCAATGGTGGCCAAAGTGCAAGGTGACATTAAGGTATCAACAATCACAAATGATGGCCAATTTCACGATGTGTGTATTTATGATGTATTGTATGTACCTGATTTGCATTTGAATTTATTATCAGTTAGAGGTTTGGTTAATCATGATAATGAGGTGTTGTTTTCCAACAATATTTCAAGGGTAATTGACAAAAATGGCATGTTAGTGGCAGAAACAAAGGAAAGGAATCGTATGTACACATTACAAACTTATGTATGATCAGATGTAAGTCATATTAAGGATGCATGTTTAACTTTGGAAAGTAATGTACAAAATAAGATATACATGTGGCACAGAAGATTAGGTCACTTGAATGAAAAATACTTAAATAAAATGAAGGGCATTGATATGGTAAGAGATTTAGATTATAAGCAAACTTAAGATAAATTAGAATTGTGTGATGCATGCACAAAGGGAAAAATTGTACAACTTCCCTTTAAACAAAGCAATGATATTTGTGAGAAACCACTGGATTTGATACACATGGATTTACGTGGACCTCAGAGGTATCTAGTGAATGCATGCGGTGCATGCTGCACATCTGTGAATTGTGAGAAAAAGGACAGCTTCCTCTGCGACGACATTCATGAGCATTTCTACATTCTAATTTCATCATATATGAGAAGTATTTATTTTACATGAGAGCGCTGAACTAAGCTTATATTACATTTCTTAGATCTGAAGTGACGTATGCATCAATTGTGGGAAAATAATTATTACTTTCTTTCACTTCAGATCCAAGAAATGTAATATAAGCTTAGTTCAGCGCTCTTGTGTAAAATAAATACTTCTCCTATATGAAGAAATTAGAATGTAAAAATGCTCATGAATGTGAATGTCGTCGCAGAGCAAGCTGTCCTTTTTCCCACAATTGACGCATGCACAGCATGCGTTCACGACATGCCTCTGGTGGACCTATAGAAAAAGAGTCATTGGGGGGAGGTGCTAAATACATGTATGTTATTTTAGATACTTACAGTAGAAGGGTGTTTGTATACTTTCTCAAAACAAAAGATGAAGCATTTGATTATTTTGTAAAATGTAAAAACCAATATGAAAAGGAAGCTAACAATTGCATAAAAAGTGTAAGATCAAACAATGGTACTGAGTTTGTTAACAGTAAATTTCAAGAGTTGTTTAAGAAAGAAAGTATAGATCACCAGTTAACTGTTCCATACAGTCAACAAAGTAATGGTATTGCTGAGCGAGCAAACAGGTCACTACTAGATATGGGAAGAACAATGTTAATTGATGCAAGGTTACCCATGGAATTTTGGGCTGAAGCGGTTGCAACGGCAGCGTACATCAAAAATTGTATCCCTACCAAAGATGGTGGCACAAAAACTGCAATGGAAAAATGGACGGGAAGGAAGCCTACAGTAAAACATATGAAAGTATATGGATGTATGGCATACAGATACATTCTGAAGAAGTGTCGAAGCAAATTTCAACCAAAGGGAGAAAAGGAAATATTTGTTGGGTATTCCAGAAGAAGGAAAGCATACAGACTGTACAACCCCAAAATGAAGCAAATACATGAAGCTAGAAGCGTTGTGTTCGATGAAAGAAACTGTGGAGGTTTACTGATGAATTGTAACTTACAAGAGCAACTAGAATTTAACAACTTGAAGTATAAACATGATAAGACAGGGAAAGTAAGCAATATGACAACAGCAATGTGCATTTGCATGAATCGAAGGTAGAAGAAAGAGGACCGGACATATTTCTTGACTTAACACCTGAAGATCTACCAGAAGAAATACAAACAGATAAGTTAACCATAGAAAACAGTGGAGCCAAAAGAAGTGGATGGAAGAAAGGAGAAACAAACGAAGTGTTAAAAACAAGACACAAAGAAAATTTGAAAAGAAAAAAAGATCAACTTAAAAGTCTGGGTGTGAAGAGATGTGTGAGGATAAAAGCAAGAGAACAAACAAATTTTGCACAAGATATCGTACCACAAACTTTCGATGAAGCTGTGAGTTCACCATACAGTGAAAATTGGAAGATTGCAATGAACGAAGAAATGCAAGCATTAGAATTGCATAATGTTTGCACTAGTTCCCAGAAAGGAGAACATGAAGGTCGTAAGAAGCAAATGGGTATTTAGTACAAAGGAGAACATGGATGGGACAATATACAAAAGAAAAGCAAGATTGGTGGCAGTTGGTTGCGGACAGAGAGAAGGACTTGATTATGAGAGTTAGTTTTCACCAGTAATAAGAATGGAATCAGTATGTGTATTGTTAACTGTGTGAGCACATTACAAAATGTAAGTAAACCTCTATGATGTAAAAACTGCATATTTATGGTAATTTAAGAGAAGTAGTATACATAGAACAACCAGAAGGGTTCATGGAAGATAGGCATAAAAACAAAGTGTGTAAATTACAAAGAAGTTTGTATGGGTTACCACAATCAGGTCTTTGTTGGAATGAGAAACTGAATCAAGTTCTCGCCAAAATAGGTTTCAAAAGACTGGAAAGTGATCCATGTATCTATAAACTGAAAGGACAAGAACTTTTGTACATAGGAGTATATGTTGATGATTTTTTGGTAGTAGGTCCAAATAATGAAAGCATAGATAAGATAATGCAAATAATTCAGAAATATTTTGTAATTCAAGAGAATAATAGTTCAAGTTCATTTTTGGGTATGGACATAATTGTAACTGAAGAAGGTTGTCACAAAAGAGTTATATTTCAAAAATATTAAAGAAGCATGAACTTCATGATTGTAATCCAGTGAGAACACCAGGTGATTTGAACCAAGATTTGCATAATTTTGAAGAGTCAACACCAGTTGATAAAACAAAGTACTTACAAATGTTAGGTTCACTTATGTATTTATCTGTAGGGTCAAGACCACATATAGCTTTTTGTGTGAGTCAATTGTCAAGGTATAGTAAAGATCCAAGAGAAATACATCTAACAGCATTAAAAAGAGTATATAGATATTTGAAAGGAACATGCAATTATGCATTAAATTTTTCAAGTGAAGGTGGTAAGCTTGAATTATGCACGGATGCAAGCTGGAGTACAGCAGTAGAAGCGAAATCTCGTACTGGCTATCTTGTCAAGGTTGAAACTCAGTCATCAGCTGGAAAAGCAAATTACAGAGTTTGGTTGCATTATCTACTTGTGAGGCAGAATTGATTGCACTATGTGAAGGTTTGTGCGCTATAAAATGGGTCATAAGTTTAATATCACAATTAGATGTTGAAAATTTTGTAAATAGACCAGTGATTGTTAAAACTGATAGTAAATCAACAATTGATTGGATCTCAAGTAACACTCTAAAGGCAAGAACTAAACATATATATAGAAAATATAATTTTGTAAAACTGGATGTAGCAAATGGGAATGTGTATCTTCAACATGTAAATTCAGAAAATCTAGAAGCTGATATACTAACTAAAAATGTGACTAAATCAAAAATGGAGAAAATATGTAAGGGGATATTCATGTAAGATAATTTAGTATTAGCTAATGTATGTGTAAAAGAAGAAATACTATTGTTAGCATGTAATGTTCACAAAGGGGGGAATGTTGCAGACAGGCAACTATGCTCACATTACACGGGATTGAATAGTCTGTGTCGGTAGTATAGTAGGGGTGAAGATGCTATAGAAATTGTACAACTTTGTATCTTACCGTTTGGCAGTAATAAATTGTTGTTATTGTTAATTTATGTGTCGTCTTATTGGTTAAAGATCCTAGGAACAGAACTACAGTCCATCATATAATTCATTGTTTGCTTACAACTCTTTTTAAAAAATAGACTAAATTTTTACTTTAAAAGTACATACCCAATTAACTATACATGGGCCTACATACACCAAAACAGAGATGACAATAACTGAAAATAGAATTACTTAAAGAAACACTAAAAAAAACACACATGCACATGGATATCCTTCTACTAATGTGAAAGTAAACATACCTCAAAAGGCTCTCCATATTTCAAGGATATTCCGTCATCAAAATAATTCATGATTTTGATAGGTAAAGCCCCCAAATGATTACATACATGAGCAGCACCAGGATCTGTGATCTATGGATATGTAGCTTTCTATGAGAGGTGTAACGTGTACATTATAGAGTCTTACAGGTAATTATAAGATTATAATGAGCCCAAATGGTAATTTGGTACCTTAAAATCATCATTAAATTAATTTAAATTATTATAGTTCACAGAAAGGATACATTTAAGCTTGTATTTTCATTTCTGCATGCAGGATGGCGAAAATATAGCAATTTTTACCACACCTATAATCATAATCTTTATTCATCCGTTGACCCATTTTGCATGGGTATGGTTTTCGTCAGATACATGAAAATATAATATAAGCTATGGTATACAAGATATTACAGTATAGGAACAAAAATTTTTACATGCTGCACATATGTGATAATGAAGTTAATATAAATTGTACATTATATTCACAATGATAAACATACATACACACACACACACACACACAAACACACACACACATGTTTATATAAAGTACATGCATGATTTTTTTAAAATTAGATACACATTATTCCTTCTATGACATTATTGAATTTCATTGTATACTTGATACTTGTACCCAGTCTATTTCATAGTTCAATAATGTCATACAGAGCTCTGTCTGTGAGGTATTTTTTGATTAGCTGCATTTTTTTTCTTTAAGGGAGTGGGTTTTTTTTAGCCAAGAGGGAAGGTTGTTGTGGAATTTTAAACCTGAG
This sequence comes from Lepisma saccharinum, assembly GCF_977018435.1. Taxonomy (NCBI): domain Eukaryota; kingdom Metazoa; phylum Arthropoda; class Insecta; order Zygentoma; family Lepismatidae; genus Lepisma; species Lepisma saccharinum. Next base: position 27,658,600 of record NC_139232.1, on the reverse strand, counting down.
GAATGTGGTGACCTGTCTGTCAGAGTTAATCTGTTAGTCTTGATATGAAAGTTTTGCCTTTGTCTTGTATTATGTTCATGAATTTCTTCGTTTCAAAATTGTGTTTTGTCATTAAGTACATAGATAATAGATTTATAAACATATAAACAGTATATATAACAGTATGAAGTCATAATTTTGTTTTCGCGAAAGGCAATTCTGCATGTCGATCTGGATGGTATTTTGCATATAAGTCTAACAGCCCTTTTTTGAAGTGTGAACACCCATTTTGTATGTACGTGAGCTTCTCTTCCACAAGCTGTAATACAGTAATCTAAGTGAGGATAAATAAGACCATAATAAAGATTCATATTGATTTCCTTGATATTATATTGTGAAAGGATTCTCAATAGATGAAGATTTTTGGTGAGTTTATCACAGATATAATCAGTATGACATGCCCAATTTAATTTATTATCAATGATCAATCCTAGAAATTTTACATGGTTAGCATAGTCTAGTTAATTTTCATCTAAGTAAACCGTCAAGTTATCAATGTTCTTCTTGTTGCCAGGATTAAAAATCATGAAATTTGTTTTTTTGATGGCTTACATTTACATAGTACTGGGTTATTTGATAAATTGAGATGTAAGTCTGAATTTCTAATTATTCCTTTTGTTTTTGCCCTACATACTATATTAGTGTCATCTGCATAGGTGATAGTTTGAGTCATGTTGTTCTTTGGTATGTCATTGATGTAAAGGATGAATAAAAATGAACCAAGTATAGATCCTTGAGGGACACCTATGTTTGATGATTTAAAGCTGGAGTAAATAGTGTTGATAGATGAATTATCTATGTGGTCAATTTAAGTGCATTGTATTTGATCAGAGAGAAATGGCTTAATTAGGTTAAGTATGACACCTCGGATACCTAAACTATATAGTTTATGCATAAGTGTGTTGCGGTTGAGAGAGTCAAATGCTTTGGACAGATCTAGGAATACTGTGCTCGGAATTTCATTGTCCACAAAGGCTTCAGTGATTATTTTTATAAATTGTAAAGTTGCAGAATTTGTTGATTTGTCTTTTTGAAAACCATGATGATATTCATTTATAATATTAAATTTGGAGCAAAAATCATGGATTTTATTGGAGATTATTTTTTCGAGAATTTTGGTGAAGAGTGAAGTAATTGCTATTGGTCTGTAATTTAAGGGGTCTGTTTTAGGCCCTTTTTTGTATATCGGTTTTATGACACTCTTTTTTAAGATCTTTGGGAATATACCATTTCTTATTGATGAGTTTATAGCAAATTGTAGAGGCAGGAGTAGAGAGGGTGTACATTTTTTTTACTAGATAGTTAGACCAACCATCAATATCACATGATTTAGGGAATTAATAGCTTCCTCAAGGTCATTTTTACTTATTTCTTCCAGTATCATAGAGTTTTGAATGGCATTTGTGTGTTGTCCCAAATTTTCACTGAGTTTTGTTTGCAAACTAGTGTTTGGGTTATCATTCACAAGACAGTTATTGAATATTTTTGCTATGGTCTCTGGGTCTTTTACCTCAGTTTCATTTATAGCTAGTGAGATATTTTCTTTATCTTCATAATCATAATCTTTATTCATCCGTTGACCCATTTTTTCATGGGTGTTCTTTATTATTATTTTTCCCTCTTTGCTTGTTTGGTATATCGCATATGATTTTAGATTTATTGCTATTATTGCTTTTTATTTTTGTGATAAATGGTGAGCTTTCTCAGATTTAATTAATTTTTCATATGCTTTTTTATTACTTTTATATGTGTCATTATAAATTTTATCTTTGGTAGCTATGAATTTGCTGTGGATGCTTTTAGTTCAATTTTTTTTTTCAGAATTTTGTTTGTGACCCAATCTTTGTCTATTTTATTTAAATAGATATATTTCTTTATAATAGGACATGCAACATTTAGGTAATATACAAGGGTTTTTATTAACTTTTCCAAATTTTTTTCTGTAGTATCAGACTGGTACACTTCTGTCCATTCTTTTTTTAGAAGATAAGATAGATACCTGGTATCTTCTTCATTAATATTTCTACATTCTATTGCATATCTTCTTGTTATATTATGGTTTGTGGGCAGGTTTACTTGCATTAGTTGTGTGCTGTGGTCAGATATTAAATTGTGAATTACCTCTGTTTTTATCATGTCAAAAGGCATGTTAGTGCTAATATGATCTAGGGGAGACCAGGGTAATTAGAACATGGGGTTATTGGAACATGTTAATGTAGAATAATTTAAAACGAAAAGACTGGTGTAATAACATTTCATACCTATGTACCTACACTAAAACTACATGCAGAAAATTTGTTATTGGAATAACTACACAAAAGTAAGTTTTATTTGACTTTTATTATACACCTGCAAAAATGATGTGACGCATGCTTGGTATTTCTCTGCTTCTGCATATACTGGATGTGAATGAAAGAACCCTTTCAAAATTTTCTTCACCCCTATAATAAAACATAAGGGCACACATCATTTCATGTGAGTTTGGTTGTCTATGGGCAATTTGCCTGGTTTTTATAAGCAAAGTTCTTATTACCCCAAAAATTTCTGCAAATGGGTTATTAGAACATTGCGTAATTTGCTTGATTTCGCTTGGGTATACCAGATTGTACATGTAACTATTAGAAGTTTTTTCTTTACTACATTGTAGAATGGCCTGTAACCTTTCAAATAAATCATAGAACACTGATTTTCATTCACACATATTTGCTTCACAGCTGGGAAATTGAACTTTATGAAAAAAGACGTTAACTTGGGATTTTATTTAAACAAGCATTTTCATTGATAACTCCAGAAGAAGTAGAGCTATTGTGTTCAAATTTGCAGGGTAAATGGGACATTTATATATGATGTTTGTATTACCCCAACAGCAATCTAAAGCTATTCAGTTGAAATTTCTAACTTATGTTCCATTAACCCCAAATGGGGAAATTGGAACAATTTTATGGTGTCATGACAATTTTTTTTTTGGACGAGTATTTGCAATGCAGGTATGGTCATAATTTTTTTCAAAAATATGCAAAAGATGTCCTTTTAAATGGTAGAAATTTTTAAAAAATCCATGAGTAACTTTCTGAGTAATTTACAGTGGAACTTCTACAGGCTGTTTCCTGTTCTAATTACCCCGGTCTCCCCTATAAGGGTTTCAGTAGTGAGTGTTATCCTGGTGGGTTTTCTTACAATTTGCTTAAGCCCATGAGATTTAAAAAGATCTATATACTCTTTACTTCTTGTATTGTTTTAAACGAGATCAATATTTATGTCACCTAGAATGATGACATTGCAATTTGACAGTGTAACTCTAATTTTGATAGAAAATCATTGATGTTACAGCTTGGGGATCTATATAATGTTATTATTGTATAAATATGATTATTTATATTAACTTAAATTCCAGCAGCTTCAAATACCATTTTGTTGCATAATGGTTAGTCCTTGTCAGGCTAGTTTTTGTAAAAATGGCAATGCCCCCACTTTTGTGTTCCTCTCTGGTAAATTTTGACACCAAGCTATATCCTTCTAGTGTATAAAATTGTGATTCATCTTCGGTGAGACCAAATTCAGTTAATGTCAGAATGTTGGGTTGGAATTCATATAAGGATAATTCAATGAGATCTACTTTTTTCGTGGCAGATTGTACATTATTGTGCATAATTGTCAGAAGGAAGTTATTTGTCATTTGTTTTAGAATTTTTTTATCTACTTTACTTGCAGTCTTCAGTCCGGGTGTATCAATACTGTTTACAGGTGATGGGGGTTATTTGATGAGGATTTCAAATGATTAAGATGGTTGATTGGGTTATTTTCTAAATGTACGAATGTTTTATCTTTTACAATAAAAAATCATCATTCAATTTTTTCGGAATGCACCTTTCTCTTGTTGATATACATGGAGTTTTTGAACTTTTGGAGTTAGCTTGGTAGATAATATTACACTGCACATCATTTTTGTTGTTCTTCTGTTTTCTGTCTTCTTGATTCTCAGCATTGTTTGGCATTACATTTGCTTCATTACGTGCAATGGAGCGTTTTTTCCCTGTTTGGGAGTCTTGTCAATTTTCTGTCCATGCAAGAGGGATGGGCGCACTAACTTCACCTTTCCTGTTTATAATCTCCATTAATCTATCACACATATATTTCTTCCCCTTATTGTTTAGATGCAAACCATGCTTTGTATGCATCTCACAGTTTACATTGTCAACATATATTATATATACATTATTATAGCGTTTGCAGAGTTTCTTAACACCACCATTTGCAGATTTTACTTCGGTATTGATGCAAGATGTCTTCTTCAAATCATACCTGTGGGGCACGTTTACCACCACCACATTTGTGTGTGTTAGTTTCTTCAAGTTTTCGTCAAGTGCACGTATCGCTTTCAGACTTATTTCTTGACACAGCATTTGTACCAGCAATTATTATGACGTAGTCTTTTTTCCCTAGTGTTTTGCATTCATTCCCTACAGTTTTCAGCACATTCTCCATGTTAGTCCCTGGTTTTATAGTGCAACATTAAGATAATACACTCACAATACAGAAAATGATCAAAATCTAGAATATTAAACAAAACAAAAACTATAATAAAAATTCTGTAACTAATTTATATAGTAGTTTATTCAAAACAGAAAGAAAGATTCATTTATGGCAATTGGGCATGTGGGGTACCAGTGTCTCCCATCGGTATTCATTGAGAGATTGCAACACTGTCTACACATGGGTACTTTTATGTAGCTGGACATTCTTTCTTTGTATTTGTTCTAAGCTTAGCTGTTTTCTTCTGTTGCACTTCAAAGCTGTGTAATACTATAGAGTTAATATCAGTTGCATGCCTGTGGGTTGTACAAATAATAACATTAAGTGATTTAGCTGAGTTATTAATTAGGAAGAAATTTGTTAGTGGCTGGAAGTTGTGAGAAAATAATCTCTCGTTTATTGCAAGATTGCAAGGTTAAGGGAAATCCATAACCAATTGGAGTAGTTTACGTCATTATTACAACCCATCATGGAAGTACAACACCACATATCAACCTGGTGGCAGAAAACTGAACCATTTTTCTTTTATTGCCATGCTCTTCCCCTTGGTCTGCATAGTGGATTCACCAAATTTCAGAGTTCTACGATGCCTCAAACAGGCTACAGAAGGCTCTGAGTTGGGTAACTTTAATTCTGGGCACCCGTTATTTAATAGGAAACATATCAAAGTGTTGAAAGACAGAGAACACAGCAGATTCGGATGTTACACAGAAGTGCATTAGTGAGGAAGGGGAGGATGCCTAGGTGTATGCTAGTGATGAAAGTGACCACGTGAGTGAAAGTGAACATGCTGCAACTGACGTTAACTTTATAATATTACATCACTCAGAATGAGCAGCAGAAAATTGCAGCTTATCTTAACAGAAATACATAAAATGAACATTCTGCATGAATGTGCATTATAATTCATGGCGTATTTCATACTGTAAAGATAGTTAAAGGGTAAGTGTACACAATGTGGCTATGTATGTTACAGAAAATAGCACGCCTAATGCAGGATTAAATAACAATTCTATAGCAGTTCAATTCGACTGGATCTATAATTGCAACATGTCAATTACCCACCAAAAATTGAAACACAATAAGCTAATCACAATATGTAGGTCTACTATAAAACTTTCATTAAAAATAATCTTATTATTATCGCCGAGGCTTACAAGAGGGTTGTGCAAAAACTGTTTTGCATTCCCCTGACACCACTTATGACTACACAAAGCTTACCTTAGAACTTTAGGCATTATAGCTCTTGTCATATTATATGAACAGCCGCTGATTGAGACTGGAAGTTTCGGGGGAGGTGCTAACTGCCCATAGGCTTTTGCAACCTGAGCACCAACTCCGATCCAAGCAACAAGAATGACGCCTGACACACCACCAACCAAAGCACCCTAAAAAATGAGTGACACATGAAATGAAAAGACACTGAATCATTTATTACACAGATTTTGTGAATGGAAGCTGCGAGTCACTGAATTTTGTTTTAAGTCCACTTTATGAAGAGAGAAGCTAATTCTGATTGGACCTACAGTTTAAAGTAGGATCCAAACTACTGGATATGTGCCTCCACTGGGTATCGAATCAGTGATTCCCTTGATTACAAGGCGATGGCATTATCACTATGCCATCAGGGAGAACCCTGTGAGAGTCCGATAATAATATATTACTCACTATACGTTTCACATAAGTTACATGAGATTATATATGCTACCCCCCTTGGTGGAGTGGTTAGCACATTGTGCTATGATGCCAGGGGTTCTGGGTTCGAATCCCAGCCAGGGCATGGATGTTTGTGAGTGTCTATTTATAAATTTCATCATGTCACCACTAATCCCCATGTTTGGAAATTAGCCAAAAATGGCACATAAAGCAAATCAATCAATCAATCAATGAAATTATATATAATAATAATAATAATAATAATAAATAACCCGTGGCTCGACAGCTAGGGCCTAGGCCGATCTCCTGACTGCCAGTCTCCCTCCCACAATCCTACCTAGAGGTGTGGAGATCTTCAACTGGTAATGGGGTAACGTGGGGTCAGCACATTGAATCCCCAGCAATTATAGGAGATTTCCGAGACTGGGTTACGCTACTCACTCACAGCTCCCCATTTTCCTCACGATGGTGGGTGGCTGCCGGTCTTATACACAGGCCAAAAACCCAGAGAAATTATATATATACTTATATTAATAAATGAATTTCAACTGTGTTTGTGCTATGAATTTAAATAATTACTTGTTTATACTTGTATATATGATATATTTATCTTCTGTATTAAATAAAGTTGAAAAATAATTCACAGTATTAATAATCCTAAATTTAATTATGTATTCAGATGAATTGAAAGAGGAAGATATGGTGCAGGATGACTAATGTAGCAACTACTTGATAAATTGATGAATGCCTTTTTATAGGACCATTTAGTTGTTACATTTTTAAGTGTGGACTGTTATATATATTTAACAATAGATGGATTCTGGAACAGTATACGGTAACCCCCCAACTTACGTAATATGTGACTTACGTAAATTTGCAACTATACATAGCTGTCACAAGACATTTTTTTTTTTTTTGAAAAGTGTGATTCAGTTTGTTTTTATATTGTTTTATATCCTTTTCATACTTTCATAGTGTATATCCGAGTAAATACTACTCCATGATGTTTCATTTATAAAATAATACTGTGTAAATAATATACATATACAGGGTGCTCGGAAATTCCCCTTACAAACTCATAGGGCTAGTAGAGGGGACTGCATAGACAATATGTGGAATAGGAACCCAAGTCCAGAAACATACAGTTTCCGTGCTACAACCATGACAATGTGTTGGATGTGCCTGTGTTGGTATGCAATGGGGTAGGCAGTACATGATGTCAGAAGATCACCTGATGGCATGTGACATCTACCCTGCCGCAGTATCCTGCCTGGAGTCCAATTCACGAGCCTGTGCATCTCTGATGAACATGGTTGAGTACACGTTTGAAGAATACACGGACATGATCCTTGTGTATGGCACAGTGGAAGGGAATGGAAAAGCAGCCTGTCGGCTGTATCAAGAGCATTATCCACAATGTGCGACTCCGTTGCATACACTTTTTGCCAGGCAATGGCTCTGAGAACGAGGTACCTTCACCGCCGACAGTAAGGACTGTGGTGCTCAAAAGACACACCACATGCCCAAATTAGAAGAGGCTGTACTGCACCATGTTGAACAGGACCCGTCAACAAGTATGCGAACAATTGTGCGTGCAATGGGTGTTTTTTGCAGCACCATGTGGGCGGTTCTGCACGACCAACAACTACATCCTTACCACCAGCAAAGGGTACAGGCTTTGAGAATATCCGATTTTGTACCACTTGTTAACTTCTGCACATGGTTTCTGCACCGTTGCATCGACGAACACCAGTTTCCACGTCGAGTTCTGTTCACAGATGAATGTAAATTCACTAGGGAGTGTGTTCTCAATTCTCAAAACAGCCATCTCTTCAGACGAAAACCCTCATGCGATGCATGTCCAGGGATTCCAGCACCGATTTGCTATCAATGTGTGGGCAGGTATTCTGGACAGTCATGTGATCGGGCCATATCTTCTTCCAGCCAGGCTTATAGGTTCCGCATAGTTGATCATCCTACAGGAAGTATTGGCCCTGTTCTTGGATGCTGTGCTATTGAACGTCTGTCAGGAACGGTGGTTTCAGCATGATGGCTCACTTTACACGTGACATTTGGAGACATCTTAACCGAAGATTCGGGCAAATATGGATAGGCCGAGGTGGTCCAACTGCGTGGCCCCCACGATCGGCAGATTTAACGTCATTGGACTATTTCTTCTGGGGTCGTATGAAGAGTATGGTGTACGAGACTCCTGTAGAGGCAGAGGACAAACTGTTAGCTCGAGTTATGGTCGCTGCACAAGAGATTGACGGGACACCAGATGTTATGAAGCGAGTGTACCGAAACATGATTCGTCAGTATAATCTGTGCAATGACATTGGTGGTCGTCACATTGAGCCACTGTTGTTGAGCAGTGCCATATGCGACACATCCAGTGTAGAAGACAGAAACAAATTGTTGCGTTCCACTGTCGACACAGGTGTTATTGTGATCAATGATAGTACGTCTCTTTTTTGTTCCCTTGGAATTGTTACCAAATAAATTTGTTTGTATTATGAACTGAGTCACACGTCATTCACTTCTATACCTTATGTAACACCTCATTTGACATGGTTGTAATAAATGATTCCACTTTAGGTCATCAGGTGATCTTCTGACGTCATGTACTGCCTACCTGGTTGCATACCAACACAGCACATCCAACACATTGTCATGGTTGTAGCACGGAAACGGTACGTTTCCGGACATGGGTTCCTATTCCAAATATTGTCTACTTAGTCCCCTCTAATAGTCCTCGGAGTTTGTAAGGGGAATTTCCAAGCACCCTGTATATATAAATACATATAATAATAATAAATATTGCAGTTTCTTATGAAGTTACACTTCGGCAATTAACAAATTCGACTTATGTAAAGGTTTACGGAACGCATTACTTACGTAACTCGGAAGGGGGGGTGGTACTGTAATTAGATTGTATTTCTTTTAAGTCTAATTTTCCACACATTGAATTTCATTATTGAAAACTGCATGTGTCTTGCAAAATGAATTATGCATAAACACATTCTTCACATTCATGGGGAAACAACACACTGGATATACCTAAATATAATAGGTAATATATTACTCACTGCAAACATAAAAAGGTTGATACATTCATGTAATAGAAGTGAGATTATTAGCACTTAAATATGAGTAATATTTTGCAAAAAAAATGTTTTTTAAACTTCATTCTATTGTTAGTTTTCTTTCATTGCAACTTTCATTACAGGGTAAAGTATTTCGCATGTGATCTTCATTCTTCTCATTGTGTTTACTTATCACTTTCATATAATTTCTGTAGCTATTACAACAGATTTCCAAGATGAATATTTGATTCAATTATAATCCCAAAAAGTCTGAAACAATTATTTCATTGCCAAAATAATTATTAGTTTCCAAATCCTGGCTGTTTCTATGTTTTCCTATTACATGAAAATTTTCCATTTATACTTACATAAGTGTTTGCCCATGGAAAAAACATTCCTAAAGTGAAAAGACCTAGTAGGGGTCCAGAAGCCACTCCATTTACAGTAAAAGCTGCCTGCAAAATAGAAATCGAGAAGTATGATGTATCTGGAAGATACTTTCATTTCAAATTAAAATGTAATATGAATATAATGACTGTTAGCTCAAATACTGAGACAGTATCTGCTAGACTTTATTCAATCATGAATAGTTTGTAAACAACATGCAAGAATGAGAAATGATGTTGGTTAATTAATATCCTATAAACATCAGCCAATACTGATATATATCAGTGCATCGTTAAAGTTTGATAATTTTACAGATTTGATATTTCTGTATTAGTCCAGGGGCATTTGTAATACCGTGGATTTTTGAATGAAGGGAATATATGACTATCGGTAATATGTTGCTAGCGTGGTACACAATAACATACTATGAGGTGTTTTGCCCGCAATTGTGGCAGAAGGCCTGTGAGACATCATAAATTCAAGATGGCTACTGCTTCATGCACTAACTACGAAATTCCATCATAACTCCTATAATAGTGGTTTTGAATTTTTTTTTATAGATACATGTTTTGTTAAAAATTGAAAAAGGAACACAATTGATTCTTACAGTTTGTTTCATATCTCGCACTGTTATGGAGATATATCTAGTGAAACTATTTCGTGCCCTTTCTGCAAGGATTCTATGCATACGTGTATTTTACACTTTGCTTGACATTCTGGCATATAAATGGGAAAAGTTACTGCCTGTGATATTTTGTTGATGCCTACTATTGTGGCGTATTGCCTGTGTGACATCATACATCCAAGATGGCTGCCTCTGCAGACATTAACAAACAAAATTGACCCTATCTCCTTTAGGAGTAATTTTTACCATTTGTAAGTTTGTTGGGTTTTTACACGAAGGGAAGACATGTGTAAGAAGGATGCTTTCATTTGGAGGCATGCAATCATGTATTGCAATGTGTCAGAAACCATATATGATATCCGAAATCCAAGATGACCGCCTTGGAGGTTCTGCACATGAAAGACTCTACATAACCTGATTTAGAGTTTGTTTATCAGATTTTTCCAGAGGCATTTCCTGTTAATAAATAACAAGTGAAAAATATTAGTTATTATAATTATTATTATCATTACTATTATTATTAATGTTACAGGAAAGGAGTAATGAATTGCCTGTGAATTCTGCATTGTCTTTTGAAATTTAAGTAGCTCACCTGTCATCAAGATAGAGAGTGGTTGTAATCATTTGGGAAATAGTATCATGTCATCAATATAGTCACTCTGATCTGAGTCTCTGTCCTGTAAGCTATTGTTTTCACACTTTTCTTCATCTGCACTACAAAGACACAGTTCAGTACGTCACAGGAACTGATCCCGGCATATGTATGAACCTTTCCTCTTTCTGCAACCACATGTCAACTGTAATCTTCTCTGAAATTCCAGGTAGTGAGAATATGGCAAGAATGATCTTTCTGTTATCCTCATTTTCTTCTATCTCTATTCAACAGCCTATTGGGCTGGGTAGATTTGGATGTTTCTTTTCTGCTTTTATTTCACTCCAATGCTTGGAAATAACTCCTCCTGGTGAAATGTGTGAGAGTCACTTTGGCGGAAGAGTTTACACTCTCTATTAATGGTATCTCAGTTTGTGTTTGTACTTGCAAAGAAGGCAAGAAAGTGGTTGTTGAATGCATTTGATGGCGTAGATGATGATGTACTTGAATCTCTTGCAAATCTTGGTTCTCCTGGATTCAATGTGACAAGATGACAGAATGAAAGAATGAATTGGTTTATTTTACTTCTCGTTTCTGCTACTTTTGGCTAATTTCAAAGATGAAAACGAATTATAAGATGAAATAGATGAAAGGACAATCACAAGCACATATGGGCAGCATACAACTCAAGTCCCATGGGTCCAGATGCCAGAGCATTGATTGATTGATTGATTGAGTTGGTGTTTTATTTAAGTCCACTTTATGCACAGTAAGGCTAATTGGGACTGGACCTACAATTTAAAGTGGGATCTGAATTGTTATATGTGCCTCCACCAGGTAATGAACTTGCGACCCCTTGATTACAAGGCGATGACGATACCATTGTGGCATCGGGGACTAGACGTCAGAGCAATGTTAGTCTGCAAAATGCAGTCCAGGGTATAATTCGTAGAAGTGAGGTTGATATTTGGGTATCTCTTACACCCCGAATATCATGACAGGAGTTTTAAGATGTCAGGATTTTGCATGACACCAAAATCGAATAGTTCAGCAAATTACAATGGTATCTGTTTGCGAAAAGGGATGTTCAAGGCTCACATCTTGCTCCAACCAAAGTTCCCATCACACTTTTTATCAGAAGGAGTTATTTCCACATATTGGTGTCAAATGAAAGCAGAAAAGCATTAAAAGCTATGCATCTCCATAGGCTGTTGATGGGAAAAGAGGAAATGAGGATGACAAGAAGATCATTCCTGTCATATTGACACTGCCTAGGGCTACAGAGAATGTTGAATGAGGAAGTGAGAGGAGACTTCACTTATCCTTTACCATAATATGGTAGTGTCCAAAAAGTAAAAAAAATTGAAGGGGGAGACCTGCACGATCACCATAAATAATCATCAAGCAGTGTAACTCACGTTATGCACATAAGCGACAGTACTGCTAGTGTCAAATAGCCATGTGATTGAAAGGTAAACAAAACACAATATATGAGAACAAGAGTGCCTCATTCTGTATTGAACATTGTGATCGGAGGACAATCTCTTGGTAAAGTTTTCAATGTACGGTAAGAACATGGCAGAAAGACGTCAGTGAAGAATCATCGGACGTCTGGAAGCAGGTCAAACACAGACTGAAGTCACGTTAGCGTTGACTGTGTTACAGTCATTTCCAGGATTTGGCGAAGATTCCAAGACACAATAGATGTTCATGGTAGGCCAGAACAAGGTTGTCATCGAGTAGCAACGCCACAACAAGACCAATATCTAGCTTGAACTGCATGACGAAACCAGACGATTTCTGCAAGACAGCTGTCCTTAAAGCTTGTAGCTACCCCAGGGGTTAGAGTTTCTCTCACCGAACTGTGTACCAGAGACTCAAGACAGCTGGTCTCTGTGTGTATTCCACTTGATCCAGTGCACAGAAGGGTCCGCTTACAGTGGAGTCAGCATCATCGAAATTGAACCCTGAACAAACGGAGGAACGTGTTCTTTCACAGATCAATTCAGATTCAATTTGCAAAATGATTCCTGTTGCACATTCATCTGGAGAGAACCTCGATCACTATTTTATTAAAAAAATATTGTGGAAAGGGATCAGTTTGGTCGAGATGGAATACTGGTATGGGAAGACATCATGCTAAATGGACGTACAGAGCTGCACTTCTCTGCTGGAGGTACTCTTACTGTGCAAAGGCACAGAAACGAAGTACTCCAATAACATGTGAGACTTTTCAGAGGCGCAGTCAGCTCAGACTTAAACTTCAAGGATAAAAAGATGATAATACATGTGCGCATCGAACCAAATTGGTGGATGACTTTCTTGAAGGTGAATAAATCCACCGCATGGACTGGCCTCCAAGGCCCCCAGACATAAATCCTGTAGTGTCGTAAGGAGACGAGTTAGCTCGCGATCCTCCAACAAAAATATTTCCAAATGTCCGCACTCTTCTTCATGAAACCAGCTGCCTGTAGAACTCTTGAACCACCTTGTAAATAGCATGCTATGTCGTTGCAAGGTTGTGCAGCTGTTAGGGGCAACTTCATCCCATACAAACCTCCTTTTTTCGTCAAGGAAATATCTTCTATTTTCTTATGTTTTTAATGTGTCTTTGCACTAAAAAACAATTGTTAATTGCATGCATTCTACTCTATTGTACAACATATAACATTTTGATTAATTTTCACTATGTTCTTTGCAGTTCTGTCACTTTATTAATAAAACATTTTCTCATATCTTTGCTATGCTTAACTTTTGAACACTACTGTAGTTTTAAAAATTATAATAATATTTTTCACTTGTTATTTATTAACAGAATAGAATTCTAATAGAATTATGAAAAGTACCACTTTTAAACATAAAGATATCCATAAATATACCTGGTCTTCTCCAGATGGTAAAACTCATAATCAGATAGATCATATTCTCATTGATAAGAGAAGGCATACTAGTATATTTGACGTTCGTACACATAGAGGTGCTGACTGTGCCAGTGACCATTATTTAGTAATTGCTAAATTAAGAGAAAGACTCTCAGTGATAAATCATAAGCAACAAAATCTAAAAGTTATAAAATTTGATACAGGAAAGTTTGCTGATGAAAGAATTAAGAAAGATTACCAAATTAAACTGTCAAATAGATTTGATGTTTTGCAGGATTTAAATGATGACGAAAATATAAATGAAACAGACGTAAATAAGAATTGGGAGCACATACGTAATGCAATAGAATCAGCAGCTAAAGAAAGTATAGGATACCATAAACCAAGAAAAAGTAAGCCATGGTTTGATAATGAATGTCATAATCTAATAGAAATAAGAAATCAGGCTAGACTTAGGTGGTTAAATAACTCGGATGATACAAATCTAAACAATTATAATAGAATAAAGCGAGAAGTTAACCGCACGTTTAGAAGTAAAAAAAGAGATTACTTGAAAAGCAAAATTAACGAAATTGAAACAAACAGCAAAAATAAAAATATCAGAGATTTATATAAAGGTGTAAATGAATTTCGAAAGTGGTGGCAACCTAAAGTAAACTTGATAAAAGATAAAGACGGTGATTTTCTAGCTGACCCAAGCGATATTCTAAATAGATGGAAGAACTACTTTAATGACCTTTTAAATGTCCATGTAGGAGATAAATCAAAAGTAAATGAAGTCCACACAGCAGAACCTTTAGTTCCAGAACCTAACTTGACTGAAGTTAAAGATGCTATTAAAAGGCTAAAGAATAACAAAGCACCTGGCATTGATTTAATACCAGCTGAGTTAATTAAATATGGTGGAAATTCATTAATATGTCAAATTCATAAATTAATTTGTTTAATATGGAATAAAGAAGAAATCCCTCAACAGTGGAAAGAATCCATAATTGTTCCTGTGTTTAAAAAAGGTGATAAAATGAACTGCAGTAATTACCGTGGAATTTCTCTACTCTCAACAACATACAAAATATTGTCTAACATTATTTTAACAAGACTAACCCCATATGCTAATGAAATTATAGGTGATTATCAATGTGGATTTAAACGTAACAGATCAACTACAGATCAAATTTTTCACATCAGACAGACACTTGAAAAAAGTGGGAATATAATCAAAATGTCCATCAGCTATTCATTGATTTCAAGAAAGCATATGATTCGGTCAAAAGAGATAAATTATATAATATATTAGTAGAGTTTGGAATACCTAAGAAGCTTGTTAGTATGATAAAAATATGCACCAGTGAAACAGAAAGTAAAATTCGTGTGGGTAATAATATGTCTGACAAATTTACAATTCATGATGGGTTAAAACAAGGAGATGCATTATCTCCATTGCTCTTTAATTTTGCCTTAGAATATGCTGTTCGGAAGGTAAAAGAAACTAAAGAAGGACTAAAATTAAATGGTGTGACTCAGTTGTTAGCATATGCAGATGATGTAGACTTACTGGGGGATGATGTGAATACAATTAAGAATAATGCTAAAATATTTTTCAAAACTGCTAAAGAGATAGGTTTGGAAGTTAACAAAGAGAAAACTAAATATATGCTTACAGGCCAAAACCAAGTGTTAGGTAATAATCAAAATCTAATTATTGATAACATCTCGTTTGAACCAGTTTCCAAATTCAAATACATAGGAGTAATATTAACAAATGAAAATTATATTAAAGAGGAAATAAAAAGTAGGCTTAATTCAGGAAATGCATGTTACTTCTCTCTTCATAAACTCTTGACTTCTCGTTTAATATCTAAGAAACTAAAAGTTAAAATATACAAAACAGTAATTTTGCCTGTAGTATTATATGGGTGTGAAACTTGGTCCCTTACATTGAAAGAGGAACATAAATTGAGAGTATTTGAAAATAAGATCCTTAGGAAAATCTTTGGACCTAAAAGGGATGAGGAGACAGGTGAGTGGAGAAGGTTACATAATTTAGAACTACATAATTTGTACTCATGTCCAGATATTATTAGAATAATTAAATCAAGAAGACTTAGGTGGGCAGGCCATGTGGCACGAATGGGAGAGTAAAGAGGAGTTCACAGGATTCTTGTTGGGAGACCTGATGGTAAGAGACCTGTAGGAAGGCCAAGACGAAGATGGAGGGACAACGTTGAGATGGATCTAAAGGAAATTGGTAGGGATGGAAAAGAGTATATAGATCTTGCTCAAGATAGGGACAGATGGAAGGCCTGTGTTGCTGCAGCCATGAACCTTCGGGTTTAAGAAGGCTAGAGAGTTAGTTAGTTAGTTATTTATTAACAGAAAATGCCTCTGGAAAAATCTGATAAACAAACTCTAAATCAGGTTATGGAGTGTGTTTCATGTGCAGAACCTCTAAGGTGGCCATCTTGGATTTTGGACGTCATGTATGGTTTCTGACACATTGAAATACATGATTGCATGCCTCTAAGTGAAAGCATCCTCCTTACACATGTATTCCCTTCATGTAAAAACCCAACAAACTTACAAATGGTAAAAATTACTCCTAAAGGAGTTAAGGAGATAGGGTCAATTTTTTTGTTAATGTCTGCAGAGGCAGCCATCTTGGATGTATGATGTCACACAGGCAATACGCCATAATAGTAGGCATCAACAAAATATCACAGGCAGTAACTTCCCCCCTTTACTTGCCAGAATGTCAAGCAAAGTGTAAAATACATGTATGCATAGAATCCTTGCAGAAAAGGGCACAATATAGTTTTACTAGATATATCTCCATAACAGTGCGAGATATGAAACAAAACTGTAAGAATCAATTGCTCAATTTTGAACAAAACATGTATTTATAAAAAAATTTCCAAAACCACTATTATAGGAGTTATGATGGAATTTCGTAGTTAATGCATACAGCGGTAGTCATCTTGGATTTATGATGTCACACAGGCCTTCTGCCACAATTGCGGACAGAACACCTTGTAGTATGTTATTGTGTACCACACTAGCAACATATTACCAATAGTCAAAATTACCCTTCATTCAAAAACCCACAGACTATAGAAATATTGACATATGCCCCTGGACTATATAGTCATACTGTTATTGTTATTGAGGATGCAAAGGCAAATTTTATGTGTTCTTAAATTTCTACACAAAACAATTTCATCTAAAGCAAATTCCACTGAGCTCACCCGGTTACAAATATTAATTATGCAGATGAATGAATGATTATCACATCGCAGACAACTGATTATCAATCTTAGAATATATAGATTAGAATAGAAAAGCCTTTTTATTTACTGCAAAGTGAGGTTCAGATTAGGCTGCTCTACGACCTAACTCTGGAAATTAATAGTTACAGTACATGTATTTATAACACTAAAATCAATTTTATAACAAGTGAATTAACATGAATAAAAGAATAATGAAATTTTAGGAGAGAATACAATGAACATACACACATGTACATGCACATTTTGCACTAGATTAAAATTACTATACACAATTTGAAATACAGAGTATTTGTTGTGTCAGGTAAGTATTCACAAATTACAGGGTTTTACTTGGCTCATCTTGCTGCTTAGCTGAATGAGCTGATGCTCAGTTGTTGTTTTTGCAATAAAAATAATAGAACATGTTCTTTGAAGTTCTTGGTGTGATGTAGCATATAAAATGTCATCAGGAAGAGCATTCCAAAGCTTTGCAGAGCAGAGAGAGAAGGAGCATTTGAAACTGACAGCAGAATGGTGCAGATTGTCAATTTTTGCTGACCTCTCGTATTGTACGAATGTATTGAGTTTCTAAATGTCAGTTTCTCATGGAGATAGCTAGGTGTTTGTAATTTTAATATCTTATATACTAAACAGCATTGATGCAGAAGATGCCACCTAGACATGTTAAAAATTTTGTATGCATTGAGCAATGGTAAAATATGCTAATTTTTCCTGATCAAAAGAACATAACAAATGCAGGAATTATGTTTTTTTTTTTTTTGTATTCTGTTCAATGTTTTATGTTGTAAATCTGTGCCGCACAATACATCACGATAATCAAAAACAAATATATATTAATGTTTCATTGAGATATAATTTCATTTCTCTAGTAAAAATGTAGCTTCTTCTACAGCATGATCTCATTATTGTTAGTGCTTTTATGCACTGGGCTGTAGTATGTACTGACCAGGAGAGATTTGGATCAAAAGTGATTGTTTTCAGGTTATTCCACACATTCTTTGAATTTATCTTATTGTATTTTACAATAAAAGAAAATTTCTATTTTAGAGTTGATTTTCCAAAATTTTACAGTTTCGATCTAATTGATATTTGCAGCACCATGACTGAAATGTTTATATCAAAATTTCTTTAAAACATGATACTTAACATACTTGGCTTTATCCCTTGCTTTTACACAATGTAGTAGCATACTCATCAAGCAATGTTCTGAAATCCAGATTGGGCTCCGGATTTTGAAAGAAGTCACAATATTGGGGTTGTCAACAATTATTAAATCTAGCAATGTTTCAGATGAGTTGATTATTCTAGTAGATTTAGCGATTTCACCCATTCTTGAAAGATAAAGGTATGACTGTTTTTCCTTCCCTCCCCACCCCTACCCTCCTCCCTGTAGCAAATCAAAACATGTAGTCTTGGGGACATTTCCTGACCAAAAATGCAAACAATATATAAAGGCAAGCACTTATCTGACTTACTTCTTTCATAATTATTCTAGTTTATATATTTATTTATTTTTATTTATTTATTCTTTGTCACAGATTAAGTATCACATAAAACATTGCTGTCCCAGTCTATGTCTGGGATATGTCTGTCTATGTATATTTATTTTTATTAATATAATGTAGTTCAAGGTAGGACAATTAACAGCCTGTGCACTGAATTTTGAATCCTCATTCCCATTCTAGAGTTCCTGATGCTGTACCTCTCGTGATATTGTTTATTTTGTCATCCAAAATGATCACAATATTTCCATCCTGTGTTTATACATAATTGGAATTGAACTTTTGGATGGCTTGATGTAGCACTTGTAGTCCTTCCTGATTTCAATGCCAGAGTTCTTCAATTTGCTTTCTTTTTCTGACCACTGCCGACTGTGATCAATAACTTGTGAACTAGTTGTTCCTCGGAATTTTTGTCCCAACACGGTGCAAGTAACAAATACTTTTTTCCTTTAATTTTAGGCCCAATTGTTCTAAAAAAAGTGAAAGTGCAATATTTTCCATGTACTCGTCTTTTTTTCTCAGGGATCCTAAAGTTTCAGACACTGTTACATCACTAGTTTTGTTCCAGCTCATAAATGTTTTCATACAGCTTCTGTATCATCATCATCCTTGCTACGGATCTCCTTGTGTAGGTTTTGGACCATGTCACTGTTGAATTTAAGCAATTCTTCAAGTCTTTGCACTACGATTTTTGTTGCATATTCAATTATTGAGTCAACAAATACTTTCAACAAATTCAGGTTTTTGCAATGCTCGCTTTACCTCGTCACATATCTGTTGCATAAAGCTGTTCTTACCTGCATTGCCAGCAAGGATTTGACTACCTTAGTGCTGCTGCTGCTGCCTCTGCATTTTCCAGGAGCCCACAATGGCAGTGTTGGAGTTTTTGCTTCAATAATATGCCACAGGAACCACAA
Source organism: Lepisma saccharinum (assembly GCF_977018435.1). NCBI lineage: Eukaryota > Metazoa > Arthropoda > Insecta > Zygentoma > Lepismatidae > Lepisma > Lepisma saccharinum. Next base: position 27,639,097 of record NC_139232.1, on the reverse strand, counting down.
AGCTGACACTACACTGAGATTTTTTTAGTCTGAGCTGCTGCAGTCACACTTGACACTATAGGTAATGCACCAAATAGAACTCTGTAGCTGCTGAATAGAGCGGGATTTAATTTGTTCTAGCGTTCAGCACCCAACATTATCATTGGTAAATTTTACATCACTACATAATCTGTATTGGTTCCACATTCTTATTAGTTCATCCTTAGTTTAAAAATACAAAAAGCATTTAAAAACTTACATAAAAATGTCTGATAACATTGGTAAAAACTGATTTTCAAAGATATTGGAAAAACTGCAAACAAGCATGGTAGCATGTGATCCATATCACTGCAAATATGTCCATTTTCATACATGATTCATTTCTCAACATTCCTATTTTCATGGATTTGATTTTTGTTATTCAGCATTGTTTTTCTGCCACTCTTGGCTAATTATGATATAGAAGATGAGAGATACACATAATATGATGAAGCTGATGAAGGGACACTAGCAAACAAAACACCCTGGAATTATAACCTGGCACAATTTTCATGGAAATTATCAAATAGTCTTCATATGGTGCAGATGGTACATTCACCATCAAGATACAATTTTTCTATTGTGAACTGGATTGGTACTTTAAAGGAAAAATATCAGCAAATTCTCTTTAAGTAATTATGTCACCTTCATTGGAAAGCATGGAGTAATAGATTCAAAATTTCACTTTTGAAAGTTCTCCATTTGAGCCCCAAACTTGTGTGTGTTTTTGTTTATTTGACTTTGTTTTTAAGTTCACTTTATACACAGAAAGGTTAATTTGGACTTGACTTACAGTTTAAAGTGAGAGTTTATTACTATGTATCTCCACTGGGTATTGAATCCAGGGGATGACATTATCAGTATGCAATAAGTAATGCGCAACACCATGCTCATTGCTATTGACTAAAGTGATAGAAAAGCAATATTAACCCATTCCCTGCGGTGGAGCTATATATACACTCTCCATAATTGGGGCTTTTTTGCACAGCATCTATATATAGACGGTATTCGTTTTCGTATTGCAGGAAGTCATTTTTAGAGACAACACTTTTATTGTGCTATTATTAGTCTATGTGGGCTATTGACAATCGAAAAATCCATTGTTGATGATTCTCAGTTCCTGAAATATATTTTTTTGCAAAACAGAATTAGAGCCATGGTGGTCTAATTGGTTGGGTGTCAGACTGTCATGTGGGAGACTCCCTGGGGTGGGTGTTCTGAGGTTGGAATTTTACCGCCCTAGTCCCTGCATAAAATGGCTCTGGGGGTCACCCAGCCTCAAATCAATATGTATCTGGGGCAACCCTGGAAGGTAAAGGCAACTGGAGCATGGTGCTGATCACATCACCTACAAAATGGCCAAGATCGAGAATATGTAGTGGGGGTGTGAGACCCTACCCTCACATACCCTAAATGTGCCTTCATGGCACATTTGCTGTATGCAGGGGGAACCTTACCTTTGACCTTACCTAATGTGGAATGTTTATTTGCGGCAGAGTCTCTTAGATTGTTTTCCTTAGCTTCATTTTGTGGCAAGTCCTTTTTAGTTAGTTCTTGCATTATTTACCATGACATGAATTTGCGGTTGCATCTATATACAGACAGATGATTTTTTTGTCGTACTTCCCTTCAACCTTGCTGCAGGGAAGGGGTTAAATAAACAAATAAAAATTACTATTATGTAACATGCAATGACTCTTTGGCTTAAAGAAAGAATACTGACCTGAAGCACACCTCCCAGATGTTCCACTGCGAAGACAAGGGCAAAGCAGAAGAGTCCATATGTTACTGCAAGGACTCGTGACACTAATGCAGCCCTCGAGTCTGTCAACTTCTTTCCACATGAGCCTTTAACAAAATCCTCCAGTGTGATGGCAGACAATGAGTTTAGGCCTGTAGATACAGTGCTTTAGAAGAAAAGATTAATTTCACACAAACAAATTAGGGGTGATTTTATGTGTAACCTTTTTGTTTAATTTTGCATAAACTACAGATATTGCAACATTTTAGAGATGATATCAACAAATATGATGAGCTGTATTGACTGATCTAATATTATTATAACTTGTAACTCATGTCAAGAATTCTTGTTATAGTTCTTAAGATTTTAAAAATTATGTACTTTTTTAAATTAATTCCCAGGTAGATATTTATTTTAATTGTTTTTAAAGACCATGTTCATTAGCCACTTTATCATCAACAACGAATAAGAAGGTTATTATTATTAAGGTTACGTGCATCATAATATCTTATTTCAGAATCATAAGTACAATACTATTACAACATCTAATCAAAAATATATATTTTTGGCATGGAGAAATATTCCGTACATGATAATTTATGTAAGGAAAAGAAAAGGCTCATTAAACATTAAAGCTGATCATAGTTGATATGATCCATATTTTTGTGATGTCACAACTTTAAAATATGTCACTAATATATTTCTTTTGTGAAAGAAAGCGTAATTTTCATGTTATTATATGTAATATTCACCTTGTTTGTAATGTATATCTTTTGTTTAATATTTATTGTATTTCATGCTGTATTATGAGTAGTTCAATGTATCTTTATATTTGCGAAAGTGCACTGTGTCAATTTGTATTTCTAAACATGTGTAGATATCAGTTTTGTTGGTAGCATCATTTTGTAGATAGTAAGTGTTTCAGCTTTACTTGAATCTGTGTTCTTGTAATAGTATAAAAGCGAGGATATCGCATAAGAAATAACACACATTCACCACAGCTCCTCGAAGATTTTTAACTTAAAAATAACACCTTGGTATTGTGCATACATCTTGGTATGGTACTTCGGGTCACAAACTAAGCCTATGTGACCACAGGTATGCCGATGGCCATGCATTGATGCTATGCACAATACTGCAATCATTCTACCTTAAGAAATAAAGCTAACCTAAGGATTAATTTGGAATAAAAGGCTAAAGAGCAAACATTGGCTCAGTTATTATTGCATATCACTTGTTGTGGTACTTCGGGGCACAAGCTAAACCTATGAAACCATAGGCATGCCGATAGCCACGCATTGAGTTTATGCGTTTTGGTTGAGTCAAGTCATCATCAAAGCAAAATCCTCCCCTTTGTACTAAGCCTGTTTGCATTATTATCGCAATAAATAAAGAATAAATCCATTCATTTTGTCTACTGCAATAATGTGGTATTATTCCTCTGTGCTGTGAAGCATTGTCTTTGCCTAACACTATCCCTGTACCTGAGAGGAGTCTGTGTACTTCGCTGAGTGTCATCGTTCGCCGCTGAGTTATTAATAATAAGAATAATACAACAACATAGTACCAAATCTAATAATAACTCATTTAATAAAACTTCAACGTATCATAGTCTTGCACACAATAAACCCAGAAACTGGAACAAAACACAAAACAAAACAAATAAAAGATTGCAAATGGATATTGACACTTTGAGGATAACTCATCCCCATCATCGTGAAAAAAAGGAATGAAAAATCTCAACATTCAGAAAACTAGGCGTGATTTTACTTTTGAGTTATCAATTGTAAAATTATAACTTTCAGATATCAAATCACTTTGTTATTACAATCTCATGTATTGCCTTTAGCTAAATTTTGATCAATAATCTTTAGCAATGCAGCAAGATGAAAAAATTATGAAAAAAAAATCCTCTAATGGGAATGAAGCCTACACACAGAATGTACAACTGCCTTTAACTTCTCAGGCAATCAGTCAAGATTGAAATGGTTGATTCTTATTGCTCTTTTGTGTATGCAATGTCCAGACATTGAACTTATTTTATTAATAATTACATTTACACTGGGAGGGTATTCACAATATCAGTGCCACTGACAGAGTTCTGAAGTCTGAATTAAATTATGTAGGTTTCAATCAAAACTCTGATGAGTCGAGTCCACTTTGTGCACAGAAAGTTTTAATGGGAAATGAATCTACAGTTTAAAGTGAGTGTGCCTCCACCAGGTATTGAACCTGGGATCCCTTGATTACAAGGTGATGATGTTACCACTATGACATTGGGAAGGTCCATGATATTTCGTTGCAAGTGGAGAACTGGTGTTTGTTGAGGAAAGTAGACATTCCCTCTGATAAAAGTTACCTAAGGTGTGGCAGATGAGGATGTATATCAGATTGGAGGAATAGCATATTCTCTTGGGGTAGATAGGGAGGAGATAATTAAGGGTGTATGTCATTTTCATGAGCTGTAATTTGTGTGCTGCACTGCAATTGGATTTTCTTAGTCTCTGATAAGTCTAATTTTGCTTTTAAGTACAATTTATATTCATTAGGACTGGACCTACAACTACAGTTTAATTTGGACCTCCCTTGGTGATTAAACCTAGAGCATCTTGAATTTCTGGTGTTTCCCTTTCTTGGAAATTTTATAAATATGTAGGAAATAGAAAGTCATCAATAAAAATCAAATTTTATAATAACAGAGAAATAAAGTTCATTATTTACCTCAGTGCTGCACTGAATACTCCGGATACAAAGAGTCCTGGCAAACCAGGAATGTTGCCCAAAGTATCCATCACAAACAGAGGAAAGAGTTGGTCTGCTGCTTGCACCATCTACAAAAATAAGTATTTTTTTTTTTATTTATCTACAGAAGGAACGGTTTTACTTACACACTGTTAGAATACAGACGTAAAACTTTCTGATAATGGTAACCAATGTTCTAACGATTCAATATTTTTTTTTCTTCTAAAAATCATGAAGTATTGGCTTTTACCACAGCATGTGACTTCGTCAGGATGTTTGACAAGACTTAGGTTTATCAAGGAGTCCCAGGTTTGATCCTGGTAGAGGAACATGGAGGTTCAGAAATCACTTTAAACTGTAACTCCAGTCAAGATTAGCCTACCTGTGCATAAGTGGGCTAAAAGAAAAACGTAACCAATATTAGGTTCAAATATTGCTAAAAGCCAGCCAGACACAGAAGGATGTGCATTGTGAAAAGGCAACTGTTACCTTGATTTTAACTTCTGAATAATTTTGCAACTTTTTTTTATGTTTTAACTTAAATATTGTCAACCCAACTGGAAAAGCCACATGCTGTGTTGAAATCACGAGGAAGTGAGAGTACCTGCCAAAACAGTAAACATTAGCTTTTTGAAAATGTTGGCATGTGGTGTGTTATGTTTTATTTAATATCTGAATATTTCTTTCATTTTCATAATTAAAAACAAACTGTGTATTTTGTCATTTACCTTAATGGTATACGAGGTCTGACAATTAATTTTGCAAACTTAATATGCAAATATGCTACATGCCTTATTGCTGAATAGTGTTGTGGCCACCTTCAAAGTACTTCCCTTGGAAATCTATATACCGATGCCAGCACCTGCTTCACCCTTCAAAGTAATTTCAGAACTCTGTTTCTGGAATGGCCTTCAGAGCTGCCATCATATTAGCCTCAATGTCATCAAAATGTCTTTCTTTCAAAACTTGCTTGATCTTCGGTTAAAAAAAGATTTTTAGTTTAGTTCTTCATCTGAGGAAGACCCTGATACAGGGTTGAAATGTTACCTGTTAAGTGTTTTTATCTTAATAAACTGCCTTGGTCAGCAACTTAGTGTTTTTAAAAAAAGAAGTCATTGGGGGCAAAGTCGGTGAGTACGGCAGATGGTCTACCAAAGTTATTTGTTTCCTGGTCAAAATTTCCCATACAGACAGTGCCATGTGCACAGGTGCATTGTCGTGATACACGAGTCATGAGTTGGTGAAAGTTCTGGTTATTTGCATCTTACCTTTCACGCAACCTTTGCAACACTCCCAAATAGTGCACTTGGTTAACTGTTTGTCCTGGTGGCACAAATTCATAGTGGACAATCCCTTGGATATCAAAAAAGGTTATTAACAAGGTTTTTATTTTTTTATTTTGATCGATGGAATATTTTCAATCATGGAGAATCAGGTGACTTCCATTGGGCACTTTGTTGCTTTGTTTCAGGGTCATACATGAAGACCCAGGTTTCATCACCTGTGATTATTCTGCCCAAAATATTGTCTTGCCTCTCCAACCGGTCTGTGTCCAGTTCAACCCTCCTTTGTTCATCAGTGAGCTCCTTTGGCACACACCTTTTGCATGCCAAGGTCTTCAGTTAAAAATTCTGCACAGTTCAATGTTCACTTAGTCTGCTGTGGATCTCATGGTCCGTCACCGATTTGCATGCACAATTTGATGAATTTTGGCAATGTTTTCGTCTGTTCAGCTCATTACTGGCTGACCACCCTCTTCATCAGTCACTTGTTCCCTCCAAAACTATTTAATCCATTTCTACACTGCTGTTTTCTTCATGGCATTCTAGCCGTACACCTGAACTAACATTTCCCATATTTCACTTCCACTCTTGCCCAGTTTCAGCAGATGTTTGTTCGTTGCTCTAATTCCAGCTCAGCCATTTTCATGACGGCGCACACACACACAAAAGCATAAACAACAATGCATGCCACTCAGCACAAATCTGCCACACGTCAACGCGAACACTGTAGTGAGACACTGAAATAGCAAGATTACAAAATCTTACAGAGCTGCTTGTATAGTGCTGCCTTCAGCGCTAAATGGTGCTGAGTTCGTGAACTTAATTGTGAGACCTCATATACCTGTGTGGTATATACAGATAAGAACAACATCCAGTTATGTGAGGATCAGGGCTGACTCTAGGTAGGTGCAGGAGCTTAGACAAATACTGATAATATTCAGAGCTCTATAATCAAAAATGCTCAGATGAATTCAACAAATCTTGGTTTCACAGTCTTAAAAAGATATCCCTGTCTTAACCAATACTAGTACTTCATGGCAATAATTAAATTTTTTAAAAAAAAGTCATAATATTTAAAAATGGGGAAAAAATGCTTTCCAACAGAGTAGCCTTAAAATTATTTGGGCAGTGAATGGTACATTTCTTTTGCAGATTGGCCTTCTTGATAGCATATTAGCTACCCAACTAACCAGAACTGTTGGGCCAACTCCAGTTTTTATGTGAGAAAGGTTGGGCTTGCATTGGTTCACAAGTTGAAGCTGATATTATGTTCTTGCCAATGTTTGCCCATCAATGGAAAAGTGAATCAAAATCAGTTCTAGAAACTAGTTTCTCCTGTTCAGACCACATTCAAGAATATGCTGTATATTCTAGTGTAGAATAAATTACATGTGACAGTATTTCTTTCGAAACAATTCAGTCACAGTACATGCTGAAAATATAATATTTTGTTAATGAAAGGAGCAGCTATTCATAACTTGGAGACACTCACCAGTCATTTGTCAGCTGCTATGGATGAGATATTCCTCTGTTGGAAATTGCACCATGAACAATTATAGGGTTTTGAACTTATTCAATATGGAGATGATTTCTGTTTTTATAGGAGTACTCCAGAAGCAACACAGGGGCTAATAGCTAGGACAAGACTAACACACAAACTACAAGAATGGTTTTATTAAGTAGGATTAAGGTTCAACGTTAGCAAATCTGAAGTCATGATTTTTAACTCTCGTAGCCAAAATGTATTTTTAAACCATATTAACCATATTTTTCATATCCCAGTGGTATCTACATGCAAATATCTAGTAATCTATTCTGGTTGTAAAAAAATTGAACCCAACATATAAATTATTTAATAAAGGATAATCCATCTTAAATATCCTTCGTGGCTTGGCAAACACCAAAGGAATTGAAACCCACAATCATGTTACAATTTTACAGAAATTGCTTTTGCTCCTTGCTTTATTATGTGTCATTCAGTTATGATGGAGCAACTCCAAAACTGTTACAAAAAATGATGTACTACAACTCAAGCATTACGAGTCTCCTCAGGATCAATGAATTCCAGCCCAAACATTAGTGTTTATACGGAAAATAGAAAGTCGGCTCTATCTCATTCATCAAAAAAAAAAAAAAAAAAAAAAAAAGCAAATTCCTTTTTCAAACCTGGGAGAATCATCATCAACCTTTCAACTTGCTATTTGAAACACAAAAACAGTGTGCACTTGCAAACGTTATAGTCCCTCTCAGCCCGAAATTTCATTTCCTCCACTGTTGTTGTATAGACCCTGATGCTTACCAACAGTCTTTGCACATATCATTCACCTCCAGTATACAAATTATATTTTCCTCTCTATGCCCAGGCCGATGTCCATTTTTTAGATCATGGTCATCATGATCAGTATAGAGAAATATGGCCATACTCAATTTTTATTTATACTGGTGGCTCCAAAAAAGAATCAGGATGTAGGTTGAGCATAATATCCCTGAAGTGAAACACCATGCACTATACCCTGTACCAGCTATCTGTGGACCAGGCGAACAAGAACAAGTCTCTGTGAAAGTAGTGGCGGGAGACTGCTCTACCAATGAACAGTGAGAGGAATGGGATTGTGTAATGGACGAGTGGAGTTACCAGCTTTCCCTGCTTTTGAAAATGATAAAACCGTATGCACGTGGCAAATGGACCGTATTTTTGTCTCCAGTTCCACATGCTTGGTTTATGAATTTCTTAGGGAAATATTAGGGATTTGCCGCTATGTATGCTTAGCCCTGCTCCACAGTTAGCTGGGACAGGGTATCATTAGACTACCACCAGACACTTCCATATTTACAACAGAATGCTTTGTGATCTACTGTGCCTTAATTTATGCCATGCAACACAACCACAACTGCAACTCATCCTGACAGATTAGATGCATTAAGTGTCTTACAGGCCCTGATATTATCCTACACCAACTATCCTGCCAACCATGGCAATCTATCATCATTATCTTGATCTTAAAATTCACTCAACAAGCACAATCCAAAAATATAACTGTCCATTTTACATATGTCAAGGCACATCACATTAACCAAAATAATGTGCTTAACGATGTGTATGCTAAGTGAGCAAGGGATTTACCTCAAATATTTTTTACCAGACCTCCTTATACAGACCTACAGCCTAGAGTAAAAAATGAAATCAAGGATTATTGAACAGTTTGGTGCAAGGAACAATTAATGATAGTAGGTCATACATAATGATGACTAGTGGAAATTAATACAAGACACAAATGGTTTCATAAATTTCCCCTTCCACGGCCAATTACAGTCATTATTAATAGATTATGAACTGAACACACACACAAAAGCACACTTAGTGAAAATAGGTATTACACTACCCCAAAACTGTACATGTGGTAATGAACTACAACACCAATGCCCAACATTTATTCTTGTAATGTGCACAGTTCTCACAACAATGACATACACTGTATAAAAGATTGATGCTTAAAAATTCCATTTCCTATATCACTCCCTTCCCATTTATCTGCTTTGTCCCCGCCACTCATTTTGTTCTTATATGGATATGCCTGCAAATGTCAATTCATAATATAAAGAGAGCATACAGTGTAAAAGTGCAATAATCATGCTTTATTTACAAAATTATGTTATGTCATTGATGAATTCATTGACATTATACAGCGAGTGAAAAGAAATTTGCTACAAGAAACAGGAATGTTGGCCAAAGTTAACAGAACTTTTATTGACAGGGTCAAAATAATGGAATGGAATATTGGAAATCCTTTATGGCAATTACCCATTGGTCCTACATTAGAACCATGGCCAAAATACTGTTGCTGAACAGTATGTTCTTACATATGGCCATCCACTTTTAGTGCAGTTGTCCCAACATTCGGCCAAAAACTTTTGGTTATTTGGGTAAGGCTGTCACTTTGTAATGGACCCCAATATGCACACTACACACACACACACACACACACACACACACACACACACACACACACACACACAAGGGATATGCAATTATTTATACCAGTAGCGCATTCTATCAATTCTAGCTACTGAGTGTTCTAAGATACTCATACAGACTAAAAACAATCTTCTCAAAGCAACAAACTGTTCACCATGCAAAATGGCTAAAACAAAATTGATTGAATGCAAATTAATATAGATTTAATAATCTGCAGGGGAAAAGTTGATTACCAATTGTCTCAAAGTGAGCACTGTTTAAAGCATTTGATTATATTATGTTCCAGACAAATTTTGTCCTCAAGTACCGACATACACAGAACAAATCACTAGCTATATAGATTAAGTTATCCATGCATTCATGAGGTTTATAAATATATCTGAGATCATTAGCCCTATAAACTCTTAATAAAAATAAATTATATCTAGTGTAACCCTCCCGTTTTTTTTTCAAGTACAGGACCTTGGTTGAGTGTCAGAGTTGTCCCTCCCTAAGGCTGGCTCTAGTGAGAATTATTTTTGCATATTCTTAAACATCAACAACAAAAACAACATAATAATAATAATAATAATTTCATTATTTAGTGGGTGAGGTTCAGCAGTAGGCTTCTCTACCACCTAACCCTTGTCATGAGCTACATCTACCTAGATGTATCGACAAATTTGTAACAGAAAACTCTGTTTCATTGAGATGATGATATGTAATTAGAATATAGGAGACTTGAATGCACTATGTATCTCTTCCAAAAAATAGCCCACATTGATGCACCTAAGTTTGAGTTATTTCCATACCTTTGTTGATAATGGATCACAATCATGATACTTTGAGTACACAATCAAACCAGCATATGCACAAATGGAAAGGATGGCTACCAGACCAAAGTTGTTAATCCAAAGAGCTCTGAAAAAATATACCAGAAAAACAAGATATTAGGACAATTTAAGAACGTGTTCAACTAATTCAAGAATTCTGCTTGAAAATCATTACATTGAATGGTCTTGAAAAAATAGTGCCTGAAAGTGAGGGTGTAAAATATGCAGTGTTTTTTGTTTATAATATACAATATTGCACTTGTTTCGAAAATATGTTCTCGGGTTACCAGCCAGGTTAAATTGGAGTTGGCTTCCAATGTTTCAAGGGCATACATACATTCAGGGAATGAAGATGATAGCAATGTATGCCCTCAAAACGTTGGAAGCCAACTCCAATTTAACCTGGCTGGTAACCCGAGAACATCTGTTAGAATCACGTCGCCAGGAAAGCTATAATTCCAATATTGCACTTGTTTATAATGGTATGCCATACTTATACTTTATCCCTAACCAATTAAAAAGAAAGACATGTGTGCAAATGCATGATCAGGTATTTTTATGCTTACCTTTCCATAATTTTCATATAAAAAATGTTAAATCAATGTGTTATTAATGAAACCATAGATTACTGTAATCCCTAAGGTGAAAAAAATATCAAATCAAATACTAGAAGTTCATTCAATTTCTTACCATTTGAATCGCAATGGAAGACTACTATTCATATATACACAACCCAGAAAACATCCTAGATCACATTTTAAGTAATTCTCAATGTTGGGATCTGTTTATAACATGTAATAGAGATAGAGGGGAGGAAGAAATAAAAAGAAGAGAAAGAAAGAGGAGGAGTAGGAGAGGAGGAGAGAAATACTTACGTTCTTGCCTGTTGCACTTTGGGAACAGTCAAATATCTCTGAACCTGAGCCTGATTGACTCCATAGTTGGCCATCCAGAAGAAGAAACCTCCAAACACTAAAGTCCACACAGTGTGTCGAGTTGTTGGATTTGGATCAAAGCTATTAAATAAAGATCAACTTGATATACTTTCCTTTAAATTCATGAATATTGATACATCATACAAGTTGCTTCAAAGTATCTTTACAAATCAGCATGTTGCTAATACAGTATATTTACATTTTTTTTAAAAAAAATTGTGAACAGGTTTCCATTGACTACGTACATTTGTATAGTCTCCTTTTCTTTATTTTCTTTATATGAATCAATATGAAGAAAATATAAAGATTACCTTAAGTTGCATTATAGGTCATCCTTTAGAACAATTACGTTTTAACTTTTATTTATCTTTCTTAAATTTTGACTTATGTATTGAATGGATATTATTATATGCCTCTTTTATGTAGCTAACCTTACTCTGTAAAATAGTTTTATGCATGTATGTTAAATACACAGTGTTGTATAAAGGTATAAATCTGTTCAGAACACTTAAAATAAATACATTTCAATTTCAATTCAATTATTGAATAAATATGCATGTTTTTAGCCTGGTAAAGTATCATAACACAAAAGGAGCTCCAGTGTGAAATAGAAATGATCCAAGGAATGCAACAGGAGCATACTATAGACATTTTAGGTCTTTTCAGTTCTTACGACAGGTGCTCTAGAAGCTGGCAAGGGAAGTGGAGAGTGGGGAATTTCCAGCAGACCAACCAGACAACAGTGATACAATTTGGTGGAAATTAGTACTATGTGAACCTTGTTCTACAGGCTGCTGCATTTCTTATCGTGCTGGATTAGTCACAAAAAGGGATGATAGATATACACAAAAATTACTCCCCTCCAGACTATTAGCAAGTTGATCTAGAACATTCTAGCAGGTGGCTTTCCCTTGTCAACTGTACTTTCACCTGAAAGGTGGTAGATAAAGGAGGTGACAAAATGCTTCTGTTTTGCAGATATGTGGATGATTGTTTTGGCATATGGAGGGAACGAAGAGGCAGCTCGACATATTTGCCAAAGAAATACAAGATGAAGAAAGAGGGATATTGTTGGAACTCAAAATAGAAGAAGAAGACAAGATAAGCTACCTATATATATATATATATATATTGATGAAACGGAAGAGAGGACAAGAAATTGAAACTGCTTGGCATCAGAAGAAGTGTGCAGCAGGGGTATTCTGCCACAAAAGAAGTGATGTAAGTGAGGTGACAAAAATAAATTTTATAAAGAATATGGAGGACAGAATCAAGAAAATATACACGAAAGAATGTGAAAAAGAAGACAAAATAAATAGCCTATGGAAACAGTTGGAAAAGAATGGCTACGAGAAGGATGATAGATTGGACATAAACAGAAGAAGGAAGAAAAGTGGCAGGGGAGAATTGGAAGAGAGAGAAAAAGAGGAAGAGAAAGAAAAAGAGAGAAGGTTTGGAATAAGGAGTATGGGGAAGACCACAGAAAAGATATGCAAAGTGCTTAGGAAAGCGGGAATTAAAACTTGCAGGAAAGGAGGGAGAAGAATCTTAAGAATAGCGAAGAATGCAAACAAGAAAAAGGAAAACAGAGAAGAGGAAGAGGAAGGGATTATCTACGAAGTGAAATGTAAAGAATGTCAGAGTGTGTACATAGGAGAAACGAAAAAGAGGCTGAAAGACAGGTTGAAATAACATAGGGATGATGTATGACTTAAGATAGAGAGAGAAATGAGATATTTAAACACACGAGAGAAACAGGACATGACAGAGTGGGATGAGGCTAAGCAGATAGAAAGGGGGAAGAGAATACTAGTGAGAATATGGAAAGAGGCCAAGGAAATAGAGAAGAAGGGTGAAGAAGGCACAATAAACTGGAATGGGGGACTGAAGATAAACATAGAATGGAAGAAGGTGTTAGAAAGAGTGGAAAGGACAAGAGAGAAAGAAAAGAGAAGAAGGAAGAAGAATGAAAAAAAAAAGAGCGTGAGATAAAGAGTCCAACCACATTCCAGATGATAGAAAATATTTAGCTTAATCGCCTTTCAGGTGAAAGTACAGTTGAGAAGGGAAAGCCACCTGCTAGAATGTTCCAGAACAACTTTCTAATAGTCTGGAGGGGAGTAATTTTAATGTATACGAGGGTCACTATTTATATTTTGAGCCTTGGCAACACTGATTGAAGTTAGGCGCGATTTGACGTTTGCACGGAATCGTCTGGCATTATTGACCATAACGTACTTCAAATGTTTTCTCAATAGCTTAATTTGTGTTGTTTATGTTACCTTGGAGATTGCGCGACAACAATAAAATGGAATTAACTCGTGAACATTTTCGTGCGATGATTTTTTACGATTTTCGACGTGGATTATCAAGACAAGAGTGCATCGATCAACTTACTTCCACATTTGGCGATGAAGCCCCATCCTTTGCCACTGTGAAACGCTGGTATAACGAATTTAATCGTGGCCGCCATTCGCTCACCGACGAGATTCGCGAAGGTCATCCAAAATCAGTTGTTGTTCAAGAAAACATTGATGCTGTGCAAAACCTAATACTGCAAGATCGTCATGTGACATACTGTGAGATTGAGGCAACCATAGGCATTAGTTCCACCAGCATATATAAAATATTACATGATCATTTAGCTGTGAGAAAGGTATGTTCTCGTTGGATCCCACACAATTTGACAAAAACTCAAAAAGACGCTCGCGTCAATTGGTGCAAACAAATGCTCAATAAATACAATCGTGGTGCTTCAAAAGACGTATATAAGATTGTAACATGGATATATGCATATGAGCCGGAACGTAAACAGCAGTTGACTGTATGGTTGTTTCAAGACGAACACAATCCAACAAAAGTTGTTCGTGCTCGAAGCACATCGAAACAAATTGTCGGCTGTTTTTTTCGGGAAAACTGGTCATGTGGCAACTGTGCCTTTAGAGGAACGTAGAACAGTCAACTCTATTTGGTACACAACTATTTGTTTGCCAGAGGTCTTCAGTCAAATACAGAAAACAAACAAACGCCGTCGGATCATTCTTCATCAAGACAATGCCAGCTGTCACACATCTCGTCTAACAACTGACTTTATGAACAGTCAAAAAATCGAATTGATGGGTCATCCGCTGTACAGTCCTGATTTGGCACCCAATGACTTCTTCTTGTTCCCGAATGTCAAGAATAAATTGCGTGGACAACGATTTTCGTCGGCGAAAGACGCCGTTGATGCATTCAAAAACCATATTATGGAGGTGTCTCAAGAAGATTGGAAAAACTGCTTTGACAAATGGTTCGAACGAATGCAAAAGTGTTTTGACCATAAAGGAGAATACTTCGAAAAACAATAAAGCAGTTTCCAATGCCAAATTCCTTTTTTTTCATTGTTAGGCTCAAAATATAAATAGTGACCCTCGTATATACCATCCTGTTTTGTACCTTGTTACATTTTTACTTGGTGCAGAGGCTGAAGAAGACCTTGCTAGAAGGTTGATACGTTACATTTAGTTTATGTTTTATAATAAAATAAATTTCTGCCTTGGTCAGCATATTGAGTTTTTCATATCATGGAAACAAGGCTTAATGGTGTTAAAAAATAATATAATGGAAAATCAAAGTTCAGTATCAATTAACTGTAAAACAACAGTTAATGAATTTTCCACATTGGTTTACTTCAAAATGCATTACACAAACAAAAATACATACAAAGCTATCATATTTTTTATATTTTTTTCCATATAGAAGGGAAACTTACTTAAAAAATTCTATTCTTCCACTTAGTAAATTTCTCTCCCACACCACACTTGCTCCTCCTTCATCGATGGTACCTTTGATCACAACAACCAACATGGAGAAGAACATCACAATCACTTGAAATGTGTCTGTCCATATCACAGCTTTCATTCCACCCTAAATAAGTATATGAATGTAAATTATTTATGCTTGATGAAAATTACTAACAAAAAAACACAAATTTATTTGTAAACTTAATGACACACATAAAACCAAAGTGAATGTTTTGTTAAGGTTGGTGGGGGAAATGTTAAGTGACTTTCTTTCAACTTGTCAGGAACTTAACACCAAAATATTATCAGAAAATAAGACTTTTGATTTTTGAGCTTAGGAATTTTGAGTTATTAAGTCCATTTTATACACAGAAAGGCTAATTGGGACTGGATCTACAGTTTAAAGTAGAATCCGAAGCACTCCTTCATTACAAGGTGACAACATGAAACTTTTTGTTTTTCAAATCATTCAGGAAAATGTCTCAAATTAAGAACATGGTTGTAGCCCAAAGTTTTAATTGGGTGGATCAGGACATTGATAAAACTTGAATAGGAGAAAAAATAAAAATATTATCATGATTATTATTATTCCAACAATAATAGCTCTTATAAGCAAATATTAAACGTAGTCATCATCATTGCAGTAGTATTTGTAGTAGCGTATTATTCTATCATGAACTGGGATCGAACCATAAGACTATTACGGATCCACAGATACAATTATACTCACTTAGCCAACTGCCCCTCGTTGCAGGATGCCAGATGTATCTAATTTTACATAAATCACTGAACACAATCAATATTCATTTTAACACATTCAAGACTGAGGTCGGCACTGGGTAAATTAGGATAATGGTCTTACCCCTGTCTCGACTCAGAACGTAAGATGTTCCTCCTCTGGCCATTCAAGCTTCGATCCCCCTTCTCACAAACTTTTATTATCCTTCCCCATGCAATGAGCTTTCATGTTTTCATTTACCATTGCTCGAGAGCACTCCCAACATATCCACTGACATTTTTTACTCAATCCATCAGGTGAGTGGATAACAACAGTTTTTCATTATTGTTATTATTAAATTTCATACAGTTAGTGTACTGAAATATATAGTATTCCATTTTGTTAATAACTTTTGCACACATCGTTCAAGAAAAAGGTTTTAAAGTTAGGTGAAATTTTAGGTATAAAGTTTATGTTGTGTGACCGCTCACATAAAACTCCAGTGTGGAACAATTTATTCTCTGGATGAAATGGTAGAATATGAAAGAAAAAAATAACCTTGTTCCTGTATTTTACACTCAACTTTTTTCTCTAATGCATGTTTGATTTGGTTATTCTGTTCAAATACAAACTAACTGAACTTTATTTATGTTATTAACAATGTTTTTGCTTTTCTTGTAACTTTAAAGGAATGATGCCAACTTCCAACGGGTTGAAGGACCTGTTCAACCCTCTTTCCCAACTCCCAAAGTTAAGAGTATTGGGAGCATGTATTGAATCTATTTTAGTATACCTAAATATTTAACACCTATTTATAGTTTAACTGGCTCTTACACATTGTGCTAATATAATTTTATGTAATATCCTATGTACTGAGTCCACACAAAGTTTATGCTCGCCCCATGGCAGTGTGGTTAGCACATCACACTACCATGCCAAGGGTCCCGGGTTCGAATCCCAGCCTGGACATGGATGTTTGTGAGCATCCATTAAGCAATTTCATCACATCATCACTCATCCCCATCTTCGTAAATTAGCCAAAAGTGGCACAAAAAGCGAAGTAAAATAAAGGAAATCAATCATACAAAGTTTAAGAAATTAATAAAAGGAGCAAGAAAAACTCAGCTTCTAAGATATTATTTACTTATTAACCAAAAAATTTCATTCAGATAGGAAAAACAACCTTGAAAGATAACATCTATCAAAAATGCTGTATCTTCAATTAAGATTTTAAGTATCTGAACAATTGTATTCATTCATGTAAGGTGGATATTTTTTATGTAAAAAGTTCAATTAAAAAACTCATTAACTTACCAATGTAGTATAAAATACACATACAAGGAACACAGCAGATACAACTATGTACACATTGACACCAGTCACTAAAATAAATTAAAAATGTATTATCATTCTGCAATATATTAGTATGCAATAAAAGCCAAATAAACCTACAATCTATTTTCTCATTGCATCAAAATCTTTGATTATGAAGTTGAACATTTCTTAAACTGTACAAATGCACCTTAATAGAAAATGGTCACAGAGCAAAATAACCCTTTGTCACTTCCTGTGAAATAAGTTTCAGAATCCCATTTATTTATAAAAATGAAAATGCTCTTTCACCAATAAATGATTTAGGATGATCAAATATATTAAGGCTAGGTAATAAAGGTTCTCCAATTGCAACTGAAAATTTCTTTTTTTTTCCTTTTTTATATAACTTCAGCAATTAAAGTAATTTAAAGTATGCACAATTATTTATCAATAGTTACTAGCAAAAAAAAAATGAATGATCAACTAAATTATTATCCCTGCTTCAGAATATTAAAGATCTACAAATTAGACCATACTTTATTTCAGTATATTAAATTATTATTATTATTATTATAATTGAAGGAATAATTTTCGTTTTGATTTCTGGACCTCCCTGATCGCATAGTGGTAACTTGGTCACCTTTTACTTAGTATTTGAATTAGCTTTTTAATGATAGTAACTAGAGATAACTTGGGTTCGATACCTGGTGGAGGCATACAATGGTTTGGATCCAACTTTATACTGGAGGTCCAGTCCAGATAATCCTTTCTGTGCATAAAGTGGACTTAGAAACAAACACAAATCAAATCATTATGATTTCCTTGCACCGACGTTAAAAAATGGAAAAATTGTAGTTTCACAAGTATTTAAAAAATATAGTATTCAAATACGTGAAATACATAAGTCACTGATTTATTAGCATTTACTTGTTAATAACTTATAATTTCTCAGAATATTAATACCTTGCAATTTCTCAGAATGTTATTAAAATACTAAATTATACAATTCACATACTTTGAAAATATTTTAGTCTTTAACAATGATTAGTATGTTATCATTGCATAAAGTTGTAATTTCCTTTCCAAATATGGGATAGTAGCTTAAATTGTTTTCACAAGGATGTATAAAAAGTGAAAAAAATGTTCAGTGTACCTTGACTCATAGCTAGTGATGGTGCATAGACAACTACTGGCAAGTATAATATCTGGAATGAAATAAATAAATAAATGTTATGGTTACACAGGTTGGTATATGCAACTCAAGTAGATCAAATAACTTTTCAAATACTTTATTTCTACAATTTTAGTAATTGACACTATTTGTACCATAACAATGTTTTTCTATCCTAAACTGTTTATGGAGAGGAAAAATATGTTGAAAACATTCAATATGTACTGTTCAAATACAATTTTTGCATAAGACAATACGTCCATATTATAATTTTGATTTGACAGTAAAGTGCAAGTATTTTTGAAAAATTTCAATATGTATCAACTAATGTCCACTATTATTTTATTCAACTAATATTATTTTTACAAATTGAGAAAGACTACTGTCCAGACACATGACTTTGAATATCCCTAATTTTTTCACACACTTAGATTCTTCAAGAGGGAAGAAGAGAGCATGATGTGTATATTGGTTAAACCAAGGTTAAACGTTAAGATTATACGGCGTACGCTTTTAGAAGGAACATGAGTTCGGCCAATACCCAGCCAGTGCTACTGCGCTGTTGCCAAACTAACTGCTAGCGCAAGTTAGATCTCAAAAATTTAATTCTCGCTGCAACTATATCACCCCTTTCTAACAGAAATTTACTCCCATCGTTGTTTTTTTTTTTTTTTATATTTGAGGCCCAAGCATTTTAGTATTAACCCCATAGAAGTAGAGGAACCAGTGTAATTAATTCTTTCCCTCATGACACGCTCAAGTTTCTTGATAGAAGGATATTCGCCGTTGTCATACATTTCAAATATTGTATGACGGAGTACATTTTTTTTGAAGTCATCTAAGCGTAATACTTTTTTGTTTTCTGGCATGTTTCACAGGAGATTTAAATAGGGGTTCACCGATTTCTGTGGTAGATGTTTTACCCTGTTTTACAATACGCGACACACTTACACCACACGCGTTAGCCGTAAGTTCTCTACTATGTGAAAACACTGTTTCAGCACGCACTTCTTCAGACGCCAATTCCTTGAAGTATGAATACACTTTAAAAATAATATTTCTCCCTTGTGAATGTATTATTTTACCCTTGTGCCTGTACTACTGGTGCTAGGTTTCGAGAGTGACATTATTTAAAATAAAAAGAACACACGGAACACACACTATTGCACGAAAGGGCTGTATTTAATCTTCTCACGACTGTTCTTTGTGGCGCATGAGTGAACGATAAGCAAATAATGTTACACCGGCCTTTGCTACGAAAATGCTGAACTCAAACTGACCCAGACTTTCAACGTTCGAGAACGCCCATGACAATGAAGTATCATTGTTTATATTGAGACGAATTTAACACCCACAGTTTTCTCTAGACACAACAACTCAGCTGCGTCAACACGGTGGCAAAGAAAAAAACAGGCGGAAGGAAATGAAAAGTGATGTTTCCCTTGTTTCTTCAAGGAGTGATAACTCCGGCTGTAGGCGACTGAAATTCATGGGACTTGGACAGTCAGGTTCAAAATGTCTTTCCCCTCTTTGTGATGAACCTTGAAGTGGCGAGTTTTATGAAAACTTCTTGCACGCAAGAAAAATACAGAACACGGCTTTTAACATCAGCGCCGCAACGTTGCACTCCTGCAATAGGCTGCTCGCTACACACACCGTCTGAGTGGCCCCTCCCGATATCGCTTCTAAAAGCGTGCATCGTATAGTAGCCATATGGTCATCAGTGGACAATCTCAGATCTGGATGCATTTAAGGTTAAAAGTACTTGCCAACCTGAGATTGACTAAACAACTTCGAAAATTTGGAAAATACAGGGTCATGTCCAGACAGACATGTCTTTCATACTTTTACAATGCTAACATGTGGTTTCAGATTTCCCTTTCTTGAACATTCTCTTGCTGAAACTTCTAAATTATTGTGAAGTATGAAATCTATTACACTGGGTGAGCTGTAATTAGTCTGATATCTACACATTATACTTTATACTATGAGGGGTATACTGAAAGTAATTAGCAACAATTTTTCAAAAATCAAAATCCATATCAATACATGCAAACAAAGTAAATCATTGCAAAATACAGGCTCTACTGAATGTGTTGAGGTAGTGTGACATCATTAGCTTAAAATGTGTTAAGGTAGTGTGACATCATTAGCTTCAATCGCATGAGCGCAGACAGTTGTTTCATAATGGCTGACAGTGATGTTTTGTTTCTACAATGTGCAGTGATTGAATTCCTTTTTAAAGAGGAAATTCCTGCTGCTGAAATTCAGAATATACTTCAGCGTGCATATGGAGATGTATGCATGGGTGCTAGCAGTGTTAGTAGATGGGTAAAACATTTGAAAGATGGAATCACGAGCATCAAAAACCAGCCTTTCAGAGATAGCTCAAGAACTGTCTCCATATGGAACGCAACATGGAAAGAGTTGACAACATCATTAAAGATTGGTTGAATTGAAATTTTAAGTCCACTTTATGCACAGTAAGACTAATTGGGACCAGACCTTCAGTTTAAAGTGGAATCCGAAACACTATGTGTCTCCAATAGGTATCGAACCCAGGACCCCTTGATTTCAAGGTGAGGATGCAAATACTGTGTCATCGGGGAACATCATTAAAGAAAACAGATGAATCACTGTGAATACAATTGCAGTAATACTTTAGACAGAGCACAGTGCAGTGCAGGAAATGATTGCAAGGTTAGGCTTTTTAAAAAAAATTATTGCTGCTGAGTCCCACATTTATTGATGGCAGCCTACAAAGTGCAATGAAAAAACACCACTCAAGAACTTCTTCTTCAGAGATATTGGAATGAAGGCGATTATTTTTTATTGAGTATTGTGACCAGTGATGAAAGCTGGTTCCATCATCATGAACTGGAAACAAAGCGGCAGAGCAGGGAATAGCACAATTCCAAGTCACTGGCAAAAGAGAAACCAAAGACAGTGCAGTCTGCTGTCAAAGTAATGGGCACCATCTTCTAGGATTCAGAGGGGTGTATTTTGGTTGAATTTCTTGAACCTGTTGTTCAATGCTCACAAATATATCCAAAACTTGTCGAGCTCCGCCGTGCATTGCATGATAAACATCTTGGACAAAAAAATATCCTTCAACACAATAATGCATGCCTGCAATCTGCTCAGTTCACCAGGGAGGAAATTTGGAAAATTGGATGGGAACTTCTGCCTCACCCTCCTTACAGTCCTGACACTGAACCCTCCAACTATCATCTGTTTGGTTTTGTGAAGAAACAGTTACGAGGCCAACACTACCAGATGACGGAGAACATACAGAAAGCAGTGTCAGTTACTTCGAGCAGCTGGAAAGGAGTTCAACCGTAAGGATATTTTCAAGCTTCCAGAAAGGTGACAAAATTTGTGGAAATAAATGGAGACTTCGTTGAAAAGTAAAGAAAGACTGTGGTTTATGATGTATTGTGTTTCTCTTTAATAAAACCAAAACTGTTCATGAAAAATTGTTGATCATTACTTTCAGTATGCCCTTCGTACTTTAGTGGCTCTTTGTACTCACCATTTGAAGGATAAATAAAAGTGAACCAAACAGTCTAACAGATGAATGAAATCTCAAATTTAAGTACTGAAAAAATAAAAGTAAAAAAATTATAACCTCTCTGTTATGGGGTGACAAGCACAGAAGGACTGGCATGCAAGAACATATTTAACTATAGCACTACATAATATATCAAATTTTATGATTAAATTGTTCCACAGAAAAAAATCAAAAACATTTATTACTAGGGTGACCAACTTTCGGCCATGAATTTAAGTGAGATTTTCAAATTCAGCATTGAGTTTACAGGAAGTTATGAGAGATTTAGTTGTGACAAATTTTGTGCATTTTTAGCAGTGTCGTCACTCCAGTAAATGTTTATGGAATGGATAATTTTCATCAAAAGAATTATTTGACATTTTATATAATATACACATCACAATAAAGATTACAAATTTACAAATTTGCATGTTTCTTAGTCCTAACACATATGTATTTGTCCACTGCTGCTGCAGAATTAAGCTTCAATCAACTACTTCAAGATATGATGTCACTTTCACCAACCAAATGTTAAATATGTAAGATCTTGCAGTCGACTATAAGTTGTGTAAGGCTTGCAAAACTCAGAATGAGTTGGTTATTAATGAAATATATGAGAGAAATAGAATGTCAAAGCGGGAACTGGGAGGATAAAAAAAAACTAAAAAAAAAAAAAACACTTCAGCCACAGTAATGTACGTTAATTATTATAAGGGTGTTGAAGGAACATGATAATTTCAGACTGAAGCAGTGTTTTCTAAGGAAGCATCACTATTATGGTGAAAAAAATGCCTCCTTTGCCCCCCCCTGGAAAAAATTTCCTTGCTTATCCCTCCCTGAAAAATATCCAGTGGACTTCCATAGCTCTAATACGAAAGATCCCAGGAAATATGAAAAAGTTGGTCACCGTATCTTGTACGTATTACTATGAATTCTGCAAGAAACACTAATCCACATACTCACGTATATTGAAATAGCAAGTTGATTTTCAAAATGCAATGGAGGAGATTAATATTAATTAACGTTTCAATAATTTTAATTTGAAAATTTTCAAATGATAATTGTCTTCTCATTCAAATGATTCAATATTTGTTTTATTATTTGCTATTGCACCATAAATGACACAAATCTACCATGGAGATTTGTACTGTCTGGGACTATTGCAGAATATTTAAGATTGTTTTTTCAATTTCATTCTTCATAGGTCTCATTAAGGGAATGAGCTAAAGAACTTGAACACATTTGATAATTATGTATCCAGTATCAAAATCTAGTGCAAAACAAGGTTCCATGCAAAAAAATATTGATTATTGACTTTTAAAAATAGGTAATTTATACAACATAAAAAAATAAACTATAAGATAGTGAAGGAAGGAAAAGTAAGAAATGAAAATAGGATGTGAG
Organism: Lepisma saccharinum; assembly: GCF_977018435.1. Lineage (NCBI taxonomy): Eukaryota > Metazoa > Arthropoda > Insecta > Zygentoma > Lepismatidae > Lepisma > Lepisma saccharinum. The sequence goes on along the minus strand of NC_139232.1, from coordinate 27,615,648 downwards.
CAGCAAGAAATTTGATTTGTTCTGAATATGACAGAACTAGAACTGATGAAATGTGGATAAACAATAGAACATGTGCGAAAGTTGAGGAGAGATTCAGTCAAAAATTGTATTGCACATAAGAAAACAGAATGCATCAAAAATATTACAACCCATGAATGTAAGGAATATTTCTTTATGAAAACAATACGGAAAGAGAACAAGAGACAATAAAAAATGTACAAGAGAAATTTAACTAGAGTAGGTTTTTGACAATCGATTCTTATAAGTAGCATAAACTTGTGATTGTGTGCAACAAAATCAATTAATCAAAGGGTGACTTAGTATTAAACTACTTGGAGTGTAACATTCAAAATAAATTTATCTTCTTTCTTAAAAGTGTCAATCAGTAAAGTTAATGGAGTGATAGTGAGTGATAAAGCTGTCAAATAATGCACAATTGAGAGGAAACACCATGGTGAGTAAATATATAATTTAATTAAATGAACAATGAAACAATTCAATGAATAGTTTCAGTCATTAACAAAGGTCATTTATGAAAGTTTTGAATATTATTGAGATTAAACGATTAAGCAACTCCATATCCTGTTTCTTACCTCATAAGCCGATGTCAGTTGAAGGTTGTAGAAAACTGGCATGTAAATGTAAATAGTTGCAGGAACAACCATAAAATAACAAAGTCCGACCATCCAGTATTGCGTTCCATAATTGTACATCTCAGCAGGAGTTCCCAAAATAGTTATGGCAGAGATAAAACTAAAATTTTAAAAAAATATATATATATATTACGCTTAAACACATCAATCAAAATAATTTTTCTATTAAGCTAGGTTGAATCCACATAATTGACAATATACTACATCTAAAAGGCTATAAAAATTTAGTCTTTTTACAAAATTTACAACTAAGAATTTTGTAAAGGTAATCTACATATGCATCACTACAAAAAATCAAGCTTCATATATCATGTTCATAAATAAACTATTAATAATTTTAGAATAATTAAAATAAACAACCTCATACTTTCAAAGTCAACATATGTCTACTTAACATCTATTAAATTAATGTAAAATTAAATTTAACTTCTATTAAATTAATATAAAATCAAATTTAACTTCTATTAAATTAATATAAAATCAAATTTAACTCCTACATGAAATCAATATAAAATAATAATTCAAACTACTTAAATATCCAATTTCCTTCAATTTGAACCAGTAACAATTCTCTTAACAAGGTAGTGATGTTGATTCTTATATTGGTATCATTAGTTTCTACTTGATTGCTATACTGATATATTCTAATATCATTCTTATTGGATTTTTTAAGCCTTATTCTGACCTTTTACTTTTTCACACTGTACAGTATAACAGGCAGAAATTCTGCTCTAATGAAAGTTATCATTATCATCACATATGAAAAGTTAATCTCAACAAATAAACAACCATAAAGGAGTAAGTATTAACATTTAAACTTGCCTTGCAATAAGAGACATGGCCATGGGGAAAGTAGACATGCTTCTGTTTGCCATTAAAAACTCACTGACTGTTTTCTGTTTGCCCCCAAAACATCCATAAAATATCCCGATTCCGGCTGAGATGGCCAGCATCCCTCCAAAAACAACATAATCTGGCCAGTCAAATCTCTTCACAAGCTCACTAGGACTGGCTATCCGATCTTCCATGTCTGAAAAAAATAATAATTGTAATTCTAACAAAATGTTTGAACAATGGTATTTTCAATAACTACTATATGTGGGTCATACTGAAAGTAATGCAAAAGTGGTCATAACCTCTTTATTAACTGATGTAGATCGTTCAAATTGCACATGTAGTTGGAGTGACTCCTCCTCTATCCAAACCAGCTACCCAACATAGTCTTCATTTAAAGTAATGCATTTGCGCCATTGTTGAACCCAACTCTAGAATCCTCTTTGAAGAATGTCCAGTGTACACTGTCCGACATCAACTTCTTCACAGCCATTTTCAACTCGTCTGTGCCATCAAATCATTGTCCCCGAAGACTGTCCTTCATGGAACTAAACAAGTAGAAGTCTGAGGGTGCTAGATCTGGATGGAGGATCAGGGACCAGCCCATTTTGCCAATCACCTGATTTGTTGCCAAAGAGGTGTGTGGTTGCGCATTGTCATGGTGAATGTGGATGGCTTTCAGATTATTGTGCGGTCTCTTCCTCCTAATGGCTTCTCTAAGCTTATGGAGTGTCTCAATGTACCGCGTACTGTTGACGGTACGGCTGCATTCCAGGAAATCTAGGAGAATGACGTGCAATCAACTCATCCACTCGCTGATGATTCATGTCAGTGATCACAGTTGATGGTCTCCCACTGTGCGGTTTGTCTTCAATACTGGTTTCCCCTTCTGTAAACTTCTTCATCCACCTGTGCACATAGCTCTTGTCAATGGTGTCAATGTCATCTGCGTACACATTCTGTAGCCTTCTGTGGATGTCGGACAGTGCACACCGGACTTTTTTCAAAGAGGATTCTAGAGTTGGATTCAACGATGACGCAAATGCATCGCTTTAAATGGAGACTATGTTGAGGAGCTGGGTTTGTATAGAGGAAGAGTCACTCCAACTACATGTGCTATTTGAACGATCTACATCAGTTAATAAAGAAGTTATGACCACTTTTGCATTACTTTTGGTATGGCCCTCGTATTAATTGTGAAATCAAGTAAAGGTAGAAAGAGTACAATAAACAAACTAATCGACGAATAAAAGCATAAAAGAACATACTGAAGGACTTTAGAATTAAGGAAGTTAGTTCACATTTCTTTCAATTTTGGATTATTGGTTCTTTTCCCCCATTTTAACAAGATCTTTGATATCTCCTTAAAATTAATGCTACACTGATATCTAACCTCTTTTCAGATATTCTCACAAAATGTTATAAATAGTTTACACTATTTGGAGCATTTCTGACAAAACCAAACGTTGGTAGGTTCCACTGTTCCAGAGATATAGCAAATCAAAAAATATCCAATATGGCGGTCGTCAGCATGTATGGTAGAAATCACGCTCATCTACTGAGAATATCTTAAATGGTGTAGCAATTAATCATATGAAGGCTCTTTCTTTCATCTATTATCCCGGACTTAAGGGCATGAGGGAAGGGTTTCGTAGAGGCCCTCCTCTCTGCGGCGGCTGCGAGATCGTTTGGAGCAAGATGGCCGTTTCGTGCACCCACTCCCCCTGTCACACTATGGTGCGATCATTTCCCACATATACAAAGTTTTGATTATATATATATATATATATATATATATATATATATATATATATATATATATATATATATATATATATATATATATATATAAACATTTTGCACGTGATATTGTTATAATTATTGGCTGCGTCGCCCCACCCCCTCTTACCTCCCAAGCTACTTTTTTTTATAGCGTCGTGGCTGACGTGAAGGTGAGATAATATTGTTATCAGGGAATACTTTATTTTAGATTTCATATGACCATCGGCGGATTATTGAGATGTGTGATGCCGCCAGTAATAGACAGTGAAAACTAAGAATACATTGCCATCACTTCAAAGTTAACGGTAATAGAAGCGCCACCCGACCCTCTGTGACAAGCAACATTACTCTAGGAGACACTTTATCGAGCCTTCGAAAATCTAGCTCCTCGAAAGTCAGTTTTAACTCTTTTATGCGCATCAGGTTTGGCAACACTGCTACAGAGAGGAGTTGTGCGCCGAAAAAATATATTGCGCTTGTAGGAGCATTATTTTTATGTATACTCTTTGGAATATCAAATATCCAGCGGCGTAGAAAAGTATACGAACGTAAAAAGGATATGTTGAAAAATATGTTTGTAGTTGGAAAAGTCGAAATTCCCATTTCATTAGTCGTAAATTGAAGTTGAATTTGTTTTCCACAAGGAATACATGAGATTCTGTAAACACTTGTTCATCATATTTTTTACATATCGTATCTCGCTCAATAATAAACTAAAAAACGCTTCCACTTGCAATATAGGAATATATCCATATTCTCGCATACTGCTCGGTATTTTTTTTAGTAGCAGTGCCCATTCCGACGATATTGAAAAATATATACAACTGGTGCGAAACTGTCACTCTTTACCTTAAGGACAAATCACAAGGAGCTGGCCTTTGCTGGACTGGCTACCAGACTGGTTTTTGGCGACTAGACCATGTTCATGGGTGTCGGGAGGGGGGGGGGGTCGAACGTGTCAGTGGACCTCCTGGAAATTAGCATTATTCAATAAAAGTTGCAAGAAAGTCGAAAGTTTATCTTATTGCTAAGAATCTATCTTATCACATTAGGAATTTGCCGCTTCGGTTTCCAGTTTCCCTTTGAATGTACCGGTTTTGAATGTACAGGTGCGGTCGATGTGAAACAATGACCCCAGCGTGTCCCCAGCCTAAAATGAATGGGTACCTGGGGACAACCTTGGGGGGGGGGGTGCGGTCAGAGCATGGTGCTGATCACATAATCTTCAAAATGTCCGAGATCGAGAATGTGTGGACCCTACCCACCCCCCATATCCCCTAAATGTGCCTTCATGGCACGATGCTATGTACACCGGTAAAGAAAAAAAAAAGAAACGTCACACGTGAACATAAGAACAAATGGTGTTACCTCTCTCAGAGTTCTAAAACTAAGCCATCAGCCCTGAACATGACGTTTAAAGCAAACAGTAAACTTTTAATAAATCGAAATGGCCAAGAAATAAAAGTTTCTCTCTTGGTTGTTCCACCTCTACCCACAAGTGCTTTCAGTATTGCCTGATGTGACGAAACCAAAAAGGAGGGGCAAGATTGTATTTTTGCTCCCACTCCCAAACCCTTAGTCACGCCCTAACAAATGAGACTATATTTCTGTATTTCAACTTATCTGAGTTTTGAAGAATATTTGGAAAAATATTCTTGCACTAGATTTGTGACTGTGCTCCCAAGTTTCCGTTAACAGCAAGAAGCAAGTGACATCGCAGTCAGGTTTCTGCAAATCAAGTATCCCCGTACGAATTCGCCGCTTGTTTCCATTTTCTTTGAAGGCTGCCAGGTTTTGTACCTACAAGTGCATTCTCATATAACAATACACCAGGGAGGGGCACAGAGGACAGCTTAACTTAAAATCTTCCGGTGCACTTTCCGAACACGAGCTTTCTTGAAGGACCCCTTGCTGTCAAAAAGGTCATCGGCCATTAGAAAAGGTGCACCTTGTACGTAAATTCTTGGAAATTCAAGCCTAGGCTAATTTCCCCCTCCCTTTCGAAATTTAGACTTGGTCAGACGACACAGTCATTGCTCAGATTAGAATAACTGCAGAAGGCGTGTTTCGACATTTACTCTGTAAATTGTAGTGATGAGTTTGGATTTTCTTCCGCACCAAGCGATATATATATATAATTCATTCATTCATTCATTGTTTTCTGCCTAATTGGCAGGTTTTTCACTGCAATCTCCAGCTTTCCCTGTTCTCTGCCTTACGCTTCGTAATAGCATACGACCCAGTTAATTTAATATCATCCATAAGCTGATATCTCTTTCTTCCACGGACTTTTCTTCCTTCAACCATTCCCTCCAAGGCATCTCTTAGCAGGCAGTTTCTTCTTAGACAGTGTCCTAACCAGTTTCTTTTCCTCTTCTTGATGGTCTCCAGTATAGATCTTTTTTCACCAACTCTTTTCAGTACGGCTTCGTTTCTTACCTTGTCCGTCCATTTTACACGCTCCATTTTTCGCCATGTCCACATTTCAAAAGCTTCGAGTCGTTTCTCTTCATTTCTTCTCAACGTCCAGGTTTCTGCACCATATAGTGCTACACTCCACACAAAACATTTCACTAATCTCTTCCTTAGACCTATGTCCATGGGTCCACAAAAAACAGTTTTTCTTCTATTGAAAGCTTCTTTTGCTATTGCGATTCTCATTTTCACTTCTTGGTTGCAGCTCATGTCACTGCTTATAGTGCATCCGAGGTACTTGAAGCTATCCACTTGCTGGATTCTTTCACTGTTTGCTCTCACATTAATATTCCTTGGTTTCCGTCCTATAACCATTGCCTTTGTCTTCTTTACATTTGTTTCCAGGGCACAGGAGGTGTCAAATTAGGAGGAAGAAGAATAAACTGCATAAGATTTGCTGATGACATGGCATTATTCGCTGAGGATGAAATAACCATAAATAGTATGTTAGAAGAGTTAAACAGCAGCTGTGAGCAGTATGGGATGAAGATATATATAATAATAATAATAATAAATTCTTTATTTCCGTAGACTCATATCTATGGGTGTGGAAAACGTCATACAATACTAAATATTACAAAAGGAGTAAGATTACAATAAAAAGAACAAAATGCAAACACAAAAATACAAATAAATCATATGGGTTAAACATAAACAGTTATAAGTGTCACATACTAAACTTGTAAAAGAGATAATCCAAATATAGGAGACATACAATATCAAAAGAATTTAAATGCTTCAATTTACTAATCCAGTTTAACTATTGAAATTCATTGAGATTATTCATTGAGATTATATAGGGGTATATCTGTTAAATACTGTTTAATTGATTTCAGTTTCTTGTGAGTTTCTGTAATTTCTTTGATGTATGTGGGAAGTTTGTTATGGTATTTTATTCCTGCAACATGAGGTGATTTGTCTGAGAGAACAAGTCTGTGTGCTTGCATGTGGAAGTTCTCTTTTTGACGTGTGTTGTGCTGACGGACCGTCGAATTCTTATCTAATTTACGGTGTTTTACTGTGCAGTGTGCATATACACGTGTAAATCATTTACCAAAATTTTCTCTAAACAGCAAAAAATAACAACGAATTGCAGTAAAAAGTAACATCGAAATTTAGGGGAAAATAAAACTAAATCTTCACGTCAATAAAATAATCCGTAAAAGAGGCCTCTGGGCCTCCTCTTATCACACATGAGCCTTCGTCACTGTGGGTATTCATATATTCAATAACTATACCGGGTGAGTCACCTAAAATTACCACCGGAAATATTTCGTGAACAACAATAAATATTGAAAAACTGCTTTAGCAGATATAAAGGTATGAGAGGGGCTCATGAAATTAGTGGACACAATACGTTCAACTACGTAAGGAAGTACGATTTTCAACACAAACTTAGTTTTTTTAAATGGAAACCCCATTTTATTTTTAGCTCATTTGCAAGTACGGAAAAATTCATTCAGAATGGCGTTTGTTACATTGTAATACGTCAAGAAGTTCTCAAGTAATTGTAACGTAAAGTTCAGCGTGAAGGCGCACCCCCCGCCCCCCCCCCCCCACTATGCCTGTCGGTAGAGCCGAGTGCAAATGCCGTCTTGCATTTGCTGTATGCAAATGCCGTCTTGCATACAGCCTGCACGCTTGTGCTGCATTTTTCCTACACTCGCCATAGATTAGTATCATCTCGGCCTTTTCAGAGTTTGAAAAAACGTATGGTTAATCCGTGTACTTCGTTACGCCCTTGCTTCATTTGATAAAATTGATAAATCAATTAGAAAGAAAGAGAGAAAAATGTACGAGTATAAGATGCAAAGTTTAAAAGTTGAAAACTTAAAGATTTGTCATGACCAAACGAGAAGAGTTGATTGTTCCGGTGTACTAAATATTATCACGTAAATGAATGGACGCCAATTAAAAATTAGAAAGATGTTAATGTACTAATCTTTATGTAACTGATGGTGGAATGTATAAAATTTATACTTTCTAATGTACAAATATTTATTAATTCAGAAAGATGTATCAGATCCTTTTAGATAATTTGTCAAAGCTTACTTATGTACAAACTACACATTTTATTGTAACCCGCAGTTGTTGGATTGTAACAGCTTTCCTAATTATAACACCATTAGGCCTTGTTTCCATGAAATGAAAAACTCAATTTGCTGACCAAGGCAGAAATTTATTTTATTTTAAAACAAACTAAACGTAAGGTTTCAACCTTCTAGCAAGACCTTCTTCAGACTCTGTACCAAGTACAAAAGAAACAAGGTACAAAACAGGAAGATATATATACACAAAAATCACTCCCCTCCAGACACAACTTTCTAATAATCTTGTGTCTGGAGGGGGAGCGATTTTTGTGTATATATATCTTCCGGTTTTGTACCTTGTTTAATTTTATGTTACAATTACTTTAGAACTACTTGACGTATTGCAATGTAACAAACGCCATTCTGAATGAATTTTTCCGTACTTACAAATGAGCTAAAAATAAAATGGGGTTTCCATTTAAAAAAAACTAAGTTTGTGTTGAAAATCGTACTTCCTTACGTAGTGAACGTATTGTGTCCACTAATTTCATGAGCCCCTCTCATACCTTTATATCTGCGAAAGCAGTTTTTCAATATTTATTGTTGTTCACGAAATATTTCCGGTGGTAATTTTAGGTGATTCACCCTGTATATTATTATTTATGTAATAAATATATAAATATAACAATAAAATAAGCTCTAATATATATATATATATATATATATATATATATATATATATATATATATATATATATATATGGGGGAAGAGATTGTAAAAACTGGTTGATGGATTTGAAAACCTCCCCCCCCCCCACTTCAAAATAAGTTCCGATGTCCCTGATTCCCGACCTTTATTGACTGGACCATAAGCATAAGACGATCAATAATCGTCAATTAAGATAAAAATTATGATCGTCCTCTGCACTTTTATGTCATAAGAGGTGATCGCTTCCCCGTACTCAAACAAAATTAGTAAATTTCTATCAGACCCTTGACGGCAAACATTTTGTGATTGACCTCTGAGAATGTGTCTAAAATGAACAAGAAACCTTCAATGAACCTAGAGGATAAGTGTTGTAAAAGGTAATCCGTCCCGTATGAGAGGTCGTTCATTCGTCACTGTATCAAAGGTAGTAGAAATTTGGGTTTGAATTGGGGACTGTACAACATGTACTGTGAACAATCAAATTATTGAAATATCAATTTTCGTTTTCTTTCATATTGATACTTTGATGTCAATAGTTCAGCATTTAGAACAGGCCTGCTCAGTGGTCAATCCTCTGTAATTGTAGATGACCGTTCTTGTGTGCATGGACTGCGTCGATCGCGTTCGTGCCATGGTTACCAGGCGACCCGGATTTTAAGGGACAGTCCCGAAACGTCAATTTTCCCGTATTTGAAAATTCTCGACTCATCCATGTTTCTGAACGCCCAGGTCATCAACTTTCTTTCCACCGGTTGAGATGCATCGTGGGGCAGATCTTAATTTTAGTTTGTTACCGCTATACTCTATCCAGAGAATCTCTGGAACAAGGTCGTGCAAAATTGTAGAGAAGAGGACAATGCGAATGGGAGGAGCGATGCAGTACTCTCTCCTGCAAACGGCCGATAGCGGCAGTCGCTTTGTCTCCTCCAAGCAATCCCGTTCCCTCTCGAGTCACTACTTGCGCGGAGACTTGTTTTGGTTCAGTCGCTCCAGATATTCCCGGGACAGAGTGTATCTCCTCTGCACTCTATTTTCTTCCCAGCGAACGTGGTGCGTAGGTTCTGTTGAAAGTTCTGTTCAACGTGTTTCAAGATGAGGGGTAAATGTAGTCTTCTTAGAAAAAGAAGACGAAACGACTGTGTATATTTCGCAAGTCATGGTTGGGAAGAACATTTTCAACTGTGGTTGAAGGGTACAGTAACAAATATAAAGCAAGTTTAATTTTGAATGCCACATGGAAGTCGGGACGATGTAAGTTAATACAGCATGCTTCAGGAATGGAGCACAATAATAATAAAGTGAATTCTTTATATACAACATCAATTAGTAGTTTTTCGTAAGAACTGTTCAGAGAATAAAAAGTTGAGTAGAAATGTTTATTAAGGTTCTATGGTACGTTTCTGCAATTTGATCATTTATTTTCAAGTTGTGATTGTAATTTTGCCTTTTTTATATCTTGACAATCTGGCAACATTGGTTCGTGAACTGGACAGGCTGGAAGCCCACAACGCACCAAAGTGATCGCCCAAGCGAATTGCTCAAGTCTGATTCAGAAATACCAATACCGGTGTTCATATATCGACGATTCATTTAGTTTGGCTGTAGGGTGCAGTGGCGGATCTAGAAGTTAAGGTTGGGAGGCAGAATTTCAGTCGGGTGCCTCACATCATCGAGAATCAATTCTAACCTTCACTTTCACTGTTTAATGTAAACAATTTATTGTACTATTAAGCAGAAACCAAGCTGACTTCCATGTTCTAGAGATTAGCGAATTATTTTGCAAAAAAAAAAAAAAAAGAAAAAAAGAAAAAGGACCCAGGGCTGGAATAGGAGGTTCCCATTGCAAGTCGTTATTATCATAATTCCTCCCACTGCCACGGTAAACTGAACGATAAGATGAGGAATAAATTTAATAAACATACAAAAATGTATTCTCTGAAGGAGTCTCGAGTTCGATCCGCTTTGGAGACACATTGCACAGTGGTTCGGATCCATATTTAAACTGTAGGCCCAGTTACGATTAGCCTAGCTGAACGTAAAGTGGACTTAAATCAAACTAAGAAATATTTTCAAGCCTATTCAACTAGGTGATAAAAAACAGAGCATTCGGTTACTTGATTGATTGATTGACTGAGTTGATGTTTTAAGCCCACTTTATGCACAGTAAGGATAATCGGGACTTCACCTACAGTTCAAAGTGGGATCCTAACCATTATGTGCTTCCACCAGGTATCGAACCGGAACCGCTTGATTACAAGGTGACGACGCTATCACTGCACCATCCGGGAGGCCAACAGAACATTCGAGTCTTCAAAAACATTAGGCATAATGATATATCCGAAAATCCTGCAGTCGGGAGGGGCGATCGCCCCTACCACCCTCCCCGTGAATCCGCGCCTGATTGGGTGTTTATTTTCTATTATTTTCGGATTTCCTGCAAATGTACTCTGTTCCAGGAATCTATGGAACAAAGCCGCGCATAACGGTGGAGAAGGGGAGAAAGTAAGTGGGTGGAGTGAAGCAGTGCGCTCTGCTGAAAAGGTTGGTAGCTGCAATCGCCGGCCTCCGTGGCGGAGTGGATAGCACATCGCGCTACAACGCCAGGGGTCCCGGGTTCGAATTTTGGCCTGGGCATGAATGTTTATAGTGCCCATTCATCATATCATCACTCATCCTCATCTTCGCAAATTAACCAAAAGTGGCACAAAAAGCGACGTAAAATAAAGCAGGTCAATCAGCATTCGCCTTTCCCTCTCCTCTCAGGAGTTTATTGGTCGAGCTCTCTCGAGTCACTACTTGCACAGAAGACCCGTTATCTTTCGTTTGCTCCACAGATTCCTCGGACAGAGTATAGATGTGACCTTAGAAGGCATCAGAATCTAAACAATCTGCAATACTTGAACAAGCGCGAGCGAAAGAAAGAACAGCACGATCTGGCGGTTTTTCCAGCGACCTACTTCTTTCACAGACGAGGAAGTTTGGAAGTTGAGGAGCAGCAGTTCACACCCATTCCTCATAGCTGAGAAACAAGAGAAGTAACACATGATAGCATCTGTTTCCCTACTAAGTGGTAAATCAAACCTAAAACATTGTTGCTGTCTTTTTATCCTTTTGCGTCATTTATCTGCCCTTTTTGATTAATCGTGACAATGGCGGTGAATAGGGATTAGAGGAAACTGTTTATGGAATACTCAAAGAAACATCCATGCTGAGGTCAGGACTCGAATCTGAGTCCTTCGTTAGCGGCAAAGTTTCTTTCACAAACTTCAAATAGAAGCGCTGAAATCCCCTTTCAAAACAGACAGGAGTGTGAAATGAAATAATTTAATATGATTTTAAACTCTTATATTCTGTATGTAACTACCCCCTCCCCGCACACACACATGATATGATCCATATTTTGGTGACTTCATCACTTTAAAATATGTCACATATATATATATATATATATATATATATATATATATATATTGTGAAAGAAAGCTTAATTTTTGTTATTGTATGTAAATTACACGTTGTTTGTAATGTGTATCTTTTGTTTAATATTTATTGTATTTTATGCTCTATTATGAGTAATTCAATGTATCCTTATATTTGACAGAGTGCACTGTGTGAATTTGTATTTCTAAATTTGTGTACATGTCAGTTTTGTTGCTAATATATTTTTGTAGATAGTAAGTTATTCATCTGTGCTTGATTGATTGTTTGATTTGGTGTTTTAAGTCCACTTTATGCACAGTAAGGCTAATCGGGACTGGACCTACAGTGTAAAGTGGGATCCGAATCACTTGTGCCTTCACCGGGTATCGAACCCGGGACCCCATTGATTACAAGGCGACGACGCTACCACTGCGCCATCTGGGAGGCCCTGATTCATCTGTACTTGAATCTGTGTTCTTGAAATACTATAAAAGCGAGGATATCGCATAAGAAACATTCACACATTCGTCACAGATTGTCGAAGATTTTTAACTTAAAAAGACCTCCTCGGTGTTGTGCATACATCTTGGTATGGTAGTTCGGGGCGCAAGCTAAGCCTATGTGACCATAGGTATGTCGATGGCCATTCATTGATGCTATACAATACTGCAATCATTCTATGTTAAGAAATAAAGCTAACCTAAGGATTAATTTGGAATAAAAGGCTAAACATCAAACATTGGCTCAGTTATTATTGCATATCTCTTGGTGTGGTAGTTCGGGGCGCAAGCTAAACCTATGTGACCATAGCCATGCCAATAGCCACGCATTGCGTTTATGCGTTTTGGTTGAGTCAAGTCATCGTCAAAGCAAAATCCTCCCCTTTGTACTAAGCCTGTTTGCATTATTATCGCAATAAATAAAGAATAAATCCTTTCGTTTTGTTTACTGCAATAATATGGTTTCATTCCTCTGTGCTGTGAAGCATTGTCTTTGCCTAACACTATCCCTGTACCTGAGAGGAGTCCGTGTACTTCACCGAGTCTGATTGCTCACCGCTGAGTAATACTGAGTTATTAATAATAAGTATAATACAAGGACATAATACCAAACTTAATAATAATACGCTTAATAAAACTTAGAACGTATCACACACACACACATACACAATAATCTCACTCTCTTGGTGTTTGAAGGTCATCACTCTAATGCTACACCCTGTCCCACATATCTCTGGAGCAAGGCCGAGCATATCGGCAGAAAAGAGAGGGGGGGATCTAGTCGACAGAGCGAAACTGTACACGCTGCTGAGAAGGCTGGTACCTGCAGTCACTTTCACCACTCCACGCAATCTCATTCCTCTCACGTGTCCATTGGTGGAACCGCCAAGCTTCACTACTTCCGCAGAGACTTGTTTTCGTTCGTCTGCTCTAGAGATAGTTGTGATAGAGTATATATATATACCCTGGCACGTGTAATATCGTGATTGATAGCTACAATATATCATCACAGAGTTGTTATTAGGTACGCGAGATACTGTGGCACAAACACAAAGCAATTAAATAACAATTACAAGAACTTATTACCTCCGTAAAGCAGATCGTGTTTACAATCGGGTTTATTTTTATGTGCTAACAGGATTAAGTAATGTGTTAATGATAGTTTTTCCACTTTATTTGTTTCTTGCTTGTTTGTTTTTTGTTATTGTTTTTCTTGGAAATTTCAAATTGCCTGCCAAGCAAGAATCTGAAATAATTATTTTTTAAAAGCTTCTTTTGTGAAATCTGGCTTGTGTTAGATACACATGAAGAGAATCTTTATGTTCCCACAAAAAAAGAGCAATTCTGGTAAAACAGTGTTTGAATAATTTACTTTTTCCGGTTCTTCTCTCCCCCCCTCTTCCGTCGTACGCTGTACTGAACCAAACAATATTATTTTATATATCGTAAGGTTATGAAATGTTTGTTAGAAGACTTTATTTAAACATCAGACGAACTGAACTTTTAAAATACCTTTAAACTGAATGCATGCATCTCTCTATGTTTCGTTGGTAGCACCCTTCTTTACGGGATGGAATATCCGCATCTCAAGCACGTACGGTTATATCAGCGCTTTCATAAAACTAATTTCAGTCATCATTTGTCTATTTCACGAAAAAATTATAATTGAAATTTATGCAAAATAAGCCATAATACTTCATAACGTATGTCATGTCTTCTGCACTCAGACGTGCGAGCCGATAACAATATGAAGAACTGTGTCATCCCGGTTGTAACGTCACTACCGTGGTAAAAAGTGGCGGCGATTAGGGGGGCGGTTGCCCCCACGTTTTGCCAATTTTGCACCGAACTATGGCCTCTTAATGCTAAGATTTGCCTACCAAGAAAAAGTTAACTGTTCTTGCTCCCCCATTTCAATTTTTTGCACACAATCGTAGCTACTGGCGGTAACCAATGAGAAGGTAGGAAATATTTGTGCATGCTTCCCATTGGAAAGTTTGTGAAAATGTGTCCGGGCTTTCGAGCTGATATATCACCCAAGAACGACAAAATTTGCCCGAGAACTGTGTGTGTGTGTGTGTGTGTGTGTGTGGGGGGGGGGTGATCCAATTTCTCTTTCAACCCCAATTGAAAAAAACAGAGAAGGAGAGAGAATTAACAACAGGGCTCGACCACTATTAGTTGGATTTTAGCTAACCGTCTCTTTCTGGGTGTGCGCGGGTGTGTGTGTGGGGATAAATCACTGAGGGGGTTGTAAAATAAGAATGAAACGAACGAAAAATCTATCCTTTAAGACATCTGGGAGGGGGGTGAAATCTAACAGCGTGCTGATGGTTGCCATTTTTCAATCCACCCTACTGCATAGCTACGACCAATATATTTACGAGCAAGATAAGATAAAAGTAAGTATTCATCATTAGTCACGTGGTTTAGTTTAAATGGGGCTGGTCAACGAAAGCTTATGTAGGTGGCAGCACGATAGTTGTGTCCTCACGCTTTTGATGGGCAATTGTTCTCTCATTTAAATACATGGGGAACTTGATGTTGAACGTGCTGTTATTGTATTAAATTGAAAGTTTAATATCATCATAGTTTAATTTCAGAAAATATGTTGGAATATTATAGATGAATAATCAGTACCGTAAAACTAGGATTTAAAAAAAAGGTGATCGTCAACAACAGAAATGATATCAGAACTCAAAAAAATCCTAAAATTTGCACAGCATTTGTTTACGTTACTTCCAATTTTCACAATGTAAGTGCTTTATTGTGAGTTGAGTCCGTTAAAGAATGATACATAATTCATCACGACTTTAATTTATAGTTATTAATAACAGACTCCTTTTTTTTTATTTATTCACATTTACCAGCCATGTCGAAAAGTGTGATCCCTCTGTTATATGTACACACATTATATCGAGAAAAATAGTTATTACGAGGGTCGTTCAAGGAAAAGTTTCCCTATGTTGCAAAAAAATTATTTCTTAAGTTACAGACAAAAATCAAGTTGCACCAAGTAGCATGGTCCTTTCTCACTTTTCAACATAATTTCCAAGGCGGCACAAGCATTTGTCCCATCGTTGCACAAGTTTTTGAAAGCCATCTGCAAAAAATTCGGGGTCCAGGGAAAGAAGAACACTTTTCACGGCTGTTTCCATTCCATCGACGTCCGTTTGAATTCTGGAGTGTAGTGATGAACGAAGCTCTCATCCTGAGTCACAATACGGCAGAGAAAGTTGTTCCCTTGGTTGTGCTACCAGGTCAGAGAATCCAGGCAACATGTCGTACGCGTCGTGAGATGTTCTGCAGTGTGTTGTCGTGGGACCCAACGCGATGAAACCTGACCGACAATGACATTACAGAGTCTCCATAAACAACAACCAGCTTCCTGTGGATGTGATAGGAGCAAGACCATTTGCCCACTCATACCGGATCACAGAACGAAGCTCTTCTTTACTCCACACCGTCAAAACACCTTGTTCAGCCATGACTCGCTACTCCTTATGGCCAGGGCACGTTTCTCACTGCATGACTCACGCTAATCACGTGCCGCGCACGAACATTGCATTGGGTGTAAATGTAGAGGAAAGACGAAAGAACACATTGCTAGTTTCATTTCATTTATCGGGCTCGTACTTTCTCCAAACAAAAGGGAAACTTTTTCCTTGAACAACCCTCGTACAACAAACACCTATTCTTCTGTTTCATGTCTCGCAACCTCTAGGGCGTTTTTAATTACAGGAATTAAAGTTTTGAAATCAATAAAATTAGAGAACTAAATATGAGGGGGGGGGAAATGTCTGCTTAATAAATTTCATTGCGCTTACGCATTTAACACACTTTTTCTGGATGATTTGGGGATTCCTCCCGACCGTTGAATTACATAAGCTACTCACAACCAGGAAAAAACAAAGCGTAGTGTAGAATCTAAATTTTTGTATTATTGACCCATGGCAGCTAGGAACGACCCAAATGACGTCAAGTTTAATGTTCTTTGTGCATAAATATACTATATTTAACCCGTTTAAGCTATCTTGCCGTTGCGCATTAATATATTAATTCTCAGGTTCAGTAAAAATAAGAAGAAACTTATGACTTGCTACAAAATCGTAAAGGTTTACTAAACACATTTTTCTTAACAAATTACAACATAAACTCTTACGTGGGAATCACGTTTGAATAGCCATTCAATCGCGTTCCAATGTAAAGCTTAGGGCAACCAAAGACGGACGAAATTCGTTTGGGGCACAAAGAGCCTAGCCCCACCACCGAGAACCTTTAGCAATGAATGGCCCCCATTAATTTCGTTCTTAATGGATAGAGAATAGATACAAGTTTTATGCTAGAATATTTTTGAATCATCAGCGATATAGCCAGTGCTTGAAGTTGAGAATTTTATCTGGGGAATGATTGTGAAGCCTTAGGGTTAGCTCCTATGGTTTATACCCCGGCCACACTAACTCCCGGCCCCCATTCACAGCGCAGAACGGTTACTTTGACGAAATCCTGTTTCTCTGCTGGCCGCTTCAGGGATGAGGAATTCTAAGGTTGCCACTTGTTGTTCAAATAGGGAGGGCAGCGGTAGGACCGCGCAGGGAGTTAGCTTGGCTCGACTATAACATGGTGACAATGACACAAGTGGGGGCATGGACATCCGGTTAGGGGGGCGCCCGCTGGAAAATCAAATATCCACCTAGAAATTAGTATTTCACACATAATTTCATTTCACACAGAAATTTGTTAATTAAGGGCGTTAAAGAAACATGATAATTTGATACTGGAGCAGTGGTTTTTTTAGGGAGCATCATTATTATGGGGGAAAATATGCCTCCTTTGCCTCCCCCTCCCTGAAAAAAAAATACCTTGCTTACCTCTCCATGGGAAAAAATCCTGCTGACATCCACACCGGGGGATGTTTTTCGAAAATGTTGCTAGCTGTTAGGCTACCACCCCCCTCACTTCGAGCACTAGTTATGTAGCGATCAGACTGGAGTGAAAAGGAAAGAATAAGGAAAATTAACTTTCACTTTTGTTGCTTTCCAAGCCAAGCAAAAAGATTTCCGCTTACAGAATACTGCAGAAGGATTTTCTTTTTTAAAATAATCATGTTTTCATGCTTTTCCTAGCCTAACACAAATTACTACTTTACAAAAAACACGAAGGTTTCTTCATCTCAATTTCAGCCCTTCGGTTAGTTGAGACACATTGCATCTGCAAGATTAGTGCTGAATGTATGTTATCATGTACATAGTTAAAGTAATGTGCTTGTTCAGGATATCCTTGAAAAAACAAAGTACCCATATATGTAGTTATTTAAAAACAATTTCTAGGTTTCTCATCCTATTGTAAAGCACTGTGTTACCCTGCCCCCGTGTCAGGGCAACAGTGTTTTTTTTCTTATTGAAATATTTATTAATATGTTAATTAATTGGGTAATCAAGTGTATAAACATATATATGTCTGATTAGTGTAAATCAATTTATTATGCATTTTTAGGTTCGTATTTTTCCATGTATAAATACCATGTAGCTCTCTGTTCTTGCTTCGTGTTTCGAACGTTCAAAAGAAAGGCGGGCAGTTTAGCTGTTAAAAGATTAAAAATTTTGAAAGAAGGGCGGTTGGCAACAGACGCCAACCAAACGTATATAAACTCCCAGATGAGAGTAGGGGAGATCGGCTGTTGGAACTGAGACTTGGAAGGGAGAGGCTGTTTTTGCTTCGGTTAGCTAGGACCGGAGGACAGGTCTCCCGAAACGGATGCTGTAAGAGATTGGATTGCCGGGCAAGCTAGTGCCTTGGTGTCCAGTTTACAGGTAAAAAGGTAGTTTGTACTGGATGTTATTTTGAAGTAATTACGGTGCGCCGGGCAGCCTAGTGCCTTGTCACCGTAGAGGTTGAGAAATGTACACGTCGGGCGGCCTAGCGCCTGTTAAGACGTTTCTTGGAGTAACGCGAGTCTACCTTGTGACAAGCGTACTTCAGATGTAATTCATGAAATGTAAAGCATCCAGGTACAAACAATAGAGATTCCAACATCAAAATTAGAGTTTTGGCCCGATAATTAGAGAAATGAACGTTCGGAAACGACATGTATATATTTTCAAATTTTACGTTAATTAAACTTATAGAAAATATCCAAAATTTCCGTTTTTAATTTCACAAAAGCTGGACAAGGTAATTTATTCCCCTGATCATAAAGGTTTCGCAAAAGTTATCCGTTGTCTCTTGTAGTTAATTATATAATTATGTTGACTTGTAGCAACCCACGTGCATTGTCGTACAAAGAAAGATACCCCTAGACAAATCTGAGCCGAGTACGAAGTGCACCGAACCTCGAGTGCGGAGGTAAAGTGTGGGGGGGCCAGGCGAGTAACATATTTATTTGTGGGCTCTGTCCGGGATTGAACTCATTTATTTGGGGACTCTGTCCGCGATTGAACTTAGTTATTTGAGGTCTTGTCGCAGGATATTGAACGAGATTTTTGCTTTGAAAGTTAAGGAGAGAAACGGACGAGGATCGAACAGATGATCTTGCGAAACAGAAAAAGGGGAAGTTACAAGAATGTCGCTTGGTAACTCGAGCAGGTCCAGCCCGACCGCGACAGAACTTTCTGTTGTTGAGGAACAGAGGTGCGTTCCAAGAGTGACAATGGAGGAAATTCGTTTGCCGCTTCCGACATTTGAAGGAAATGTAGGGAAGGAAGATGCTTTTTCGTATCTGGATAGGATTCAAGATTACGCGAGAACGCTGAAAATTGCTGAAGATGATCTTCTGAAGCAGTTTATTCCTCTTTCGTTGCGAAATGAAGCGAGGGAGTGGTTTTTGTTCACGGAACCATTCGGTGATTTTTCACAATTCAGGCATAAATTCTTGCAGGCTTTTCACGGATTGGATTATCAGAGAGAAGCAGAGTTATTTTTGTCTCAGAGGTTTCAACTTGCTAACGAGGGATTGGCGGAATACGTTCGCAAAGTTGACAGGCATTTTAGTAGGATAAGGAATTCGGCTTCTGCACAGGAGAGAATTGACTTTGTGAAATCGCACTGCAATCCGGTATTTAGGGATTATTTGTACAACAAGACATTCACTTCTATGAGAGAAATGAGCGAGTACTCGCTAGAATTGCAATCGGAGTTTTTGGAAAGGCAGAGATTCAAGTCTTTCGTTTCTGAAGACGAAATTCGCAGCTGGTCGCTGAGGCAGGAATGCGAAGAGGAGAGGGGGAGAAAGAAATCTGATATTTTCTTGGACCCTGTGAGCATTGGTTTTGACCGCCCGAAAGTCGAGCGCTTGAGGGCTGAACATGTGGTTTCACGCCCTCCACCCTCGCGGCTTGCGGTGAGGGATGAAAACAAACAGAACCGCTTTTCGAAGTGCCAGAGAAATAAATTATGCTACACTTGTGGACAGAAAGGTTGCAGAGCTTCAAATCACCGTAGGGAAAACAAGATTAATGAACGTGGGAATGGAGTAACAAAAAACTCGTAGAGTCGCCACGAATTTGTCAAGTTCGTGGCGTAGAAACTGCAAATTTTACGCGGAAGGAAAATTTTTCACCAAACAATGTAAATGTAAAAGATGTAAGGGAACCTGTTGTTTTATGCAACGTGGCTAACGTGGAAGTACACGCATGTATTGATACGGCGTCGTCCAATAACTTTGTGTCTTTGGAGGTTTTCGAGAAAATGAAGACAAATGGAGTGAAATTGAAGGGTTGCAGAACTAAAGTAATACTTGCGGAAGGAAATGTAGAATCTTTGGGGAGTGCTTACGTGAATATTAAGTTTCACGGACACAAGGCTCGGGATCAGATATTTGTGTTATCTAATGCTAATCATGAAATGTTAATGGGAAGGACATTGATGGCTAAGCTGGGACTTATACCCATGATTCATTGTAACGGGTGGGCAATTGAGCCTGATCTTTCGAAAATCGTGCCTTTTGATTCGCCGCCGACACGTGACAGCGTTGATGCTGTTGGTTCAAGGGGACTGGGTTCGACCGCGGATGGAGTCGAAGCAGTCCGAGAGAACGTTTCTGCTTGCGGAGCGGAGACACGTAGCAGCGACATCAAAGAGGAGGGGCGTTGACGAAGAGAGAAGGATTGCCATACTGATGGAGGGTACCGATATCTCAGAGGAAAACAAGCCGAAATTGATTGCCATAGTGAGAAGGCATATTGATGTTTTTCAAGATAAACCGGGATTAGCAAAGGATTACGAGGTTCGTTTGAATGTGGATAACGAGAAGCCGGACCGAGCGAAACCTAGGCCACTTTCTGAGCAAAAGAAGAAATTCGACGGGAAGCAGAAAAGGAAAACGAAAGCGATGTTTACAGATGCAGCTGGCAACACTGTCAATGGAAGACAGACAGACGGACAGAACGAAACTTCGCCGCCCGTAGATCTTAATGATAAAGATATGTGGAAAGGAGAACAACAGAGTGATCCTTCCTTGTCGAAATTAATTGGATGTTTAAATGGGGAAGAAGTTGAAATCAAGGATGCTCGAGAGAAGAGAAAATTTGACTTTTATCTGCAACATTCCTGTCTCGACGATGATGGACTGCTTTACCGTTTCGTTGACGAAAACACTGGACTTTATCCACCGTTTAGCTCCAGATTGAAGCTGTGGGTACCAGAGAATTTGAAGAGTGAAGTAATTAAATCTTCGCATGATGATTTATTATCTGCGCACTTAGGACATGGAAAGACATTGTTTAAGGTCCTAGAGAATTATACTTGGGACGGAGTAGTCAAAGATGTCAGTAACTATTGCAAAAGTTGTATCACTTGTCTTCAGTATAATCCTGACAACAGCAGAAAGATGGGCTTTATGAACTCGAGGAAAGCTACTGCGCCTGGATACAAAGTGTTTCTGGACATTTTTGGACCACTGCCTACAAGTACGAAAGGGAGATACAAGTACTGTTTAGTCATTCAAGATGAGTTCTCAAGGCACATTAGTTTGACACCGCTTAGAACTACAACGGCGAGGACGATCTCGCAAGCATTCTTGAAGTACTGTTTTCAATCAGGATTTCCGAAATACGTTGTCAGTGACAACCAGAGTGTATTTCGAAGCAAACTGTATTCACAGACGTTGCGTTCTGTGAATTGCAAGCCTGTCTATATTACGCTATATAGACCGAAGGGAAATAAATCAGAAGCAGCTATTAAGATAATCAAGCAAGCACTTGGAAAGTTCTGCAGAGAACACTCGTCGTGGGCTGAAAACTTGGACGCGATAAGTTTTGCTATTAATAATGCAACGAATTCGATGACTGGATTGAAGCCGTCATTCTTGTTCTTTGGACGTGATTTGTACACACCGCATGACACTCGGAAAATGGAGCTTCAGAGGGAAGATGGAACCGGGGAGGACGTCACGGCGGAGAGACAGATGGATTACGTCATACAGTTAAAGGAAAGAATGGGCGCGGCTTTCGAATTTGCAAGAGAAAAAGAAGAAAAGACGAGGCAAAAGGCGTCAAGGGCCTACAATAAGGGCAGAAGAAGGGTTAATCTTCGTGTCGGAGATCGAGTACTGCTTCAAGAGCATAGGATTTCGTCTGCTTTTAATAAGCAAACTGCGTGCTTTTTCCCGAAATTCAAAGGGATCTACAGAATTCTGAATTTCACTACTCCAAATAATGTTGTTTTGGAAAAGGAAGGTGAGGGGAAGAGAGTTCTAGCTAACGTTGACCAGCTGAAGGTTATTCCGAGAAGAAATTTGAGAAGTGTGAGGGAAAGCACTCGTCCCTAACTTCTACCCTGAGAATCCATCTCAAGGGGAGGGGGTAGAAGGGCTGTGAAAAATGATGAAAAGGAAGCCGAGTGACCGACTTCTTGTTTGTACAGTAGTAATTAAGTTCCTGATTTATTGTCGCTACACATTAGTGTCCTGGTAAATTTATTTCATGAGAATGTAAGATTTAAATTACGGACTGTTGTATTTTATGTTATGTCAACCTTTTGCCGATAAAGGGTGGTGACAATTGTGAACATGAAGACATGAGATTTTCATCGCTAAGAGAATGCTGAGGATGGCAGTTCGATGCCCGGAAAAGGGAGGGAAAGTTTCCTTATAGATGGAAAAATGGGGAAGCCATCTTTAAGTCGGGTCGTATGATCGAACGATAGAACTTTTTGAAAGCATTTGAAGCTGAAATTTGGCAGAAGTCGAACCGAGTACCGCGGATGTCCCAGACGCAAGGACTAGGGGACTAAGGAGCCGGAAGTTCTTCGGATGGACCGAGGAGGAGGCTGAGACGACCCTAGAGCGGGAGCTGGACATGTTCTTTGGAAGGTGGAGGAGCTGAATACGTCTGCACCTGAGAGCAGTCCTGATGACCAGATGGCCCAGATGTCCAGGAGATTCTAGGATTCCCGGAGGAAGAATCCGTGTGGAAGTTGGATATTTAGTGCAGTGAAATCGAGACTCTTCTTTTCAGAGAGACGTTTTGACGTGTAGTGAAAATAACTTTTTCAGTGAACTTTTCTTTTTCAGATACAGTGCTTAACTTTTCTCAGTGACTTTAAGACAATTCACACAGACTGAAATTTAAATTTCAGATTGAATTGTAACGCTGGGGAGGGGGAATCTGTTACCCTGCCCCCGTGTCAGGGCAACAGTGTTTTTTTTCTTATTGAAATATTTATTAATATGTTAATTAATTGGGTAATCAAGTGTATAAACATATATATGTCTGATTAGTGTAAATCAATTTATTATGCATTTTTAGGTTCGTATTTTTCCATGTATAAATACCATGTAGCTCTCTGTTCTTGCTTCGTGTTTCGAACGTTCAAAAGAAAGGCGGGCAGTTTAGCTGTTAAAAGATTAAAAATTTTGAAAGAAGGGCGGTTGGCAACAGACGCCAACCAAACGTATATAAACTCCCAGATGAGAGTAGGGGAGATCGGCTGTTGGAACTGAGACTTGGAAGGGAGAGGCTGTTTTTGCTTCGGTTAGCTAGGACCGGAGGACAGGTCTCCCGAAACGGATGCTGTAAGAGATTGGATTGCCGGGCAAGCTAGTGCCTTGGTGTCCAGTTTACAGGTAAAAAGGTAGTTTGTACTGGATGTTATTTTGAAGTAATTACGGTGCGCCGGGCAGCCTAGTGCCTTGTCACCGTAGAGGTTGAGAAATGTACACGTCGGGCGGCCTAGCGCCTGTTAAGACGTTTCTTGGAGTAACGCGAGTCTACCTTGTGACAAGCGTACTTCAGATGTAATTCATGAAATGTAAAGCATCCAGGTACAAACAATAGAGATTCCAACATCAAAATTAGAGTTTTGGCCCGATAATTAGAGAAATGAACGTTCGGATACGACTTGTATATACTTCAAATTTTACGGTAATTAAACTATAGAAAATATCCAAAATTTCCGTTTTTAATTTCACAAAAGCTGGACAAGGTAATTTATTCCCCTGATCATAAAGGTTTCGCAAAAGTTATCCGTTGTCTCTTGTAGTTAATTATATAATTATGTTGACTTGTAGCAACCCACGTGCATTGTCGTACAAAGAAAGATACCCCTAGACAAATCTGAGCCGAGTACGAAGTGCACCGAACCTCGAGTGCGGAGGTAAAGTGTGGGGGGGCCAGGCGAGTAACAACTGATGCTTGGAATAAAGAAGATATGTGTTTTTTTTGTAATCAAAACGGATGCTGATTCGTCATCGTAATTTCCTACAAACACTGTAATGATGGGTTCTTCGGATAAACTACAAAAATAAATTACTTCCGTTGTGTATTACGAAATAAATTGCTTTACTGAAGGGGACAGGATGGTAAAATGTTAGGTAAATTCGATTTACGTGCACAGGAATTGCGTAACCGGAGAAGTTATGAATTGAAGAGGGTAACTGTCTCTTCATTAGCAGCATGTGCTACATTTGACCATATTTTTCATGTACCTTTTTGGGGGAGCTGTGCAAAGGAGCTCCCAGAAATTCTCCCTATGGGTACGCCACCAAGTAAACTGCAAGCTGTTGCTACAAGGTGTTCTCCTAAAGTAACCATCGGTTTGGATAAATAATGTGAATGAACAAAGAATCGCATTTAATGGGCGATGCAAATTCATTCTAATCCGTGTTTACAAACATATTTGTTGAAATACTTTGTGTGTCTGTTTTCTTGTTCAGAAACAAGAGTAGAGACTGCGGATGTACGTATGTTCACATTTTTTTTTGTCTTGTCCACAATAATACTCATATCAAATAAGGAGTATAACATCACTTCAGATAGTATTAAGGATCTAGCATTAGATGTGCGAAGCAGGCAGTATAATTTAAATCTAAAATTTTTAGAACTGATACACTTTAAACTGTAGGTTCAGTCCCGATTAGCCTTACTGTCCAACTCAATCAATCAATGATACACTTGAGAGCATTGTAGCAAGAAGAATTGGCTTTACAACAAAGAGTGTTGCAACTCGTCTAAGCGTTACAGGAACAATTAAGCTTAGTCGTCTAAATATTCCCCTTTTTTCAAAACATTCAAATCAACAAGATCCAGAACTGGCCAAAACAAAACATTACAAGGTTTTGAACATTGACGCCTCCGTGGCCATGAACGTTGAGTGTGATTCCCGACATAGGTTGCAGCAGTAGCGGCGGTTGTGTGCAAAAATTGGTGGGCAAGGACAGTTCACCGCCCCCCCCCCCTCCCACTCCTTAATCGCCGCCACTGAGGTGTGGGTTGAGTCCCTGGTTGAGCATGAATGCTCGTTTGTCACTCTCATCAATTGCTCATTTGTCCTCATCGTCACTTAGTCAAAAGTGGTAGAAAAGCAGCGACACTAAATAAGATTGACGACACGCACACGCACAGGGTGTCGCCGACAAACTTTCACAGCGCGTAGAGGACATCAAACCGAAGAACTTTTGTTTTCGTAGAAAATTTTGCTCCTTAAGATTTCCTTTCGATGCTACGGGACCTCGGGAAAACTCCCGAAATGGTAAAGAATTGTTTTCAATCTTATATGCAGCCATGCGATACAAATTCAAATGGCCGATTTCGGCCACTTTTGGATAATCACGACGATGAGGATGAGTGAAGACATGATGAAATGTATGAAGGGATATTCGCAAGGAACACCCATGCCCAGTCTAGAATTCGAATCAGGAAGCCCTAGGTAGCCACTCTTATAAAATCATGCATGCATGCATATATTACATACGGAATTATTATTATTATTGCATTAGAGACATATTTCTTTAGTTTTGTCCAGAAGCATTAACACTCCAGAGACCGGCACTGCTTTTATTGATTACTTAGTCTTTGCATAGCATAATAAAATAAAATGTTTCCGGCTGAAACTGAACTGCCAGTGGAATGAATGAATGAAACGCAGGATAGGAAATGCTCGTAGCCTCGACACGAGGTCTCAGCGAGCGACACGTTACAGAGAAAACTTGTTCATCTTCATGCCCTCTAACCTCCGAGGGAAGAAGTGGAACTAAGAATGAAGCACAAATAAAAAACTTACTCTTATCCATCGCGAAAGCTTAGCAAAACGATATTCGAAATAAGATCCACAACTGATCAAAACATTACAATAGTTTAAAGGTTTCGTACATTTTATTTCCCGCCGCGGTGGCCAGGCGCGTTGAATGGTTGACTCAACATAAGTTTGCTGGTTAAAAGCGACACAAAATAAGATTGAATTTTAGATTGATTGATTTAGTTTAGTTTTACTTCGCTTTTCTGCCACTTTTGGCTAATCGCGAAGATACGAATGAATGATGATATGATGCAATTGATGAAGGGGACATTCACAAAGAACATCATGCCCAAGCTCGGGTTCGAACCCGGGACCCCTGGCATCGTGATAACCATTCCGCCACCGAGATCGGCTACACAAATCAAGAATTTATTTATGAATTCTATGGATTGTCCACAAACATATATCGACTACTTGTTTGTGACTTTCTTCGTAATTTCAGCATAATTGTTTTACAGACTATTGAACTAATTTAATTCTAATCCGTATGTCATAATTAACCACATGATGTTCAGTAATGTATATTTAAAAAAATAATAAACCTACAAGCCTTTATTGCAGCCCAAAAATATTGTTATGCATAATATAGTCAATATACAGGGTGTCCACAAATGATGTAAAAGTATACACTTTCAGTTGCTTGCAAAATGAAACAACGATATGGAACAAAGATCTTTTATGCCTCAAACTCAAACATATACCACAAGTGAAAGTTTTGTGCAACACAGTCAGTATGTCTCCCCATGCGCACCGTTCGTTGCTCGTAGGATATCCAGACTATAGTCCAGTTCCATCCATGTTCGCCACAGAATGTCCGGTGTTACACGACCGAAGGCTGCGTTAATGCGTTCTCGGAGATCAGCGATAGACTTCACCTGTGTGTTGTACACAATATCCTTGATAAAGCTCCAAATAAAAATATTTACAAAACAGGTATAGCATTTTTAATGTTGTGGAGACGCAATTTCTGTTTATTAGGCCCACTAGCGCCACCACTTGCCGGAGTCCCGAATTAGCACAACGTTCCCAAGCTTTCACAGTTGCCAATTAGTTTTCCAGTAACAGATAATACATATGTAGTTTATTATTAATTCTACGTGGAAAGGAAGCTGTGTACATCATTTAGAAACCCGGTGCATAAAGCCAATACTTATTTACATGCAAAAACTGTTTAAAGAAAATTGTATTCGTTAATTTTAACCTCTGCAATATTATCTTACTATCTTCGCTGTACTGAAAGATAAATCCGTCCAATTTCTCTACATATTGACCTGCACAATAAGCATCTAGAATTAAGAATGTGACCATTAAACTACAGTGCGTGCCAAAAATGGAAGACACACTGAGCTTAAACATGTACATAAAACTAAAAATAATCTTCCCATAAAGTACAAAATTGTGGAAGTTAAGTTTGAAAGTGGACCTTGGCAAAATTACATCAATGATGAAAGTGCTTCAGGTTCAGATTCAGGACCAGGTGAACAAAATCACCTTAATGAGAGTAGCCACGAGAAACATGAAAGGTAATTATTTTAAAACTGTTTTATAGTATCCTTCCTTTTCACATGATTAGATTGTAAAGTGTTTCTGAAGTTTTTCAGTGGGAAACATTATTCATCTTGAGTTTTTTTAACGTCGCTTCTCTACCTTGTGGTTAATCGTGAAGATAGGATTGAGAAGGATGGAAGAAATTGACGGTATTCAATTTGATGCCTTCTGCCCATTGCACTGTGGGTAGTTAGCACGGGAATTCATCCAGTCCCGGCAAACAAACGATCAGCTGTACAGTACGAATGCTGTGCGAGATGATTCACGGAATCCGTAGTTTTGATGGAAGTGCCAACGTTTAAATCTAACTTTAGGGCAACAGTGATAAATTATCGACGTCTTCAGGTTACAAATGAGCAATCCTAAGGTACTTTTATCGTCATCGGAGGTTCTTAGAGCGGAACTTATTTATCCAAACCAAAGTTGCCTAAATCTGGAAGCAAACCTTGATTGAAAGACAAGTAACATCTTAATAGTTTGGTGTTCCTCCTTGCTTATTTCTTACATTTTGATATTGTTTTATACAAATATGGTTGCTGTATGTTATTATTAATAGTTTTCCACAGCCGAGTCTCATGTCGTAAAACATTTGCACACACGTGCACGTATATCATATTTATTCGTACATAGGTTAAATATAATGCATAGCAAAGCTCTGTCCTCAAATGGTTAATACACGAATGAGATTTTTATTCTAAGGACACATGCAGAAGTTATTATCATTTACGTAAAATGTTATTTCAATTAATATCAAAGTAATATACAATAGACATGTAAATATATATATATTGTAAACGATACCTTAATTAAACATGTATTGCTTAAATATGTTTGAATGTATATTGTTCGGCAAATTTTGTCTGACGAAAATAATTTGAGTAAATAATTCGGCATAAAGGGGGGTGGAATGCGTTATAAGTCTTGGGAGGGATGGGAACTCCTGTGCAACCGTCATGTGAGGTTCATAGATATAAGAAGGAAGTCTTTGTTGCGTGTGTCAAAAGTATGCATTTTAGTATGCTGGAATCAATTAAAAACAATAATCTGTAAAGATAATCATAAACCAATTACGATGTTGGAGAAAAGAACCACTCCCTCTGGGGATCGGCAAATATTTTTAAGTTAAGAGTTTGCCACAAAAGTCAGAACGAGATTGGTCTACAAAATTAGCAAATATAAAGACGTTAGTTGATAGACTAAGAAGTCAAGATTTGGAATCTTAGAACGAAGAAGTTTCTTCCTCAGCAGCGTCTGGGATAACAATGTAATGAACTCTAGTGCAAAAAATTTGAAAAATATATGGCCTAATATCTGGTGTTTTATATTATGAAACCTCGGATCTTCAGTTCAAAAGAGAATTTATTGCAAGGTTTGTTTCTGTTCAAGACACCCAAAATTAAAGACAATCAACGAAGTGTCTCGTCGTTACGAAACTCAATATTTTCTCCCTTCTTCTACTATAGGTCTTTTCCACTCTTACGGCGGCCGGTCCTAATTCTGGAGATGGAAGTGGGGAGCTGGGATTACGCCGCAGACCAACCAGACAACAGCAGTGGCGCAGAGAGACACGACGCGGCGGGAAAAAAATACTACGTGAACGGTGAACCTCGTTGACGAGCGTCTGGGGACAGCATTAGCACCTTGAGAAATACTGTACATGCTAACAGCACCAAACCTGGCCTGCCTAACCTATCGACGTATGCATACAAAATTCAAACAGCCTAACATATTTACATGCTTTCAACTATTATATGCCTGCATGGACAGGTTAGCATGTATTTTCAAGTTGCTAATGCTGTCCCTAGCCCATAGGCGGAGTTCTGGAGGGCGCGAGGGGGCCTGCCGCCCCCCCCCCAACTTAAAAAAATACTAAAAAATAACACATGATATACATACATACATATATAACACAGTTACTACATTTTTGTTATGAAGCCATACCACATATCTTGACGTTTGGCATGATGGCATGTGCGGTAATTGCGCCGCAATAGCGGGACTTAGACGAGTTGATTGATGTGTACAGTTTGAAGAAAGAAAAATGTAAAATGACTTTGAGTTGAGTCAACAGTTACTGCTGAGGCATCAAAAGAACTTTTCAATTTAATTTTTCTAAAATTTACAAAGCTTATCGTAACTTTTATAAAGTAATAAAATGCAAAATGCAATAATCGTACTGTTTTGCTTATTTTAAAACTGACAACCAATATACTAATTAATATTTGTTTACTTAAACGAGGAAATTTAACATTTTCAAATCTAAAATGCCTAAAACTCAGTGTTATTAAGTTGTTGTTGTTTTTTTTAATTTCCCGGGGAAGGTATCTGGACCCCTTATAAGCTAGGGGATATTCAACAAACCCTCAGGTACATCATATGCTTCTCCCAGAGTATGCCCCCCCAAAGCAAAAGCTCAAACTCCGCCCATGCCTTAGCCGCTCGTACCTCGTTCTACTGGCTGCTGAGTTTCTTATCGTGCTGCATTGGTCGCTTCCCCACTCCAAACTTCCCTTGCCAGCACTAGGATCGGCGCCCGTTAACTGTAGAAAAGACATTTAATGAAAAACTGGTCGTATGCAATACTTTTTTCTAATACTTTCACCATATCATTGATTGAATTGGTGTTTTAAGTCCACTTTATGCACAGTAAGGCTAATTGGGACTGGACCTACATAAAGTGGAATCCGAACCACTTTGTGCCTCCACCGGGTATCGAACCTGGGACCCCTTGATTACAAGGCGACGACGCTACCACTGCGCCATCGTGGAGGCCCATTTTTCACCATATCAGGAAGAGTTGTTAGATCTGGACGTTCAATGTACGGTTATTGGAAGATGAACAGTCTCGTACCGAACTAAAAACAAAAATGGAAGAAGTGGGAAGAAATGAGCGTGCGTCGAACCGACATTATTATGTGGTGAAACACTTTTCTAAAACCTTCCAATAAATATTTATATTAAGCATATAGTCGTGAAAAACACTCAGATTTCAATAAGAAATATAACTTTATTACAGAGTTCTTCACGAACTACCAACACTGCTAATACAAGGGAAGCCAGTGCTTCAAGAAGTGAAACGGGTGTAAGCAGTGCTGCTGAGCATGCACAGAGAGTATATGCAAGGTTACAATGTTAGGAGTCGTCTTCTTATGTTTGACGCACAAGAAGCAGCATCGCTGGTGCAGGTGGTAGCAGAGAGGGGCAGTGCACAATGAAAGAGGATAACGTGTCTCGATACAGCCACGGGGAGAATAACTGAACCCAAGTTAATACGAAATTACTTTCGGGACTTATATGCAGATCAGTTTAAAAAGAAGGAAGATCAACGCTCCCATCGCCCTCCACTGCAAGGGATGGACCTCCCGATATTAACGGAAGATGACAGTCGCTATTTAGAACAGCCATTCTCAAAGAAAGAAGTGTAAAGAGTCTGTCCAAAGTGGAAAAAGGGGAAAAGCTCCGGGAATCCATGGTGTCCCGATAGAATTGTTCTAAACCTTTTGGACAACGGTGGCTCCACTGTTCACACGCTAGCTCAATGTTGTGTTTAGGAAGAAGAACAAGTCTCACGGGTGTTATGGTTTTGATTCCCAAAATATCTCAGTCCAGAAAGCCAAAACACTTCAGACCAATCACATTACTATATGCTGATTATAAAATCCTTACACGTTTGATCACGCGAAGGTTGCAACATTTTGCGGATACTTTATTAGGGCCTTATCAATACGTATATGGTACAAGTGGTAAAATTTTTCACATTTTAACTAGTGTACGTGACATCATCACTTCTATGCAAGTTGTTGAAGGTTCTCAAGCTGCTTTAGTGGCGTTAGATTTTAAAAGTACCTTTGACTCCATCAGACATGACTATATTTTCCAATACTTTGGAAAAGTGGGATGTGGAGATTTCTTTGTACAATCTATACAGAACTTATACAGAGAAGGTAGAGTTAGTTATCTATTGATGGTTTTCTGTTGCAAGCATTTTCTATTCAGCGTTCTGTCCGTCAAGAATGTCCATTTTCCTTATTTGTATTCTGCGCAGCTCTGGCTCCATTTTTACAAATGATGCATGAAAAACTTTAAGGACTCAGGCTTCTTGGGAGAGACCACAAAATATGTGCGTACGCAGATGATGTGACCGTAATAGTGAAAGACCGGCTAGACTTGACTCGTATGGAGGCAGTACTTGAAACGTTACGAAAGCAGACGAGACTTAGTTTGAACCAGAGGAAATCTAAAGTCTTACCCCTAGGGCGTAACCCCACCCTGTGGACTGAACCAGTGACTATACCCATATACAGTGACAATCTTTGGAATGAACTTCAACAAGACCATCACAGAGACTGTCTCCAGAACTTTTACAACTATTCTCCCAAAAATCCAGGCAGTGTTGAACATGAACCGTTATAGACAATTATCCTTATGCTCTAGAATACAGTATGTGAACATGTTTGCATTATCGAAGTTGTGGTATGCTGCGCAAGTTTTGCCTGTTCCTGCGAAAGTCGCGGTACAAGTACGAAAGATGATAACGCGCTTCATATGGCATGCACATTTGTTTCACGTCGCACATGAAACGTTATTCCTCCCAGCAAGTAAAGGAGGACTGAACTTGCGCCAAATGGAGAGACAAGCCTCAGCCTTGTTTCTACAACGGAACATTGAGTTACTACTTCACTACCCTGACAGTTTAACAGCAAAATTACTACATACTCTGATAGATGAAGTGGAACTGCGAACACCCATTTATCCATGGAAGATCCCTCCCAACTACGACTATTTGAGGACAACTATTGTCGAGTTTTGCTATCTCCTAATCGGTTCACCTCACATGGATGTCGATGGCATGACAGTGAAATTTTTCTATAACCAATTGACTTGCAGGTTACATCACCAGCAACGAATTGTGCTTCTCAGAACCAATGTAGTATGGTCAATCGTATGGAGAAATATATGTGCATCTCATCTTTCTAACCGCGTTCGATCTCTATGGTACCTAGTAGTCCACGATGCAATTGCGACCGGTGCTCGAAAGTGGCGATACCAAATGACTGACAGTGCTGTATGTTCCAATTGTCATCAAGCTGAAGACACTTTACCACATCGCCTAGTAACATGCACCGCAACGGTAGATCAATGGAAGTATTTGTGTAAATGCCTTGGTACTATATGTAGAACATCGCCCGATACATTTACTGTAGATCATTTATTGTTCCCAGATTTTGTGTTCTTCCCTCTTACTAAAGTAAGGGCGGTCCAGTTTTTAGTAGCTCAATATATTTATTATATTTTAGAACATAATTTAGTGTCAATGCAAATTTCGTTTCAATATCACTACAATGAGAATTATTACCAGATGGACCAAGCTAACCGCAAAACACTATGCAAATTTCTTGCAGGCTCTTTTCTAATTCTGTAAGTACACCTAATTATGTAATCTAGATCTATGTATAATGTTATCATAGGATCATGTAAGTAGTCAGTAATGCATAAATAAAGAATATTAAAAAAAGATAAAAGGTGGTAGAGCAATGGCAGGGTATGCCACAGACCTGGGTTCGAGTCCTGGTGGAGCTTGCATTTTTCGCTGAAATTTCTACGTAGTACAGTTTCACGGTATAAAAGTACTAAAGGCTGTAATTGCTGCTAATAGTATGAAACCATGATTACTTCGTCAACGTCTTACATAAATGTGTATGAATCAATCACTGTGTTTCGCTGCTACTGGATCTATATTTCCCCTTTCTAACCTAAATCAGATAAAAACATAGAAATGTTAAAGCACGGTATCGAAATTCAATTTTTATAGTTGAATACCTTGTCTCAATCGAAAAATTACAGACAGTAGTAATTTTCTTCAAATATTTTGTAACAAATGCGTTTGTGTTTCTCATTTTTCATGGAAAAGCAAGAAAAAATAAAGTGATAAACTGCAACAATGATACAACATTACAGTAATAGCACAAACGTAATAGGCAGACATTGATCTCAGCCAGCAAAATGGTGAGTTTTAAAAATAGCACCTGCAAGAAGTTCGTATATCCTTCGCTTGGAGGCGCCCGTTTTCACTTCCCCAGAATCTAGTCTTTACATTGATGTACGATACGCGTCAACCCTTTGTTTCCCAACTGCTGACCCTGTAATCATAGTCACTCCTCAGCGATGAGTTTCTTTCTCCATGACCCGTGTGACAGCTTCTTTGATCTTCAGTAAACACACATCCGAAATTTTAATTTCAGAAGCAAAATATTATTTCGGTGGTAATAGTTTAAAATATGTGAAAATCTTTAATTATGTCTCCTGAAAAATTGTAGAAATTGAGATAGGACACTTTCTGAGATCGACTAAATTAGGCTGGACAGGAATAAATGTAAGGCATTATATGAGTTTTACAAAATATATATTCCTCCCTTCCCCCCCCCTCTCTACAGTCTTTCATTCACGCTCGATTTTTTTCCTACAACTTTCCCTTTTCCCTCCTTTTTATGCCATCTCATTTGTCTCTTTCTCTCATCTTGTGTAACCTCCCCTCCCCCTTTCTCTCTCTTTCTCGTCCCACTCTTGAAATATTTCTCTTAAGTGATCTTCTCGTCCATATATGTAGGGTAAGGACGGGGCAAACGGACATCTCCTAAGAAAAGTACGAATATTTTCGGTTTGAAGTCAGCAACAGTGCAGCAGTTTGAGTTGTGTACGAACCTGAACGTTTGCGAACAGTTGTGTTGAGCGTCGGAAGAAATCGTAAAGAAGAAACGCGAATCCAGCATTAAAAACCTGACCAGGTAAGCAGATTGAGATACTAATGTATATTTAACTCAGTAATGGAAATGACAAGTGTGAATTTTATAGAATGCATTTTGTACCCTTCAAATGTTTGTGTTTCTAATACAATGTGCCCTTGTTACAGGATGGTGAGAAATCGAGAACGAACAATGCTGTAAATGGGTTCAATGCTTATGGAATATATCTCGTTAATCCACAACGACTGCTTGGGCAAGTCTTTGTTCCTGCAAGTGTCCATGTTGAAGATGAGCGATCATCAGAGCCTATAGCAAGAGAAGAGGATGTGTCATCTCGTGAAAGTTTTGAGGAGCTAAACCCTTTGCCATCAACTTCTGGGACCTGCGGCAGGAAACGCAAAACTGAGTAATCACATGTATTGAAGGATCCTTCCTTCATCGCTTGCCTCAAGTACAAAACACTCAAAGCTGCAGCAAGAAATCAAAGAAGTTTAAACGCACCACAAGTGATGAGTGCCGTAAATGCGAAGATGTGCACAACCAGGGTCAAAATTGGGTGCAGTGCTTAGAGTGTTCTCTTTGGTTCCTTGTAAATTGTGTTGCAAAGGGAAATAACCCATATTATGTGTGTTGTTATTGTGAGAGTGATGATAGTTCATAAATCATCACGTGTCTATCTGGCCCGATCAAATGTCCGTCTGCCCCGAACGTGCGAGGTAAACAGACACTGCCGCATCCGGGGATTGATCAGACTATTTTGAGACAGATGAGCATTTGTTTGCATACTATGTGCTATCATGTGTTAACTGAAGGTTCACACCTTTTATGCCAATAGTTATTTTCATTTTTCAATAAAATGTTTCACAGTTATTTTGAAAATTGCGCTTAGGATGTCCGTTTGCCCCGTCCTTACCCTATAGTCCTTTGCTTCATGAAAAATTACTTCTTCTTACTCACACACGTTGAATTTGAAAATTTTTAATTATAAATTTTTTTAATACATTGAGGTAAGTACATACATACAACTACACGAAACTACTAGGCCACTTCTTCCCGTTCAATGTCGACATCATGTGAATGTCGAGAGAAACACGATAAAATCCAATCTGAAAGGCCTGTGCTGGGTGAATACAGTGAACAGAAAGCACTCCAAGATTCCGCATCTACTTCATCCTCTGGTGCAAATTTGGTAGATGTACGGATGAGATTTCGTAACCGTTCTATCAGTGTTCCTTTCGTGGTTAAGATCTTGAATATAGCGTACCCTGGTATGAAAACTGCTGATGCTAACCAGATGATCCACCCTGCTATTACAGTCCAAAGGGGGAACAGCTCTTTGCCATACGAAAGCCGTTTGTCGCAGGCCACGGAAAAACAAAGGACACCGACTAATGTTGCAGGAGTTAGGAACATCCAGCACAGCCACCAGAGTCCGTTCACCTTCCTTGCACCATGGACAAACCTCAGAACTCTCGCGTAGTTCTTCATACCATGTATCCACACAAATGCAAGAATTTCCATGAGGCATATAAGAGCTATTGTGAGGGGTGCGTAGGTATCCAGAAGTTTTATCCAATAGATGCCGTTTTCTTGAAGGCAGAACGCGGAGCCCATGAAGAGGAGTAAGGTCACCAGTATAATACGAGGCATTCTTCTCTTCTTTAGTTTAGGATACACATCGTACAGACTCCACTGCGACGCGTCAAGTTGAATCACTATCCATGCGAGCGTGACAAAGCAGATGGAGACGAAAATGAAAACGTTCCAAACCTGGGGAACTGGAATTTTGTCTATCATTGCCGGATACACGGAGAACA
This sequence comes from Lepisma saccharinum, assembly GCF_977018435.1. NCBI lineage: Eukaryota > Metazoa > Arthropoda > Insecta > Zygentoma > Lepismatidae > Lepisma > Lepisma saccharinum. Next base: position 27,579,625 of record NC_139232.1, on the reverse strand, counting down.
TTACTGCTGGACCGTCCTTTGCCAGGGAGAACACTGGAATACCTGTCTCGGCGTGTAAGTACCCAAGGCCGCAAAATAATATAAGTCCAAAGATGACGCTCACCGCTGTACTCAGAGCAGGGACGAAGAACACTTCCCACCAGCAGTTGTGGTTGACGTAGTTGAAGCGGGCTCGGTGAACGACCGTGCCTAGTCCTGCTCCCACTGTAAACAGCGCTTGGACTGCAGCGTCGACCCATATTCTGACGCTAAGAAATTCCTTCGTTTGGGGCACCAGGTAAGCTCTTATCCCATTCACTGCGCCAGGGAGAGTAACCGCACGAAGCAGCATGATGATCATGGCTAGGTATCCCAGAGGCATCAGGGCGTAGAAGCTGGTCCGAATTTTCTTCCACCCTAAGGAGCAGCAGGCCAAGATCACAGAGTACACCAAGAGATGAAATGATATCATCTCCCACACAACTCCTTCGGGGTTGTCAATGTTTTTAGATGTCCTGAGGGCGAATCGCGTCAGATACTGCTCTTGTGGAGTTTCTGGACTGCTGTCGACGCTACCACTTCCTACTCGGGTGCAATTATCGTTATTCCAGTCATAATTGCAGACATTCCAGTCGATGCCCTGGTGCAGAGGAAAGTACACGAAGTATAGGGAGTAAGTTCCTATGATACTCGTGTACGCGCACAGGAAAGTATTCAGGATAAGCGTCGCGTATCCAGTTCCTTGCAAGATTGGTGACGCAACGAACACTTTAATGAAGCCTCGGCTAGTGAACTGCGCCACGACAGTCTCCAGATGGAAAGCTGGTAATCCGCAAATCAAGATCATGAGGAGGTAGGGAAAGAGGAAGGCTCCTCCTCTATGAACGTAGCACATGTATGGGAATCTCCATACACCTCCGATCCCGATGCAGGGTATGAGGTAGTAGAATACCTTTTCCATCCTCTTCAAGTATTTCTTCGCCTCACCTGGGTGTGCATCGGGTTCCATCAATCTTATGCGTTGAGTCTCCTGCCGTACTCGAACCTCGGAGATTATTGAACGCGAGCAGTCGCTGATGGAGTACTGCTCGACGACCGAAGCGAACTTCACCACTGTGGGGGAGACCTCTTCGTTCTCTTCGTCGCTGTCATCGCTTCCCGGTTGTTTTCGTCGGAAGCTCTTCAGACGAACGAGCTTTGCGGTGGCCTTTCGTGGTGCGCTTGAAGAAGGGTTCCCGTCGGCTGATGGACCAGCCTCAGCACATATACTTGCATCTATCACTGTCTCTTGGACAGTCGACCGTGATTGCTCTTCACTTGGCATATCACTCATGTCTTCACTGTCTCTTTTCTTTTTCGCTCGTGAATATATCACTCTATTCTTTTTTTTTTCTTAATCGTTTTATTCTTTCTTACCGCAAAATATACGTTTAGTGCTAATCTAGTTTCTTGCTGCACTAATTCCATGGAAACTCCTTTGCCGATTTTTAAAATCTTAACAATCGAAAATATCCATGGTATTGCTTCTTCCTGATGCACGAAAACTGGTAAATCTTCCAATGTTTTCAACAATTAATGTACAAAGAACAAAGTAAGCTAATTTTATAGATTTAGCAATCAGTGGCAGTGGCTTTAAGAGAATTCTAATCTTTTTAATTTAGTAAACATTACGTCCAGCTTAAAACACTTAAATCGAAATAAGTAAATACATACACATATATACCCATGCAATTTTCTTAACAATATGATTTCTGTTGGCGGCTTTTAGCTGTGCTTACCAGTGGCGAAGAGTGACACTTGTAGCTGGTATAGTGCAAATTAATTTAGACAAACGAAAAAATCCCTTAAAACCGTTGTCCAAATTTTATTCTATCTAAAATGTTGCCAATTTACAGGGGGTTTATCCTGGAATGTTGCAGATCTATAAAACACAATCAGTTCCTTTTTAAGGTCTTGAAAATCAAAAATATTTCAATAAATTATTTGCAGGTCGGCAAGGAGATTTCGAGGACGAGAATCTCGATATGAATTCTTTGTTTCATTTCGATATTACAGAGGCCTGTCTCGTTCTCGTCTCGAGGGGTCTCATCTCATTCTCGCCTCAATTCTTGCAAGGCTGCCAAGGTCTCCGTGAAATCGTTAGAACCAGGCGTTTAAGTAGATTAGCATATGAACATATCGTACTGGGCATTTCATGTGAAAGTACAATAAATCTCAATCTTTAAAATTAAATTCAATGCTGTAACTTTCTCCTATCTTGTGAGTGAACAATCTAAAATTGTATTTTGGACAAAAATTCAAGTATTATGCATATTTTCCATATTATTATTTTATTTTCCATATTATTATTTTATTATAACTTTTAATTTACTTGAGTTTTGTGTCGTGTCCCACCCGTGACACTAAAAATAATTCTCCTAACTGTTAAATTTCTCCCTCAACTTTACTAGAATATTCAAAGGTCAATTACCTTCTCTCTTTGTCTTAAGTAATTTATGTTTCATCATTTGACAATTCATAGAAACTAAAATAAATTTCTTATTACAAGAAAATTCGTAAAAACTAAAATAAATTTCTTATTTCAAGAAAATTCATAGAAACTAAAATAAATTTCTTATTACAAGAAAATTCATAGAAACTAAAATAAATTTCTTATTAAGTGAAGAGGCAGTGTTCGGTCTGTGACACCCTTGACGCAAAATTGTTCTCTTATAGCTACAAATCTGGGAAAGTATTTTAAGGTTAGTTATGTATAATCAACAGTGAAAGTTTCATATTTCATTGCACAGAAACTGGAAGAAAAATTTCGCTTAACTATCTGTAGAATAGTTACTTTATTAAAAATGTAGTCCTCGTGTCCCACCCGTGACAATGGAATGAATGCTCCTACCACCTCTTTTGAAGTTTTTAAACTGAAAATTTCCAAACTTCCATCAAATTATTAGCATCACATAAGTCAGGAGTAATAAAAATGGGACACCCAGATCCTGAAATTCTCGCTTCCCTTTAAGGCGTTGTGTGTTGCCTAACTCCACGGCGATAAGTAGATTTTAATAGCAAATTTTCAATGGCAACTTCTGCCACAGCCGTAGAGTTAGGCAACACACATAACGCCTTGCATACACGGAAGCGAGTATATGAGAATCTAGATGGTGCCGGGTTCGATACCCGGTTGAGGCACATGGCACAGTGGTTCGGATCCCACTATAAACTGTAGATCCAGTCCCGATTAGCCTTTCTGTGCTTAAAGTGGACTTAAAGAATCAATCAATCAATTCAGGATCTAGATGTCCCATTTTTTTGCCGGTGACTGTATGTAATGGTTGCGAGCATGAAGTTAAATTGGGCATATCTAAGAACACTGCTTATCAGCACCTTACTCCTTCCATCAACAAGATCTACCGTCGCTCTCATAGGTTTCGTTCCTTTTCTTCACAATCTGGGATGCCACCAGTGACGTAGCCTCCTCCCCGAGGAAAATCGGCTGGCCCTCTCGTGGCCCACATTCTTGGAACAAAAATAGCAATATGTAATGGAGTCGGAATTTCAAAAAATAACATTACGAGTGTTCCTCGTTAACATTCGAACTTACGAGGTAATCTCGCAACACAACTTCGAAAGATTACATAATAAAGTATCACAAGAATTATTTGCATTTTCTTTGTTATTTGTACCCCGTAGACACAATGCAAACTGAAAATTATGTTCATATTTGCCATAGGAATATTACAATTTCTCATATTATTTGAGGATCGGGTACTAAAAATGATAAAATCAAATTACTCAGAAAATATTGCAGATATCGTTTGTGGATTAAAACCTGGAAGAATAGTGTTCCGAAAATATATTTCGGGACATCAGGCCCTGTACGTGAAACCGAAACGTATCGTTGTCGCCCTGTAATCAAGGTGTCTCGAGTTCGATACCTCGTGGAGACACATAGTGGTTCGGATCCCACTTTAAACTGCAGGTCCAGTCCATATTAGGATTTCTGTGAATGAAGTGAACTTAAGAGAGAAAAAAACAAACTGAAACCGGAACGTCTGGTTACTCTAACCAGGAACTCAAAAGAGGTGTAGACGATATTTTTTCATGATGCTACCTGCCGCAAAATTAGAGCTTTTGAGCAAAAATTTTGAAAGCAATTAGTTACCTCTGAGGACTGATCTGTTATTTCCAAACGAAATTGTGTGAAAATTCATATACACTGTGAGAAGAGTTCGTGTATAATAAATGTAGTTTATATCATGTACCATATAATGGTGGAATTTTTACTACTAAAACAAACTATTTAAGTATACAACTTACAACAAGCAACAATTCTATACTTCGTTCGTTATTTCTTTTTGGAATGAACATTCTTCAATTTCAGTCCATATTTATTGGAAATTCTTTGCGTTGGTAAGTTTGTAAATATTCTTTCAATATCGCAATTATTTTTTGCAAGAATTTTATTACTAGTACTACTACTACTAGAGGAAAAGGTCTAAATATGCCCCCTCTTTATATATTGTCATTTTCGAAGGAAAAAAAATAATATATCAAGCACCTGCCTTTAAAATGCATCTCTATGAAATATATACTTAAATGTAATAGCATGCTAAAGTATAGAAGGTCTCAATTTCCAAAAAAAATGGTAAAATGATGTATTTCAAAATTGTGGGCCTTACCGATGGCGCAGTGGTAGCGTCGTCGCCTTGTAAGCAAGGGGTCCCGGGTTCGATTCCCGGTGGAGGCACATAGTGGATCGGATCCCACTTTAAGTGTAGGTCTAGTCCCGATTAGCCTTACTGTGCATAAAGTGGACTTACAACAACAAATCAATCCAATCAAAATTGTGGTCTAAATATGGGCTACTAGTGGCAATATCACAAAAAGCAATTAAAATTTTAAAAAAGTCATTTATCGCTAAAATATTATAAAATTCATATTTATGAATAATCTGTTTTGAAAACCACGCGGAATGGGAAAAAATGAAATTAAGAAAAAAAAAACAAATATTTGTTGAAAATGTGATCTCAACATTAGACCTCATGTCATAGCCCACATTTAGACCATCACTCAATTTTTCATCTTCAATTTATTTTCGCTCCCTGTGGTACATATTTCACAAACAAATCATGGCATTGTAAAAGCCCACATTTGTTTTATGTACCGCTAATATCATAACCTATACAAAGCAGATGAGAATTCAGAAAACACTGAGTTAAAACATACCTGCAAAAAGTTTTAGGAGGTCGCAATTCTATAACAGCATCCAAGGCCGAAACTAACCTGCACTTTCTCTTGCGAATTGGCGCCGCAACCTTTGTCCTTGACAGATAATCAGTTTCAATAGCCTCTGCCAGGCTGCAGCACCCGGGAGCGCTGATAACTCCAAAACCCATATTTAAACCTTCGCCCATATTTAGACCTTCTCCTTTACTACTAACACAGTAAGGTTGTTCGCTTTATATCCGACCATTTTTGACGGGTACACACCTTAAGAGATACCGCGCCGAAACCACCGATCATGTTCTATTGGACTCCCAGCATTGTGGACTATCGCCCGGCATCGCAGTTTCCATAGCAGCAAGCTCCGGCGCAGGACAGGCATGGGAATTCTGTCCCACTCCTCCCTGCAAGCTTTCCATAGACCATCAAGGGTGCGCGGGCGGCGATGTTGAAGACGTCGTTTCAACAGTCCAAATGCGCAAAAATTCATTGGACTGGCATCTGGGCTTTTCACAGGAATGTCTGCAAACGGAATGACACGAATTCCTAATTCCTCTGCCATTTCCTGATAAAAACGTAGTGATGTTCTGGCGGTATGACTCGAAGCCTTGTCCATATGGATCATCACCTGGTTCGCGTCCATTCCATACAATTGTGGGATGGCTCTCATATAGATAGGTATCAGAATGGAGTATTGGAAGTATCTGGCATTCACCTTCACGTTTTTGTCCACCTTGCTTATCATCAACTTACCCTCATATCCGAATTCCGTCACAACCATAAAGCCAAGATTGAAACTTTCCCTGCACTGACGAACAAAGTTGCTGCGCCCCTTGCCGTCAATGTCACGGTATGTGATCGTCCGAATGTAACCACCAGCAGTGAGATCGACATATGATTCATCCATTGTGACAACTTTCTTCCATTTGGAACCCGTCAGGTACTTTTCACACAGTTTCCTGCAGTTCGTCTTACGTTCGGCAATGTGACGCGGTAGAAGGTGGTGTACACGGCTTGCGGCCCTTCTCCTGGTGGTTTTCGTGGGTGAATGTTTCGCAAGGAGAGCCTGTTGTGTGTAACGGGCCACAATAGCTTTCGCAGTAGTCGCCCCGAATGTTAACCAATTCTCCCGACACTGTTTCACAATGCGTACGTATGAAAACTTAGCATGGAAAAGGGCCATTACGTAACCCTCCCAATACTTGGTTGATTTTCGGCGCCATTTCATAACATTTACGACCAACACTCACGCACCTACAAAGTCAGACACAACACGGCTCCCGCCAGCAGACACATAGTTCCAGCATGGTACGCCAGGTGGTAGCACCGAATCGAAAATGGTCTGATATAAAGCGAACAACCTCTGTATTACCAGCACCCAACCGTTTCAATACCTTGTATATTTAATACATTGTAGAGTGCAGCAGCAGGGTGGGCAATTCCATTGTGGTGGGCGTGACGTTCAGACAAATTTATATTTCTTTTTAAATTATTTTCTTAGCACCTTCAAATATGTAACTATCAATTCATGAAATTTCAATTTTTCTGATGAAAGTTATTTAATTTCAGAATATACCCCCCCCCCCCCACATCTCAATTTTCGGCTACAGAAAATACCTTTATTGTGCTTGTGATGGATGTGACACTTCTGAGACTTGACTTTAGGAACTTCCTCAGGCTTTCAGAAAACTCTGTGTGTGAAATCTATGGGTTTACTAAATATATATAGATATATATATTCACACATCAAACTTTACTCGACATTTAGATGATTTTAGTTTCTAAAAATATTACTACACTAGCTGATTACCCGGTGTTGCCCGGGTATTTATTTATCCCAATCTTCTATTAGACAGGAAAATAATGAATTCTAACTATAGTGTGGCTTGCTCAAGGGAGGGTTCACCAAAGAATTTAGAGACTCCGAAAATTATGGATTCGACACTAATGTAGGTCATTTTTGACATTTTATTTTTCACCCCCTCTCACCTGCCATGCCGATAGGTGATGAACTTGGAGTTGAACGACATTCGTAGTGTCACTATTCATCTTAGCGACTCAGAAAACTATGGATTCCACACTAATATCGGTCGTTTTCGATTATTTTGACATGTCACCCCCTTCCTACCCCCACACCCTAGGGGCGCGAAGGGTGTCTTACCCGCACAGTATTTCTTACCAGATTGCAAGTCATATGTGTACCAAGTTTGGTTGAAATTGATACAGGCGTTCGGGAGTTATGCCTGAACATACATACATCCATCCATTTATATATATTATATATACTTTCTTTATAAACATTTTTTGCCTGTGACGGGTGTGACAAATTTTGTGACGCGTGTGATATCATGCAAATGTATGATTATCGAGCAATGCAAAGGCTGTGGAAATAACAAAGAAATTTTTCAAACGAAGGTTTGTATAAGAAATTCAGAGCTTAAGATATACGTGAGACAATTAGAACGAAATTAAAATTAATTTAGTTTTCTTGTGGTATAATACTGCATCTTAATGAAACTAAATTAAGTGGAAACACCACTACTATAAAAAGTAAGAGGTTTGAAAAAAATATTACTTAAAAGCCAAGAAACTAATGTTTGTGAATGTTTGTATTAAAATTCCAAATTCTGACTAGTTTTCCCTTTAATTTCATAATTACATAATAAGTGATACTTTCAATAAATACAAATTAACCTTGTTTGTCACTTTCATATGGAATGGCTCATATAGGGATGCTCTGGGCTGACAACATAGAGACCCTACCTCCACCTCTATACAGTTTCAGTTACAACGTTTAGGTCAATTATGTCCGATTGTTAGTTATATCTTTTTAAATTTTTGTACCTCATTCCCAGTACCTCATTTCTCCTCCTTATGTATCTATTTTCAAAGAAACTTTCCCTTGTGGAGGCCTATGGCTGCAGCTCCCTTAAATCAGGGTCTGATCATACCCTGCATAATTTTCCTCCTACAATAAAACCGACGGCCTAACCGAAGTGTTCATTAGATCACAATTTTTGTTTCAAGGGTTGAGGTATTTCTTTTGGTTTTCCAACAAAAATGTAAAGGAAGTTGATAGAAAAGCTTAAATCAATTTCATTCAACAGAATATTTGTTCCCAATTTCGTAAACTTACTCATCAAATAAATATTTCGTCAAAGGACAGCCAGGTTGTTATTGGATGATAATCGTGATCCTTTCTAGTGTCGACAATATTCAGGAGCAAAATATACGTGGAGTGAACACCAGACACCGCGTGCTGCACTGTCCTTTACCAAAAACAATTGTAGTGTTAAAATGCTTATTGATTTTTTTAATGAAAATTTCTCATGCAGGCTATTTGTATGTGCTGAACAGGACCCTGACTTTGTAAGAGGCGACATTTTCCCTAGTTTACGATTGGCATACGAACTACAAATCATGTTATTAGCGCAGGAAGAAAAACACGTCAACCCACTTTAGTTACAGACCTGACTTACGGTTCTGTTATTTAAGAAACCGTCCGTGATCCTCGCAATTAAAACAAACGTTAGATGCACCCAATTAGAATTGCTTCACGAAAAGCAGCGCCCACGGCCAGGAGAACGTGCAACGATTTCTCTAGTCCATAATTACGTTTTCGCCCGATTTGTACAAATAAAAAATGGAAGACCAGTTTCTGCAACAAGTACACACGTTTTCCTGGTATTCAGTTGAATGACAACATTAAAAGAAAAATCTAAGGCTTGAACACACTTCCAAAATGTGTGTTTAAAAAAAATATATTAAAAGTTAAAATATTTATAACAACATTTGGCTGCAGCGATCAAAAATGTAAAAAGAAATTATAATACTCTTGAGTACTGTTATATTTTAAAAGCCACGCCATTTCTTAGAACATTAACTACTTCCTTTACGGTAGAAGTTACGAGTACATAAAATAGAAGCATCAAATACGACGAATATTTTTATCTACTTAACGATCATTTCTAAAGGGTTAGTGTTGCTTGATTGATTTTGTTTATTTTCTTAGCTTTCCTTTCACTTTTGACTAACCGTGACGATAAGGATGAGTGATGATATGATGAAATTGATGAAGGGACACTCACAGAGAACACCCATGGCAAGGCCGGGATTCCAACCCGAAACCACCGGCGTCGTAGCGCGCTGTGCTAACCTCTCCGTCACCGAGGCCGGCGAAAGATTAATAAGACAGAAAAGATGAGAAAATAAAGAGCAAAGAAGAAATGCAAAGGAGCATCTTTGGCCTTCATTAAAAGTAGCATGCGGTTGAAATGACTGAAGGAAGCCACGCAAACCCCCAAAAAGTCATGTACAATACTTTTCATCAGGTGCAAAGACAGCCCCATTATCACTTTTCTACTCATATTACAGTTTTTTCTTATGTCTTTGACTCACATTTCAACTGGGGCCGTAACTAGAAATTAGTTCTTAAAATTTCTATCTTAATATCATTTTTACCCCTCTTGTAATTACACAGGCCTGCATGTTTCAGGGGTCAGAGAAGTAATGGTGTTTTCTTTAGTATATCCATGGTGCTGATAACGAAAATGCTCTACAGCTACCATGTCATTAATATGTTATTGCGCGTACATTCACTTTGTCTGGTCTGCAATGTTTTGTGTATTGTGAACTTTCCATTTAATATAGTTCCGTGTTTTGTTGTAAGTATGTAGGTGCAGCAACAATGTTTCCCTTATGCTATGTCAGGAATTTCAGAAGCAAAGGTGACATTGGCAGTGACCTGGCGAATGTTTCCAGTATCTCTGCAAGAAATTTCACACAGATCTATCCTTCGCCAAGATGAAAGAAGTGTTATTTTAGGCACAGATATAAGAAAGTTAATCAAGCATGAACGACCTTTTCCAAAACAAAATAACTATTTACTGAAGTGTACTGCTGAATTGCAACGTACCTGACAAGTGAACTGCGATGTCTGTATTTCCAGTCTTATGGAGGCTCATAGTAGTTCAGATCCTACAGTTTAAGTGTAGGTTCAGTGTCGATTAGCCTATCTGTGCATAAAGTGGACTTAAAAATAAACTCACTCACTCACTCACTTTATCATATCTTATTAACATAATGTCAAATATAATATGGTTGTATTGTTCGTATATTTTGTAATGTACTCAGCAGTAGCGTAACTAATACACTCTGCGTCCCTCCCGCAACTTTCAGTTTTTTTTAAATAAAGCTCTCCTTTCTAAAATATTTTATTCAAGCCTACATTTATATCAGGTATACACAAATATGAAAATACTTACATGTAATTTGAAACAATATGAAAACTGGTAAAAAAAGGTTAAGACAACAGACAAACTGTTAAAAATTATATATGAAAATACATGAGTTTTAAGAAGTCTATGATGTCGATGTCCCCTGAGAGCCTAACTACAGGTGGATAATGTTATTATTACATCTAAAATTATTTTAATGTAACATTGTTTGCACATCTTTGTGATATTTCCAGGCACTGTATGCCATCCATGCATTCAAGTGAATTCAGCCCATTTCGTGTTTTGATTTTTTTTTTACTTAAACCTACCCAATCATTAATTTTACCTTTACACCATGCATAATTAAAGTGTTTATCGAACCTATTGACACACAACTAAGAAACACAATAAACCAACCAACAAAATAAACAGCGTCTAAAATAGATGAGTAGCATAACCAAAATATCTCTATTTTCTGTCCGGTTTTAGTGCTAGCGTATAATAGTTGAAATATTCAGCTAATATAGGTCTTCTTCTAATATGGAAATTGGCTTTCTACAGGTCTTTTCCAGTCTTACGGCGGGCTCCCTATAAGCTGGCAAGGGAAGTGGAGAGCGGGGAAGCGACCAATCCACCGCGATAAGAAACGCAGCAGCCAGTAGAACGAGGTTCACGTAGTACATTTTTCCCTCGCGTCGTGTCTCTCGGCGGCACTGCTGTTGTCTGGTTGGTCTGCGACGAAATTCATTAACATTTTATATTTGCAGTTGTAGGCGCATAAAAATGTAACTTTGGTGAAAATATATTTTAATGCCGAAAAGAAAACTTTGTGAACTATCTATCTTTCTGCGCCCACCAAGGTACTGCGCCGACCAGTAATGCGGGAGTTGCGGGGGTGTTATTTACGCCACTGGTACTCAGTAACATAATGTCATTATTTGTAATGTGGTGCATATGTTATAATATAGTGTCTATCTGCTTTCAATTATGCTTCTTGATGTTATTTGCTGTAAGAGAACTAAACATTTTCAAAGCAACACTCCAACTTCTTCAACTGTATGCTTATGCGTCAAAAAATGATTTTCACTTCAACTGAACACTTGTACAAAGGTTATGTGAACACGTCCTAATATGCAAGAGAACAGGTATGGTAATGATGATGATGATGATGACTGTGACTATTGTAATGGCACTTCTTGAGATTCTGGCAAATAAATGAAACTTCAGTATGTGTTACCTGTCTTTGTTACTGTTTTAAAGTGAATAAAAGTTAATTATCAGCATTGACATTAACCTTATACTCAATTTCATGATAATGATGATGATGATGATGATGATGGTTAAGAAATCTTACATGAGGGAGGGAAAAGGATGTCGTTTTGGAATTCATGCGTGGTCGAATTAGTAAATATCACCCATCAATCCGACAACGGAGCTCATATAACCTTATATTGTATCAACTATTACGAATCGCCATCTTTTTCCAGCTTGTCAAGGTTTCTTTTAGGTCCACGTTGTGCTCAGATAAGCTAATTGAAACAGGGCCCCAGCTTAAAGTAGAAACCGAAACCACTGTTCAATATACCTCCACCGGGAATCGATTCCGGGACTTCTAGATTACAAGGCGACATTATTAGCAGCTTCTGTGCAGTAGAAACTCTATATAACACAGTAAACGAAGGATTTTTGTCGGAAATAATTAGGGGAAAGCTGAATGTTGGTGTGTTGTTAGACCATCATAAGAGATGTATTTTCCTTGGCTACGTTTTTTCCATCGCCAGTCAGTATGTTGAAGTTTTTTTCCAAACCTTGTCTTGATTTGTAAGTGAGCCCTGAAAATATGTTGCCATGCTGCTAAGGCACTTGGAGGGAGTTCATCCAAATCAAAATGAGCTTTCTAATACGATTTGCTTGTTTGAATTATGAAGCTAAAGTCTATATGTTTGTATTTACTCAATTCAAACAAGACAAAAATATTTTTTCTTCCTCATTTGTAATCAATTCTTCTTGAGAAAATCCTCCTTGGCTGAAGATGGAGGCCTGATCTCTTGCATCAGATGATAACAAGTCCCTCTGCTTATGTCTTCCCAAACCCCACTCTCCCTAAAAAAAATAATCCCTTCATTGGCCAGGAGGAAACATATCTATGATCATCTCGGTGAATGAGTTTTTGGATACTGTAGGACACAGGGGACTTCGTTGTCAGTGCAACTGCAGGACCAGCAAATCTACATCTGATCCAACTATTACAACTTTTGACTAATCATCAATTTTTGTATACCCACCTAAATTAGGTCCACATCAGTAATCGCATCTTCAAGAACTACTCCTAAAACAAATTTCTGAGCAACAGCATTAGCTAATCTTCCTTTGTTGGATGCTTTAGCCTGGTTGTTCTTTCAAACCTCTTAGTCATAAAAAATAGTGACGACACAATTGAAGTTGTTTCTGAAAGAGCCCTGAATCAAGGCTCGAAATGAGGGCGGATGGGATGAGATGTTATCCCACAGCTAGCAAGATTTTCGCAAAGCCTTCTCCCAGCTGTCTAATTGTAACCATGTTAAATCACAGGAGTAGTTCCCGCCCCAGCTAACCCCATGGCTTGTCCAAACATTTAACATTTTGCACTTCAAGCGCTGCCCTGAAGACCTCCATAGTCCTTGATTCATTCACTTTTAAGTCCTGCTTTCTTCGTTTCTTTTTGACAGCTGGAACATGACAGAACATCAATAAGGTGCTTAGTTTGTTTGAGTTTGGTTTTAAGGCCACTTTATACACAGAAAGGCTACTCGAGACTTAACTTACAGTTTCAAGTAGGATCCGAACCACTATGTGCCTCCACCGGGAATCAAACCCTATACCTCTTGGTAATAAGTCGACAACGTTACCACTACGCAATCCAACCACCCATACAGCCAATGGAACGGAAATGTCAGTGAAATTTCATTTGGTAATTGAAATGGCCATTGCTGACAGCTGATATTATCACATTCGTTATTGCTATTGATCTGTACAGAGTCATAACCAATTTTCTTCTTTGCTCTTTGTAAAAGCTTTAAGAGTTTCAGGCTCTACAGCTTCTCCTCCATACCGTATTGATTCCAGTGAAGTGAATTAATCAGATCTATGGACCATCTTTTGGATGTCTTCAATTATTAATACAACAGCGACAAATGCAATCCACAACCGTTCTACAGTAGGTTCGTCCCTTCCATCCTTTTATCACTAATCCATTAGACTAAACAAGAACAAGTCCTCTGCGCAAGTGGGACTCGAGAGGGTTCGACCAATGAGTGCGTGAGTGCATGGAGGGGAAACGCAGCTGCAGCTACCAGCTGTTTGCAGCAGCGTGCACTGTTCTTTTCGTTCACTTGCTTTCTCCCTTTCTCTCGAAAGATTCGCCGTACAGAGTGTAACTAGGCTACGAAAAAGTACTTGAAACAATCATGTGTAGAGTTCAACAATATGATTGATTTGGAGTTTTAAGTCCACTTTATGCACAGTAAGGCTAATTTGGACTGGACCTACAGTTTAAAGTGGGATCCGAACCACTATGTGCCTCCACCGGGTATCGAACCCGGGACCCCTTGATTACAAGGCAACGACGCTACCACTGCGCCATTGGGAAGGCCCTTCAACAATATGAGAATGACAGACGAGAGTGATATTTTTCTGAAGTAACCCGGTCATGGATATCTCCTATAACGGCTGGAGGTTCGACGTGCTGACCACACGTCACACCATTACCGGTTGAAGATCTCCTCACCTCTAGGTAGGATTGTGGGAAGGAGACTGGCAGTCGGAAGATCGGCCTAGGCCCTTCACGGGCTGTCGAACCACGGGTTATTAACTAACGCAAATATTTGCATGCAGGTCATTTTAATATTTTCTAAATAAGACAATTAAAATTGTATATTATATCCATCTACAGCACATGGGCTACTTTAAAATATTACAAAATATTAAAAATATTGTTTAAATGTAGCACATATAAACAAAAAACATCAAAATGTGCACATTTTTGCGGAATGTAGCGAGAATAGGGGAGCGCACACAGCAAGTGAAAGCGCTCGCATGAGTTCAAACTTTACTCGCTACAGGGCAAATTTTAGTAGCAAGCTTGTCATCATTGGTATCAAATTAAAGATAATTTTATACTCTACAACTTTTGTTTGGATAATTTTCCAAATTTATCATTCGTAACGAAAATACAGTGCCAAGAAGAAAAAAGTAAGTATAAAAATTTACATTTTTTTCATTTTGTCTTAAAATTACTCAAAAACCACTGAGAATATTTAAAACATAAAGATGACCAAATTTATAGAGAGTAATATTGGAACGGAAATTAATAAAAGAACGTCCCGATATGTCCACTAGTTTCAGAGATATGGACGTTTTCCTAAAACACTGCATATTGAATGTTCAGGGGGCGTAGGGGGGGAGCTACGGGGGGAAGGGGCGGGGACTTTTGGGAAAATACATCTCTTATGATGGTCTAACAATACACCGAAATTCAGGTTTCTCCTAATTATTTCCGACAACCTCCCATTTTTTTGACTAAAAATTAAAAAAAGGAGGCTTGAGAAATCACTTCCTCAGACGACACTTTCAGAAACATTGGAAAGACTTGATCTTGAAAAAAATACTTCTGTATTGTCTCAATTCAATGTAATTACTACGCTATTGTTTGACCACCTCAAGAAGTCCCTAATTCTATTTCTGGCGTCAACACATTTCAGCGTCCAGGAGATCCAGTCATTGTTATAGGTCTTTTCCACTCTTACGGCGGCCGGTCATAGTTCTGGCAAGGGAAGAATTGAGGGTAATATTAGTAGCACGAAGCTCTCGGAGATAGTCAAAATAATGGACGGGCGGGAAGCGGGGATTACGCCGCAGACCAGCCAGGCAACAGCAGTGGCGCCGAGAGACACTACGTGGCGGGAAAAAGTACTACGCGAACCTCGTTCTACTGGCTGGAGCGTTTCTTATGGCTGGTTTACATTGGTCGAGTGAGCGGGAGATTTACTGGCCTGTCTGCTTGACTCGACCCTTCTATGGCGAGTAGCTGTTTACACACTTTCTAGCAAAGTGAGATAGTAGCTGCAGCTGTTTGGTGCTCTTTTGACAAAATGAACCGATGAACGACGTTGGCGATTTTCTTTAAAAAAAAGTTCTGAAACGGTTTACACACTTTTTTTTCACGAGAAATGAATCCAATAAATTTACGAGGACGTGTCTGGAAAGAAAACTAATTTCCTTGATTTTTCTATTTTCAATTGTTCTTGGTTGTACGTAGAACGTAAATTCTTCATTTTTAATATTACTTCTACGCCAAATACATCAAGTCTCATCTCCAACATAGCCTCATACACCCGTAGTTTATTTTGTTTGTTCCTATAATTAACACAAATTCCATGGACACTCACACAACACAGACTCGAACTGTCCTCAGAAAGCGTTTACATTGATCAAGTGGTCTGTCGAGTTTACGCGCGAGTGAAAAGATCGATGGAAGAGGAAGCAACTCGGTCGTGTCCTGACTACTGGACTGAGTAACGGCTCCAGTACTCTCTCCGGTTCTTAACACGGGGACCCTACTCGCTCCAGCTACTCTCCCGTCTACTTGACCAACGTAAACCAGGTTTTATCGTGCTGGACGGTCGCTTCCTCGCCCCCCCCCCCCCCACTTCCCTTGCCAGGATTGGCCACCGTAATAGTAGAAAAGACCTTTAGCACATTTGTGCTTTTATGTTGGTCGAACATTTTTGTTCATTAGGAAATCAATCATTTTTCATAATACAGGGCTACTATAAATGATCCATTCGATTTCAAAAAAACTATTTTCCAAAGCATTGCACGTAGAGCAGCCTACGGCTGAACCTTGTCCGCTAAATAAAGGAATTACCGGTATTATTGTTATTATTATTATTATTATTATTATACAGATATGAATGATACATAAAGATAACTGTAAACTCACCAAGTTTGCATCGTGACACATCAGATGGCAGCACGAGTGCAGAGCCCATGCAAAATCTCGACAAACCGAGGAAAGAGTTTTTTGTGTTGGAATATGCGAGATGTTCATCTGTTATTGCAGTGCAGTGTGCATTCAGAAGAGAGTACAGAAAAGAACCACCACGTAAACAGAGCATTTTGCGGTGGTATCGGCAGTTTAAGGACACTGGTTGTCTGTGTAAACAGAAAAGTACTACCGCTTGGATGTGTGTCGTGTGGCCAGAGGGGCACACATAGAACATTTGTCGAATGTGAGGAAAACTTGGTGAGTTTACACTTATTATCGTGCATCATTCATATCTGTATGTGCAATACTTTGGAAAATACAGTGTTTTGAAATCGAATTAATCATTTAGAGTAGCCATGTACTTAGCCATCCTTTTTGAGAGGGGTACGTGCCCCCGTAGCCCTCCAGCTAAATTCGCCAAGCCAATGATGATACGATATGATGGTATATGATACGATTGGGTAACGGGCTCGGTGACCGAACTGAACAAGAGTCTTTTGTCTGCGCAAGATCTTTTGCGTGTGGTTCATACGTAGTGAATGTCCCTTCATCAATCTCATCTAATCATTACTCATTCTCACCTTCGCGATTAGCCAAAAGTGGAAGAAAAGCAACGATAAATAACAAAAGTACAAAGATATACGTTTGGATACGTCCTTACACCACACGGGACAGTAGTTCGATTCTAAGAGTGGGTAATTTTTCTGATAAGATATCTGCATAAATTGCCTCTGGGGGGGCTCTCACTCACAACCTGAGCAAAGGATCGGATACCTGGGAGAAAGGGCGGTCGGAGTGTGGTGTTGACCACATCACCTCTAAAATAAATAAATAAATAAATAAATAAATAAATAAATAAATAAATAAATAAATAAATATCAAAGAAAGGGAATGTGTGGACGCTATCACTCCGTCGTGATTTTCATGGCACAGTGCAATACAGAGGAGTAGAGCTTTACCTTTTTTTTTTGCACTATACGAGAAATTCTTCCGGAATACATATTCAGATGAGACTGCTTTATACGTAACTCTGCACTGCGTAATTCTGTTTTATATGTAAATTACTGTAGGTTCGGGCCAAATTTAATTTTAAAACGAGTTAATTAAACCTTATTTGTACGTAATGCATTTATACGTAATTGGGTGTTATACGTACTAATTTTCATAAGATACAGTTAATTTGAACGTAACCAAGCTACAACAATGTCACAGAAGTGACAGTTTTCAGTTGTAATTGCCATGGAGACGAGAAAGAGGAAAAATAAAATGTATACGGGAAGTGGACGCTAATCCACATAAAACTAGAACTGAAGTAGCTACAGATTTAGGCAACATTTATGCCACGCTTTGGACAGTCATTAGTAAAAGAAATGCTATTTTACACGATTGTTTAAAATTTGGTAGTAAAACTAAAAAACAGTAGCGTCTACTCCAGTATTTCAGTATCAAAGTGTTCACTAATAAAGTAGCAAATGTTATACGTATTTAAGAATCAAATTTTAGATTCGTCAATTTACCATTATATGGCAGAAATAACCTGTATTATGTACGTATATCCTCAAAATATGTACAATTACAGTACCTTAATAATTATATGACATGGTATTACTACATCTGATTTGTAAGTAATTCTCAGTTATACGTATTCTTTTCTCTTCACATTGACATACGTATAACTCAGGTTCAACTGTATACACTCCTGAAGAAAAGCTATGATGAGGATCAGGGTTTCCAAACTTCGATCTCTGTAAATGCCACCAGTGGTTCTGAGATTTTTCATAATGTATCTTAAGTAGAATCCTATAGAGACAGACATGTATTGTAATCAAGTGGTACCAGGTTCGATACCCGGGGAAGGCATATAGTAGTTTAGATCCCACTTTAAACAGTAGGTTCAGTCCCTATTAGCCTATCTGTGCATAAAGCGTACTTAATACAAAAACCCAAACGAGACAGCCATGTAAAAATGGACAAGAATGAGACCATGACGAAACCAGACAAACTTACGTAAAATAGATTGGATTGATTGATTGATTTGGTGTTTTAAGTCCACTTTATGCACAGCAAGGCTAATTTGGACTGGACCTACAGTTTAAAGTGGGATCCGAACCACTATGTGCCTCCACCGGGTATCGAACCTCGTACCACTTGATTACAATACATGTCTGTCTCTATAGGATTCTACTTAAGATACATTATGAACAATCTCAGAACCACTGGTGGCATTTACAGAGATTACAAGGCGACAACGCTACCACTGCGCCATCGTGGGGCCTATGTAAAATTGAGACGAAGACAAAACGCTGATATCTGAAAATTTTCCTACACCTAATTGACTTCACTACGGGACTTCTTCGGCATACCAATTTGATATACAGGGTGTTTCTAAAGGTCGTTTACAACGCTTGGGAGGTGATTCCTCACACGAAAACAAGCAAAAAGTCTAAGTTCCATTTTTACGACTGAGGCTTCGTTTCCGAGATAGGAGCCTCGCAAAAGGTGACAAAGTGAACGTCACACCTAACTGGGACGAATACTATCACAGATAGAGAGGCGGTTCCAAGGGAATCATAAAGGAATCGTATGTGCTCAGTCCGGAAGTCACTATGAAAAGTTCACTGCACGCATGCGCAATGGAGTCCTCAAAGGAATTGGGGATTTCCAGCAACAACAATGCATGGAAAAGGTATGTAACGCAGCAAGAAGGACCGTGACAATGAGAAATGCGTTCAAGACAACACATCCCGACCTCAAACATCAAAACATGACCACCGAACACAAAATCCGAAAAGTTGAGCACGGTTGCATACCCCAGTTACACGCGAGGAATGAACGAATCATGTCATGTGGCATACGAGAGACAGGAGGAGGGAAAGAAAAACACAATATCAGATGATTGCGACAACGTGTATTTTTACACGCGACAACTACGTAATATCCCCCCCCACACACACACAACAAACAACAAATGCTACAATATCTTACGCACAGACGTAAGATATTGCTTATTATTTTGTCTGAATTTGCATTTGAGTATACCGGTACAGTTTCTGTTATGTGGGGCTGTGTAAATTTTGTGCCATTTGGTTTCTTATATTGTGCAAACAATTTAAGGGACAGTTTATAAGAGCCATTTTGTGCATTTAGAATTGCCTGCAGATCAGAATTTATACTGTTCAAAAAATTCTTAATGTCACATCTTGGCTCTGATACAAACCGGTAATCCCTAAGTTGGGCATTAAAACTGCTATGGATGGGTGCATGGCGTGGCTGTTTTGCTGCTCTAGCATTGACAGGTGCTTCGTGCTTTCTTTTCAGACCAGATGTAGATGGTTGTGAGGGCAATATTGATGACTGTGCAGAGCAAGTATCTTTATGTGTATATGTGAAGTATTGCATGCTATATTTTTTATGGCATTTGGGGCATATTTTTGTGGGAGTTCTGTATTTGTCTGGGTTACAAATCTTTTGGTGCTTAGCCCAATTGGGGCTGGATATATTCTTATTGCATTGATTACAATATTTTTGATTCGGCATTTTTGTTGTTGTTTATTATATACAATTTCCTGGGATTCAAATCAAAACTCTATGCTGGATAAAAATATCAGCTGGGTTCAGCACTGTACTTTGTGTGTGTGTGTATGTGTGTATGTGTGTATACACTTAATATTTTTGGCTTTGGTAATTATATACAATTTCTTGGGGTTCAAATCAAAACTCTATGCTGGATAAAAAATATCAGCTGGGTTCAGCACTGTGCTTTGTGTGTGTGTGTATGTGTGTATGTGTGTATACACTTAATATTTTTGGCTTTGGTATTTATATACAATTTCTTGGGGTTCAAATCAAAATTCTATACTGGATAAAAAATATCAGCTGGGTTCAGCACTGTGCTTTGTGTGTGTGTGTATGTGTGTATGTGTGTATACACTTAATATTTTTGGCTTTGGTATTTATATACAATTTCTTGGGGTTCAAATCAAAACTCTATGCTGGATAAAAAATATCAGTTGGGTTCAGCACTGTGCTTTGTGTGTGTGTGTATGTGTGTGTGTGTGTGTGTGTGTGTGTGTGTGTGTGTGTGTATGTGTATGTGTGTGTGTGTGTATGTGTGTTGATATTTTTGGTATTGGTATTTATATACAATTTCTTGGGGTTCAAATCAAAACTCTATGCTGGATAAAAAAAAGCAGAAATAGGCCACAACTTGGCCACAAGTGGACCGGAAGTGGACCGGAAGTGGACCGGAAGTAAATATGTGTGGGTGTGGGTAGGTGTGGGTGTATGTGGGTGGGTGTAGGTGGGTGTGGGTGTGTGTGGGTGTGGGTTTTATAAGCATCTTGGCTTAATTTTAAGTGTGGCCAAAAAAAATATCAAGAGGGGCATATTTTTGACAGGTTTATGGACAACAATCTCACAGAAGTGCCTTTTGTAAGTGTAAACAAATCAATCTGAGGGGGTTCATACTTTCCGAGAAATTCCCGAGGGCATTTTTACAAAAATCTTTGATTAGGCAGGGTTCCACACTTGAGCAAAAAGCTCATATGGGCATGTTGAGCTTGTTTTAAGTGTAGCCAAATCTGCTTGAGGGGGGTTCATACTTTCTACACTTGTAAGTGGTGCTCATAATAGCACAAATACAACTACTTGTGTGGGGGGGGGATATTACGCAGTTGTCGCGTGTAAAAATACACGTTGTCTCAATCATCTGATATTGTGTTTTTCTTTCCCTCCTCCTGTCTCTCGTATGCCACATGACATGATTCGTTCATTCCTCGCGTGTAACTGGGGTATGCAACCGTGCTCAACTTTTCGGATTTTGTATTCGGTGGTCATGTTTTGATGTTTGAGGTCGGGATGTGTTGTCTTGAACGCATTTCTCATTGTCACGGTCCTTCTTGCTGCGTTACATACCTTTTCCATGCATTGTTGTTGCTGGAAATCCCCAATTCCTTTGAGGACTCCATTGCGCATGCGTGCAGTGAACTTTTCATAGTGACTTCCGGACTGAGCACATACGATTCCTTTATGATTCCCTTGGAACCGCCTCTCTATCTGTGATAGTATTCGTCCCAGTTAAGTGTGACGTTCACTTTGTCACCTTTTGCGAGGCTCCTATCTCGGAAACGAAGCCTCTGTCGTAAAAATGGAACTTAGACTTTTTGCTTGTTTTCGTGTGAGGAATCACCTCCCAAGCGTTGTAAACGACCTTTAGAAACACCCTTTCATATATATATATATATATATATATATATATATATATATATATATATATATGTATATATATCACAGCAAATCCATTAGAGGAAATTTTGTGTCTGTGCCACGTGGTTGAATTTTCAGGATAAAGTTTCCTTTTCGAGGGTTCATAGAGTCATTCATAACGATGCGTCAAAAACAAAAGCTTCATTCAAAAGCGTTGTTCGTATTCATGGCTTGTATAATTCGAGGCTCGAGACGAAAATAGCACCGTGCCCATCAATCAAGACGAGAACGAGACATGCATTTACAAGTCGAAATGACTGCCAAGTCTCGTCTGAATTAGGAATGGTCAGAAAATCCGGATAACGCATATCCGGATTTCGGATGCAACGGATAATACGAATATTTTGATAATTCGGATATCTGAATATAACAGGTTTGATAAAGGATTTGTAGAAAATCTGTACGCAGTGAAATACGAAAATGACGAATAACAGGATATGTGGATAGCCCTTAAAACGGACAAACTATAAAACTGTCCGGATAATGCACACATTTGGATATCCGAACATCCGGAGCATCTTTGGCAGCATACAGAGGTGACGTCATGTGGGAGTGTGAGTTACAACATGACCACCAAAAAGGTTATAAACCTCTAAATCGCCGAAAGAAATTCGTGAGTATATTTACGTCATATGTTTCTTCACAGACATGTTTTTAAAAGTCAATGGACTGAAGCAAAGTGTGCGTAGCTGTTCTAAACGCGGACATATGAAGACACGTGTTCCGGACCTATACCATTGTTAACAACATAATTACGCTTGGGAGAATATTCTGACATTCAAGGCCAGTTACATAACCGCAGCGGAACCCAGCTTCCTTTCCCAACTACCTCCTTGCAATCTTGTTGCCATGAAATTCTGCTATTTGACCCAGCAACCAAGGCTTTGTCTTGCAAGTCCTAAGTAGTGTCTTAATGTGAGTTTCATGTCATGAACCAATGTAACGTCGCATTATAGCTAAGAAGTTAGTTTCAACTGTCTTCAATTGTTTTCTTAATTATAATAGTCGTTATTATCATTCCAAAGTTTAGCAAATTTATCTGGGAGAACATTCTTTTGTGCATTTTATCTCAATATGGATGTTCTATTTCTGGCTACTCTTAACGGCGATATGCAATAGCTATGAAGTCAGAATTAATACATATTTGTGCTGATTGAAGTTTTTCCAAATGGAGCTTTTTTGCCACACTACATAAAATCTCCTTGTGGTGGGGTGGTTGGAACAGTTAAAGGACTTCTGTAGACTTCTACAGTATCAAGTAACAAGTGCGGCAATGATGTACCAATTCTGTAGAAAGAGTGTTCGTTCAAGGTAAAAGTTTCTTATTGATCACTTACAGTGAAATGACAAATACCTACAGTAAAATGTTTCAGCGATTGCAAAGTGCTACAACAGTACCAGGAAGATTAAGTATACACTATTTTAAACTTACAGGTTCTTCGGTAAGTTACATTTTAAAATTTACTGAGTTACACTTACTCATTTAAAAGTAACTCAGTAACTTACAGTTACTGATCATTAATTTGTGTAATAAATTACACAATATCAATGATCATGAAGACGCGTGTTTTATTTAATTTTCTGAGACATAATAGGTCTTCATATATTTATATTATTACATCATAAATGATAAAACACGGAGTCAGTTTTGCTTGAACGATTTTAATTAAGAAATCATTTGTATGCTAATCACGGCATTTTGAATGTTGTGTCATTGATTCCACTAGCACCTATTTCCTTTTCCTCCATTCCAAGTTCAACAAGATCCAATCCCTCGACAATGACAATGTGAAAACGTCAGTGTTTTTGGTGGAATGTGGAAGTCGAGCTAGGAATAGAGTCTAGCTCGACTTCCACATTCCACCAAAAACACTGAAGTTTTCACACACAATTACAAATGAATTGCAATAAAGTTTGATGTTCTAAATTTAGCATGCAATGAAGCATAGGGTCCTTGCCACGCCATTCGAAGAAAAGTCTTTCACCTAGTATCCAGAAAAGGCACATACGTGTATTTTAAAAAAAATTGAAAACGGAGTTGTCAAACTTAAGTCTTCCCGGATTGCAAAAAGTAACTCTGTTACTGTTGAAAACCTTACAGTTATTTACTTTTAAAAGTAGCTAGTTACAGCTAGAATTCCTAAATAAAAAGTAACTGTTACTTGAAACTATTACTGGTTGTTTAACAGTTAGTGCAAAAATAGTAAGTGCTGATGAAATAAGTTTGTATGACTGTATGATTTGACAGTTATGAAGAAGTGGCTTTTCGAATTCCAACTATAAGCAGTTATGTAATATGTGTGTCCGATTCAAACTTGTTTATAGGGTTGCTTCAGAAGTCCACGTGAGAAAAGGAGATGCAGCAATTAAATTCATGCATCCACTTGGTCCATCACTTTCCTATTACTGGCCACAAATTGTTTTGCGTCCAGTAGACATATAAACATGGTAGGACATATGTACTTAGTGATATGTCAAATACTTTAGTGTGTTTGAAATAGTCAAAATATTCTTCTAAAATATGAACGGCACAATTTATAGTGCATGAAATATTGCCAATGCATAGAGTACAATAGAGTAAGTACTATTAGGTACTACCTTCATGGACGTAACTTGGGAACTATCTTTGGGATGAAAGAATCAAAACGTTTTCCATCCAATAAAAATAGTGTTCAGGATTACTTGGTATATACAATTGCAATATCACAATTATTACTCTTTATTTGTACACTTCTCAAGTGCTAGGAGGTGAACAAAATATACTTAACTTATACATTTTAATTAACCAATATATTTTGGGGCAAGCGCTTCCCTTTGCCCCCACCAGGTTACGCCGATGCTTACTTTCCCGCATAGTGAATAGAAATATTGAATACTATACCTTGAAACATTTTTACTTCACGCTTTGTGGAAAATACATAAGCATTTTCAATAACATTAAATTTTTAATGTCATTTGATGCAAATGATTTTTTGTTAACACTGTCTCTGAACCGCCCATCGTGATTTCTCCATCAGGCATTAGTACATACTCCGAGCTACCTATATATAAAATTTGGGGTAAATTGAAGGGGGGGCATTGCATGAAATTTGGTGTTGAATTTAGTCATTTGTTTTTCTAAAACAATACATAAAACTATACATAAAAATAAATGGTTATTGATATACTCATCTGAAATCTTATTTACATGAAAGCTTACACTATTCTGAACAGAAGAAAATAAACTTGAGGGCTCTACGTCAAACCTGAGGGAAGATAAAATCATTTATAACCTAATGTGTTTCATTCAAAGTGGAGCCTCATGCGGCGCACACGGAGATTTTAAAAAGCGCGTAACTTCTGAACCCATTGACCAATCTAAAAAAAATGTCATTTCTGTAATTAGTATCAAATCTTCTATAGGTATACGGGTCATTCCATGTCAAATCATCCAGAATTATGTGAAAATGTCACCCACCATTCCCGATTTTGATGAACTTTAGTATGCTTATAGAACTTTTAATGCTGATTACAAAAATGACAACTTTTTTAAAATTGGTCAAGGGGTTCAGAAGTTACGCGCTTTTTAAGATCTCCGTGTACGCCACATGCGGCTCCACTTTGAATGACACGCATTAGGTTATAAATGATCGTATCTTCCCTCGGGTTTGCCATAGAAACTTCAAGTTTGTTTTATTTTGTTCAGAATAGTATAAGCTTTCATTTAAATAACGTTTCAGATGAATGCATCAATAAACATGTATTTTTATATATAGTTTTATGTATTCTTTTAGAAAAATAAATGACTAACTTCAAGAGCGAATTTCATGCAATGTCCCCCCTTCAATTTCTCCCCAATTTTATATGTAGGTAGCTCGGAGTATGTACTAATGACTGATGAAAAAATTGGGATGGGCGGTTCCGAGACAGGGTGATAAAAAATCATTTTGATCAAATGATATTAAAAGTAAATCTTATTAAAAATGCTTATGTATTTAGCACAAAGCCTGAAGTTCAATATGTTTCAAGCTACAATATTCAAAATTTATGTTCACTCTGTGTGAATGTAAGCATAGGCGTAACCTGGCAGGGGCAAAGGAAAGCTCTTGCCCCCTCGCAAATTTATATATTAATTTTAATTTACAAGTTAAATATATTTTGTGGTCCTCCTGGCACTTGAGGAACAAACGAATAAAGAGTAATAATTGTGATTTTTCAAATGTATTTATCAAATAATCCTGGACATTATTTTTTTGGGATGGAAACCTTTGTGATTATCTCAATCCGAAGATAGTTTCCAAGTGACACCCATTAAGATAGTACCTAAAAATTGTACTGTATGCATTGCCAAAATTTCATGTACTATAAATTGTGCCGTTCACATGTTAGATGGATATTTTGACCATTTTAAACACACTAAAGTATTTGACTTATCACTAAGTACATATGTCCATCCGTTTGTGTTGTTAATGTCCACTGGACACAGCATACTTTTTGGCCAGTAGTGGGAAGTTGATGGGACCAAGTGGATGCAAGAATTTAATAGCTGCAACTCCATTTTGACGTGGACTTTTGAAGCAATCCTACAAACAAGTTTGAGTCACGCACACACATGCTACTACATAACTGTTTACTGTTGGAATTCGGAAAGCCACTTCTTCACAAAAGTCAAACCATACAGCTATACAAAACATATTACATCGGCACTTACTATTTTTTCTCTGACTGTTAAACAACTAGTGTTTCGAAGTAAATAGTTACAAAGTTCCAAGTACAGTTACTTTTTATTTATGAACTCTAACTGTAACTAGCTACTTTTAAAAGTAAGTACCTGTAACGTTAACAACGGTAACAAGAGTTACTTTTTGCAGTAGGGAAATAGCTAAATTGGACAATTCTGTTCCAGACTATAAAAATAAAATATGTACCTTCTCCGGATGCTACGTGAAAGGATTTTCTTGGAATTGCTGGCAAGGAAGCTATACTTTGTTGCATTCTAAATTTAGAACATCCACGCTTTACTGTAATTCATTTCTAATTGTATGTGAAAACTCCATTGTTTTTGGTAGACTGCTGCTTACGTTTGGAATGTTGTCCAGCTAGGAAAAAGTCATTGTCGAGGGAGTGGATCTTTGGATGTTGTTGAACTTGGAATGGAGGAGAAAGGAATAAGTGCAAGTGGAATCAATGACACCATATTCAAAAAGTGATCAGCATACAAATATTTTTTAAAATTATAATCGTTCAAACAAAGCTGACTGTGTTTTCCATAATTTATTAGCAGTAATAATGTAAATATATGAATACATATTATGTACTAGAAACATAAGTAAAACACGGTAGTCTTCATGATTATTGATTTTGTGTAACGTTTACACAAATCAATGATCATTAACAGTACATTACTGTTACAGTAACTGTAAAAGAAACTCAGTTACTTTAAAAGTACCAGTAACAATAACTGAGTAACTTTTTTAATGATTGACTGTAACTCAGTTACTTGCAGAAAGTAACTTACGGAACCTGTAAGTTCAATATAGTGCATACTTCCTGGTACTGTTGTAGTACTTTGCAATCGCTGACACATTGTACTGTGGGTTGTTGTCATTTCATCCTAGATGATTACTAAGAAATTTATGCCTTGAATACTATTTCTACGGAATTGGTACATAATTGCCGTTCTTGTTGCTTTATACTATACGTAGAAGCCTATACAAGTATTTTACTGTTCCAACCATCCCGTCACAAGGATATTTTCTGCGGTATGTGGCGAAAAAGCTCCATTTGAAAAAAAACTCTATCAGCACAAATGTGTAGTATTAATTCTTACTTCATATTACGTATCCTCATGAAGAGTAGCCAAAAAAGAACTTCCATATTGAGATAAAATGCACAAAAAGAATGTTCTCGAAGATAAATTTGCTAAACTTGGGAATGTTAATAATGATTCTATATATAATTATATAATATACAATTTTTTTTAAAAAAAAATGAAGGCTGTTGAAACTAACTTTGATACAGTGGAACCTCGATTTTACGTTTTCCAGGGACCAAGCTGTAAAATCTTGAAAAATTTCTAAACAGACCACCAAGACTGAATGCAAAATGAAAGGAAATGTAAAATCGAGGATCTTAAATCGGGGTTCCACTGTAATTATTACTTGCAAATTTTAAATTAATCTATAAATATGGGAGAGGGCAAGAGCTTCCCTTTGCCCCTGCCAGGTTACGCCTATGCTTACATTCACACAGAGTGAACATAAATTTTGAATATTGTAGCTTGAAACATATTGAACTTCAGGCTTTGTGCTAAATACATAAGCTTTTTTAATAAGATTTACTCTTAATGTAAATGATTTTTTATCACCCTGTCTCTGAACCGCCCATCCCAATTTTTTCATCAGGCATTAGTACACACTCCGAGCTACCTACATATAAAATTGGGGGGACATTTAAGGGGGGCATTGCATGAAATTCGCTCTTGAAGTTAGTCATTTATTTTTCTAAAATAATACATAAAACTATATATAAAAATACATGTTCATTGATGCATTCATCTGAAACGTTATTTAAATGAAAGCTTATACTATCTGAACAAAAGAAAACAAACTTGAAGTTTCTATGGCAAACCCGAGGGAAGATACGATCGTTTATAACCAGAGCTAGGAATTTTAGGTGCTGCACCTTAAATTATTTTGTGAAAATGGGTAAAAAAGTGACTCATCTCCAAAATAAGCACGTATTGAACTCTACTCATGGTGTTTCGATTGCACCTTTTTGCACCTTTTTCACAATCTCAGACCCTCTTGCACCTTTTCGCCCTTTTTGCATCTTTGTCATTTTTTAATACAACTCGCGCGCTGTTTAACCCCACCCACATTCGAGGCACGGCTTCTTAGCACGCGATTCTTGTTTACCGCACAACAATGAATCGGTTTTCTTCAGTTCTTGGACGTTAATGTAACGTGCGTCCATTTCGATCTGCAGCCGAGAGATCGGGAGAAACGTGGCGGGCGGCGCTGACGGAGGTGCCGACATTTGCGGCCTGTAATGCCCGCATATTTTTATGGACATATGCAGACATTTATATAAATATTGCAAAACTAGCACTAACCTGTGTTATAAGAGTTGTTCAAAGTGATGTCCACCTACATTCACACATTCCTGGCATCGTTTGATGAAATTTTGATTCACACGCAAAAGTTCTTCTTTCGTAATTCTTCCTAGTTCTGCCCTTATATTGTCTTTTAGTTCGTCGATGCTATGAGGGTTATTTCGGTAGACTCTATTTTTCAAAGTTCCCCACAAATAATAGTCACATACGGTAAGATCTGGCGAACGTGAAGGCCATAAACCTCTTGAAATTATTCTGTCATCAAACACCTCCCTTATAGCGTCCAAAGAATCAGCTGCGGTATGGGCTGTGGCCGAATCTTGTTGAAAATACCCATATTGTCTCTCATTATCTGATAACTGAAAAAACGGCGCGAGTATTTGTGTGCGGTACCTCTCTGAATTTATTGTGTCTTCAAAAAATATAGGCCCTATTATTCTTTTGGCACTTACAGCACACCACACACCAATTTTTGCATCGTGTAACGGAACTTCGTGTATTATTCGGGGATTTTCAGTGCTCCAGTATCTATTGTTCTGTGAACAAACATGACCACGCAAGTGAAACCATGCCTCATCCGAAAAAATTATTAACTGTGGATCAACAATACCATCTACAATATTCTGCAAAACCCAATTACAGAAATTTACTCTACTTACGTTGTCAGGGGGCCGTAATTCTTGCACTATAGAAACTCTGTACGGTTTTAATTTTAGTAGCTTAGTGGCTGTATGTGCTGATGATTTTGACACGCCCATCTCCTGTGAAACACGGCGTAGAGGTTTGTTTGGAGAACGTTCTAACGCTGCACCAATTTCATCGAGTTTTGCTTCGGTTAGAATCCGTCGTTTTTGCTTAGGTGTTTTAAAATTTAACGATCCAGTTTCTCGTAATTTAAGGACAAGACGTCTAACCGTATCTCTATGTGGAGGTGAAACGCCTGGGAATTTCTGTACAAATTGCCTACACACGTCTCGACACGAGTCTGTTTTCACGTAAGTGTCATACATAAAAATTCTTTGTTCTAACGTGAACCTTGCGGTTGGCATTCCAATCGTCTGACTGACACAACACACATACACACTGCAATAACACAAACAAGTAACGGCAAGTAACCAAGAATAACACTCTTACGCACAGTACGAAATTAACACGCTCTTGGTTTACATCTGCCTGCCACTATTTCACAGCTCTGTAGTCGCAAAGGAACAAAAAACTTGAGCTAGGAGATTTCGGATTGCAAGGAAGCTCAAGAACACCATTAGCTTTTAACGGTTCGTCTGCAGCGTAATCTTGATACAGTGTTGCACATTCGAAACCTCCAAACGATCCCCATCGACACAAAACTCTTTCAAGGATATAAACTTAAGCAGGACGTTACTGGTCAAAACTATGATTAAAATGTTTTACAGAGTATTATCTGTGGCTCTTAATATAATTTCTAAAGCGTATTTATTTGTGTATATAAGGGTGGAACTTGGAAGAATTACAGAAGAACTTTTGCGTGTTATAACACAGGTTAGTGCTCGTTTTGCAAGATGTCCACAAAAATAAGCGGGCATTACAGGCCTCAAATGTCGGCATCTCCGTCAGCGCCGCCCGCCACGTTTCTCCCGATCTCTCGGCTGCAGATCGAAATGGACGCACTGTAGTAAGCGCGCGGACTTTAAACAGTGCCAACAATGACGCGTTACAATTGCTAGAAGTTGTGCTTTTTTGTCCTATGCTGTATTGTTTACGAATTGTTGTTCAAACCCTACAATCTACAACAAGGATGTGGATTACCGGTTGAAAACAAAATACGCACCACTTGTGTCTGTTGACGTTGAACGTTCTTTTTCAACTTACAAGTATCTGCTTAGTGACCGCAGATGTAGCCTCACTCAGAAGAACATAGACATTTTGAATGTAATCTATTTTAACAGTTTTCTAGATGACTAATTTTAACCCTAGAACACTACCGTACGTAAAATTTACGTATGCTTCGCGCTCATTTCCCTCCCCTACCTCCCACATCGCACTCACCTACCCCTCTGCCTATGGTATTCCTCGGGCATTCTGTCAGGTGCGTGGCAGCACTGTGGTAAGGAGGGCGCAAGCAGTGAACGTCTTTAGTTTGTGCGTTATGTGGGACTCTGTACGTCAATAATGCGTAGCGATAGTAACAGAAGAAAAATCTTGCACGTAATTTTGACGTGCATGTAGTAATAACGCCATTTGTGTTCACGTAAAATTTGCTTGAATTTTTCTATAATATGATCAACATAGCAGCGATCAATGGATACATTATTCACACTCACAACTTCTACAACAATCAGGTCAACTCAGAAAAGAGACTACTCTCACGAATTCAGTTCATGCTTCACCTCAATGAGAACTTGACCAAGATCTGGCAGGAGCAAATGCTAAATCCGGGACTGTCACAGGAGTTAATAAAGTCAATTTTGAATGTACTGGGGAAGGAAGAGACAAGTACAGTAGCAGCCACGTCACAAGGGAACAAAAAAAGGAGGATGACAACTACGTACTGCTCCTGTGGGAAGCCCATTTGTGGAACACTACCGTACGTAAAATTTACATATGTTTTGCGCTCAAATTCCTCCATTACCTCCCACCTCGCACCCACTCATCCTTCTGCCTAGAAGTGCCTCAAGTTGTCTGTCAGACATAAGGCAACACATAAGGAGGGTGCAAGCGCTGATTGTCTTGACTTGGTTTGTTATGTTGTGCACTGTACGTCAATTTTACGTATCTGTGTAAAAACAGAAATATCTTTCACGTAATTTTGACATTTTTCACCTTCATTCTTAATGTACGAACGGGCTTGTCAAACAAGACCTTCTCTTACAATATTGTATGTTTAATAAAAAAAATTTTATACATTTTAAAATGAAGAATAAAATTCCAATATAAGGAAAAATAAACAAAATAATGTTCGCAATGAATAGAAATTTGTTTTCATGATGTAGAGGTTGTTTTAAAAGTAGATTCCTTCATGTACGTAAAATTTACGTAGCGGTAGTTCCACTGTAATATTGGAACACGGTAGTGTTCTAGGGTTAAGCAAGTAAGAAGAAGCATATTTTCTTTTATGTCGCTTTCTAATGTATCATAAAATTTTCTTTGCTTAGTTATATTAAACGATTTAAAACCAGAGAATACTCTATGTGTTTATCCAGACAAGTTGAATCATATATGTATCCTATGCACTGCTCACAATAAATTTTACATCTGAAAATTAGCACCTATTTTAGCACCCTTTTTGTACAAAAATTGGCACCTTTTTTTCACCTTTATTGGCAAAATTTTGCACCTAAAATTCCTAGTTCTGTTTATAACCTAATGCGTGTCATTCAAAGTGGAACCGCATGTGGCGTACACGGAGATCTTAAAAAGCGCATAACTTCTGAACCCCTTGACCAATTTTTAAAAAAATGTCATTTTTGTAACCAACATCAAAAGTTATATAAGGATACCGAATTTTATCAAAATCGGGGATGGGGGGTGACATGGCCTGGATGAATTGACGTGGAATGACCCATACCGTATTTGATCAAAATTGTGGTTGGTGGGTGATATGACCTGGATGAATTGACATGGAATGGCCGTGTAAGAAGTTTCGATGTGTTTGGATTCACATTAGTTTACCGAGTAAGACAGCAAAAATCGTAGCAAAATATGGTGAAAGATAATACCTATTATTTATAATTAATTCTATTCCTTTTACAACTTGAAACATAAGACTTTTGATCGAGTAAATATTTCTGTGGCTAGATGTATTGCAATAATTGTTTACAGCCAAAGTGCACTTTATCCGAGGTACGAGTACAAATTCATACATGATATGATAAATATCTAATAACCAAAACAAATAAATAAATAAAAACATCTTCGCCTTACTTCCATACAGCATGCAAAAGAATTCGTTGATTGATCGTATGCATTTATTTAATACCTACATAATGATATCAAAATAACACTAATCTCTTAGCTTAAATTGCTACATGATTTTGCAAAGTGCATATTAAGTTATGCAACAATAAATTCAGAAATTTCCAACTCGGAGGGATGGTAGCAATGAAGACAGGCTACATTGAACTGTGCTTCTGGATTCCCTAAGTGTTTACTTCGTTGAGTACTTCTTTATGCGTGTCTAATAATTGACTACACGCTCTAACTTGTTGAACTTCTATTTTAATTTTCATCAACACATTGTTTTCTACATCTTTTTGTCATATTTCTACTTTCACTAAGTCGATATTTATCCTCCAACAATTTATTTATATTCTTTCATCGTGTGCTGCCATCTATGTTCCCATCGACGCCTTGTAATCAAGGGGTCCCGGATTCGATACCTAGTGGAGGCACATAGTGGTTTGGATTTCACTTTAAACTGTAGGTCCAGCCCCAATTAGCCTTACTGTGCACAAAGTGGACTTAAAACACCAACTCAAACCAAACCAAAGCCATCTATGTTCCATCTCGTGTTATAAGCATATCTGGTTTGTAACAACTCCTTTTGAAACAAATAGCCTCGCTATAATCAAAATTAAGATTTTTGGTTGGCGCTACTCAAGGAAGACATCCCGGTTGTGACGCTCCCTCGAGGGCGGCGGTCCGGTTCGCCTGGCCCTTAAGCCACCCATGTCTGAATTTTTAACCAAAATTGGCCGATTTTGGGGTCATGTCGAACGCGAAGGCAGAAAATGATTCTTACTGGAGGTCACCTCTCAGCATAAAATAGAAAGTATCCAATTGGGGATTTCCCGTAGAGAAACGTAACTGCTTCCTTTCACTTTTCCCCTAGTTACTACTCTGCAGGACATTTGTGCATCTTCCTCTTCTGCCCTCGTTCAATGGACTGGCATTGAGAGACTGAACAAAAGTTGGCAACCTCAGCGAAACGGGTCACGCTCCAGGTGCAAACGCCTCCATCTTTTCTGCACGCGCGTGTTGGCTCCGCAGAGGAGGATGTTTCGAAACGACTTAAAATGACAGCGTAGAAGTGAAAATCCCGCTGCATACTTCCAGGAAAACAGTAACACAACAATCTATGTTGCCTTTCTAAAGCTTTTTTTTTTCCCCCAGCATCTGAAACTGCTGCTTGTGCAACCACGGTATTTCGCTGTTGAGACAGGCCAGGAAAAAACTACGATGTTACGCATCACTTGCTATTGTTCACTCAGGTTCAAAGATGCCGCTCGCTGTCCAGCGCGTTAAGTGGAGACTTCCAATCTCTCCACCCAAATTCCCGGATTCGAGTCCTCGGAATGGGTGTTCTTTGCGATTGTCCCTTCTTCTGTTTCAGTGCAAATACACATATACCAGGTCTTCAATTTACATTTTTTTATAATACATTACGTTGTTAATGCAAAACACCCCAATGAAGAATTATAGAAACTGTTCTGGACATTCAGAATAGCTATAAGAAAAGCCGATATGAATTAATTTTCACCCAGCAACAATTATGAAATACCATAACCTTAAGTACAAACCAAAAGATAATAAAGAAATTATTAACATTATTAAATTCCATACTCCCTATTCACTAATTGTACATTTATTAATTAAATTAACTAATTACGCAGCATTTAATACCGTTCCAGTCTCTAGAATGGGTAAATTACACACTAAACAGCATAATTATAACAACAATGTAGCTAAATCTTGTATTTTTCTATTTTCTTGTGCTACGTTATGCATATAATAAATAACTGAATAAATAAGAGAATAAAAAAGCGGGGAACCGTTTAAATTCAGAGAAACTGACGTCGTGGTTTATTTAAAGGTACCAGGACACAAAGCGCATACCCTCGAATGTATGCGGGTGGAGGCGGGCTTTCTTCGCCCCCCCCCCCTTGTTTTAATATTATTATACTTCTTCAGTTTCATCTAATCAGACGACGCAATGGTTTTGTACTGGTTTTCAAGAGGGGGTAAACCAGAGGGGAGGGGGTCAATTGGCTTATAGTAGTTCGATGACTGTCGTCCTAATTGCGAACAGTCTTAGTTGCGAATAGTTCTAATTGCGATCGCTTGCTGCCTGAACAGAAAAATACTCCAAGGACTAATCGCGAACACATTTTTCTGCCTTCGGACCTACAACTTTCTCTCACGCTTCCAGAGTCTATTTAACGATTTTCTTTTAAAAAGGACTCAGTTCCAGACTTAAGACTGTCAGTGTTATGTTGGATCATAGAAAATTCGACATGATTAAAGAGTCGCCAAAGTATATATGATTTAATAATAAAAGTGTGGCCTATTTTTTATAATAATATGTATTGCACAGTTCTTAACTGGAAAGAGCTTCGTCATTTAATAATACAATTATTAACTTTACCTAAATTTCAAAACATGTGACACTGTTCTTAATAATTTAGGAATACTTGTTAGTGCTCCTCGCCAAAAAAATAAAAACACATTTTCTTCTTCCGTTTTACATCTTCCAGACTCCTAAGAATCATGCCATTGGACTTTTCTGCCTCAATCTTTAAGCTTTATAAAAGGTCTTCCCTTCTCGGATGTGGACTACCTAGCTCTCTGTTGATTTTGCGGTTCCATCCCTCCACTACATTATTTGTCCGGTGCTTCCTGTTCAAGCAGTTTCACATCACTTAAGGCACCAAGGAGTTTTCGAGTCATTAACACACGAATGAAAGCCAGGTTACGTCGACAGACAAAGGGTGAAATGACCTTGGAGAGATTTACGAAACAAAAGACCATGATAAGTCAATCGGGTTGGCTATTGTTGTTAGTCAAATCAGCTGTCTCTCTGCGTCACTATCTTATCAGTTTTTGAAAACATGTTTTTCAGTTTTATGTATTCGCAATTAGGACGATTTAGGCATTGTTCGAAATTAGGACACAACCGATGACAACTGTGAGATAGTGTTGCCCACGAGACGAGACGAGACTTTGGTCTGTCTCGTCTTGTGAAAATGCTGTCTCGTCTCGAGGAGCTTTATTTATCCCGTCCCGTCTCGTAAAATTAATGTAGGATATCATGCCAACAAAGTGCCTCCCCGATGGTGCAGTGGTAGCATCATTGCCTTGTAATCAAGGGGTCCCGGGTTCGATACCCGGTGGAGGCACAAGTGGTTCGGATCCCACTTTAAACTGTAGGTCCAGTCCCGATTAGCCTTACTGTGCATAAAGTGGACTTAAAACACCAACTCAAACCCAACTCATGCCAACAAAAGTTAAAAGTGGGAGAAACATTATTCCCGGAAGTGGGTTAAACTTTTAAAACATTATGTTCACCGTACAGTCATAAAAAATAAGGTTCTTTAACTACAAGGATGTTGATTATCAATAGCTAAATAATTTCTGGAATATGCCTTGTATTTCTGGCGTCCATCCACCTTTTATCCATCGTACACGAAGGGAGCTTGCACACCGAACAAATACGGGACAGCCTACAAGTCACACGGAGCGGTTGTAATCTTGCAAAGTTGCAAGCGACGCGAACCCCTTTCGTCTAGGCAAGTATTCACCGCATATGCACTACAGTAGTGTAATTGATGATAATATAAACTCGAGAAATGATGAGCCCCCTCAGGCAGATTTGGCTACACATAACACTAGCTCAAGATGTGCATATGAGCTTATTGCTCAAGTGTGGTACTCTGTCTAACCCAAGATTTTTGTAAAAATGCCCTCGGGAATTTCCCGTGAAATGATGAGCCCCCTCAGATTGATTTGCCTACACTTACAAAAGCCACATCTGTGAGATTGTTGTCCATAAGCTTGTCAAAAATATGCCCTTCTTGATATTGTATGATATCTTAAGTATAGTGACTGCTATAGTGCCCTAGCATGTATAGATTTCAAAATATTAACAATTCTGTTAATATTGCACTTTTCAGAAAATTCTATTTATAGAACAGACATAAATCAGAGATTTACAGCTTAAATATTGCATGTATCAGGAAAATTATAGAGACAAAAAATGTAGAGAATCATGCCTAGAATATGCCTACAAAATTTTAAGTCTCCAGCACTGATAGTTTTTGAAAAAATCACAAATTCAAAAAATTATCGATTTTTTAACAAAACTTCTAAACAGCCTCTAGAGTTGAAATAAACAACTCCCATGCCTCTATCTTGAAAAATAGGCAAGTTATTCAGGATCTAGAGAACAACAAGATATTTTGAAAAACTTATAGAGACCGAAAAGTTGCATCTTGAGATGCACATGAGAAATCACCAAGCCCCATGTCTCTAGCATCAATAGTTTCAGAGATATCAGAGAAACAAAATTATTGATTTTTTTCAAAATTTGAGTATGTTGTTCTGTGAGCCATGCCGGGTCATCCCATCGGCCCAGAATGAAATTATTTCTATATGGGCACCTGTGTTAATTCTGAAATTAAAACTGTAGGCCCTAACTGAGTCTCTGGATTGAACATGTGTCAAATTACACAGCAGGCAGGTTATAATATTTTAAGACAGAACTGAGAGTAGAATATCATGTTTCTGGATTGAACATGTCTCAACATTATTACACAGCAGGCAGGTTATAATATTTTAACACAGAACTGAGAGTATCATGTCTCTGGATTGAACATGTCTCAACATTATTACACAGCAGGCAGGTTATAATATTTTAAGACAGAACTGAGAGTATCATGTCTCTGGATTGAACATGTCTCAACATTATTACACAGCAGGCAGGTTATAATATTAGAGAGTATCATGTCTCTGGATTGAACATGGATAAACATTATTACACAGCAGGCAGGTTATAATATTTTAGAACAAAACTGTTTCTGGATTGAACATGTCTCAACATTATTACACAGCAGGCAGGTTATAATATTAAAACTATAGGCCCTAACCGAGAGTATCATGTTTCTGGATTGAACATGTCTCAATATTATTACACAGCAGGCAGGTTATAATATTTTAAGACAGAACTGTTTCTGGATTGAACATGCATCAACATTATTACTCAGCAGGCAGGTTATAATATTTTAAGACAGAACTGTTTCTGGATTGAACATGCATCAACATTATTACTCAGCAGGCAGGTTATAATATTTTAAAAGAAAGCTGAGAGTATCTCATGTCTCTGGATTGAACATGTCTCTGGTCTGAACATGCATCAATATTATTACTCAGCAGGCAGGTTATAATATTTTAAGACAGAGCTGAGAGTATCATGTCTCTGGATTGAACAGGGGTAAACATTATTACACGTCAGGCAGGTTATAATATTTTAAACAGAGCTGAGAGTATCATGTTTCTGGATTGAACATGCATCAACATTATTACACAGCAGGCAGGTTATAATATTTTAAGACATTGAACATGCATCAATATTATTACTCAGCAGGCAGGTTATAAAAACAAAGCTGAGAGTATCACGTCTCTGGATTGACATTATTACTCAGCAGGCAGGTTATAAAAACAAAGCTGAGAGTATCATGTCTCTGGATTGAACATGTCTCAACATTATTACTCAGCAGGCAGGTTATAATATTTTAAGACAGAGCTGAGAGTATCATGTCTCTGGATTGAACATGGGTAAACATTATTACACAGCAGGCAGGTTATAATATTTTAAGACAGAGCTGAGACATGTCTCTGGATTGAACATGTCTCAACATTATTACTCAGCAGGCAGGTTATAATATTTTAAGACAGAGCTGAGAGTATCATGTCTCTGGATTAAACATGTCTCAGCATTATTACTCAGCAGGCATGTTGTTATAATATTTTAAGACAGAGCTGAGAGTATCATGTCTCTGGATTGAACATGGGTAAACATTATTACACAGCAGGCAGGTTATAATATTTTAGGCCCGAGTATTAGGGATTTACACAGCAGGCAGGTTATAATATTTTAGAACAGAACTGAGAATATTATGTTAGGATTTAACAGGTATAAATATTATTACACAGCAGGCAGGTTATAATATTTTCGAGTATTAGGGATTTACACATCAGGCAGGTTATAATATTTTAGAACAGAACTGAGAATATCATGTTGGGGGATTGAACATGTTACACAGCAGGTAGGTTATAGTACAACAGGCAGGTTAAGAACTGTAGGGCAGCATTGTTTTAGGATGGGCAGTGTTGCATGGCCATGCTTATTACACAGCAGGCAGTTATGCCCGAACATGTGTAAAATTACACAGCAGGCAGGTTATGTTAAGAAGTAGCAGTGGTGTACAGTCATGGAAAAAAGTTCTTCCCCATAAGGCTTTAATAGGAGCAAGTAATGCAGGAGGGTAGGCAACACATATTGCACCCTTCGATGATCGGGTGATTTTGCCTGTCTTAACACCAAGAAATGTGTTCCACGCGAAGGTCAACATGGCAGGAAAGCAAAGAGGATCACGTGACTATTGGTTACGTGGAGTGTTGTGCTTCTCCACGTCCCCAGTTCTTGATCCACATTGCAGAAAAAGTAGAGCTGCATGCAATATATGAAAATAGGTTGTTTTCAACTACACTCTTAATTATGATTTTCCCAATTGTAAATCTATCAGACGTGTCTCCCTATTTAGTCGGAACAGTCTTTTACTTTGAATTCCTGTTTGTCATAGGCGTAACTTGACGGGAGCAGAAAGGGCATTTGTAACCCCCCCCCCAAATCAGGTTTCTTAAAGCTGCTAAAACAGGAATTAAATACTATGATTTGACGCGTCCAAAAAAAGTATTATATTGAAAGATTGTTCCCAAATACGTAGATAGCAATTTAATACTTTGAAAGTGTCTCAGATTTGTTTATTATGTCACATCTTAGTGTGGCACAGGTCTACTACAAAAGTGGAATTTCGTAACAGAAATATGAACCCACTCCTTTTATTTCGTAGCCGATTTCATCTTGAAACTGAAATTAAGAATATTAGTTAACAATGTCATTGGTAAACAATAAAAAAATGTGTTAGACCCAATTCTTTAATACCTTATCATAATCTTTATCGCAAGTTTAAATTTTGTTGTAAGTCCACTTTATGCAAAAAAAAAAAAAAAAGGTAAAGTTCTCACCTGTGCTTAGCGCTACGCCATGAAGTCGTATAGGGGGTGTGGGGGTAACGCCCCACACTTTCTTGATTCGTTCGTGAGTGGGGGTGATGTGATCAGCATCACGCCGCCCCACACTTTCTTGATTCGTTAGTGAGTGTGGGTGATGTGATCAGCATCACGCCCCTGACCGCCTTTACCCCCAGGGTTTCCCCCAGGTACCCATGTCATTCGACGCTGGGTGGGCGCCGGGGTCGCTTCCAACGTTAGAAAAGTTCCCGGGCTTGAACCGGCCGGGGATCGAACCCGGGGCCTATAGCATGGTAGTCAGACGCGTTACCGACTGAGTCATCGGCACAGATAGACTAATCTGAAATGCATACAGTTTAAAGTGGGATCCGAACCACTATGTGCGATCACCTGGTATCGTACCCGAGACCCCTTGATTACAAGGCCTTACCACTACGCCATCAGTGAGGCGCACACAATCTTTGTATTTCGACATTTTTAAACCTATATGTATCATATAAGAGGTTGTTTAACGTTGCTATGCCTCTATGAATTATATTTAGCCAGTATTCAAGCACATAGCGTCAGGTTTCATAGAATATAAGCTTCTCTTCCATGTTTATGGTTTCCTGTCTGCAGTAGAAAAACTGGCAGGTTCCCATTGCTTTTCTTTCAATAGTCTTCCAATGGTTGCATATCATATCACTCAAATTTGATTCATTCGTTGCGAACACAATCCCCGATGGCGGAGTGGGATCGTGGGCGCCTTGTAATTAAGGGATCCCGGGTTCGATACTCGGTGGAGGAACATAGTGGTTCGGATCCCCCTTTAAACTGTAGGTCCATTCACGATTACCCTAACAGGACATAAAGTGGACTTAAGACACCAAATCAAGCAACCAACACAATCCCGTTATTGTCCAGATTATCGAATCCAGAACCTTCGTCGCGAATAACATAAGCAGGAAGACAACGTGAAATAACCGAACAGAAACAGAACCTAAAACCTACATCGGATAGATTGGATTAAGTCGACGATACAGCACGGGTTCTGAAATGAAAAAGAATACGAAAGTTGAAGGACCTCTATACGCACCCACTTTTCCTCCACTCAATGGGGAAGATATCCTTCTAGCTGAGAAGCCTTTACGTAGGAGTGCCCTGAGGGAACTTCAAGGCCACGACGATAAAGTGTTCTACGTGCAATGACGGGACCAAATCATACGTCAGATAGCTGTGTTCCTCCTTATTTCGTACGCCATTGATAACTGGAACACGTGACCTCGTCTTTGGTAGAGCAGAAGCCTGCTTGCTTGCCACCACCCTTTAGTTCAGTGACCTTCGCCCGTAGTCAGCAAGAGTGAATGACTCACCAGATACTTGTTGTCTGTGAGGCTACACAAGAATAGATATTTCGTTAGTGGCTGTAAGTATTGTTTCATCTGCAGTTATATCAGTTAACATTTCAATAGTTTCCTAATGGTTACGTTAGTGATAAACATGTAAATTAGTTCTCGAGAGTGAACGTTTTATCTATTTGAACGGGGGATTTTTATACAGCCTGCATGTATTATTTTTTCCTGAAACAAGAAGAAATTCGAAGACGCAAAAAGAGTTGTATAAGAGTAGTTAACAAAAGGAAAAAAGAAGAAGAAAACGAA
Source organism: Lepisma saccharinum (assembly GCF_977018435.1). Taxonomy (NCBI): domain Eukaryota; kingdom Metazoa; phylum Arthropoda; class Insecta; order Zygentoma; family Lepismatidae; genus Lepisma; species Lepisma saccharinum. Next base: position 27,538,189 of record NC_139232.1, on the reverse strand, counting down.
AATGTAAATGCTGAAATAAATTATGGTAGAGATCGAGTGAATAACATTTTGTCATGGGGCCTCCTCGATGGCGTAGTGATAACGTCGTCGCCTTGTAATCAGTGGATCCCGGGTTTGATACACGGTGGATGCACATAGTGGTTAGTATCCCACTTTAAACTGAAGGTCGAGTCCAGATTAGCATATCTGTGCACCAAACCAAAACTAAGAAAGAAATTGTCACAGTGTAAGAAAATTTCATGTTCAACCAGATACGAAACAAAAGGGAATAATATATTGCAGGTTGGAGTTCACATCTGTAGCATCTAACCAGCACAATTATGAATCGCAACATATCGTATCAGATCCATTTTTATTATACATGTATGATAATATAAGGGAAGTAGAGGAAAGAGAAAACCAAGCGAAACACGGACGCCTTCTCCAGAATTTCAAATCTCGTTACGTAAGGTTCTGGGTTGGAGTCCCGAACAGGCATGACTTTCTTGTTCTTGCCCTTTTATCTGCTTCATTTCATCATAATTCATCGTTATGGTTTACCTGCAGGGAAAGAATAATGACAATAATTGCCAATACAAAGCCAATGACAAACAGAATAACTCGATTACGGAGGTGCCAAGAAGAAACGAGACTTTACAGTTTCTCCGTCTCTCGGTTTGTCGAATTGAAAATTGCTCTCCCGTTCTCGGTCTCGATTAGTTAAATATAGAAATCGAAAATGTATGTGAATGAATATACATGTATTTTATATATTCCGGTTTTGTAGGAGATTTCGTGAGAGATGAAGTAAGTACTCTTCCATCGTATTTATTTTTATAATTTTTATTCCCTGTTCGATGATCGCGACGATAAGGACGAGTGACCATTACATGAAATTGATGACGAAATAGTCAAACACCCCCGACAAGGACGGTACTCAAACCCGGGAACTTTGGCGACGATATCGAATGTCAATCACTTAATGAGCTTGACCACCGAGCCTGCTTAATGTTGTTTCTGTCAGGTAATTCGTAATAACTATCATTTGCTTCATAATTTATCTTATTGTTGTGATTAACCTGAATTCAAAGAATTAGTTGAAAGGCAAAAATGCAAGATTGAATGTCTCTGATGTTACTTCGTGCCGAATAATATGACGTGGTATTATGATATGAATTTATTAATCATATAATATGCCTATTCATTCCATTGATTGATCCCAATTGAGCACACAAAATATGCTATAATGTCCACTCCATGGAGGAGTGGTTAGCACAGCGCGCTACGATGCCATGGGTCCCTGGTTAGAATCTCGACTTGGGCGTGGGTGTCCTTGGTAAGTGTCCCTTCATCAATTTTATCACAGCATCACTCATCTTCATCGTCGCTATTTGCCAAAAGTGAAAGAATTGCAAATCTAAATAACAAACATCCAATCAAATCGAACATCTCTACCGATTTAATTCTATACGGTACCGAATTCCCACTTTATTACTGCATCTTAAGTCATTTTACAGCATCTCAATTGTTTTCCGATTCGAAAACATTTGGAATGTTGTTTTGTGCAGTTGATTGTGCATTGTTTCGTTGTTTGGATTGTTTAATTAACGTCGCATTAATTAGTTTTAGACCAATCGTGACGGGAGAAGCAAGAGCACAAAGGAAGCGAAAAAGACAAGGAAGAGACCACGGCTTTCTTTAAAGATAGCATCCCGTGAATACAACTCAAGTGACTGCAGAATATTATGAATAAAATTTATTTCGCTTTTTCCTTTTATTTCTATTTCAGTTATTTTACTTCGCTTTTCTTCTACCACTCGCGTTACTCGTGTCGGTGAGGAAGAATTATAAACTCGTGAAATGGACGATGGTACAAAAAAATATATGCCTCTCCCACGGTTCGAAACTGTCAGTACAAAATATTGTCTTATTTTTAAAATTTACGGGCAAATATGGTTTGTCACGTAGCAATTTTCGCTTATCTCTTTCTCAAGGGGTTCCATTGCCTCTCTGATGTCGTAGTGGTAACGTCTTCGCCATGTAATGAAAGACTTCCGAATTCAATACCAAATAGAGAGGATTTGGTTCGGATCCCATTTTAATCTGTAGGTCCAGTGCATGAACTGGACTTAAACAATTAACGTGTGGCATGTGGTCTGTGATGAGAACCATCATTTCAGCGAACCTTCTTGACAATGACTCTAATATCACTTGAAAGAAGAGTATTTCCTTACGAGTAGCTTCGTCAAGAAACAGTTCCTGAAATTTTCTTCTGGAGGCATCGTAGCACCCAGCTGTTTGTTGTGGCTGGGGCACGAGTCATGTGACTCATGCTATCAAAGCTCAATCCTTCCCGAGAACTCAGAATCACCAGGCAAACTTAAGCGAATATTTTGTTATTTGGGTTGCATAAACAACAGGCTTAAGACGTTACGAAATTCTACGTCCCGTGGCCCAGGTATTTTTTTCTAAGACTGTACAGCAAGCAGGTTGTGGGACAGCACTGTTTCAGGGCAGTCAGTTTATATTGTTTTGCATGGCCATGCTTATTACACAGCAGGCAGGTTATATTATTTAGATCTTAAATCAATCTGAGCAGTTTCAAATTGTACAGGCAAAACTGCTTACAATTGTAAGTACTCAATATTATAAATTTAAGAAATATCAGTATTATAACTATTAGATATTATATATCTCTAAGTTTTCAATCAAGTAATTCTGCCTGTATATTGCCTGTACAATTGTACAGGCAGAGATGCTTACAATTGTAAGTACTCAATATTATAAATATTATACACTAAGAAATATCAGTATTATAATATATATAAGTAATTCTGCCTGTATATTGCCTGTACAATTGTAAGCAGCTCTGCCTGTACAATTGTAAGCAGCTCTGCCTGTACAATTGTAAGCAGCTCTGCCCTACAATTGTAAGCAGCTCTGCCTGTACAATTGTAAGCAGTGTAATTCTGCCTGTACAATTGTAAGCAGCTTTGCCTACAATTGTAGGGCAGCATTAGGGGTAACAGGGTTAGGTAATAATTGCCTGTACAAGCATCTTAGGCCTGTAGAGTTGTAAGTTTAAAAATTGTAAGATGTTTGCCCGTACAGGTTTATACATATTCACGGGGTATGAATCAAAAGCAGATGTTACTGATAAGTGACCATTTCAGAGCATATTTTCATAAGAGTAAAAGCATTGATTCATTAGCTTAGAAGCATTAATGTATTGGCTTAAGTAGGTATTATTATTAACTTGAAAGCATGTATTAGCTTAAAAGCTTAAAAGCATATGCCGATGTGGCTTATAAAAATTGGCTTTAACACAGGGAAGATAGGACCATCTGTGACCCAGATAGAAACATGGCATGATCTCCATTAACTTGAAAGCTTTGTGAACCTGCAAATGCAGAGCCGGGCTCAGCTTGAATTCACTCTACCACAATTTTACCTACCTAGTAGCTGTACTTTGCCAGAGCAGGTAAATATTCTATATACACCCAAGCATGGAATATTATAAAGAAGAGTTAGTTCCAACTGCTCCACCACCTTATAGTGAGAACAGGGTGAATAGAGACTGCTGCTCTTGCCCTGCTGATTCTGAATCAAAGGATATTATGTGCAGTGCCACAATTGCCAAAGCTATGCTTATATTATTTGGTGTGCTGTCACTAATCCTGATTCTGGGCAAATTGTACTTCTGGTGACTGGGCTTTGAGTGCCTGCAGATTTGTACATATTTGTAGGCAGGCATACCCTGTCAGAACAAGCAGCAGCAGTATAGCTTTTGTAGATACAGAATGAATAGCAGTTATTCTATAAATATGTATTGCTTAACAAAATTCTATTTTTTTATAGATATACCAAGTTACAAAAGCAGTTTTTGAGAAATACAAGTCAGCAGCAGCCAAAGTAATTATATTATTATATGGATAATTCTGACACTGGATTTTTTGACACAAGATGTATTTCAAAATACATAAAATCCAAATCTCTTGTTGAGGGGTTTAAGCTTAGATTCCATGGCCTGTCCGAGCACAACCTGTTTGCAGTTCAGAATGAAACTGAGATGCAGTGGGTGCTTGCCAGTGACAAAATGTTTCAATACCTATTTCTTAATATGATTGGCATGTTTGAAAAATTCACATACAATCTATGCAAAAAAATTGTTGGATTCTTTGTCAGTTTTTACACAGAAAATGATGATTATTATTACCCATCAATAAGAATGTTTAATAATCACAACTACTGTGCAGAGTACAAACTGTACCTGATTGCAGATCAAAGTTTAAATTGGAAGCACTATAAATTTTTGAATAAGATTATTAGTGGAAGAATTATAGATAGAAATGTTGAATTTGTTACAACAGATGATGGATATTTGTATAGTGGTAGAGATTTTAACCCAGAGCTTGTATGCCACTCAAAACATGCCCACATGAATGAACTTGTTCTGTATTTTCTAAGGCAAAAATTTAGAGATTGCACTGGTTATTGTATTATTGAGTTACTGGAAAAAAACAATCTACATTATATATGTAACTGTGGTAAAGAATTATCCACTCTATCAGTGTAATCAGAATGCACCGCAATCATCTATTAACAATTCAACAATTATTACATTTCAGATTGAGTAACAACCTCAAGTAATAATTATATTGTTGCAAATTGTCCTATCTTGTACAAAATATGGCGGGTGAAACAACAAAATCAAACAATGTTTATTACCCTGACATGGTGAACTGTGAAAAATATGCACACCCTATAGACCCTGAAGATGAGTGGGTTATCACTGACAAGCTGGATGGGTCTCACATAGCCCTTGTGATTCAAGAAGGCTCACCCACTATACTGTGCAGCAGAAACACATACAATATACAGGACAGTTTCTGTGGTTTGGAAGGGTATGCACAATCTTGTTGTTAGATTGTAAACATCATAGACATAGACCTCTGAGCCCTTAGGTATGTAAGATATGTTATTCTGGATTTTGGGTCCTATCACCTCCCCATGCACAACAATTGTATCTCCCACCTCTGCATTGATTATTTTGAACAGTTTTTGCATCACAGGGTGCATGCTCTGTGCATATCCTTCTAGGTCACAGATATTTTTCATCATCCTCTGTGATTAAAATTGTAAAGTGTATTGTGTGCTCCATGATGCTCACATAATTAGTGCACAGGATCCAGCTCCTGGTCTAGAAAATTACAAAATTTGGCCTTGCAATCCAAGCTATACAGGGCAATCACACCCAATCAATTTTGTTTGGCAATGTTGATGACTGTGCAGAACAAGTATCTATATGTTTATAAGTGAAGTATTCCATGCTATATTTTCTATGGCATTTTGGGCATATTTTTGTGAGAATTTTGCATTTGTCTGGATTACAATTCTTTTGGTGCTTAACCCAATTGGGGCTGGATATATTCTTATTGCATTGAGTACAATATTTTTGATTTGGCATTTTTGTTATTGGTTTATTATATAAAATTTCTTGGGATTCAAATCAAAATTCTATGCTTAATAAAAAATATCAGTTGGGTTCAGCAGTGTGCTTTGTATATTTAGTGTATATACTTAGTGTCTTAATATTTTTTGCTTTGGTATTTTTGTTGTTGGTTTATTATATAAAATTTCTTGGGATTCAAATCAAAATTCTATGCTTAATAAAAAATATCAGTTTGGTTCAGTGCAGACAAAAAAACTGCATAGCTCTATGTCAATTAGTTCTTGAGATATTAATTATTTTGTATTTAGGAACCACTTTGGCCCCCCTGCCAAAAATTGGCTTTTACTGCACCAGTGTATACTGTCCCTATGATCTTACTTGAGTTATTCTACCAGACTGTATGCTTCAAGTCTCCTACAATCTGGTAGAGCCTGTTCAGATTCTGCCCCCCACTTGTGGGTTCCACTGCCGATCCAGCAATGGTAACAAACAGCACTGTGCTCTGGCTTATATAGATTTATAGAGCCAATAGAAATCTTGCTTACTTAAACCAATCAGAAAACACCACATCATCACATTATGTCATAACCAACTAATCAGAAAACAACACATGCCCAATAATTTATTGCATTATATTGCACAACATGATGCAATAGAAGTGGACCGGAAGTAAATATGTATGGATGTGGGTGGGTGTGGGTGGGTGTGGGTGGGTGAGCATCTTGGCTTAGTTTTAAGTGCTGTGTTCAAAATAAAAATATAGTGGCTGGTAGCTGTATACAAGCCAGCAGAATGCCCTTCTTGTTGTATCCAAGCCCTATTATAATTTTTGTTTCTACATTCTGTCACTAGTTTTGATCCTAGGACAGTTATATTTATGGGGGTGACTCTGAATAGCCCCCCGAGCAACATACTGAAATTTTAAAAAAAATCGATAATTTTATTTCTGAATTTTTCACTAGTTTTGATCCTAGGCCAGTTATATTTCTGGGGGTGACTCTGCATGCCCCCCAGTGCAACATACTCAAATTTTGAAAAAATCGATAATTTTTTGAATTTTGATTATCTCTGGAACCATGATTGCTAGAGACATGGGGCTTGTTGCTTTAACATGGGCATGCCGAGATGCAACTTTTTGATCTCTATAATTTTTCAAAAATCTCTTGCCGTTCTCTAGATCTTGAATAACTTGCCTATTTTTCAAGATAGAGGCATGGGAGTTGTTTATTTCAACTCTAGAGGCTGTTTAGAAGTTTTGTTAAAAAATCGATAATTTTTTGAATTTGTGATTTTTTCAAAAACTATCAGTGCTGGAGACTTAAAATTTTGTAGGCATATTCTAGGCATGATTCTCTACATTTTTTGTCTCTATAATTTTCCTGATATATGCAAAGCTGTAAATCTCTGATTTATGTCTGTTCTATAAATAGAATTTTCTGAAAAGTGCAATATTAACAGAATTGTTAATATTTTGAAATCTATACATGCTAGGGCACTATAGCAGTCACTATACTTAAGATATCATACAATATCAAGAAGGGCATATTTTTGACAAGCTTATGGACAACAATCTCACAGATGTGGCTTTTGTAAGTGTAGGCAAATCAATCTGAGGGGGCTCATCATTTCACGGGAAATTCCCGAGGGCATTTTTACAAAAATCTTGGGTTAGACAGAGTACCACACTTGAGCAATAAGCTCATATGCACATCTTGAGCTAGTGTTAAGTGTAGCCAAATCTGCCTGAGGGGGGCTCATCATTTCTCGAGATTATATTATCATCAATTACACTACTCACTACCAACAGACCAAGGCGGCACCACGCACCATGTTAAGAAAACGACCCAGTTTCAGCTGCACGTGCAGCTGGTCGTATTGCTTCGGTTACATTTACTGAGGGTTCGTTTCCAAGCGCCTGTAGCTTTGGTCTGCAAGCTCCCTTAAAGGGAGAGTTCAGAACGAAGTGACAAGCAACACTGTAGTTTCACACCGAAACGATAAGCGACACAGGCTACTTCAGTTAATAAGCAACATTCACAGCGCATGCGCGAACAATAGTCCGAGGACACATTGTAAAAACGGAGTAATCCGTACAACACGCAAGCGACAATCGACACGTGCAGTTTGTTGCGTCGCTTCGGTTAGAAAGGTTTCATGTAAGGGAGATTTCACACCGACGCGACACGCGACACATGCCGCTTGGGAACGAGACCATCAACCGCAACATTGCACATCGTAGCGGCACGAGAGGTTGCTCAAGCCTGCGTTCGATTGGGTGGATTCCCCAAACGACACGGGGGTATCGCACAGAAGTGACAAGCGACACAATCTGATTTAGTCTACAAGCGGGCATTCCCCGCGTATGCGCTATCAACACACACAGGCGACATGATGCACTATAGCTATTAGAAAATGGCCAAGTCTGAGCGACACGCAAGCGACAAGCGGCACGTTTAACGTTGTCGGCTGTTGCCCAAACGGTGGGAGTAATTGGCTGCTTGACCGAGAGTTCCTTCGCAGGTAAACGCGGCAACAGAGTGTCACTGCCATAAAAGCGATCTCGCGCCGGGAGATAACGCGATTTCACTATAGAGCCTCCCCGATGGCGTAGTGGTATCGTCGTCGCCTTGTAATCAAGGGGTCCCGGGATCGATACCCGATGGAGGCACTTAGTGGTTTGGATCCCACTTTTAAACTGTAGGTCCAGTCCCGATTAGCCTTACTGTGCCTAAAGTGGACTTGAAACACGATTTTGAGAAGAGGGATCACAATAAAACAACTGTTTGTGCGGCGAGAATGTTATGACCAGAGTTAGGATTTTTAGGTGCGCACCTTTTTTTCGTAGTGAAAGTGAGACCTCTCTGGAAGGACTCAGTGTGTGAAATGTTGCCTCAACGTGAGAATGGAGCTAATTATCCAGCACCTTTTTTACCCTTTTTTTGATAACCTTTCCCCTTCCCTCCCTTTTCTGGGACATTTATATATTTTCCCCCTTTTTCGTGTTCTTAATCACTTTTCCTCCCCTTTTTGTGTCCTTTTACTGGTGTGTTAAATATACGTGGGCAGATCGGAAAGTAACGCACAATAATTTTTTTCTCAAAAAGTTTAATATGTAACAAAAACCAAACAAATCACAAATGAACTGACATCTTTGACCTACTTTTCTACATAGTCACCAAGTTTCTCAACACATTTCTCCCATCGTGGTACCAGTTTCAATATGCCCTGTTCGTAGAAGTCCGTTTGGTTGGAGTTTAGCCATCTGCGGACTGCTGATTTCACTTCCGCATCTGTCGCAAAGTGTTGGCCGGCCAGGAATTCCATCTTGAGACCAAACAGAGGAAAGTCCGATGGTGCCAGGTCCGGACTGAATGGTGGATGCTGGAGCACCTCCCACCCAAATTCGGTGAGTTTCTCAAGAACAGGAGCAGCAACATGGGGACGGGCATTTTCACGAAGAAGTTTGACACCATCAGCATGAATGTTGCGGCGTTTGTCACGAAGGGCACGACGCAACTTAACCAAAGTTTTAATGTAGACTGCAGCATTCACAGTGGTCCCGTTTTCAGCAAAGTCCACCAATAACACACAAAACATGTCCCAGAACACTGTCACAAGCACTTTCCTAGCAGATTGAGTCACTTTGAATTTTTCTCGTACTGGGGAACCAGCATGTTTCCACTCCATAGAGGCCTGCTTGGTTTCGGGCGTGTAGTGGTACGCCCACGACTCATAACCAGTGACGATTCCTTTCAGAAAGTCATGCCCTTCTGCGGCGTAACGCGTTAAGTGATCCATGCTTGTCATCATTCGCTGGCCCTTGTGGTGGTCTGTCAGGATCTTAGGCACCCAGCGAGCACTAACTTTACGGAATTTCAACGTGTCATGAACAATGTGGTACACCGCACCATAGGAAATGTTGAACGTATGCGATAAGGTTCGCAGGTGCACACGCCGGTCGTTCACAATTGCTGCCTCAATGGCGCGGATATTCTGCGGAGTTGAAGCTGTAACCGGCCGCCCGGAGCGTGGCGAATCACTAAGGTTCACACGGCCCTCTTGAAAGAATGCACACCACCTGGAGACATTGCTACGGTCCAGACAGTCGTCCCCACGCATGTCCCTGTGAATTTCACTCGGTGTATGGTCTTTGGCTCACAAAAATCGAACCACACTTTGCTGCTCTTCACACGTGGACGACAGTAACATGCGCGCCATGTTTGTTTCGTAGTTCAGGCTTCTCTCGCTAGAGCTGCAGAGGGGGAAAAAATACCCTCTGTGGTGCAAACTTCAAACTCTCTCGTCGTACAATTTCAGCATTCCAGCTGCAATATCTGGGCAGAAAAAAATATTGTGCGTTACTTTCCGATCTGCCTAGTATTTCCTCAGCAAATCATTGAATTTGTATTTTCTTTTTTCACGACACTTTTCTCTTTAAGATGTTTTCACATTGTTAACTGAAATTGAATGTATTTAAACTGTGCTTGATTGTTGCCTATTTGAAATCAACAATGGAAAGACCGCTACTGATATGCACCAGATCGGCGTTATTTTTTTAAGATGGAAGGAAGTAGGAAACGCAGTTTGGTCTTGGAAGCAGTGAAGCAACAATGTGTTTCTGAAGTGGTGGGTTTCACGTTTCATGTGTGCGCAGTGGACAGATATTGTTTGTGGATGTAAGTTCCTTACCTGCTATTTCACTCTGTTAGTGCATGTACATTACCATGCCAAAAGTGCCCAGATCATGATTTCTCAGTCTGGTTCAAGAATTTAAGCACGAGTTCATAGAAAGTGATGGAACTGTTATTCGATGCACGGTTTGTGATACGGGAATCACATTAGATGAAAACACCAGAGAGATCACATCCAGCAACATATTACCAGCTCTAAGCATCAAAAGAACAAGAATCTGCAAGGAAGTAAATCTCGGCAGCCTCTCTTACGCAATTAATTTGAACTGTGTTCTTCCAAGAACCAAAATTTAAAGGAATTTAATGTTGACTTGTGTGCATCTTTTACACACTCAACAATGTGAACCATCCGGCCTTGAAAGGGTTCCTTGAAAAGTACACACGGTTGTCAGTGCCCGATGAGAGTACGTTAAGGAAAAACTATATTGAACCTGTGTATGAAGAAACTGTTCGTAAAATTAAGGTGAAAGTGTCAGATTGCGATATAGGTGTAATTCTGGATGAGACGATGGACTCAATGCAACGATATGTTTTGAACATTTTGGTTTTTTCTCTGACAGGTGAGGAAGTTAAGCCCATGTTACTAAACATGTATGAGTTGCAGAAAACCAATGCCAGTACAGTGATGCAGTAATTTATGGATTTCTGTCAAAAACTGTGGCCCGGTGGAATTCAGTTCGAAAAAGTTGTTGTTGCAGTTACTGACTAGGCTCCCTACATGCTTTCGGCATTTAACCAATTGAAGCCGTTGTTCCCTGAGTTAAAGCATGTAACCTGTTTGGCTCATGCCCTTCACATAGTTTCTGAATCTATTAGGAATGAATACAACATTGTAAATGAGATCTGAAGAAAATACTCCTTAAGGCCCCGAGTCGCATTCTTGCCTACAGAGAAACTACCTGCCTGCCCCTGCCACATTTCCCCATCATTACTCGCTGGGGATCATAAATTGAGTTTGCTGCATTTCTATGTGAAAATCTTGAAAAAATTAAGGAGTTTTTGCTTTCCCTGGATTCAACCGAGCACAGCAACTTCTCCTCCCAGACAAGATAGATGATTTGCAAAAAGAACTATTTTGTGTACATTCGTACAAGTACCTGTCGACAGCCATCAAAAGCTTAGAAGAACAAGGCGTCGAAAAGGAAAACCAATGGGATATCTTTACTACTGTGAGGGGGCAGTTAGATGGTTTTGCCAGAGACAAACTTGAGGCTAGTCTTGACAAGAATCCGGATGTTGTGGAATTTGACACTTCCACAGAGTTGCCATTCCGAGTGAATACTAAGTTTGCTCCACTTGTTTCTGTGGATGTAGAGAGATGTTTTATCTCCGAAAAGAAACAAACTCACTTTTAAAAATTTAGAAATGCTTAATGTTGTAAGGTACAACAGCTTTGAGTATTTCCCCGACTCTGGTGAATAACTGTAACACAACCTATGTGTGTGATGTGTACACAGCTTCGAGTGAATAGCGTAGACTAATAAAATAGGAGGGAAAGTTTTAATAAGTATAATTATCAGCACCTTTTTTGCCCCAATCAGCACCTTTTTTGCCCCTTTTTGGGTCTTATTTTAGCACCTTTTCCCTTCCTTTTTCCCAATGAAATTTTCCCCTAAAAATCCTAACTCTGGTTATGACGACTGTCCCCAGTATGGCTGGAACAAAACCCATAGTAAACAATGGCAGTGGCTACCTCCATATAGTTTCGCACAAGGATGAATGGAAGGAATGACCTGGGGAAACAGATCGTTGACACCTTGGCAGATTTAAGGTATTATGAGGAACATTCAGCAGGAAGATAGGGATCTTTGGAAGCTGGAACACGGGGTTAAGGTCGGGGCAAATTCGTTACGGACAACGTGTGACGAATTAGGGTTTGCGAGGGGGAATCTTACAGAATATAACTCGCAAATCGAAGAAATATTGGAACATCGAGAAATATGGAGAATTAAGAGAATGCTTAACCGATTAAAGAAATTAATTGGAAATGAGATACTTATATGAACAGACATAGAAAAGAACAGTTCCCAGCGACAAGTCATAGGCTACGTACAGCACGTTGTTGAATCGTTCTCAGAGCGTATTCTTTAATGTACATCAATCCTACCACCAAAATTTTCATGACAAGTTTAGACTTTCTGTTGATAATGAACAGTGGATATTTCCTCCTACAAAAATATAATTCTCAGTCTCCACACCAGAATTTCCGCAACAGCCTAAGACAATAGCAATACACAAGAATTGCATACCCTCCTCAATTTAATGCTCAATCCCCTTCTAAATAAAATACCTGACACAATCTAAGACCTAGATTTGGATACTGCTCCCCCAACGTTTAATTCAGAATACCCTCCCCCCGAACCAATGTGTCACCTAAGACCTAATATGTAAAAGTTGGATACCCCCTCCCTTGGATAATACCCTTAAACGCTTTCTTTTCTTCATCTAATGGATTAAATATGGTGCATTTAAGGGGTAAAATATTTACGTATATTTTGGAAAAATATATAAATGTTGAATTTTATATTATTTGAAGGGAAAAATCCCACCAAAAATTTCGATGGCGCAGCCTGCGCCATATCATCCCCTGTGGGCACCTCTGTGAGGAACTACAAGTGAAATATTCTCTATATTACTACATGTAATATTGCATGTAGTGTGTTTAGCTCAGCATGTTGGCTGTAAATATAACTTTTTATTCCTCCTGATTCACAATTTGTTTTTATATCTATTTAAAATCTAAACCAACCTCACTTCCACGTAGTACACCCTGAACTTCATTTTGCAGACTAACGAGGCTCTGGCGACTGGCACTATGGCCAGTATAACCTTCGTAGGACTGTGTGTGTGTGTTGTCCTGTGTTTTGTCCTTGTTTGTGCTGAGTGTCCCTTTACAGCCTCAGCTTTTAACCCAGGTAAGGATATTTTAGTTCTCAAACACGCTTTTATTTTTGTAATGATAAGGGCTGGACACCATATAGTGTGACGGGTGCAAAATACACTAAGTTTTGACGCACCAAATTTTAATCCAAGTTAAAAAATCTGAACATACAAGGGTTGGATAAAAAGTAATGGCAACACTGCTGTTCCGTGAAAGGGGTGAGTCACAGCGCCACAAATGTTTCGTGGCTGATAAAGGAATGTCAGACGAGGAAGTATAGTGAGTGGGGTGCGATTGTATGTTATTCAGTCAAAAACAGCAGTGCTCTGAAGCAGAGGACGAGAGTGCAAGCGCCCTAACAATATGTTTAGGCAAGAAGAACAACGTCTCTCAGGCAGACGGTCAACGCAGCTTAATACTGCACCTTCTTGGAACACCACCTTCGTCTCGCATTAAGAAGGAAGCGACGGCAAGTTCTGGCACGGTGTCCCATCATCATGCTTGACAATGCAAGGTGTCACACTGCGAACACTGTAACGGTGCTCCTGCATAACTGGTAGTGGGAGGTACTGGAACATCCGCAGTATTCACCGGTATATGAGACCGTGTGATTACGACCTTTTTGCCAAAATGAAGGAACCATTCGGCGTGAAGCACTACGACACGCGCGAAGCCATCATACGTGCTATAGGGCGGTCACTGCGGGACATCGATAAAGATGGACGCGCTGACGGTGTACGACGCCTTCCATACGTGTGGCAGAAGGTCGTAGAGATGGGGGGCGATGATTACATTGAAGGAATATAACACATGCTCCTCTGCCAATACAGTCAAGTACCAATTATACCAGTGTTGCCATTACTTTTTATCCAACCCTTGTAGATGTTTCAAAACACCTATTGATCTACTGAAAACAGTAGACAAAAGTTTGAGAGGAGTAAGTAGAAAAGTGACATGGAATAATACCCAAAGAAGCTAACCAATATGAATTTATGTTACATACCTTTATTTTATTTCACTTTCCAAAACCTAGGAGCTCGAAATAATATATGACATTCGATTTACAAGACAGTCTGCTTTTCTGTGATTGTTTCGAAGCGCCCAGTCATTGATTACTACCGTTCAAGGTAAAAGGTGAAGGGGAAGAAATCCACCACAGCCCCATGACGTATGAAGTAACATTTTCACAGGCATCCAATACAACTGATAAGGGTTCACCTGACCTTGCAAATGTGGGAAACACGTTTCACGCTGGTTTCCAGAGTGCAAATATAGTATAAAACGTCACATTCACCTCAGTAAAGCGCCAAACACAAATTTAATTAGCTGTGGCTAAATCTGGAACTAACGGTGGAATGAGAAATCGTTTGTAAAATGTAACAATGACATTTCGCATTTACAAAATATGAGATATTTAGACCTTGATTTATTTATTATACAGTAAACCCTCGTTAATACGAGTCCCAAGGGACCGAAAAATCATGAGTTCGTGTTAAAAGAATTCGTGCTAACCGGGGATTTTCAGTTTTGTTTGCAGATCTATGCCTGTCTGCTTCCTCTTGGCCATGACTCTAGTCATACTGCTTGCAACTTGATGTTACTCGTACTGGCTACGTTTTAAAGAATAGAAAAAACACATTTGAACACATTGTTAATCTGAATCTGTTGGTTACAATACTGTATAAGTTGATTGTTGACAAGATGATAGAGATTGTTGAACGATTTCTTACATACCTATCAGAGGAAAGACAGAGGAACAACAGAAAAAAAATATGAAAAACTTTGAAAGTTCGTGTTAAATGAGATCTAATGACGCAACGGACTAAAAACCAGTTCGTAATTCATTGTAACCGAAATTCGCGTTAACCGATAAAACTTTCTATACCTTGCCGGGACCAACATTTTGTTCATGTTAACCGAGTGTTCGTCTTAAGCGAGTTTGTGTTAACGAGGGATAGTAGACGGTTGAGAATTACTTACCACAAAAGTCTAGTTCTAAATTGCAGATATCAAAATCTATTCCAGGTTGTACAATAAATTGGTGATAGACAGCAGATAGGTTAATAAAGTTTACAACGAAGCTTTTTGAGTGAGAAAGTGGGAAATTGTTAAAAATAGCGACCTAGTTGAGTGAAGATTGAAGGTTCGAATCTCATAGAAACGGCTATTTTTTTCACTAATTTTTGGTGCGTAATAGAATTAATGTATTGTCGACATTTATAAGAAACAAGATATGAAAACTCTCCTCCTCCGTGGCGGTGCGGTCTAAAGCCCTGTGATTTGGACTCCGACTGTGGGACGGCATGGGTTCGAGTCGGACTCTGTTCTCGACCTGTGTATAGGACCGGTGGCAACCCACCATCGTGAGGAAATTGGGGAGCTGCGAGTGACTGGTGCAACCCGGTTTTAGATATATTCTATAACGGCTGAGGGTTCGACGTACTGACCCACGTCACCTCGTTACCAGTTGAAGATCTCCACACCTCTAGGTAGGATTGTGGGAGGAAGACTGGTAGTCGGGAGATAGGCCAAGACCCTTCGAGGCGTGTCGCGCCTTGGGTTATAAAATATGAAAACTATTCCTTCGGTAAAGCTAATTTCTCGTCATTGTCACCTGATTTTTTTCAGTATGACTCCTGCAATACTAATTAGATCCTAAGTGAGAAAATGAAATGGACAGCGAGATATAGGTGAAATTCGTAACCCTTCGTACACCCAGCTGATATTAAAATTAAGCACTGACTAAATTAAACACATACCTCTTTACAAATTCCTAAGCACGTCGCTACAAATTAACCAACCTAGTGCACACTAGAGCCTTGACTTATCAATAGCTATGGGGTATCCTACAATTACAGTCACAACCACAACCTCAATTTTGAAAGCTGTAGCCTCTCCATGTAAAACGACTTCGACGTACATATAGTAGATATTGCTTAAATGTTTTGTGACATTTTTACCACCTTTCTTTAATTTGTTGCAAAAGGGCGTTTGAGTGTGTTGTTTATAAAGAGGCGGCTGGGGATAATATTTCTAATTCACATTTAACGAATTCGTCCCTTATAATCATGCCGTATGAAAGAACGAACTCGTGGGATAGTGGTTATCGCACTGGGTTGTCACTCAATTGGTCGTAGGTTCAAATCCCCAAGGTTGTAAAAACTTTTCGTAAGCTTAATTCGTTCCCCATTGTTACTATTTGAATTAGTCTTCTTTCGAATTAACAACGAAAGATTATACAATTAACTCTCTCTCAAAATTGAAAAATGAGGACAGGTTTCTTATTATAAGAATTGGTAATTTTAGTGGTCTCAACGCATCTAAAATCCAAAATTCTAGATCGACGTTATTTTCCTACTGAATTCTAAGTTCATTTTATGCACAGATAGGCTAATCGGACCTGGACCTACAGTTTAAAGTGAGATACGAACGACTATGCGTCTCCACCGGGTATTCGACCCGAAACCCCTTGTTATCCTGCACTGAAGTTAAACAAACAGCTTCTCGCCCCCCCCCCCTCATTTCTAAAATAAATTTGCATTAAATATGGTATTTATAAAATAGTCATTTTTGATTGTTTTTATTACTGAACGTCAAGTAAAACATTTTCTACAACTAAAATAATCACCTCTTCATCCTATCTGTCCCAATATCTTTCTGTCCCTCTCTTTCCACCTCCCCCCCCCCCCCACACACACACATGTATCAAACTAAATCTTTTCTTAGGGTTGTAGTATGTGTATAAATAAAAAATTCAATACAAAAAAATACTATTTATTTTCTACTTTCCGACACCCCTCTTCCACTTACACAACCCCTTTTTATTAAAGGCGTTCGCCAGAGCACAGTGGTATAATGTATCGACGTCTTGTCATCAGTGTGCCATTTTCCGAGTTCCAGTCAGGTCGCCTAATGTTGCAGATTCCAATTTAAATGTATCCCGAGTCGTGATTAGCCTATGTGTGCAAAAAGTGATGTTAAGACTAACTCTTGACCTCAATAATACAATTTGTGTATTTTCTTTCAGCTGTGGTTCTCTTTTCTCGAAAAATAACGAATTAACTTAATCATAACTCAACAAATAAAAATGCATCTCTAAATCAATTAATGAAAACTGTTTTTACATGCAAACCACTATTTTATCGTAAATGTAAATTAAATATCATCTCACGTAGTGGAAACAATGTGAAAACTGTTCTAATGAGTGATGTATTACGGTATTGTCAAACACATACATGAATACATATATTTAGTTCGTGAACTATAAATGGGACAAGTTAATACTAATTTGAAACGATTAAATGGAATTAAAGCGGCAATGTAAAATTTTGCACAATCTTTCTGCTGATTTGAGTTATTAAAACAATATTTGACCAATGGGGACTTTATGTCATGTTTGAAAATGTTGCGTTGGTTGAACTTCCGGTGAAGAAGACCGTGAGGCACAACTCTTGCTCCTCCAAAGGGAACTTTACTCTGATTGGAGGATTGTATATTTCACAACACTTCCTTGTTGCAGAGCTACTAACATAATTTGGTAAGACGTTCGACTTAGAAAAATTCCACGCGACAAATTTTTCTAACATGACTGTACCTGGGGAAGGGGTTCGGGGGCTGCAGTCCTTTCCCAAAATCTTACAAATATCTGATTTTAATAATGTATGGTAGTAATTAAATTTACTTCATTAACATGATTAAACATCTTGTATATGGGAAGTTGCAATATACCGAGAAATTCATCTTCAGCGCATTTACCCCTCCCCCCAACATCTTCGCCTTTAGGTGGCGGCTGCCGACAAGGGATAAACCACTTCCAAAATCAAATTCTGGCTACCGGCCTGACCACCAGTGATCGAACCTTGAACCTTTCGATTGATTGATTGATTGAACTGGTGTTTCAAGTCCACTTTATGCACAGTAAGGCTAATCGGGACTGGAGCTACAGTTTAAAGTGGGATCCGAACCACTCTGTGCCTCCATCGGGAATCGAACCCGGGACCCCTTTTTGAACCTGTCGAACCAAAGACGAGAACGTAATCATTTGAGCGTGTGGAACTTTGTTTTATCCAGTGTCATCATATATTCAGTTTTCCATACACAAATAAGATTAATTTTAAGGAATTAGACGTGTGCATAAAATTTCTTATCGTCATCATTCTGGAAGTGAACAATCAGATGCCATAGAAGACTCCGGCCCGCTCTATAGAATAGTGTTTAACGCGGTCGCCTTGAACTAAGATATACCGAATTCGATTCCGGTACAAACTATATACATGAGATGCCTAGCTTAAACTCATTACGCACACAATTCATATTTGCATTGTTGTCAATACTTGTAAAACCTGGTTCCAGCATCTAAAACCACGGAAAAGGGTTTTACATAATTCTCAATTTTCTTCGAGCGAATTTACAAATCTAAAGACTAATAACATTGTTCCTGGTGTATCAGCCATTAAGTTAATGAGTTCATTCTGCATTTAGTTTTCCGAATAATGGCTGTGGATTTAGTGAATCTATATCCGTAGACTGTTGGGGGCTACAGAACAAAATGACGTTCCTTTCCAATTTATTGATTGATTGAGTTGGTGTTTTAAGTTCACTTTATGCACATTGAGGATATTCGGGACTGGTCCTACAGTATAAAGTGGGATCCGAACCACTATGTGCTTCCGCCGGGTATCGAACCCGGAACCCTTTGAATACAAGGCGACGATGCTACCATGCGTCATCGGGGAGGCCCTTGTTCATTTCCAAGACTATATATATATACACACACACACACACTGTAAAAAAAAAATACACTTCTTGTACACTTTCTTGCATATAATATGCACAAGATGTGTACTGAAGGTGTTGCAAAAGTGTACTTAAAGTGTTCTAGATGTGTGCGACCCGAAATGACGAAATTTTGTACACTTGTTGCACACTTTGGGGACACATTCAAAGTTGTGCGCACTTCTTCAACGCTTTCTGTACACTTTTGTTTAAAGTAAGTCTGTACACTTCTTGTACACTTTGTAGCACATGATTTCATTTTGTGTTGTTGGTCATATCGATTGTCATTTTATACTTTTTTGACAAATTAATATCTTATGAACATAAATCAATTTCATTATATAAAGCAGTAACACATATAAAATGTCACATCACAATTGGTGCCACCCATGCATGTACGTACAAGCCACTAATATTTTATTATTGGTACATTGTTTGTACACTGTAAAAATAATACCCGTTTTGTCATTTTTGGTGAACTCTCTTCGATAAAAATGTTAGGGAACGTTAAGTGTAGCAGAGATGTACGACCCGATTATTAAATTATTATTTTAAGCACAGGATTTTAAGAGTAAGATTTGACCTATTGCCCTTCAGCCATAGAAAGTTAAAATTTCCGTGTTATTAGCGTTGTTATCAATGTTCTATTATTGGGAAGAAAGGTTTCGGTACACTTGACATCTGTTTGTTCTTGTGTTCATCGTAAGAACTATTGAAAATATTGCGGCATGTTTATAAATTTTAAAATATACCAGGAAAAGAGCGCTGGTTATTATCATTACCTTACAAACAATAAAATTGACATTGAATTGAATATACTTTGGAGTTGTTAACAAGTATAGACTACCGTACGTTCATTAGATAGAAACTGGATTCGCCTCGCTTCTTTTTATAGGTATACCGTATTGGCCCGAATATAAGCCGCACATTTTAACCAAATTTCAATTGTCATTTGTTCCGAATAGTTATTTGTCTTTTTATTCTTTTTAACGATGCACAGATATGAAAGACCACATCGAGCTACGACGAAAGTGGTCCCGAGATCGAATCCCGGACTGGAGATGGGTGCGTGTCTCTTCATCAATTTCATCACTCATCCTCATCGTCGCGATTAGCCAAAAGTGGAAGTGATACGAAGCTAAATAACAAAAATAAAATCAAAACAGGAAATTTTTCCCAGAGTCCCAACTTATGGTTATTTTGGTTCTAAGTTTATTCTTACTCTTCCACCTGCTCGCTACTGAAAAATTCTGGACAAACAACCCCTCATGACTCACCACCGTAACGGTACATCTTGAGAGGCGTGAGGGGTTGAAGACAACTTTCGCAATCGCCGGAAGCATTTCGCTTGGTTGGCGTCTTCTCGCGACACGTGTTTCAGTAGTGCTTCATTTCGCATTGTGTACTGTGTATTGTAGTTCTGTGCAGATTCAGGAGAGAACGAACTACCACCACAGATTTTCGGAGTAAGAAAAGTAAGTATTTATGCATGTTTTCTACAATTTCATTTTATATGTTTCTTTGTTCGCTGAAATTCTGATTTAACTGCCTAATTATAAACGCGCGAATAAAGGAAAGAACCTGGTCAGACCCAACGATTACACCAAAATGGGAGATTAGCTTCAGGGCTCATTATTTACCATACCATAATACAGTGGCGTACGCAAGGGGGGTTACCGGGTTTAACCCCCCCCCCCTTGAGCTTTTGAAATGTTATGGAAATTGTTGTAGAAAAAAATTAAAAATGGCTAATTTATCCCAGTCAAAGATCTGCGACAGTAATAATAATAATTTGAATTATTATTCCCATGCAGCATGAAGAAAAACACAACATTCCAAACACAATCTAAGCGGACGCAAAGTTCAATTTTGCAATTATTTTTTTTTTTGCAAAAAGTCGCGCAGTGACGTGCGAGAATTGTGAAAATTCCTTGCTTCGTCGCAGTGTGCCGAGTCTGCCGACCTTATTGCAAACATTCTTCCCGGTACTGATTTCACATCCCCTTGTGAACTCCTCAAGTGATGCTGAGTCTACATCCACATCATTAAATAATGTTGAAGAAGTGCTTTGTGAATCACCTAGAAGTGATAAATGTGTTGGAATGTCTATAAACTTACTTTTCAACGAAAACATAGACTCAATGGAATTTAGCAACATGTATTCTCGCGCTTCATCATCATCCTGGGCGAGTTCCATAGGTAAAGGTAATGTAGATTCCCCCGTACATATAGCAACGTGCCATGAAGGCACACGTAGTGGTGTGGCGGGCCCCAAAGATTCTCGATCTCGAACTATTTTTGCAGGTGATGTGAAATTTTGTTATATTTCTTTCATAAATAGCAGCTGCATTAGTAGTAATTATTAGTAGTAATTTAACTAATTAATTAATTATAAGAATTATTAATTAATTTATTATTATTATTATTATTATTAAAGTATAATAAAACAATGGTAATGTGAATTTGTAGAAAGTTTTCGAAAGAACACCCCCCTTGATGAAATCCTGCGTACGCTACTGTCATAATAGTTTCACATTAAGCTGCGTTGTTATCTAAATAGTTGCAAGAACTAAGTTATGTGTTAGGTGAGAGTTCAATGCTTCCTTGCTTTTGTTCTCTGCCTATTTCATTTATTTTTGTCATTGCGGACAATTCCATTGCCGTGAAGCAAATATACAGGCATATAAAATTTGAAAATGGCAGAAAGCACACTTTTTCTCTCTCGCGGTGACTTGACCCCTCATTCTCTTTTTTGGAATAAAAAAACTGCCTTCTCATTCCTCTCTCCCTTTTGTTTGTAACGTTTTTGTCAATTTCTTTTCCGTTAAAGCTTCCCATCTTCATTTCTCATTTTAGTATCTCTTCCTTCCTGTTTATTTCCTCTGTTTTCGAGCATTCATTTCCCTATGTTTACCCTCACATTTTCGGCCTGTTTCTTCTTTATTCTCTCTCTCTCTCTGTTATTATTCCTCTTCCTTGCCTGCCTCTTTTCGCTTGCTTTGCTTCTATATTTCTCTCTCTCTCTCTCTCATCTATTTCTTTCTCCATTTTTATATTTCTTTCTCTGTCTTTTTCTATTTCTGTTTGTTCTTTTCTACTTGTTCCTCTTTCTCTCTCTCTTTACTATCTCCACAGAGATATATATATCATTCTCTCCAATTCTTGCTTCTCTATTTCGCTCGTTTTTCTATTGCTTTATCTCTCTTGTGTTTCTCTATTTCTCTCTCGCCCGCCTGTCTCTGACTCGGCCTCTTTCCTCTCTTGCCCTCGGTCTCCCTCCCGATGGCTGATTACGTCATTGGCTTGTAATCAAAGGATCTCGGGTTCGATACCTGCTGCAGACACATTGCGCAGTGATTGGGATCACGCTTTAAACTATAGGTCCGTTCCGACCAACCTATTTGTACAAAAAGTGTAGTTAAAACCAACAATTCAAACAATTCTCTTCTCCTCCTCTCTCTCTTCACCGTGTGTGTGTGTGCCCGACTCGCTCCTTTATCTTTATCTGTCTCTTTTCTCTTTCCTTCATTCTCTGTCTGACTCTTTAATTCTATTCCTTTCTCACATTCTCTGCCGCTTCTTCCATCTCCCTTTCTTATATTTCTTTTAAAACACTTTTTCTTATGTGGAGATGTTGGAAATATTTACATCATGTTCGCATGTCATCATAAGAAAGAAGTGCTTTAAAGGAGAGAAAAAATAGATGAAAGAAGCGGCAGAGAATATGAGAAAGGAAGAGAATTGAAGAACCGGACAGAGAGTGAAGGAAAGAGAAGAGATACATAGACATACACCGAAGAGGATGGGGGAGAGGAATACAAGAACCGAGGGAGGGGGTAAAGAGAAAAAATACGAGTACATGGGAGAGAGAGAGAAATAGGGAAGCGAGAGAGGGGAAAGAAATATGGAAACGAACGAGAGACATTTACACATTCTGGATGTTATTTTTTTTCTTTTAGAAAAGAGGAGTAGGCGTAATAAAAATCTAGAATATCTTAACCTTATATATGTGAAAGATAAGAAATATTATATTAAAAAATCCATGAATGCTAGACAATGGTTCTATCAGTGGCGTGCGCACTTTCTTTTGTGGTCCGTCCTCATTTTGCCATCTTTTCGTACGTCTGGCGTTCTTCTTTTTTTTTTAAAGTGCAGGCGAAAGGGGGTTATAACCCCCACCAATAACTCTCCTTGGGCGCGCCACATTAGCACGCAATATTAATTGGATATTTTCCATATCCAGTGTAGTTTCAAGAACTTGACAATGGATAATATCGAATTAACATTCCATACTAACATCACTTTAAACAATAAAAAAAATATATATCACTCATCTTAGTAATAAGAATGAAATGATCATCCTAGGACTTTATAAAAAAAATATTTTTAAATGCTACTTGTCTGTTGTTCATTATTCTTAACTGTGCCATTAAATTGATATACTCAACTAGTATTTTGTTTTGATATCACTAGTTCTCATGCAAAAGTTTCTTTTATTATTATTCTTAAGGCACCTATTGTTCCTGTCATGAAGACAAGAGAGAAATATTCAGAAGCTATTGTCGTGCAGAGAATTGTGAGGCATATGATTCGACTGAAGAAGGATTATTCTGTGCTTATTGTGGATATCTACCCACCAAGGATGCAAAAGGTAAGTGTGTGTTACATATTGTTATCTGAAACATGAATATTTGCATTTCCAAATCAATCAGTGATAAGAAATCTCACTTTCCGTAGACAATTTACCATGATAAAAGTATTCCTCCTGTTTGAAATTTGGACTTGCGAGTTAACAAATATAAATAGAAGAAGTCAAAGTTGAATTAATTTAAACTGTCTTCAGAATATATTTCCTTCGCTTCAACATTAGGTACATTTAAGGCTCAGATTTATTAAACTGCTTGACGCAACATCAATGTGGCATATCAAAAGGGGGTTGGTGGGGGTCACAACTTATAACCACCTCTTTTGCTCAGTATTCCTTAAAAAATGTTGAAAAAAAACATCAAAGGCAGAAAAAATAGCAAATTGAGGGCTCATTAATAAAAATAAGCATATGTACCCCTCCTCCTTTCGAAAATCCTGATAACTCATAACATCATTCACAATCTGAATAGCTTCTTATTGGATGACATAATGATCAGATCTTAACCCCCTCATACCTTTGATACCAGCTTTATAAATGAGACTTAGGTTAATTCAATATGCTTAACTGTTAAGGTTTGTAGTCTGTCTGTCTGTCTCTCTCTCTTTCAGTAGTGGAATTCTCTTGTAGAAAATTATTTTTATACTCATAGATGTTATAGATAAGGATATCATGTCAATTTTGCTGTTTAATTTTGCTTTTATACTGCTTAATGTGCAATAACTATATCTTGTCTCTTTTATTTTATTTTATCTATTTGTGCATATTACCTCTTTTTATGCTTCCTTTCAAAAGTGTCTGTAGCAATGCCTATTATCCTAATGACATGTGGAATATGCATTTTTAAGTCATAAAGTAATTTTGGCTCTAAATTTTTCCTACCACCTTTAAATACAAACTGTCATCCACAGATGGAAAATCCAGAATACACCACTCTAAATATTTTTTTGTGCAAGTGATAAATTATTTTAAGTAACTTAACTATACAAAAATAATGGCCAACACGAGAAACAGTCATGTATATTCTCTTTCACTTTCTTAATTGCTTGATATATGGAATGGTATTTTTTTCTGTTAACATACAAACTTTTATGCACATCAAAGACTTGGAAATTTAATTATTACAATGACATTTAGTCATGGAAAGTGGTAGAGGAGCAGAGAGAACTCTTTCTCCTCTTATTTGTTTTTCTTTTTGTTTCATCCTTTCTTTTCTCTTTTCTTTCCACTTGCTTTCTCTATTCAGCCTCTCTCTTTGTCAGAGGGAAATAGACTCCTTCCCTCACTCATGTCTTTTATTCCCTCTTCTCCTTTATATCTCTCTCGCTCTCTGTGTCTCTCACTGGATTTATCATTTTTCTTCTCTCCAACACACACACATATGTATGAGAGTGTGTGTCTCATTTAGAGAGAGAGAAATATGTGTGTATGTGTGTGTCATCTTCCCTTTCTCTCTCACTGCATTTCTTCCATTTTTCTTCTCTCCTAGAGGGAGACAGACAGAGAAATATGTGTGTGAGACAGTCATCCTTTCTCTGAAGGAACAGAAAAAGGAAAGAGAGAAGGAAGAAAAGAGTGAGAGAGAAGAGGAGAGTGATAGAGTGAGCCCTCAGTCTGCCTTTCTCTCTCCCTCTCAAATTTTCTATCCTTTTGTGAGGGAAAGAGAGGTGGTGGGATGGGAAGGAGAAAAGAGTGAGAGGGGGAGGGAAGAGAAGAAAAGAGAGATAAGTTATGAAGATTGATTGATTTAGTTTATTTTACTTCGCGTTTTGTGCCTCTTGGCTAATTTGCGAAGATGGGGATGAGTGATGAAATGATGAAATTGATGAATGGACATTCACAAACAACCAAGCCCGACCGGGATTCGAACCCGGGACCCTTGGCGTCGCAGCTCGATGTGCTAACCACTCGGCCACAGGGTCGGGCATAAGTTATGAAGAGTTTCCAATTGTAATTCATATACAAATTACATAATTTAAAACCATGCATTCTCTCCATCTGTTTTAGTCTCACATAAGTTCCTAATTATTATATTTTCAAAGCTCCAAGTAATGTTCCTCTGTGATAAAGTGTTGACTGTTTCACATTCATATTATATGATATAAACAGGAAAAATTAGTCTTGTATTTTTTAAATCAATTTTTTATGTATAGGATAAACGTTTATGAACAGAAAAGTAATATAAATGAACTAAATTGAGTATGCTATATCTTTAATCATTTTGTTTTGGCTTATAAGTATATTTCAGAATCTGTCTCCTCTATAGTTTTACAAAGAATATTATTGCTATTATATTTACACCACCTGGGTATGGTAATATTTTCCCAGTGCTAATTTAAATAAACCTTGAATGTTCTCTGTTTCATACCAGTAAATATGGTATTTGTTTTGTTTTACAGTAAGTTCACATCAATATTTTCTTGGCCCTGTGCAAAGACATGCAACATAAAGGAGAAAGTGCTCTTGTGATGAGTTTCGGGTTCAAGTCTGGCCTGTATAGGAGTATTTTTGTGTACCCGTCTTCATGCATCAAAGGTAAGCGCATACAAACTTTAATTGCTGTAGTTGAGGGGAGGAACAGTGAAAGTAATATACTAAAGGTTTAGAAGTTGACAAGTTGGATTCTAAATATTTTGTAGTCATTAGTAAAATAGAAGAGCTGAATTCTTGGTTACTGTTGTTGTCTTTAATATGAGTGGTTCTTGGTTTGAACTCTTTGGAGTTCCAAAGTTCTGTATTAACCCAATATCATAACAGTTGGGGAGCTACATGCAATAAATAAAATAGTGTGAGCTTGAACACCAGTAACAGTGCTGATGGTACACAATGCGTTAAGCACATATTATCCAATGAAAAGCTGTCTGTCTGGCAGGCCTTGACCCCTCAAAGGGATGTGGAGTCATGGAATTTAGTGTAGGTAAAAGGGAAGCAAATTGGTACAGGGATCTGCTTGAATGTCAAAGCATTGTGTTCTTGGGTCATGGCAGATATTAAATAAGTCAAATTTAATGTCAGTGTACAACAGCCATTTGAGGGCATTGTTCTACCATGTATTTTTATCTTTTTTTGTGGGTTGATGCATAGTTAAGTCTCATTGCGAAAGAGAGATTGTTTTAATTGGATAATACTTGATCAGGAATAAATGTGATGTTTTGTAATTAAATTCAAGAAAAAAATATGATATTTATGCATGCTTCATTTATTTTCAGGAATTATCACCATTTGGTAACAAAAGATTTTGAGAAAGAAGCACCCTATCTGGCACTATTAGTGGAAGGAATGTTGTCCCGGTAGCTGCAGATGCTAGAAAGTGCAGTGTGCCACTTTACGAACATTTATCTATGCACTTGTTGACATATACTATAGTTTTGAATTAGACTACCCCAAAAGTTGTGCTACATGTATGGTATTAGTCCAGTATATGTATACTATTAGGCCATAAAGACAGACTGTCACCTCAAGTCATCTATCTTATGTGAGAAGTTCAAGGATTAAAATCAGACTATGCATTAAGTACCAGTGTATCTGTGACAAACAATAAATGTTCTGTGTCAGGATTTTCTGTATCATTTGTTACTATGAATTGCACCTAAGTTTCTCTTATTGTTCATTAGCAACAATGGTGTGGTGATTGAAAATGGTATTCATAGTGTTTCTGTGTTTTATATTCATTTTAGGTTACAGGTTGTTGATTTTTTTCTGTTTAATGACAATGCTTCTTTACTCCTGCATCATTTATTTTTTGTTCATAATTGAATTTTTTTCCTATTTGGTTTATTCTTGTGATTGTTAATCTGCATGTATACACGATAAGGCATAAACATGTAGATTAAATGAGAAGAAAAATTTATTTACTTTCTTTTTTCAGCTATGATCTCTCATTTTGTGCAAAAGTTATTTTCAATATCTCCTGAAAGTGTCATTTCAGTTTCAATATTCAATTCAAAATTTGCACATATAACCAACCATGAACTCACAAGGCCATGCCACTTTGAAGCAGAAAGGTGTGTTTATATATGCACAAATGTGAACAAGCTCAATTTTTTAATTAAATGTAGCTTAGCACCCCCATTACCCTGCACTAGAGAAATTTACACTAAGCTCCCTCCGCCTAAAATATTACAGTACTGATAAATTATTTCGTTGTGTATTAAGAAGTGTTTTCAGCATGTTCTAAATGTGGGAAGTGTACTATAAATGATAAAATAATTTCTAGAATGCACTTAACACACTTGCAGAATATATAATATTGACAATATTCCTTTCCATCACTTTTTCAGCATATACAACACTTCTGAAGCATATTAAATGTGAAGTGCTTCAAGAGAGTGTTTGAAAAGTGAAATTTTTTTACAGTGGAGAAATGTATTGGAACTTTTCCCTTGCAGGTATGCAAGAAAAGAAAAAAATTGATGCATTTCAATGTGTCACTCTACACACTAAAGATGCATCAAATTTTTTGACTCCAACGACACGTTTAGGTGCATCAACCGAAATATCCACTTTAATGTGTCATTTGACACATTTATTTCGATGCATTTAGGTGCATCTTTCAGTTTGATGCATTTTTAAGGTGTCATTGGAGTCAAAAAAATTACGCACTTTTGTGTGTCAATTGACACACTTTGAGTTCTGTGTGAAAGTTGTTGCTTTTTCCTCCTTCAATTGTCAAGTTCAATGTGACTCAACTGTATTTTTATTCTAGAAACTAAGTATGAGTACTGAATTGCGATATATCTCATGTGTGCAAGAAGTGCTTTCAATGTGTTCTGAAAGTGTCGCTCAAGTATTTTCACAAGTGTTCCAAATGTGTAAAGTGTACCAGAAGTGATCAAAAGTAGTTTCTGCAGCACACTTCTTACACACTTTTGGGACACATTTACATTGGAAGCACTTCTTGCACACTTCCTGTACACTTCTTTTGCTGCACTTTTTGTACACTTCCTGTACACTTTTGAAGCACTTCCTGTACACTATTGAAGCACTTCCTGTACACTTCTTGTGCACATTTAATGTGTACAAGAAGTGATCAAAAGTAGTTTCTAGGAAGTGTTCCAAAAATGTGCAGAAAGTGTATTTTTTTTTACAGTGCAGTATAGGCCTCTATGGTGCATAGATAGTTTGTTAATTTATAATAGTTTGATAGAAAAATATCTTACGTTTGGGCCCCCCAAACTGATCAACCTAGCTACGTCCCTGTTTACCACCCACTTTTTGCCTCCGCACTATGGTCTCTTAATGATAAGCCATGTCTACTAAGGGAGACTGTACTGTCCTTGCACCTGCCCCCTTCCCGTTTTGGTACCTAATCGTCACTAGTGTGGCAGACTATTGCTGGGATCTTCAACGTGATTGTTCCGACACCCTACACATAAGAAAATCTCAGAAACAACGTTTTTCTCATCATTAAGAGTGATTAACAATGAGATTTCATGTTTTTTTATGTTTTTTAAAGGACAGCCATTACTCAAAAACTAGAGCCAATGTAGAAAAACTGATATCATATTCGAAATCACAATGGCAAAGATACCCTAAAATGACTATAATTTATTTCATTGGCAATAAAATGTGTGTTTACCAGTGTAATCTTTTCCAAGGTATCAAAACATAAGAGTTCCGCTACTTTCCCCAACTAAAGGCTTTTAATTACTAGTTTTCCTTCTTGACGTCATTTGGAGGCTTCTGAAAAATATGTTCCTTCCTCGATCGGCGATAAATTAAATTGGTGAAAGTTGCACGAAGTGACCTTCAGCGGACGGAAATACATTTTGCAGTTATGCCTACTGGCAGCAAAACAAAAGATATTATGATCTGGGCAACGAATTCAGTTTCCAGTGGCATAGCAACATATCGCGGGGCCCTGGGTGAGAATGTGAGGCCCCCATTAGTGTTGCCCACGAAAAGAGACGAGACTTTGGTCTGTCTCGAATGCTGTCTCGTCTCTTGTCTCGTCTCGAAAATATTCGTTTGTCCCGTCTCGTGAAAGTAATGCAGGATATTATGCCAACAAAAGTTATAACTGGGAGACATCACAAATATTATTCTCGAAAATTCGTTAAACCTGTAATCACCTTGCTCACTGTAGCTATAGTGACAATAAATATGATTCCTTAATCATAAGAACATGAGTATATCAAATAAAGTTTGTTGATTATCAATAGCTAGATAATATATAGAATCTGCCTTGCTTTTCTAGCTCCCATCCACTCTTTATCCATCGTACACACAACACTTTCAAAGCACTTCGAAAGCATACGAGGGTCACTATTTATATTTTGAGCCTAACAATGAAAAAACAGGAATTTGGCATTGAAAACTGCTTTACTGTTTTTCGAAGTATTCTCCTTTATGGTCAATACACTTTTGCATTCGTTCGAACCATTTGTCAAAGCAGTTTTTCCAATCTTCTTGAGACACCTCCATAATATGTTTTTTGAACCCATCAACGGCGTCTTCCGCCGACGAAAATCGTTGTCCACGCAATTTATTCTTGACATTCGGGAACAAGAAGTCATTGGGTGCCAAATCAGGACTGTACGGCGGATGACCCATCAATTCGATTTTTTGACTGTTCATAAAGTCGGTTGTTAGACGAGATGTGTGACAGCTGGCATTGTCTTGAAGAATGATCCGACGGCGTTTGTTTGTTTTCCGTATTTGACCGAAGACCTCTGGCAAACAAATTGTTGTGTACCATTCAGAGTTGACCGTTCTACGTTCCTCTAAAGGCACAGTTGCCACATGACCAGTTTTCCCGAAGAAAAAAAACAGGCGACCATTTGTTTCGATGTGCTTCGAGCGCGAACAACTTTTGTTGGATTGGGTTCATCTTGAAACACCCATACAGTCGACTGCTGTTTACGTTCTGGCTCATATGCATATATCCATGATTCGTCACCTGTTACAATCTTATATACGTCTTTTGAAGCACCACGATTGTATTTATTGAGCATTTGTTTGCACCAATTGACGCGAGCGTCTTTTTGAGTTTTTGTCAAATTGTGTGGGATCCAACGAGAACATACCTTTCTCACAGCTAAATGATCATGTAATATTTTATATATTCTGGTGGAACTAATGCCTATGGTTGCCTCAATCTCACAGTATGTCACATGACGATGTTGCAGTATTAGGTTTTGCACAGCATCAATGTTTTCTTGAACAACAACTGATTTTGGACGACCTTCGCGAATCTCGTCGGTGAGCGAATGGCGGCCACGATTAAATTCGTTATACCAGCGTTTCACAGTGGCAAAGGATGGGGCTTCATCGCCAAATGTGGAAGTAAGTTGATCGATGCACTCTTGTCTTGATAATCCACGTCGAAAATCGTAAAAAATCATCGCACGAAAATGTTCACGAGTTAATTCCATTTTATTGTTCTCGCGCAATCTCCAAGGCAACATAAACAACACAAATCAAGCTATTGACAAAACATTTGAAGTACGTTATGGTCAATAATGCCAGACGATTCCGTGCAAACGTCAAATTGCGCCTAACTTCAATCAGTGTTGCCAAGGCTCAAAATATAAATAGTGACCCTCGTAGTAAAGACCTTATGAAACAGAAATACACAGAATATGTCAACACAGTCACAAACGAACTCCTTACTGATTCAAAGAGATTCTCGACATTAATAAATTCACGGGGACAATCCAAGCGCATCCCTTTAGAAGCAACACACAATGATATTTCAGCTGTTGGTAATGATAGAGCTGAACTATTCAATCTAACATTTCAAAATAATTTTGTTTCGAATGATGTTTTAGATCACCCGCCTATCAAATCTATCTGCTGTCACTCTCTTTCTACCGTCTTTACAGAACCAAGTGAAGTCTTGCACTTCCTTACATCCTTTTCTTCTCACCGAGCATCTGGACCAGACAATATTTCTACTATTTTCCTTCAAAAAACAGCTCACTCACTAGCTACTCCTCTAGCAATGTTATACAATAGGTGCTTCTCAGAAGGCTGCTTTCCCACTCAATGGAAGAAAGCAAATATCATTCCTATTTTTAAATCTGGCAATGCAAACGATATTACATGTTACAGGCCCATTTCTCTCCTTTCCACACTTGCTATTGTCTGTGAAAAGATTCTAAAAAATAGACTTCTGAAATTCACATCCCCTTACATTAACCCAGCACAACACGGCTTTCTTCCAAATTCTTCATGCCTTACCAATCTGTCTTTTATGCAATCCTATGCCATAAACGCAATTACTAATCGTAATCAGTTGGATGTCGTCACGAGTCGCTTGGAAGCGAACTTTCCGTAGTCAATGCAACCTTTCGAACAGAAGAGACACGAAAAGCTGCACGTGTCTCTTGTAGCCTCGGTCCGTTGTTCACGGATGCGGGGTGAATGTTTTCCTTCAGACTGAAGAAGATTGTGTCGCTTGTCGCTTGGCAGGGAATTATACGTGTCGCTTGTCGCTTCAGTGTGAAATTTCTACAAGATAGCTTTCAGATTGAAGCGACAGGCGACAAGCAACACATGGTTTTCACACCAAAGCAACAAGGGACACACTCCTTTAGGGATATTTCAGACCGGAGCGACAAGCGACACATGTTGCTTTGGAACGAACCAATGAACAGCAATGTTTCATAGCGTAGGAGCATGGCAGGCCGCACAAACCTGCGTTCGATTGGTGAAATCCTGATGCGACACGTGTTACGGGTCGCGTGTCGCTTCGATGTGAAATCTCCCTTAGTCTATAAGCAAGCTTTCACTGTGAATTCACTATCAACAGACAGAGGCGATACAATGCAAGCTATTAAAAAACGGCCCAGTCCGAACGATACGCAAGCGACAAAGCAACACGTGCCGCTTGCCGGTCTAGTCGCTTCCGTTCGGAACTTTGCATTTATTACTGTGGGTACATTTCCAAGCGACACTTGTTGCTGTCGCATGTCGCTTATTACTCCTATGACTTCAGGCAATTTTATGTTCGTTACGTCAAAGCAGTGTATCTAATTGCACTAGCTTTTTAGAGTCGCGGTGGTGTAGATGTTAGGACGTCTGACTGTCAGGCGGGAGACCCGGGTCCGAATCCCGGAGTGGGTGAATAAAGGTCGGAATTATCCGCATTGTCCCCGCATAAAGCAGCTCCGGGGCTCAACAGCCTCATATCAATGGGTGCATGGAGGCAATCCTGGAGGGCAAAAGCGTCCGGAGTGTGATGCTGATCACTTCGCCTCCAAATGACCTTTCCCCGACATCCCGTAAATGTGCCTTCATGGCACTGTGTTATATGCACTTGGAACTTTATCTTTACCTAGGTTTTTAGTGCGAAATCTTTGAAGTTTGCAACCAGCACTTGAGGCTGCTGTGGATTTTGAGAAGAGGGTCGCAAATGAAAAAAGGGCCTGTTTGGGCGAGAAATTTTATGACGATTGTCGCCAGTATGGCTGGAACAGGGCCGTAGAAAACAATGGCAGTGACTACATCCGGATCGTTTTGCTCAAGGATGAATGGAAGAGAGCTCTTGGGGTAGCAGATAGTTGCCAGATATAAGGTATTCTGAGGAAATTTCAGTAGGAAGATACAGGGACACGAGGCTAAAGTCTTTGCAAATTCGTTACTGACAACGTGTGACGAATTAGGATTTTTCGAGGGGGAATCTTACAGATCTCTATTCCTGTAATAGAAGCTGTTTTGGGTTTCCAAAGAAAATGCTTTATTCCGATTAAATAAATATTTGCAATTGATTAGTTATTTTGTTTATATTTTTTCGAGACGAGACTTTTCAGGAGCCGTCTCGTCCCGTCTCGTGTCTCGTCTCGAAAACGAGACGAGACTGGTGGCCAGTCTCGTCCCGTCTCGAATTTTAAAAAGTCTGTCCCGTCTCGAACCCGGATGTTACCACTAAGCCGTCGGGGAGGCTCTTATCACTCATCCTCGTCTTCGCGATTAGCCAAAAGAGACAGAAATGCGAAGTAAAATAAACCAAATGATTGATTGGTTGGTTTGTTGTTTTAAGTCTAGTTTATGCACAGAAAGGCTAATCGAGACTGGACCTACAGTTAAAAGTGGGATCCGAACCACTGTGTCATGTGTCGCCACCGGGTATCGAACCCGAACCTTGATTACAAGGCGACAACATTATCACTACGC